>NW_027466486.1:12407500-13607500 GCF_050575085.1 Anarhichas minor | reverse complement strand
ATGGATAAAGTCCTGTTGTTCTCTCGCTGTCAAACATTTTGTGAGAACCAGAGCATGTTAGTGGAGTTCAGCAACCTGAAATGTTTGTTCATCCATCACAGCGCCGCTCTTTCCCACGCTCTGTTCTTCTGCACTCCCACTCACCTTCTGAGGCTGCATCCACACGAAAAAGCAGTTTAAACAGTCTCTCTGTCCAGGCGAGCGTTTCAGAACTGATTTCCATCCGCACTATCACACGACCTTTCACTTGCTACTGGACACAGCAGTGGCAAATACAATCCAAATTGCTTGACTATAGCTTCCCTCCTGCACATGAAGGCAGTTGTAACGTTATGAAATGCAGAGTTTAAATGCACAGCAAGGTCGGCAAAATGTCCAGACTAAAACGCATCCCCCGAGGTAATCGTTTTCAAAAGTCTCCGTTTTAAAGGGGTCAAAAAAAACGACTGAGTAGTGTGGACGCTTGGCCTGAGTGTAGCAAAAAGCTATGCGTTGAAACACGTAGCAGTGTGGATGTAGCCTATTATTTTTATTATTCTTTACTTTGAAAAGGTACATCTTGCCATCACAAATTAGCGGAGCACTTCTGATTGTGTCGGTACGATTATTATCGCACGTGAAAGGCTGGATCCGTGCCCGAGGCGATCAGCTTCGTCGTTGTATCCACTCCCCCGGGTGTCGGTCAATGTCAGCGCGGCAACATAGCTGGAGCAGCTCCTCGCAAACGCATTAGCAGGATGTGATGTGGCTCTTTAGAGTCCCAGATTGTGCATAAAATGACAGATTGTGCAACCGTAACAGACGTGACGGTTGCCTTCCATTTAATTCACTCTAACATCTTTTGTTGAGAGGAGGTGAAGCGTTCTATTCACTCACTACATTCACATGTCCATTATCTGGTAACGTAGCGCTAACACCGAGTTGCTCTGGTGTGCAGGTATCCTACAGGAAACACTTAGTTCTTACACGGCATGTATCCCAAAACGTCTCCCCCCCCCCCCTCACAGGTGGCACGTGTAACCTGCCCACGATCCCCTCGGCGTCGGACTTCAACACGGTGCTGTCCAGCGACCAGAACACCCTGGACGGGACTCCCTCCCAGCACTCCCAGCACAGCACCAGCCAGGACGAGATGGACGACGTTGAGGAGGGCAACCAGTGCCCCGCTGCTGTTCAGCTGGCCGACGCTCAGGTGCCGTGGATACGCCTGTCCGGCATCCTTTGTCATTTGTTGTGCTTGATGTCTAAACTGCCACCAAGCAGGCAATTATAAAAAAAAAAGGAGTCCCTATTGTATTTACATTGTTTGTCCTTGATTCGTGTTTTCACAGCGTGGGTGTTGCAAACTCTTTCTCTGCAGGGCTCATACAGTTGTCTTCATTTTTTGCGCCTCTGTCTGTTGCCCACCCTCAGGTTGTTTTCAAGCCTTTGCTGAGCTACACAGGCATCCAGGCCCAAGACGCCACTCCTCTTAGTTACAAGATGTATTTCGGAGAGCACCTGTCTTTTTCTGGCAACCTCGAGTGCCTCCGAGCAGACATCGTCGACTCCGACACCTCCAAAGAGCGGAAAAACAAAAGATCCAGGAGGTGAGATATATCGTAGAAACGGTAAATGACTCGAGCATTCATTCGTTTCTGATATTTTTCCGTAATGTGTTTTAGTTTAGAGTGTCCGCTTTGTACAGACGTTAACCCTCCGCCCGCCTCCCTCTGTCTTTAGACAAGGCATGGTGAACCTCCCTCTGCTGGAGTTCAAGCCGGCGCTGCTGATTGAGACGTTCAGCCTGAACGCCGTGGTGATGGAGAAGTCGACCAGCGCCCCGCAGGGCCCCACCGCCGCCCCGCTGTCCTTCCACGACCTCAACCGCCGCCACTACAACACGTTCCACTGTGACTTCACCACGGCCTGCCAGGCCATCAGCCAGCGCGTGGACATGGCCCTGGTGCGCCTCATCCACCAGTTCAGCACCATGATCGACGACATCAAGGCCACGCAGACGGACATCAAGCTGAGCCGCTACACCGCCGGCTCGGCCTCCCCGACGCCCACCTTCAAGGCGCGGCCGTACCGCCACTTCAGGTCCTCCGACTTTAGCCGCAGCTCCCGGGGCAGCCTCAACGGGGCGGGGCGCAGCGGGACCCAAACCCTGAAGAGCAAGAGAGGGGTGGCCGGAGCGGGAGGAGCAGGCATGGCCGGGGGTTTACCACCCAACGGGCCTCCGTCAGCCATGGACACGCTGGGGAGAAGGGAGCCCCGAGGACGCACGTCCCTCGGACGTTCAGAGCGACGCACCTCTAAGGTAACAATAAGAAAGATTTTAGCCTTTTGAGGAGTCATCTTCTCAAAGCACAGGTCAGAAGCATATATTTAAAGAAGGGTGGACATCCAACCTCGACACATACACACTTTAAATGGGTCCAAGTTTGTTTTCTGTCAGATATTGATGACGCTGCAACAGGACAAAAAAAATTGGAACCTGTTCAGAATGTTTGTTTTCATATTTGAAAATGTTCCAGTTTCAACACGAGTCCAGTAGCCCGACTGCCTGTTTTCGAATCTACAACTTTAAACTTTTTAAAAAAAAATGTTAAAATGTCTCTAATATTCCTCTGTCCAGACCTTTTTAATATGATCAGTGAAATCACAACAATCCTCCTGAATCTGTCATTTTCCACACGAACTCTAGAGGGAGCCACAAGATAATAAGATTTTCTCAGAACGGGCACCATTCAGTGAAACACAGCGTCAGGTGTTGGTTACAAAGTATTCTATTCAGTCTTCAGTTTTCAGACAATACTTAAAGTGGTAGAATCTGTCTGGCTTGATTGATTGATAGATTCACAGCAGAGCATTCTTTATTTTGACGGTTGGAACCTTCAAACTTGAAGAAGCCAATGTTTTGTTTTTGTTGTTTTATTAAGTGAAGACTTTTTTATCAAAGTCCAGTAGAAGGTTTTCAGAGGGACTTGTGACAGACTTCTACAGATGAACCAGAGCTTTTAGAGAGTAACTCAGTTATCTCTCTCTGCAGAAATAACTCTCCTGTTTACCGAAGTGAACGTCACGAGTAGCCAATGTAATTCCAGAGATCTCTGTCGTGACGGCCTACAGGCTCATAACTACACCGTCACAGTAAACAGCAGGGCAATAGCGGGAGACATGAGTCGGCCGAGGCTGTTTATTTACCCGAGATGCGTATCGTGACATTTCCGGACCGTTTGTGTAACGCCTTCAGGTGTCGAGGAAGGGCTCCCGTGACGTGGCGGACCACATGGCCATCCAGATGGACGACTCGGACTCCATCACGGTGTCGGAGCAGAGCGAGCCGTCGGCAGAATGCTGGCAGAACATGTACAAGCTGCTCAACTTCTACTCGCTCATCTCCGATCCCACGGGCATCCTGGAGAAAAGCTCCCCGGAGAACTGCCTCTCAGGTGGGAATCGGCTTCCAGCACTCATCCACTTCCTAATTCCCCGTCCTTCATCCCATTCGGCTTTACTTCGCACGCTTTTGGTTCCACACATTATGTTTTGAAGACATCGCTTCCTGTACTTTTCCTTTGCTGATTTCCCTTCCTCCCTTTTCTTCATCTCACCTGCACCCTCTGCTCTTCATTCTCTCCAGACACATTTCCTTCATATTTATACTGCTTCCATTTTCTCGTGATACAAAAGTCAATACCCAGCTGCTGTTATTTTGTTAATACTTGATATTATTCATTGTCATTAATAATGTGCTCCTAGTTAATACATCATAATACTGCAGCTCCTCTACTTTCTAGTTGCTCTATGAATGAAGCATTTCTATTTAATTGATCCTGATATTCCGCCACGTTCACGCTGAAGGCCGGTCGCCATGTTCAGCGACAAGTTTCGACGCCCGGTCTATTTTCTCAGCGTGCCGTGAACGAATCTGGCAAGAAACATACTGATAATCTACTACAAACAGTATAAATGATATATTAAATATGATATAAAGGGTCTGATTCTGATAAATGGCAGAATATGCATCCCACGCACACTTTTGACTTCACTCCTCTCTCCATGCTGTTCTCCTAGAGTTTCAATTCCCCCGATTCCCTCCCCTCCATTTCAAAATCCCTCCTCTATATGTATTAGAAATAGCCCGGTTTTTATATTGTGTACTTATTCCACATATTTGTCAGTTGCATCCAAACAGAGAGCGCGAACAGAAACACACACAGACGTCTAGTGTGAACCCGGCGTTACGACCCACCACTTCACAAAAGGATTGCGCGGCTGTTGCGGCCTCTAAACCTGCACGAATAAGACAAAAATAAACCAGTGCGTGCACCTGCATACAAACCATGCGCCTGTGACCCCCACGATCCTCTTCTCGTGCACTGATGATATCACACAACAGCGGTCATAACCACCTGGGGGCTTTTGTTTCACGCGCTCCTACAGTGGTTGAAACTTGACTCTGGATCTCCTCCACACGTGTGCTTTGCTTCCCCTCTCTTTTCCCCGCAGAAGGCGGGCGTCGGCCCTCGGAGTCGCTCTGCAAAGTGATCTACGAGAATGAGCAGCAGGACCCCACCACGCCCAACAAGCCCCCCGGCGCGGGCGGGCGGCGGCGCAGCCTGGTGAGCTCCGAGCCCCAGCACGTCACGCTCATCGTGTTCGGCATCGGCATGGTGAACCGCACCCACCTGGAGGCCGACATCGGCGGGCTGACCATGGAGGCCGAGCTGAAGAAGATCCACGGGAGTTTCACCCTGAAGGAGAAGATGAAAGGTGAGGCCGACGCCTGTGTGGGTATCGATGGAAATGAGTCTAACCTCATCAGTCACTTTCAGCTAAATAGTGCCTGTTACTACTGACCTTTTATTCAAAGTTTCTTCTGTTTGATGCAGTGTTCTTTTTTTCTGTTCACGTGTCGGCAGATATCCTGCACCAGAAAATGACTGAGACGTGTGCATCGGCTCACATAGGAGGGGTAAACATTGTTCTCCTGGAGGGCATAACTCCTGACATCCAGTACGTACAAAGACTTCTTAACTTCTGCTTATTAGAGGAGTGATTTTAACAATTACAGTTTTATTTTAATATAAAGACTTTTTTTATGTGAAAGAAAATTCTTTGAATAGCATATTGATCCGAACCCTCTAATGAGTTAGTGTTTTTACTATTTAATTATAAATGATAACATTCTTTTATTGTTTTGTGCTATCCAAGAGAACAACTATTTGATTTCATGTGTTACATTTTCGCCAAAATGAATATTGACCTTTTTTTTTTTTTTAAGACGCTCATTGATTTCAAAATGGTGAGTCGAGTTGGGGAAGAGTTCCTTCTACTTGCACAAGTACACAGCAGCAGTACTCTTACGTAGATGATTTAATGTCAAGTACCTTTTTGTAAAATCCCTGAGTTTAAACAAAAAAGATGGAATGCGGCGTTTTCCTTAAGCGTTATGGCGCTCAGCGGGAGCCAATTACTGACTCATTTCCAGCCGGGGGGGGGGGGGGGTTTAACAGCGCTTTTTGTTTTTACTGCAAGCAATTTCCTCAAAACATAACCACCCTAATCAGGTTACAAGCCTCGTAGTCATGCATTGAGACAGACTGATGCTGCTTTTATTCAGTTTAGAACTTCTGCTGCTTCAATACGAAGCTTCTCTTTTTTTTTTTTTTTCAATCTCATTCTATTTAACAGATGCTCTCACTGTGAAAATGCAGCCGAGACTCAATCCTATCTTCATCCTGCACGCTCTGAGCTGCACCCGTGTGTCTGTTTGATTCTGTACGTGCCTACGTACTACTTGGCACTCTGTAGTTGCTACTCATGTATGAAGCTCAGATGGAAGTAAGACTGATTGCGGCGCTATTGGCATATTTTTCCTACTCGCCTGTACGCTTCAAATAAACACAGTTTGCAGACAAAGACGTTGATTAAGCGATATTCAGCAACAGGCTCCGATCTAAATGAATGGGTCACAGTCGGCAGTTGTTTTGAGATGTTTTCTTCCAGATTAAGTTAACTCTGGTTATCCTTTATGGCTTATTTTATTCACACTTTATTAATCCAGAGTATTTTTCATCATAAACTCATCCATCACAATTTAGCTTGGAGTGACTCCTCAATGTTCTTGCTTGTAGATGACTGTCTCAGAACTGTTTCACACTTTCTTCTGCTCTTCTTCTTCCTCTTTTTTTTTTTGTTCCTTACATTCCTCGGCTTTCTCTTCCAACTACTTGCATAGACTGGAGGATTTCCCAACATCTCCCACCAGCACAGCTAAACAAGAGTTTCTGTATGTTACTGCCACCGTTCAGGCTTCCCGTGCATTAGTGCACATCCTTCATCCGTCCGTCATCCATGTGTACTTTCAGTGAAAGGTTCCTCAGGACTTGTTCAGATGTTCACTGTGTTTATGAAAGCAGGATTTCTTTATTCGGTTAAGTTATTGGTGTGTCTCTTTATTTTTGACTCTTCCCTTAATGTTTACAGTATATATTGAAATCCCTTCGTCTGATATTTCAGTAGAATATCGTATTCATAAGCCATCTAAGATTATAGATGGACGACAACAGAAATGTCTGCGTAAGACCTTTCATTCGACCTCCATAGTGTTGAATTCATTGCCTTCTTCATCCATAGTGGAGCGTGCGTCACCGTTATGATTTGCTCATTCCACCTGTGCCCAGCAAACTGACTGCCGTCGTGACTCTGCATGGTCTTTCACTGTTCCGTGTCCTCTCAGTTCTTCCACTTCAGCTGCACGTCCACTCGCATGTCCACATCGCCTGAAAATACAAGCGTCTTGTTGCTCATTCCCCGTTTTTACTCTTGTGTTTCAGGACGGTGGTCAAATGCAACATCGCCAAGTCCCAGGCCCTGTACAGCGCGCAGCGAGGGCTGAAGACCAACAATGCAGCCGTCTTCAAAGTGGGGGGCATCATGATCAACATCCCCCAGCACCCGGCGACGCTGCACAGCATGATGGTCCGCAGCTCCCACCAGCTCTCCAAGCAAATCTCTGACCTCATCCGCCAGCCCTCCAACGTGTATGTGCCCTTCATTTGTCTGTCTTTGAACCCTCGGTGCTCTGATGCCTTTAGAGGACACTAATATCCCCATCATATGTTATATATCACTATTATTCTAATATTGTTTTAGTTAAATCTTTTGACTAGCATCAGTCCTGATCATAATTACCAAAAATCTTTTAGTTTTTTAGAATTTTAACCCTTTAAATGCCCGTTTGTTTCCCATAATAAGCTGATATAATGGAATGCTTGATGCTCTGATGGCCGTGGTTTTAGTCGGTTTCGATGGGGACATATTTGTCCTAACGGGCCCGAGTGTCTTTATTTTGCCCACACAGTTTATTACAGGCGCTGAGGTTGAACTTCTAAATTAGAAAAGAAACTCCCAGCCTTGTCAGAATGTATGCCATGTGCATCAACACGGCCAAAGTAATTGAAAAATTAAAGAGCCCAAACATGTCCCCGAGTGGCGCACAAGTGGCTCGTTTATAGCGTTTAAAAGTAATGAGAAACTGACAATTAAAATATTGTACACTTCTAACTATATTTAAAATTCCAAATGAATCCATCATGCAACTCGCTAATGTCATTAGATTGTAATCTACGTTCAATAAACTCCTCATAAGAAGTCTCCATAAGTGACGGGTCACTGCAGCACATCCACACTGTTGCCAGTTAACGGCTTCCAAAGCCTGTGTGTGTGTTTGTGTGTGTGTGTGGTCTGTTTCCATGGTAATATTCATAATTATGTTAATATATTTATAGTTGTAGTTGAGTTGTAGGTGTGCTTGGGATATTAAACAACTTTTCTATAATTTGATGTTCACAGCAATGTGAGCCCGTATCGGCAAAGCTCTCAGTAATAACACACACACACACACACACACACACTCTACAAATAATAGCAGCAATTTTCCAGTGTGTATGTCACTTCCAACTGCAATAATTTACCCTGATAAGCACTTATGCACTGCATGCCAAATCCAGGCCAGCCATTAACACAGCAACAGTTACTGGATAGAGCCTCACCTTCATGAAGTCAACACCTTATGTAGATGACAAAGGAAGAAAAAAAGAAGAAGAAACTGAGCCGGGGAAGGTGGGTTATAGTTTGGGAACAATTTCCAAGATTAAAGTGATCATTTTAGGGGGAAAAATTCAACAACACGAGGAAATTGGAGCTGCCGAGTGCAAAACCGCAGTAAGGGCAGCCGTGTTGATTTTGTTGCGTCTAAATCAGTGTCCTTATGGTAAGGATGGCCTCTGAGAGAATCCAAACATACACATACGTGTTGTCTTTTATGTTCTGTGTCCGTGCTATTTTATCCGGCATAATGCTGACATCGGTATGGATTGAACTTTATCCTCATTCTGGAACTGTTTTGCGTTTAATTTTCCCGATGGTTTATCAGATAAAACCTTTAGTTCGCTGTTTCCGTGCTCCTCTTTTACATAACATGGGTGGATACTAAGTCATACGTACATATTTTGCACTCAGGGCCTCGTGTTTGTGGTTTGATGAAGTTTATCCAACCTCGACCAAAAAAAAAACCAATCTTTCCAAAATGTGTGACCTCATAATCTAAGTGAATATGTGTGTTGTTCTCATAAATGTGTTTTCCCGTTAATTTACCTCTCCAATCTCAGAGAATATGCACATTTCTTTGCCATCGTACAATCCTGACTGAGTGGCTGAACATTTTTTCTTTCCTCCCCTTACAGTCAGCCTCCTAATAGGGAGGACACCCCAACCCCCCAACCCTCGGACAAAGCCTCCAGCATCAATCAGACCCCCGTGGAAGCCAACGAGTTCCCTCAGCTCCCCGAAGGCCTGGAGAAGAAGCCCATCGTCCTCAAGTTCAGCGCCATGATAGATGGCATCACCATCGGGGCCGCTCTGCTGCCCTCGCTGAAAGCGGAGTACAAAATGGGTCGCATGAAGAGCCATGGCATGACAGGTGTGTGTGTGTGTGTGAGAGAGAGAGAGAGGAGATCTGATATTGATTTTCCACAATGATGAAAACTAATTGGAGAACAGAGCCTTTTCCCATGAAAGATTACTTCCACCTGCTCTGTGCGAAAAGATGGATTTCACATTTTATGTTGTCCTTATAGCTCCTAAAGAGGCCTCGTCTTACTGGTCTTGTTGAGGCATGCCCAGAATAAGTAATAATAATAATGGTCTTTTTTATCGTTTAGGTGCACAGACCAGTTTCACCTTTGAGTTGCCAAACCACAAGCTCTGCTTCCAGTCCAAAGTGTCCCCGGTGGACATGTCCACCATGCCACCGTCGGCCAGCCTCACCCTGCCGCCAGTCACCATGTCAGGAGAGTACATCATGGAGGACCACGAGAGCCACTCAGACCAGGGCTGGGCTCCTGACGACTTCCCGGCCAAGCCAGGGAACTACCTCCAGGGCAACTACCTGCGCTGTGTGGCCGAGGTGAGCGGCTCCTGATGGGGGACGATGAATAAAAGATAACCAGACTAGAGAGCAGTGCGGCCATGTATTGCCGTTAACTCACCCTCACTTGTCTCCTCTGACGTGCAGATCGGTTCATTTGAGCACAATCTGACCACAGACCTGCTCAACCACCTGGTGTTCCTGCAGAAGGTTTTCATGAAGGAGGTCAACGAGGTCATTCAGAAGGTCTCAGGTACGGTACCAAAGAAATGCATTTCTATACTGCAGCGCAAGCTTCACCTCGTTATCATATTGTAAGATAAAACCTGCACAAAACAACATATCCTTTTCCTTTGCTACCTGTAATGGCCCAGTTCTTCCTCTCCGATCAATAAAGTTAATCTAATCCTAAACATCTGTTCCCAGCAGTGTTCTGTAGCCTTCAGCTGCTACTTAAGTCAATGAAAAATATTGTTTTCCACACAACAATGCCCAAGGCACTGACACAAATCCAGTCCTGTTCCACAGCAGTATTGATCATCGGGTTGTTTTTTTTAAACTCGCCAAGCTTGATCGATGCTACTGCCCAGGAGAGAGAGAACTGAGTTTTACACCATTTTATGGTAAAGGATGATGAGTGGTGTGTGTGGTAAATATTCACATCAGGGTCTTTTTAAATGTAGCACTGGGACACTTCAGGCACATATCGGAGCTCACACATGTACACAGACAACATAATCCCACTTTATTACAGGTTCGTTAGCACTTTGCAACAGTCCTTGAGGGCTCGTGAGGTTGATTTGTTTGCTCTTTGTGCGTGCAGGAGGAGAGCAGCCCATCCCACTGTGGAATGAGCCCGACACCTCAACAGATGCAGACAAGCCCAAAATCCTGCTTTATTCCCTCAGCCTCATGTTCAAGGTACACCACGTTAACTTTCGTTCTGTCACAGTGGCCGAAGGTGAAGAACTTTATGTTGTTTTAAAGGAATAAAACCAGTAAACGGTTCCTTTCCAGCATTTTTTTTTTTTGGTGTATTTTGAGTGTCAGTTAAGCTTCGAGGAATTTTACCGAAAAGCCGTTTTCTCGATTCCTGCAGGGAATCCAGATGACCGCCACCACTCCTTCCATGCGAGCTGTGCGCTTTGAGACGGGCCTCATTGAGCTGGAGCTGTCCAACAGGATCCAGTGCAAGGCTCAGCCCGGTGGCAGCAGCAGTTACCTGAAGCTCTTTGGCAAATGTCAAGTCGATCTCCACCTGGCTCTCGGACAGATAGTCAAGCACCAGGTACAGATCGGGCCTCGCACTCGTGCAATGAAAGTCTGGAATGGGCTTAAAGACGGTCGTAGATCGCCACGTGACGCCCTCTCTCCCTTCGCTTTGCAGGTGTACGAAGAGGCCGGCTCAGACTTCCACCAGGTGGCGTACTTCCGAACGCGGATCGGTCTGCGTAACGCTCTGCAGGAGGAGATCAGTGGCTCCTCGGACAAGGAGGCCGTCCTCATCACGCTCAGGAGGCCAATCGTTTTCGCCCAGCCGGTGGCATTTGACAGAGGTTCACTTCAATTCTTCTCCACAACACATTAAATGTCAAAGCTTATCGTGTGTGTGTGTGTGTGTGTGTGTGTGTGTGTCACAATGAGGTCCCGGAGACACCCACTGTAGCGGAAACTATCAGGGTGGAGTTTTTAAGGGCGTTGTCATATTTCTGTCTGTCTTTGCACAGACGATGCAATCACAAAACTTTGCTGTGTATTTGGCATCAAAAAGGCCATGTTTGAAGATGGGTGTGGTCTGAGTATGGGCGGCGGAAGTAAGGGGGAATGAAGCAAATACGGTATATAAGAAGTGTAAGTAGTCGTGATGTCATTCACTGGTTTGTGGACCACCGTTTGGAAGCCATGAGTTTGGCCCACAGTTTCCTTAAGTATTCTACCCACTCAACACTGGGGCTCACTGATGGAATTGCATCTGATTTTCACACGCAACAAATAAGCACTGCCGCTGTCTCAAAATCCACTGTGTTCACACCACAAGGATGTTAATTCGAGGTTCTTTCTACCCACCCGTGTGCCCTCCTGCAGCTGTGCTCTTCTGGCTGAATTACAAGGCAGCGTACGACAACTGGAACGAGCAGCGCTTGGCCCTCAACAAGGACATCCACATGGCCACCAAAGAGGTGGTGGACAAGCTGCCAGGCATCCAACAGACCTCAGCCCAGGCCTTCAGCACCCTCTTCCTGCAGCTGACCGTACACGACCTGGGCATCTGCCTACCCATCACCACCACATCCCAGGTAATCTGCTCTGCTTGGTTTTTACATGTTAACTTCTAGACGTAGAAGTAAAAGTTCATATATTCTAGTTTCTGATTATATAAACAATAGCAGGGTTGCAATCTGCTGGCTTTAAGGTCATTCTGTTAACATGGTCACATGTACAGGTATGTAGTCCTGTTTAATTCAAATGATGTAATCCGGGAGCTAAAAACAGTTTCAGCATCTTCGATTGTAATTCAAATACCATAGTTAGATTTTTAGCAGTTACACATGGAAGCCACAGTTTGCAGATGTGTTGTACTTTTAGCGTATGCAAATGCACATAAGATTTAAGTGTTGTCCGGAGTAAAAGCACTTATTATAAGAGTCATATTCTAACCTAGAAAAAGTAAAGCACACAGGAATTATTTTTGGGCTTTCTCTGTCAAATTGTTGACTTCATCCCATCTTTAAAAAGGAAATGATTATCATCATCTCCATCAGCACATGGCAACATCAACTGTACCAGTGTTCATGATGTGGATTTTGCTGTTATTAATAACCTTTAAAACACAATTGCATTTTTGTTCTTTAGTTTCATAAAAGAACAATTCCTCTGTTACCAGTTTTGATATCAGTGTTTCCCCTACCTAAGCTGTTAGTGGGCTAACCGTCCATCAACCTGCACCACGAACACACATTCATTCCCCTCAACAACCTCTATGATGTCAACTTTTGATGCAAAGCAAACAACCGCTGATTCGATGCACAACTATACCACAATAAATGGTAACACAAATGTGCACATTTTTTTTATTATTTACTGTAAAGTAGTTAAATGTGCTTGGACGGTATCTCTTTGTTCATACATTCATACCTTCCTGACATTTCACCGGGGTGTACGGTATATGAAGGTATTTGGGGCTGAACAAAACATGGCGGAGCGGCTAGTCGACCAAAATGAGAATATCTGGGGTCGGTCCACCTCAAGCGAGCCTTTGGCAGAAGTTGTCATTAACTTCAAGGCCTTCATTTTAACCAGCAGGTGGCAAACGAGACATAGGAACTTGCCTGAGACATCAGTGGGCGTCTCCTCTGGTTGCAAATAGGGTAATTTTCTCAAAGACTTCTATTTCTCACTTGATTTATTACCTAATTAATTACAAGATTCTTTAACACGACATGATGATCATTTAATAAATGAATGTCCCATTTAGAGTCAAATAGACCATAAAGCAGGGTATGCTTTAGGTCGTGGCTACCTCGTGATTGAAAGGTCGCTACACACAATAATAGAAACGTTTAGGGGAAACACTGGATATCAATGAGAGGTCCATATCGGTTGTCCTGTTGTACTCCAGTACTATGCTACACTACAGTATGACCACAGAGACGAGATATACCAGCTGTTGTGTCACAATTATTTCCATAGAGAGGACAAGTACCAGCTACGGAGGGCATCAACTCTGAAGCTGGGGCCAGCACATCAGTAGGCCGGCAAAACAATGCACGAAAAGTAACCGACAATTTATTACATCTCTTGTGGTGGCTTGTTGTGGGACAATGACTTACTGTGATCAATACATTTCCATGCCACACGTACACTGCATCACGAGTGCTCTTTATTGTTGTGAAGATGGCAGGTCACACCACTTTTTAACAATCAAAGTTTCCACCCACACAGCTGGCATAACAACAATAACAACAAATGAAGCTTGAGCTGGTGTCTGAGGTGTTTGGGGGGGGGGGGTGTAATTACTTCATTCTAAAAAATAAGAGGTTATGCCAGTTGTTGTCCTGAGTATCCCTTATCTGTTGCTAAAATGGAAACAAATGCAAATCTTTCAGATACTGCCGTGGAATAGTATATAATTGCACACACAATACCAGATTTAATGACAAAGCAGGCATATTGTTGTAAGAGAAAGCTTTTTCAAATGACCTGGATTCCTGCAGTAATTGTTCCAAAAGCGGTCTGTTTTTCATCCAGTTGCGATAGATAATCGGTTAGTTTAGGAGGAAAACATGCTTTTTACCTGCCTCCAGTTATGACTGGGATGAAGATCAGACCCTCTATTTTAGGACCAATGTCAATCCAGAAATTCAGGGCATTTTTATTTTATTTTTTTCCCCAATCCTGCAATTAAACACAATCTAACAAACTGAAAAGCTCGGAAACATCTCACTCATTGGTGTGTTCACAAGAGCAATAATTTGGGGACTTTATTTAGCGAAACATTTGATTTAAAACCGCATCGCTCGTGATTTTTATTGAACGACTAAAAGTGTCTGCACAGTACAGTAGAATGAAGTGTTACCAGCTAACTTGGCCTTTTTTCCGTACACATGGAAGTGGCTCCTTTTTCCATGTACTTCACCCTCACTTGAGGCCTTGGTAAACACCCCTCTATCTACCCCCCCCCCCCCCCCCCCCTCCCTGCCTCTCTGCCAGGCCAACCACAGCATAGATTTTGACACCGGCTCAGCTATGGTCCTGACCATTGAGAGCACACTGATCACCGCCTGCTCCTCTGAGTCCCTGGTAAGCAAAGGCCACTTCAAGAACTTCTGCCTCCGCTTCGCCGAGGGCTTCGAGACCTCCTGGGACGACTGGAAGCCCGAAATCCGAGGGGAAATGGTCATGAATGCATGTGAGTGACGCATTGTATGTCGGTGTGAATTTTCACTGTACGGTTAGTTTTGCCTTCACCTTTTTAATACAGGTCAAAAGCATTGATTGAGTAAAGAAAGGAAAGTATTCTAAAATTTGCAAGTTGCATTTTGAAAAACAAGAAGTTAGTCTGTCTTTAGAGATGCTTAACGGATACATATTTTATACCTACATGGATAAATGTTTTACTGGACCTTATATTATTGAGCGGACTTCAGTAGGTCAAAACAGGTCATTCTTATATGACTTTCTGTGCACGCTGCTCCTCTGAAATATTGACAGGCTGCTGCCCGTGTGTCTGTGTGTGTGCTCTGTGTACAGGTGTAGTCCCTGATGGTACATATGAAGTATGTTCCAGGACTACTGGGCAACCTTCTGCAGGCAAGTTGCTTTTAACTAAGCTCTGGTCCATAACATATGGATCGCAACCTAGAGCTTCTCAATAAGCACGAGACCGCTGTCTGAAAACTCAATTTCGCATTAATTTCATCCACATCCTCAGCCGTTCTGTCTTTCCTCTCCCCATTGGCTTCCTCCTCCTCCTCTTCCACAAAAACAGAGAGCAGTAGTGCCGGCACCTGGACTCTGAACGTGCTTTGGAAGATGTGCGGTATCGACGTTCACATGGATCCCAACATCGGCAAGCGCCTCAACGCGCTGGGCAACACGCTGACGTCGCTGACGGGCGAGGAGGACGTGGACGACATCGCCGACCTGAACTCTGTCAACATGGCGGACCTTTCGGATGAGGACGAAGCCGACTCCATGTCGCCCACCATCAACATGGTCAGTCAACGACGTGTTCATCCATGTCCCAGCTCTCTCTTTGGGCTATTATATACATGATATCCACCACAGATGCATCTCTTTTTGTCATTTAAATACCACTTTCAACTTAGTTGTGCCAGCAGTAGATCAGCTGTTGTGGTTCTTGAAACCACAGAGCATAAACAGTGAACCTTAAGCTGGTGGTTGACACAAGCTAAAGGAATAGTTTGCCTTTTTGGGAAATAAATGGTGAATCGTAAATGGACTTGTACTCCAATAGTGCCCTTCTCTCGTCTAGGTGAATTTCCTCACCTTTGGACAGACGCTATGCTAAGCTAACTAGCTTCCCAAGGTAGCCTCATATATTTATATATATTTTTTTAGGTAGCCTCATATTTAACAGACCGACATGAGAGTGATATCTATCTTCTCATCTAACTAGAAAGACAGCAAATATGCTTATTTCCCAAAATATCAGACTATTCCTATAATATCAATGCATCTGAGCAGATCCTACCTGGCTTACCTTCAGAAGCTTCAGAAGGTAAAGTGTGACCCGGGTTGACCGTTCCTGCCACCTCTTCCATCCATTTGTCCCTGCCGTTGTTTACAGAGTCCAGGGAGCCAGTTCAGCCCTCGGCTGACCTTAAGGAAGCGTCTGGTGAACCACATCCTGGGCCTCAGCCCCAGGCCTCAGAGTGTGTCTCACCCGGCCGACTACTTAAACTGTGCATCGCCTCGCCCCCGAGAGGGCAGCGCCCGGGCCCAAAGACCCCTCTCCTGGGCCTGTGTATGTAGCCACCCCACACGGTGTTGAAACTCTTCTCTGGGCTGTCGGAAAAATCACTTGCTAGGTGGCGTTATATCTCGGTCTCCACCTGAGGGGTTGTTAATTCCAAAATGCTGAGCAATGCTACATCATGCTTTAACTAAATGTCATGATGGTGGAGAATGGGTGTTGCTTAACATTTGCTTTCGCTGCCCTCCTCATTAACCTTCAATGATGGGTGAACATATGAATTCGGTGTATACAAATCCTGGATGCAGAGCTTTGTTTTCCCCTTGGACTGGAGTGGTGATGGTGGTGCTGGTGGTGGTTTCTCCTGTTTCGTGACATTCTGTGTTTGATGATACCTGGTGTGTGGATTGGACTACCTATAACCCTACTGTAATTGAATCCTAACAATCAAAATAATTTGCCTCTAATCAGACAGATTTTAAAGGGTGTATTCTCATTTGCAGCAGCTGCCTGGTGGAAATCTTTCAGGAAATGTTTTTTTTTTTTTTTCGGGGTTTGATCAGAAGGTTTTCATTTAGTCGTCAGTTTTTATCCGATAAATATGTCCGGGTGTGTATCATTGCTTTGACCCAACAGGAGACCATGGACCCCAGAAGGCAGATGGCAACGGGGAACCAGGGGGTCGACGCCCGCGGGAGGAAGTTCACCAAGAGGGTGGTGGACATCAGGGAGCTCAACGAACAGGCCAAGGTCATCGACGACCTCAAGTAAGATGTGATGCTGTGATGCTGTGATGCGGTGTCTAATGATAGATGGTTCAACTAGTGAAGAGAAAGCCCTGCAATTCATTGCCGTCCTGTTCAAACATCCTCTTTTTCTTAACCACAGGAAATTGGGGGCAAGTGAAGGCACCATCAACCAGGAGATCCAGCGTTATCAGCAGATGGAGTCCGTGGCCGTCAACGACATCAGGAGAGACGTCCGAAAGAAACTGCGTCGCTCCAGCATGAGGGTGAATGCTCATCTATTTACCGTCCCCAATGAGCAATGTATTGGTCAAAGGAAGTTTGGACACTGTCAATTAAGATGTGACCCGTCATACCTGAATGTCTCTCATTTAGACTTTTAAGGAATCTTGTGTCTGACTTTGTGTTTTCTTTATTTTTTTTGCTGACCAGGCGGCCTCTCTAAAGGATAAGTGGGGTCTTGGCTACAAACCAAGCTACAACCGCTCCAAAAGCATCTCTGCGGCAGCAGGCCGACCGCCTCTAAAGAGGATGGACAGACAGAGGTAAAAAGAAGTAGCCACTTACCCTGCCTGCTTTCATTTTATTAGGAAATGACACTGTTAAGGGTGCTTCATACAGCATTAACTGTAAGCAAACAAGACGAAGTAACTCTGCTGTTGGCCCTACATGTTTTTAAAACGCATCTCCCATTAACCTTCTCACAAAGAGGATGCTGGGACTCACAAATTTGAAAGCTAACGTAGAGAGGAAGTGCTTATCACATTTGTTTATAGTAATTATGCAGATATCTCAGAATTAATGTAGTAATGATGTTAAAACAGTTGACAACGCTGCAAGCAATGGGAAAACATTAACTCTGGGGCAGAACAGATGAGTACAAAACAACTGGAAATTCATCTGATGAGTAACAATTTTAGTTTTGTGCTCTGATCGAGAGGTTACAGTGTCTTATGAACTCAACAATAATGTAGTGTATGTTGCATAGAAGTTAATTTGCGCCAGTGTGATGAAGCAAAAGATCCCCCAAGTCATTGCAATGAGAAACGTTCTTGTAAAAAATGATCTAAAAATAATTGCTTGCTCGCATCAAAATATTGACTTAAATATCTCAAAATAATGATTTAGTATCTCAAACTGATGAGTTACTGATCTCAAAATACATAATGACTTTGGAGACTTAAATCAATTATAAAATTCACAAAATATAATTGCCTGATTCTATCTTTTTATTATACATTTTGACTTTTGGACTTCACAACGCTCAAAGTTATTGAAAATGTTTGTTGGATCACACCAGTAACAAACAACCCAACACAGCCACCACTGGAATATAATTCTTCAAATATTACATACTGATCACTACCGGGCCGGGTCCGCATACGTTGCGTGTTCAATGTAGCTCGCCTGTAGCCCGGCTTTTAGTGAAACACAAGAGCAGAGGATATGGTCGTCTGAAATTTAAGCAGCAACGCTCATAATTCTGCAGCAGCGGTGCAAACACAGCAAACACTGATTGTGTATCCTAAACTTTACCTGCAACTGTGCAGAAATACCAGGTTTAATCAGATCGAATAGACACTACTAAGTATTTTGACAAAGTTTCTTGGTAATTTGGGATATTAAGTCATTGTTGAGGGAAAAATATGTCATTATTTTTGCGATACTTGTTTGTATTTTCTCAGTTTGCTTTACTGTGTCTCTAGCTCCAGAATAGGGGACGTGGATGATCTACCAGATATGCGCGTGGATGCGTCCTCACCTGCACCACGGGTCACCTTCAACATCCAGGACACGGTAAACATCAGCTGACAACACGGAGAGAGCTCCAGGAACATTTCTTAGCCTCACACAGATTTGATTGCACTGTAGCGAGTTTGCTCTCGACACATTTGTTTTAACCGAATCAATAACTAAGGCGATGAGAGTGTGATGTAGGTAGATATTATGAGTTTTGTGCCATTTTATGTTGATAGTTTGAAGATCATCATCTCATCCTTCACGCCGTTGTTTCACTGTAATTGATCTCCATACAAGCCGATACTTACTGTGACTCGTACGGTCACGGGTTTCGCAGCTCAAAGGGAGAGAACCACTACGCTCTGAGGATTTTATTTTATTTTTTTCATTTTGGATGAGCTCTTTTTTTTTTAATAACTCTTTTGTTCAATTGAAGATAAATAATCAGGCTCTGGACGCTGCACATGCACCCGTCAGTCCAGGAGAGGTGTTCAAGGTATACGGCTCGAGAGATTCAATTTAACAAATTTAAATACCTAACCGACAGCAACAAATACTTGTGTTTCCTCTTCTCCTCTGGGATTACCTTGAGATGGGACTTTGAATATGCAAAATCAGAACAGGATGATGAAATGCTAGCTCCCGTTGTATTGATAGGACACCAATTTTACATTGAACAACAGTGTGTATATTTGCATAATTATTTACTGTTAACCGGATCTTTGTGTCCCTAGTTGCACGCTGATTTATGTGATGCTATACGTGGAACCAGAATACATCTTCCACAGTCTTTATTACTCCTCACTCACTAGATGAATACCAGCAGCATTCCATCACCCACACAGATTTTATTTGGATAACGCAGGCATGCTCTCAGAAATAGATTTTCTTGCATAATAAGACTTGCCTGTAAATACAAGTTCATAGTCTGAATGCTGCTAATGATTTACGGACCCACACGTTCTCATCCTGTCTTGAAACTGCATAAATAACCAAATCAACTTGCCTCGAACATTAATATACTCGCTGATTTCTAACAGCTCTGCATGGCTTGGCTCTGAATCACAGCCTGTTCAGCACAACTGTATTCATTTGTACCCCAACAACATCCGATCAAATACCAAATCCAGATGGACATCAGTCCGGCTTTAAAGGTCATCGGCGCGTGATGTAAAATTGTAGTTATTTGGTGTTATTCCCATAAAGACAAAAAAGTTTATACACTAATTAAAGTCCTTTATATTTCACTCCTTCCCGCCCTTAAAGTCGGCTGTGAACAGCTATTCCCCCTAATCACCCGTAGTGGCACGAATAGTTTAAAATGTTCTCATGTTAAAGCGCTCCATATTTATTAGACAGGTCTAAACAGCTGGTAGATCTTTAAGGACTAGCCTCATATTTTTGGAAATGCCCATTTTTCTTCTCTCTTGTTGTGAGGGTTAGATGAGAAGATCGCTACCTCTCTCATATCTGTATGAAGTTAAAGCGAGTCGCCGGCTAGCTTAGCTTAGCATAAAGACTGGGATCAGGGGGAAACTGCTAGCCTGGCCATGCCCAAGGTAACAAAGACCACCTATTAGCGCTTCTAACGCTCCAAAAACCAAAGAATTTAGATTTACAAGTTGTGTTTTATTTATGCGAGGTTTTGTGCTGGACTATTTCTCAGCGAGGCCCGGTGACTTCTTGGAGTCATTGCGAGGTTGCCAGGCAACCAGCTCAGCCCCCGGGAGAGTCAAACTATTCCGATCCAATTTATGACCAAAATCCACTAATTTGATATAAATCCTATTTTGTTCAATGTTTAATGAAAAAGCACCTTTTAAAAAAAATTAAGTTAAGTAAGTCAATTCAGTTTTAATAGCAAAATAATCATTTGAATGTTGATGGTATTTTCCTGCTAGAACGATCAAATAGTTTTCACCACACAATGCCTCCGATAATATTTCCTCTTTAATGGTGACGGACCCGGACCGACCCCGCTAAAGGCCACATGACCGAGTTTGCTTCCTTCTGTACCGTCACTCGCCTTGAACCGCCCACGTACTCCCAGTCAGCGAAAAGAAAAGACAAATAAACACACATCGTTGATGCTCGAACACATTTCAAGTCCAGTTTCAGAGGCAGTTCGCAAACATTTTCAACAACTTGTATCTATTTCTTCCAGCTGTCTTTAAGGATAGCAGACTTGGTGTACTTGAAGACTTTCTTGGGCATCTTTCCGTTGTCTCTCTCTCGCTCTCGTGTTTTGTCTTTTTTCTCCTGTCGGGGCATCACTTCTTCCTCATCTCCCTCCCCGTCTCACACTGTCTCTCTCTCATTCTCACAGAGTGTGCATGACCTCTCCGCTCCTCTGGGAACTGTTGCGGGCGGGTAGTGTTCTGTCATTGGACATGTCCTAAAACGAGACATTTAAACCGTGCTGGGAGACTTGATTTCAGCATTCAGTTATTGACTACACGTCACACGTAAAGGGAATACCTTGTGGTCCAATTAACAGAACACTACCTCCTTCAAAGTAATGATTCATTGGCTGACTTCCTGCTTAAGACAAGTCATGTTCTTAAGTATGAAGAGCTTCATGAAGACTGTCTCCCTGGGTGAGTTTGACTCTTTGCCCCTCTCTGAAGTTTCCCGAGGAGACAGAGGTGGACCTGTTGTCAGTCACCATTGACGAGCCATCCCATCCTCACCATCACCTTCATTCTCCATCCGTTTTCGAGGGCCAGGGCTCAGTTTTCAGTGCCCCCGGCACCCCTGCCGTCTTCTCACCCATACTTCCCTTCCAGCACGACGACATGAGGCGCGACGACATGTCCTCATCCTCCTCCGAAGACTCTGAAAAGGAGGACGAGTTTGAACGGGAGAGACCGCCGAGCTACCGAAGGCCCATGTGAGTCCTCCTTTTTTTTTCCTTCGCTCCAAGTCAAGCATTCTTGTGATGACTGGTAGATGAAAGGAGGCACCTTTAATCACACATTACAGTTGCATGAAAGATTTTCTTTCATGTTTTTTTTTTTTTTTTTTGGTCTTATAAATAAAGATTCATGGTTTTCAGCATTCACTAAACATTCTCTTTCTTCCCAGCCAAGCGTCTCACAGGAAGTCCTCTGGGTTTTCCGCTGTGAGTCAGCTGTTCAGCGAGCGCTGGCCGAGCACACCTGCCAACCGCAGCTTTGGCGGCCCAGCCACTGAGAGAAACATCGACTTTGAGCTGGATGTCCGCGTGGAGATTGACAGCGGGAAATGCGTCCTTCACCCCACTACTCAGCAACCAGAGCATGAGGACATTTCCCTCAAGAAGTACGATGAAAGGCACACTTCTTCTTCTGATAACCACTGTGAATAGATTTTCATTTGAAGTCTGACTCAGTTTTTTTTATTTTTTAAATAACGTCCAATCAAACTCCACATTAGGAAATGTAGAGTTTAATTTTCCAGATGAATTTTCTTGCTGTAGCGTGTCCTCAGTGGATAGGAGTGAAACCTTCTATATTCAGAGAAGTAAACAGAACAAGCATGAGCACACCTTCCTCATACGACTCCCTGTGGGTTTTGCAGGAGCTGTGAGCGCAGCATCAAAAGTCTGGACCAGGAGTCTCCTCCCAAGAAGAAGAAGCTGCAGCCAACCTACACCTCCACCACGCATCTCCTAGCTGGCAAGAAATGTCCCTCCTCCCTGCAGACCAAATCCAACGACATGGAGACCACAGTATTCTACATTCCAGGAGTGGACGTTAAGGTCAGCCGCCTGTAGCATCCAAAGTGTCCCCAGGTTTCTACTCTGTACTGTTTCTTTGCTTTAAATGATTCAATCTTCCATTTTAGTTGCACTACAACTCCAAGACACTGAAGACGGAGTCGCCCAACGCCTCGCGCGGATCCTCTCTCCCTCGCACTCTCTCCAAAGAGTCGAAGCTGTATGGTATGAAAGATAGCGGCCCTCCCAATGCAGTCCAAAGCCAGACTAACTCGCTCCTACCTCCCCCGCCCCCACCTATTCCATCAGGTACTGAGCATTCCCTCGTTTCTCCTTGCATGCCCGAGCACCGACCGTAATCACCGACACTAGAGCGCCGCGGCGCTCCGATGTGATGATTTTACATCTGGGCGAGGGCCCCACCGAATCAAACGCATGTGATTTCATCTCTTATTTCAAGGCATGAATCCAGTGGGTACCTTTTGATCAAACTGGGCTCATGCATATTGATGTGCACCACAGAGGGGAAAACGGCGAAAAAAGCGTTTATTAATACGGTTCCAGTTTATTTGAAGTTTAAGAGATGAGAAAAGTGTTGTCGACATACAGTCCAGGCTTCAGAAGGTTTTAAAACTCCCATGTGTCCTTGCAGCCAAAGGTAAGGGCAGTGGCGGGGTAAAGGCAGCCAAGCTGTACGCCTGGGTGGCCCTCCAGACTCTGCCGGAGGAAATGGTCATCAGCCCCTGTCTGCTGGACTTCCTGGAGAAAGCGCTGGAGACCATTCCCATCACACCGGTGGAGAGAGGTTACGCAGGTTTGTTTGTTGAAACATCAAATTCTTGTGTTGTCACCGGCAGTCAGCGCTTTGTCGTGTTCACCGGCATGTCTTTGTGTACTTCCCGTCAGCGGTGGCTTCCCAGGAGGAGGACATGGGTCAGTTTGACCCGGTGGAGCAGCTGGAGGAGTCCACCACCTCTCTGGTGTCCTCGTCCACATCGGCCTACTCCTCCTTCCCCGTGGATGTGGTTGTCTACGTCAGAGTCCAGGTACTGACAAACCACTAGAATCTTTATTCCCAAGACATTTGCAACATTAGATAATAGCAGCAACAAACATAACCTTCTCGCATTTCTTCGTAAGAGCTGTTTTACTTGCTTTTAACAGTATGATAACCAAATATGATGTTTCCCATTAAAATGTCTTTGAATTTAGAGAAATTACAGAGTAAATACAGTACAACTCACAGGGACCTTATATCCTTTGCATACCTTTTCCCAAAACGTCGTTATTTTTGGACATTACTCAACATTAAATGATCCACACTCCCTCCAACATATCTGATGTCTGCTACTTTTTACCTCCGATGTATTTATTTAATTTATTCAGTCCCTTTTTATTGTTATCTATCGAGCCAGTTCGACCTGCAGTTACACACCTGACGTTGACGTGAGTTGTCGCCTGTGTCCGCAGCCCTCTCAGATCCGCTTCAGCTGCCTGCCGATGTCCAGGGTGGAGTGCATGCTCAAGCTGCCCTCCTTAGACCTGGTCTTCTCCTCTAACCGTGGCGAGCTGGAGACCCCGACCGGAGCCCACCCCGCTGAGGGATCTCACCACCCCTCCTCCACTCCGCCAGGGCAACACATCCCCAAACCACCCCCCAGCAAAAGTACGTGGAGCACGTCTTACGGAATAGTGAGGCTCTAATGCGTGCAGAGATATGTGTGAAGGACAAAACCTTCTTTTGAAGTCTCTTGAAACACAGTGAGCATATGTATTAGCTGTCACTCCATGCTATGTCTGGGCCCTGTGTGATTTAACGTTGCTCACAGCTTGTTCTCATCCATTCATTATTTTGCCCTCCAGTCAGTCTTTTAGCAACATCATGCAACTTTTGCCATGTTTTTTTTCCCCCTATTTTTGCTATTTTACAGAGCATCTCTGTATATTCCATCTTTAGTTTTTAGTCCAGGCATACGACTAAATGCCCTTGTTGCAACATGTTTGTGTCATTTTATTTTATTACCTTGAACAGCTAATGACTATTTATTTTCCTCTTGTATCACATTTGATCTGTATGATGTTACCGCCCGTCTTACCTCCTCCCTGTGCTTCCTCCCTCCTCTGCCTCCTTGCAGCGTCTCCGTTGCTGGGGAGCCCTCTGGGCAGGAGCCGCCACAGCAGCAGCCAGTCGGACCTCACAGGCCCCGCCAGTAACTCCTCAGGCCTCAGCTTCACCGCCTGCATGTCTGACTTCTCCCTCTACGTCTTCCACCCCTACGGTGCCGGAAAGCAGAAATCCGCTGTGACAGGCCTGGCCCCGGGCCCAGGGCCATTAGGTATGGAAAAGGGAAAGTGTGTCTGAGTCTTCTAATGTGCTAATAATCAGTGGTGTACAGTAACAAAGTAGAAATACTTCGTTACTGTACTTAAGTCGTTTTTTTGGATATCTGTACTTTACTTTACTATTTATATTTCTGTTGACTTTTACTTTTACTTCACTACATTTTGCAAAGAAAACTGATACTTTTACTCCGATACATTTCCCCTGAAACCTTCGTTACTCGCTACAAAATCAAATCTATCTTTAGAAACAAAATGAATCATGAGACCAGCGTCGGGGACTGTGGTGGAACAGAGACTGCAAGCAAGCAGGTTTGGTGAATCAGTGGTCCTAGTTTACAAGTTAAATCATTGGTTAATCACGTTAATGCGCAAAACAAGTGCTCTCAAAGCTGCGGTGTTTAGATTCCCAGTGATGCCCAGGATGCTACATGCTATAGCTAGCGAGCGACTACACACACAGGACGGGTGGGATGAGGAGAGGTGGATGGGTCAAACAAACACTGGTGTTTCCTCCAGGAGGCCGCAGTTTGTGCCGTGTGTGAAACGAGAAGCCAATGTTGATTTATTTGTGACGTGACTTCCGTACTGAAGCAACGCCACTTCCGTTGATATTTTAACGCAAACCACGATCTTTTCCTAAACCTAACTAAGTAGTTTCATCGCCTAAACCTTAGTTGTTTCCTGTGAAGATGGAAGTTTATTTTGAAAAGACAGTATGCATGTAACAAGCGAAAACTGACTCATGTTGCTGGACTTTTGCAGGAAAAACGCACGAAAAATGAGGAGTAATTTTTCGTAAGATATCAATGAAACGGGGATGAATTAATATCATTGTATAAAGAGAGTGACATGATAAGATCAATCTCATGTCTGTAAGTTAAATCAGCTATAATCACTCTTTTAAAGTGATTAGTGACTCGTCTAAAACATTTAAAAAAGGAATAACTTCAATAGAATCATTCTATACAATGTAGCTTCTTTACATTCTACATTCTAATAGAATGTAAAGAAGCTACATTGTATTAGAATTGTCTTTTGAAGATGAACAGGACATTTTTCAGTTTCAAGTAATAACTGGGTTGTTACTTTCGGTGCTGCTTTAGTATCGATCATGTTTTGATATTTGAGTCATTTTGTGGATGATCAGATGGAGTTATGATGGTAGCAGTCGCCCAATTGCAGATTCAGTTTGAGCAAAACCTTTGCCTATTGTGTTCAAATCAGGCCCATAGGAGTTTACAAGGCAGGTGTCCTTTCTCACAACACTGACCTGATGCATCAAGTGGATATTTTTTGCTGAACACAATATTATGCATTTGCCCTCTACATCCTCTAGTCGGAATGAGCATACTTATAAACGCACTGTTACAACTCCTTCATAGTGTCATATTGCATTTCAGAGAATTATGATGATAAGTTCATAGTAGATGCAAAAGTATACTTATGTACAATATATTATGTTGAACATTGTTGCTCCTGGATGGATCACAGCCAACCCAATTATTTTCAACACAGCTCCATGTCCTTGGTCATGGTGCCACAGCACTTAAAAGAATCAACTTCATAATTCTCAAAATTCTGACCCTTTGCTTTTTTATTAACAGCATTTACTTTCAATACTTAAGTACATTTAATATCAGAAAATTACTTTTGATACTTAAGTACAATAAATATCAGATACTTTAAGACTTTTACTCAAGTAGTATTCTAATAGGTGACTTTTACTTTTACTGGAGTAATTTTCCAGTAAGGTATCTTTACTTTTACTCAAGTATGGCTTTTGGGTACTTTATACACCACTGCTAATAATACATGGCTGCAGTTTGTAATGTCGCTTATTTCCCTCCTTCCCCGTGGATGTGATGTACAGACCTGCTAGAGCCAGTGGATATGGGGATAACCATGACTTTACAAACACATGTAGAATAAAAATGACGTCTAGTGATTGTCCTGATAATCGCTCTCTCTCCTCAAGGTACAGTAGACGAGGAGCCTTCCTCAGTAACAGGAAGAAAAGACTCTCTGAGTATCAACCTGGAGTTCGTGAAGGTCAGCTTGTCCAGGATCAGGCGTACCGGAGGCCCCACCTTCATTGAAAGCTTTATTCCTGCAAAAGGGGGCAAAATGGACACGACCCTCATCAACATCTCAGGTAGGTCGGCGGCCCCAGAAGAAGACGTTTCTCTGTGAGACGTGCAGCGGTTTATACTGACTGATGTTCAAGGTTTAGCTCAGAAGACTTGGAATGGAGTTTATACAAGCAGGGGAACTCAGGGAATTGGATAAATTACCAGCAAAAGTGAAGGAATATTAGGAAAATCGATAAATTCAGTTTGCACGGCGTAGGATATTTAGGAGGTATGAAATTCATTATCGGCAGTTGGCAGTTTGTAAATGTTTAACATCGGGGAGGTTTATTTTGTACATCGCAACGGGAGAATTTTAAAGATTTAAGACGAAACTGAGCAGGGCTCAGAGAAATAGTGACAATTCAAAATCGATTTGCTACTTCAGCGCCGTGGATTTACTGACACACAGCACAGTCAGGCTGCTGATGTTTCAGAGCTATGGCTTCTAACTGCACAAATGCATACAGATAAAGGAGCAATGAGTCAGGCAGACTAGACTAACACGTTCTGCCCCTGCACTCTCTTTGCTTGGAAGATGAAGGTGGAGAGGGGGGGGGGGGGGTGACGGGTTAACAAGGGGGATGTATTTTGGTTATTTTGCTAACAAGAGGGGAGGCATCCCCCCCTCATTCCCCTTTAAATTGTCTACTGACGATTAGGCACAGTCCTAAAATTGTATCAGCAGCTACCTCCAGGACAAAGGCAGGGTTTGAAGTAGACCTGAATATCACAAGGAGTCCATGAAGCGACGATTGGGACATTTTACAAGCATAGATATGAGACTGAAAATGCAACTTTTCAATCTCTGAATGTCAGGATGGATGCACAAGTGCTTATTTTTGCCCTATAGATTTGTTTTAAGGAGCGTATGCTACCAATTTGTTTGCACACCTTTTTAAAAAAGTGTGACTCGTGTATGAACAAATGTCATATTCTCCCCCTAGCTGTGTGTGACATTGGCTCGGCTTCCTTCAAGTACGACATGAGGCGACTGAGCGAGATCCTGGCCTTCCCGAGAGCCTGGTACCGCCGGAGTATCGCCAGGCGCCTCTTCCTGGGAGACCAGACCATCAACCTGCCAGGTGAGTTTCTGACCACTCGGCGGCTCCGGCCCGTGTCGGGGGTCAGTTTGTTGAGTGACGCATGCGTATGGAATGGTTTTACCACTCTACTGCTCCAAAATAACCACCAGCTTTTACAACACACTGAACAGAGCATTTCTGTGCTTCTGACGTGCATTTTCTAAAAAAAGCTACTTACTTTTAACATGTCCTTCAATTAAAATAAGCAGTGTGGACACAAGAATAAAATGAAAAGTGCTTACTGTAGAAATATGCAGAGATATTGATGGAAATTCATGATTTGTTTTCCGAATATGTCGGCCTTCGTCTACCTACAACTCTCCACGGGTTTAACTTGTGTTAATTTTTAATATCTCATCACGCTGACCTTCCCTCAGCCAACATTTCCTCCCACTGCTCCGTTTTGACATTTCCACGGCTGACTTACACATCCCTCAACCTTTACCTTGCCTCAGCCTCTGGCCCCGCCACCCCGGACTCGGCCGAGAACGTCGCCCAACATCTGTCCCCCGAGTCCAGCCGGAAAGCCTACTGGAGGACGTGGGACGGCAGCACCGGGACGCAGCACATGCCCCAGTCCCCCAACGTCTTCTCGGAGCACTCCACCGGAAGCAACATGTCCCCGGGAGGCCTGGGCCACCTCAAGTCCCCCGCACCTGGTCGCATCAGGAGCGTGTCCGATTCCTCCGCTCCCAGGAGAGGTGACTACAAACCATTAAATGAAAGTGGAAGATTACAAAATGCAATGATGGCTTGTACAAGATGCTCATAATTTGCCCTCTGCTGCCTTCCACCTAATCGTCGTTCGTTCTCGTCTAGACTCGGTGACGAAGACCTCCACCCCCTCCTTCAGTAAGAACGGTAAGGCGGCAGGTCAGCAAGGGGCGCCGTGGGAGACGCTGGTGGTGTTCGCCATCAACTTGAAGCAGCTCACCGTCCAAATGAACATGAGCAACGTCATGGGGAACAATACGTGAGTGGTCACGGTTTCTGCACCTTTTAGCGTAGATACTTAAATACCCACTGTTGTGTAAACTGCTTATTGTGGTTGTGGGTTAAATGGAGAAATCAATACCACTGCAGGGCACAAAGGTCTGCATACTGTTAAATAACATAACTAGTTTATTTCTCTTTTTAAGGCAACATTTAGATCTGCTCTTTCTCAGGCAGGCAAGATGGATACCAATAAATGCTAAATATGATGCAACAGCCAGGAGATGGTTAGCTTAGCCTAGCATAACGCCTGGAAACGGCTAACCTAGCTCAGTTCAAAGGTGACAAAATCCACGTCCCAGCAGGGTGTCATGTGGACGAAACAAACGAGATATAATGTGTTAATTATTGAGTTTTAGAGGAGCTGCTCATTGCTGTACAGACAACAGAGTGGTATTAATCTCATCATCTAACTCAAAAACAGTGAATAAATGTATTTTCCAAAATATAATAAGAATTAATATATCCCTAGGATCACTAATATAGGATAAATAAAAGGTAAATCTCATGTTATTATTGACATTTCAGGAAATATCCCCGCTTTAGATTAACTTTTTCTAGCAGTTTACTCCTAATGTTTTGTATCCTCTCTCCAAAAATAGAACCGGTGATGCAATAGTTCTGAAATATTTATGCATAAACAGACGGCAGTATTTCCACCCTCTGGGCTCGTGTAGATACATCCTCTCAGTCTCGCCGAAAATTGGCCTCAAACTTAAATATGGAAGTAATTCTGGCAAATAAATGTATGAGGCATTCGAGCTGTGAATGATTAAGCAGCCGCTAGTGAATGTGACTCCTCCCGTCTGTACCCTGTTACACGATACTGTCCGGAAAACACTGCTGTAGTGCGAAAGACTCTAAATCATTTATTTACACTTATTGGAGCACTCTGCTGCCTCACGTACGCCGGTGTAGACTTATGTCTCCGAGCTGCCACGCTGACATTCCAGCTCCTCGTGCTCCTTTATCGCCCACTCCCTTATGGGCTCAATGCATCTCTCCTGCGCCGTCTTATTTCACCGGCCAAGATGACGAGCGGCCGTTTCATCGCCGCGGTTAAATCTTGAATTGCGGAAAAGGATCCGGCTGAATCATTGACGAACACAATACCCTCATAACCAAGGCAGCACTGTTTTATGAGCTCTCTGAGCAACACGTGCATCTCCGGCTCCAAGTCGGGGTATACGAGGCATCTCTCTCTCTCTGTAACTCTAGTTTCAATTATTTAGGATATTCCTCCGTCATGAAAACATTCATGTGAAGGTGTTGTCTTTTTTTTTAAAGCAAGAGTTGTATCTACAGAAGCTGCACTTGACATGTTAAAATAATAACATACTAAGAGAAACCTCGGCTTCATTTGAGGTTCTGACCTCATCCTAATTCGTTGCCTTTTAGCGTTTTGAGCAATATAGCAAAGACAAGACGTCTGCTGAGCCGGCAAGATGCTGAAAAGCTTTTAGTTTTTGAGGCGCTAAATGTCCTCGTCGCTTTTTACATCACAGACTCCCTCTCGTTTATGATCCTCCCCAGAACCATAAGATCCTCCACAGCCGCTCAAAAACCTTCAGGGGTGCTACTTTAAGTCACAACGCCCCCAAACTAATGAGCGTTCTGCCCTTTTAAATATTAGACTTGCTGACTCAGTGGACAGTTTTAAACGCCAACTCAAAACGTATCTTTTTAATTTCGCTGATAAACAGCTTTTATGATTTTTCTCTTATTTAGGATAAAAGCAGCACTCGTCTTCTCCCTTCCTCCTCTGTGTGTCGTTTTTAAACCTTTTTTTGGAGTTTTGTTGTTGTGAATTGTAAAGCACTTTGTGCCGCATTCTGTGCATGAAAGGTGCTGCATAAATAAAGTAAGTTCATCCATTCATCATGACGTGTTCGTCTAGAAAGGCTGACATGTTGAAAAGTCAATCAGATGTAGTCCGTGTTTATCCCTGGGCCAAGCTCTCGCAGTGAGAGTTCTGTTTTCGTCGAGAGCCCTTCTGCATTATTCAGCGGCGTCTCAGGGGGAGCTCACAGTTTTGTGTTTGTCCCCGCAGCTGGACCACCAGCGGGCTGAAGAGTCAGGGCCGACTGTCTGTGGGCAGCAACCGGGACCGGGAGATCAGCATGTCCGTCGGCCTCGGCCGCTCCAAGCTCGACTCCAAGGGCGGGGTGGTGGGCGGCAATATAGACGTGAACACCCTGGAGATGGTCTGTAAGTAAACAAAGCATCGACTCCCCCCCCCCCCCGACATCTGGTGTTTTTCTGCAACTCGTTAGCGGCTCTCGTGAACTGGATGTGGAGCCAGAGTGTAGTGCAGAGTTCTCGCTCAACACTGGGAGCTGTGCAGTGATGAGATGCAGACGTATAAACACATTTAACTCTCACTTTTCCACACTTGCTGTGTCAATCTATACTTCATTTTATGGGTTGCGTTTGGTGGTTAAATAAGCTAATGTAGGATGTATTTAGATGTTGCATACATTTGTAAATGGAAGGTATTTAGAAGGTAAAGAGTATTTCTTTAGAGTATTCTTAATATTGTATTTCTCTCGCTGCAGCTTTGCATGTAACACTTGTCATTGCACTCTGTTCATTGCACTTGACTTTTTACATATTTTTTTGGAAGGAAAATTCTTTTTAAAAATGACATACTGTATTTCTTTTCCCCCAAAATTTTCGGCAAAATCCCTTTTTATATCACGTAGCTGCAGCGCTAACCGATCGCCGTCTGCTCTTTTTCTAGCCCACATCTCGGAACACCCCAACCAGCAGCCCAGCCACAAGATCCAGATCACCATGGGGTCGACGGAGGCGCGCGTGGACTACATGGGCTCCAGCATCCTGATGGGAGTTTTCAGCAACGCCGACCTGCAGCTCCAAGACGAGTGGAAGGTCAACCTGTGCACCGTTGACACCAGCCTATCGGAGAAAAGGTTTGGAGACGATGACGGCGGCAGCTCATTGTGCAACACAGCACGTCTTTGGTTGTTGTAATATAGCGCGCTTGATAGAATGCTAAGATTTATTGTGCAGTGAGTACATGAAGTGTTTTTTTCTCTGGGAAGTTTCTTATCTTGGTTCACTACCACCTGAGTTCATATGAGCACAAGTAACTGCATCAGGAACTCTGGAGAACACAGGTTTTGGTTCTTCAGACCTTCATTATGGCTTTCTTAATTACTCGGCCAGCCAGTGTAGCAACATGACACAAATCTGTCGTTCCAGATGCAGTGGTGTTTCATCTCCACCATTACCATCTGCTTTCCTGCCGCTCTTTACTGTTTTCTACATTATCCCCTGTTTTAATCTTCTATCTCCCACCCCCCACCCCAGTGAAATCTTCGTCCACGGAGACTTGCAGTGGGACATTTTCCAGGTGATCATTTCACGCTCCACCACGCCGGACCTCATCAAGATCGGCATGAAGCTGCAGGAGTTTTTCACTCAGCAGTTCGACACCAGCAAGCGGGCCCTCTCCACCTGGGGCCCCGGTCCCTACCTGCCCCCCAAGACCCCCGTCATCAACGCCGACAAAGGTTCGGCGGAGCTCTGTAAGCATTTTCTACACTGCTGGGAGAAATATTGAATGCAGACTGTGGCGTATTAAGGTGTGCGCAGCGAGCGTGTGTGAGGGCAGTTGTGCTGGTTGTAGGAAGTGAACTGATTTGAAATTCTAATACGCTTAATTTGTAAACCACTTTTGACAAGCTGGTACGGCAAGTGAACATAATCAAACATGCAGCATTCGTTAAAAAGAGATTGGAGATTTAAAACCAGCATAATGCACAGAACTGATCCCGTTCAGGTCAGCGTCTCACTCTGTGCCTCCCGACCGTCGTCTTTGTCCCACAGACATGGACGCCGCCCATCACCGCCACTGGCCCGGCGTGCTGAAGGTAATCGCCGGCTGCCACATCTCCCTCTTCCAGATGCCCCTGCCCGAGGACGCCGTGCAGCTGGGCGGTTCCATGAGCCTCCACGGCAACCACATGACCCTGGCCTGCTTCCACGGGCCCAACTTCCGTTCCAAGTCGTGGGCGCTGTTCCACCTGGAGGAGCCCAACATCGCCTTCTGGACGGAGGCGCAGAAGATCTGGGAGGACGGTGAGACAGAAAATGTCCACTGTGGGACTGGTGTCGTACAACGATTACGTAATGAAAGAATAACATTTGGCGCCGCACATAATCCCTCTCTGACAACCCACTTGTGTTTCTGTCCGGTCCAGGCATCAAAGACGATTCTACTTACATTGTTCAGACACTGGACTTCCATCTCGGTCACAACACTATGGTGACCAAACCCTGTGGTGCACTCGAAAGTCCGATGGCCACCATCACCAAAATAACCCGCCGGCGCCATGAAAACGCCCCACATGGAGTCGCCACAGTCAAAGAATGGTTCAACTACGTCACTGCCATGAGGAACGAAGGTAACCTTTTATTTATTTAAATCTATGTAAACCATTTGTTTTGTGATGTCATCACACGTACCGGTTCCAGTTCCTCAACCGGAAATCTCAGAACTGATCTTATTTCTTTTTCCCATTTTTTATTTATTTTTTGCTCTGATGGATGTAAACGTGGTGGAGGAAATACTGTAGACACAACACACATTCCATCAGTAACAATAAAAGTGGCGACTAAATGCAAATGGTTGCTTCATTGTAGTGTCTTCAAAAACTTTAAACTTTTCTCAACTTCAGACAGCTCTGACTAAAAGAAGACAGACGCAGCGATTTAAAAAATAAAAATAAAAATAAAGTCACAAGAGCTCCTTTCCGTCTGCCTTTCCTTTCAGCTGCTGCCTGTTATCTAAAATGTCAAACAGGCGCATATAGTATTTAACGAAGCAGAGACGAGTGAACTCGCAAGCTTTCACGCGTCTTCTCTCTCGTCTCAGAGTTGAACTTGCTCAGGAACGTGGAAGCCAACAACCAAGAGAGCGGAGCGGCGGCCAAAAGCGCCAGCCTGCTGAGCAGCTTCCGCAGCTCCTCCAGCTACAACCATGAGACGGAGACCATCTTCGCTCTTCCCAGGATGCAGCTGGACTTCAAGTCCATCCACGAGCAAGATCCCGACGAACCGTCTCTAACAGGTAGGACTGGAGCCCGCAGAGTAATGTAACGGTACATGAAGGCAGTAACGCATCTGTGTCGATGGACTGTATCCTTTTATCACGTGTTTTTTTAAATTTATTTTTTATTATGAAGACAAGATAAATGAGACACGAATGAGCTAGCTAGCGCACCCCGGGGTCCCTCTGCCTCATAGCACCCAGTTAGCACCTTCAGTTAGCGGCTGTAGCATGTTGAATTCAGCCAGCGTAAAAATAAACGCAATAGTATTTATCTCCTCTATTTTTTCTCCCCCATGTCCCCTTTAGAATCCCTATACTAATGGTCCATAGCTGCAAACTTGTCCCTGAGATGTGAAAAATACATTTTGCTCATGTATGGCGCCAGAGTTTATCCCGCTTGCTAGTGCTAACGCTAACAGCATTGCAGAAGTCAAAATATGAGAAGCAAAGGTTTGTCCTCTCGTCTCTTATTGTTTTGTTTTTATTTGTTCCAGACGCCGACAGCAAACCCAAAGTGGAGTGCAGCGTGGTGACGGAGTTCACAGACCACATCTGCGTCACCATGGACGCCGAGCTCATCATGTTCCTTCACGACCTGGTGTCTGCCTACCTGAAGGAGAAGGAGAAAGGTTTCTGCCACTACATCATTCATTCCTCACGTCAGTCAGTCAGCGAGAGACAATAAGCAACGTTTAGTCGTAGTCAGCCGGCCACGCTCTCTGGGCCAAATTCCAGAGTCATCTGCGACAGGTGCGGCGATGACGATAGTTTGATTTGAGAGTGAAAATAGCTCCCGGCGTTCTAAACCAGACACGTCAATAAGAAGAAGAACAATATGAACCACGTCTGTCTACCTCCCTCGCTTTGGAAGCTGTTTGAATGCCGTCGGACTTATTTCGAAGAGCAGCGTGAAGCGCAGGCCGCTGAGTGTTATTTTCACACACAGCGGGCAGGTCGGAGTGCTCCACGCAGGCAGCATTTTTAAGTGGTTTCTCATTGTGACGGAGGAACAAATTAGCACCTTTTATGCCGGCAACCTCGCGTTCGTCATGACAATTAGAATAGCGCCCGTGACTTTGTTCTGTTTATTGTGCGGCTGAATGGAAAGAGAAGAGAGGCGAGCGTCGGAACAGTTTCACACCAGAGCTTGATCCCCTCCTGATCAACCAAAGCAGGCCAGATGGGTATTTGAATGTGAAGAGAGTCCAGATGCGTGCTATCGAGGTCTCAGGGATGTTAATGAATGTTTATTGTGTTCTGGCCCTGGATGTTGTTGCTGGAGAATGTGTTTGCCATGTTAACAAAGAGAAAAAAGAACAGGGCAGCATAAGGGAGTTTCCTTAATGCCTCTCCCCCCCCCCCCCCCCCCTGTGTGTCCTCAGCCCTCTTCGCCCCGCGGATGTTCGCGGCGCGGCCTGGTCAGAAGAGCCCCACGGCGCTGCACGACGAGAGCTCGGCGGACAAGGACGACGGCGACGGCATCAACTACACCACGGTGGACTGGAGGGAGTTCATGTGCAACACCTGGCACTTGGAGCCCACTCTCAGGTCAGCGGCACTCCACCGCACCACAGACATGTGGAGCGTTACACCCTCCGTTGTGACGGAGTCGCATTCATTCAAAGCGCTCACTCGTGAATAACACTCACTCGAAAAGCAGCGGAGGACGAACTAGAAAGTGTGAGCGTCATTCTCTGTGACCTCGTGGCCACGCCGGGTTTCTACAGCGACGCGCCGGCCAAACCGGCAAATCCAAATATACGAGGCTGTCGCGCATCAGTGTATAAGGGAAAAAAAGAAAGAAATCCAAGCCACACATAGGAAATATAGATTTCTACTGTTTATAGGAGAAATAGCATAAAATGCTGGCAGCTGAGTGTTGCTCCTATTTCAGCATAAAGGACTGCAGTTTAATTTTAAGCTGTTCTCATCTCGTTTGATGGGTCAGTGTGTAAATGTACTGCCATGAAACGTCCTCTAAGCTTTTAAACTGTAAGTAAGTATTATAGTGGCAATAAAAATGAACTTAAAGTACCAAAAGTAAAAGTACTCGATACGTAGAAACAATGCTCCTCACAGGTTATATTATCTATATATTAGAATATTTATGTATTTATTAGATGCTTAATGTGTAAGCAGCATTTAATGTTGTAGGTAGGGATGGGTTGGGTTTTATCTTGAATCACGATTTAAAAAAAGTGAAATGAAAAAAAACAGGAATTATCATGTACGAAGGAACAGACTCGCACAATGTTGCTATTTATCTTTTTATTTATTTATTCATCCTTTATTTATGCAGGGGGACCTCATGACTTGTGATTACCTTATTTAAGATTAAAAGACGTCACCTACGTATCTGTGATGCAATAACTGCAATGCAATAATTTCCTTCACAAAATGTTGTAAAGGGAATCCAGGATGTTCTAATCAAGATGGTTGAGCTGGAGACAGTTGGTTTATTTCAATGCTGTTGGATGGTTAAATAAGTAGCATTGTATTTGTATCTGCTCACAGACTTTAGATATAATAACTGAAATAAGATGTAAAGAACAACTTTAGTTTCTGTAGTTTTTAAAAACGGAGCGCTGAACATCTTCTTGCGTCCTCAGGCTCATCTCCTGGACGGGACGTAAGATCGACCCGGTGGGCGTGGACTACATCCTGCAAAAGCTGGGCTTCCACCACGCCCGCACTACGATCCCCAAGTGGCTGCAGAGGGGCGTGATGGACCCGTTGGACAAGGTGCTGTCGGTGCTCATCAAGAAGCTGGGCACCGCCCTGCAGGACGAGAAGGACAAGAGAGGCCGGGACAAAGAGGAACACTGAGGAACACTGAGGAACACTGAGGGACACTGAGGGACACTGGGGGACACTGAGGAACACGCCGCACCGCTGTAATCTAGGCCGTGCGGGCCTTCCCTACAGGTCACCAACACTGGATTACTGGATTACAACGGGCCACTACTGTACAACACATTTGTCAAACGTTTCCATTTTTACCTGCTACAGCCTGTGAATTTCAGCCGAGTTTGTTTACTGTGGCGTACGCCAGTAGCGGCTCTGACTGAAGCGTTTTGCACCGATGTCGTTTTTTCTGTATATTTTGAACAAAGTAGCAAATGTTAGAATTATTTGACTTTAATGGTGAAGAAAAAAACCGAAAAAAAAAACCTGCCTCTTTTACCTGCTGTACATGACCTTACTGAAATCGCTTGAAAGTTTATTTTAAGGCTTACCAATATTTCATGAGAAATGATTTCTTATACCGTTGCCTTTTCTTTGTTTCCCATGGAACACATGGTAGATATGCTTTATGTATTTTAGAGTGTAGTTTTAAGATATTTAAGAACAGTTCAGTGACGGTGTTCTTGATTTTATTTTATTTTTTTGATGTGAACAAATAAATACTGTGAGGTTTACTGCACACCATCCGCTCAGTCGCGACGATGACATGAACTTGTAATTATAATTTGAAACCAAGATCACTATTTATGGGTATGTGAAATGCAAAGTCTACAACATGTATCGGCTTGGTGTGTCAAGCTTATTTTTGTCCTTTTTAAAAAAAATGAAATCCATACAGTAGAACCAGTGTATATAATTACATTTCTTAAATATGTTGATTTCCTAACTTAATAAAAGTATTGCCATTCAATTTTAGATGAGGCTCGGGTCTGTTTTTGTTCAGTTGGTACTAATTTAAATGTATTTAACATTTTAGAAATTCTTTGAAATTTCCATTAAAGGTGAATTACACCAGTTTTACCCTTTGACGGTTGTTAAATGTTTTTATAACAGAACGCCAGCATCATTAAAGCAACGGAAAGTACACTTCATTAAAGGGGAGCTGTAGTGCTCTCCGTCTCACAAGAGGCAGATTAGAAAAAGAATAGTCAAAACTGAAGCAGAAGAATGAAACAATATTGTAGCATAGTTTGGTGTTTTTTGGAGTCTCGCTGCCTGGTAAATGTCCCACGTCTAACAAACACCATGCTGCTAGTTAAATCAATGGTGACTCCCTCTGCTCACTTTCCACTCCGTGAAATGCATCGCTTCACGTGGCAAAGGGTTCCCATGAAACGGCTGTCGGACAGGTGATGGATCTTTAATGAACCGCTGTATATTTTTTAATTTGTACGTCTCATATTGTTGGAATCGAAGCTTTAATGGTAATAATGCATTTTCCTTTCCTTCAGGCCGTAATTTGTTTCCATTTCCGGGTTTTTAGGTCAATTAATGAGCGTTTAAATTCTACAAGATTCAGTTTGTAATTTATACCAACTTTAACCAGTTTCCTCCAATGTTTGTCAAGAGTACCTCTTCCCCCCCCCATCCTTCAAAAGGCCTGCTGCTGTGCTCACTGGGGGGCTTTTATTAATACAGTACCCGCCCCCCCCCCCCCCCCCCTTCTACCAGGGCTAATCTCCACTGTGATACCTCCCCCTCCTCACCACGAGCCATGTTCCACTTTTTGCATTTTTGATGGCGCGTTGGCGGGTGATGGGGAGTGCGTTGGCACGGCGGAGAGGAAGGGAACAGCGGGGCTTCTCTGTGATGTCTGCTGTGAGATTAGTGCAGTGTCACCTGAGGAAGCCCAGACAGCTCCGTGTGGGAGAACGCACTCAAGTTCTCTCTCTCTCTCTCTGTCCCCCTATCTCTTTCTCTCTCTCTCGTCTCGGCCGGACATTATTTATTTTTTTATTCTGCCTGCTGAACAAGCGGCCTTCCTTTGAAGTCGTTTCTTCTTCTATTTTACATATTCCCCTCGCTCTTTTTCTTTTATCGCTTCCCAGAGCTACACTGTGTACATGTCAACGTGGGAGCCAAGTGAGCGACCAGCAGATGGAGTCAAAAGCCAGTCGTCCCACAATCTGAGCTCCTCCTTAATGACGAGTCAGCTCCCCTGTTTACTGTCCCGCTACTGAATTATAAAACAGAAAACGGAACGGGGCTGCATTAAAAAGTCATGGAGTGGCCAGAGATGTCGAACAGCTTCAAGTGCCTGCCTTGGTCCTTCGATAACGCTGAGTGGTGGACTGCCAAGTCGAGGAAAACTGAAGCTGTTATTGCTTTGTGTGACCATTAAATGACAGAAACAGTCTTCTTTATTAGAAGGTATGAGAGATAGAGTTAAAACAGTGTGGAAGGCCGTGCTGGAGAATGAATATTTTATCTGCAGAAGACAGAACTTTGCAACATAAAGGGTTCTAAGCTTTGAAGCGAACCAGCGAGCTGCTGGTGGAGCTTTCGAACACTTTCCCGTATGCGGTTTTAGTCAAATGCATGTTCTCTTTGCCGAATGACGGTCTTCATTAGCAGAAAGCTGACAGTGAACAGAAACCAAACAGACAGGGTATCATTAAGAGCGCTTTGAACCTGGCCTTTAAACGTTGCCCTACACTTCATCATAAATCTATGCTTCAGTATAACTTAGAGTAAGAGTTCAGTGTCACCTTCAAGGCACCTATAAGTGTTTACATTGTAATAATTGCTTCATAAATGGTTAATTAATCATTTACTAATGCTTTATAGGACCGTTAAAAGCCAATGATATAAAAATCCCTTTTGCTGGTGTTTTTGCTAGTCCAACATCCCGCTTTGCCTTTTTAATTTTTTTAAATTTATCAGTAATTTGTGAAACCCTACAGCCAGGAGTCTGTTATCTTAGCTTAGCATAAAGACAGGAAACGGCTAGCCAGGCTCTATCCAAAGTTTCAAAATCTGCCAAAGTCAACTGATTTGGATTTCTTGCCGAGAGTTCTATTAGAACAAGAATAGAATTCTAATGTCTGTACACTACATACATCTTAAACCACGGTGAAGAGGAGCTTAGCTTAGCATAAAGACTGTAAAATAGGGAAACAGTTTGCCTGGCTCCGTCCAAGGCTAACACGTTGTTTAATATGTACAAAAACCAAAGAGTAAAACTGAGATGTAAAATTTGTTGCAAACAGACAAAAATAAACCAACAAATCCTACCTAGACTTAACCTCCTTGGCGGAGGTTATTAGTGAGCTTTAGGTGCTGGTAGATGGACTTTGTATACCTTCAAACAATTGTCCTTGTTTCCAGTCATTTTGCAAAGCAAAGCTAACTGGCTGCCTTATATTTACCGGACAGATGGTATCAATTAAGAAGTGGTATCACTTCTCTTATCTAACCATTTAAAGGTGCAGTGTGTAGGATTCTGCGTCATCTAGTGGTGAGATGGCAGATTGCAACCAACTGAAACTTCTCCCGTATGCCAAGCTTGTAGGAGGCTGCGGCGAAAACATGAAATCACTAATGTCCCTTTGTAGCAACAGTGTTTGGTTTGTCCATTCTGGGCTACTGTAGAAACAAAGTGGCTGGCTCCGTAAAGACAAACCGCTTCGTATGCAGATCTAAACGGCTCATTGTGAAGTAACAAATACACAACAATTCCTATTTTTAGGTGATTATACAATGAAGAAAACAAAATTATCAATATGATATTCCATTTCTGCCAATAGACCCCCCTATAAATGGTAAACAACGTTTATAACTGTCATAATACAAAATAGGATTTGTCACAATCTGACAGCCCAAAAGCTGTTCCAATGATATTTATTAACCATTTATTAAGCCTTTAGTTACTACTTATGCTACTACTTACTACCCTTTACAAGGGGTACTTTTAAGCTGCGAACTGAACCAAGATAAAAGCTGAATCAAGAGCTGATAGTGACAGATTTAGAAAGTGACATGCAGTGTGGGAAAATAAGAAGTAAGATATCAAGGTATTTACTACTCATTCAAAAAAAATTATTGCGAGTGATTTCCTTGGGAACAGTTGTCTATTTGATGGATACATAAGAACATTTTTCAAAAAGCCTCTTCTCTCATTCCCGGCACAGCTCCATTCACTCTAACATACACCTACGCAAGAAGCGTTGACGGGGTTTTCTTCACAGACCTAATGATGTCATGCAGCTTTTTACTTTCATTCCAGAAAAAATGGCCTTTTAGGGAGTATTTTTTCCACATCTTTCTCAAATTATCCCCGTGCTTTGGAACTCCTCATTAGCCTAATGACGGATAGGAAGAGCGAAGACATGATACCGTTAAAGAGTGTTTGAAACCTCTTCAAAGCTGTCTTCTGAGCAGTGGCGGCTGGTGGAAAAATATTCTAGGTAGGGCCATCCTATCAATTTCAGCAAACATCCCAATGAAGTATTATATATTTTAATTACAGCGCCTGGTTAGCGCCTGGTTAGCGCCAGTCGTATATTTACAAATGTTTTGTATCCAGCCATGTTCTCCTGAAGGAGAATGTCTTTGTTTGTTTGTTTCTTACATGAATTAATGGCTGAGAGGTTTGTATTTAACAGTATATTGTTTGCATCTTGCAATAAATATTGATATGTTCTTGATCACTTTGTGTTGTGTCTATTTGCCTTTTCTGTTCAAAAACTGTGTCTTGAGGCACTGCTGGCCTTTCAATGTCATTTATAAATGCTTTGTAAGGCATAAATAGTCCTCACTTTAGATGAGGTCACACAAAACACTTTACTAACGAGTAGTAACTACCTTAATAAATCATGAATTAATCATGAATTGCAGTATTAATATGCGTTTATAAAGCATATATTAACATAGTCCCTAACCACTAGTGCAGGGGTCACCAACCTTTTTTAAACTGAGAGCTACTTCAAGGGCACCGAGTAGTACGAAGGGCTACTTATTTGATACAAACTTCCTGAATAACAAAGTTGCACAGATCACCTTTTAATAATAATAATATATGTGAAGAGACTGTTTGATCACATGTCAGTTAATTATTCCTCACAATAATTATTAAGAATGATTTCCACAACAATGATGGTATAGCTACACATACATATTTAAACATGCAACTTTTATTTCTGTTAATCTGTTTCAACATTTGAAAGTCAGAGGTATCACATCTCTGATATTTTTGTATCATCACATGATTAAAGACGGTTACTTTTGCACATAGCGCCTGCTGGTGAAGGATCCAGTGGTAATGTAGACATTTTGGGAAGTCTGGGTCACCTTTGCATTGCGCAATGAAGCCTGCATGCCGGCCCGTCATCGCGGGAGCACCGTCTGTTGTCACCGACACCAGCTTTTCCAATGGTACCTTTGTCTCCACGAAGAAACTAGTAAAAAGTCTCGTCTATAGCGGAGCGGGGGATCCAACCCTCCGAGGCGCGCGAGCGTCTTCGGGCGTCCGCGTTCAAACCTCTAGTCTGGGCCTTTTCGGTGGGATTGCGTTGCCTCGCCTCTACCCCTGCCACCCCTGAGTTGTTGCACATAATAGACGGGCTTATTAATCAAGAATAAAACATTTATAACTGCTGTTATGAACTGCATACTAATGAATTATTAATGTAGGAACAATGCTTTATAAATGATGAATTAAGTGTTTACTCACACTTAACTAATGCTTCATAGTGTGTAGTTATTATAAAGTGTTACCGAAACTTTGTGTGCAATAGGTCAACCCCCCCCCCCCACTCTTTCATACAGCGAGCGACGCATCCCTCCTCGTCTCTCTAATTGTCTGTCCTCAGTCCAAAAGTAAAAATCTATTAAAAACATATCACCACAAATCATATTTACCCCATGTTTTGGGTCATAATGTCATAAAGTATGACAGTCTGAGCCTTTGCCCTACAGAACAAATGGGCCCATCTGGGACAATAAAGACCAAAAGCGCCGTTCTGACGTACAGCGACTATAAAGTGTCTTAATACAAATGAGCAGATTGAGATTTGAGCCCCTGTTTGATTAAATTTCTAATTCGGTGTAACAATATGGCTGAAGTGTTGAAAGGAGAAGCTGGTCGATGGTATAATAGTCGAAATGTTCCGTTCCCCGGTTCTCCGCTCGAGCTGTGGAACGCTGCCACACAGAATAGATTAGAGTCTCCGCTCACTTGGTGGTGACCTCCCTGACCGCCATGTTGTCTGAACCTCCTCGCCGTGAACAGCTGCCGTATAGCTGGTGCTCTCTTGTGGATGCTCGCTTGAATGTGGTGCTTCTGTGCTGTTGCCAAGGTCGAGGGTTCAATCTCTTTGTGCGCCCACCAGCCAGCAGTTTTGAAGGCTTGTCACGTCTTGTGGAAATACAGCTTGTGAGTCATTTCGCAGCGAGTGCAGGGAAACTTCTTTAAACTGTGTCTGTACAAAGACAACAACCACCCAACTCCGCACTTCCATTCAGCTTTATATGGAGCTTTATTTTTAAAGAATCGTTTAGCTTGTTGTTATGCCTGTATGGCTTGCAAATCAAACTTGCATTAACACATTTTGGCCACTTGGGGGCAGTGCACTTTAAAAAAAAAGCTGCTAACATTGATATATTATCATCTTCTAACACATTCATTGATATGCAGCAAAAAGCATTCAGTTGGAGTCGTGTTTCTGACCACCTGGCGATTACAAGTCCAGTAGTCACTCTCCTTTTCGAGAGATAAAGTCTGCGGTTTACCCAGACAAACCACACTGACAGCTGCATAATAATTTAGAAACACACGTCAACACATGCACACAACACCAATTTTTATATTCCGCAAGAGCCAATTTACCTTGCCAAGGTGACCAGGGGTGCATGAACCCTCATTGGCAAATGTTATATAAACAAGTTGAGTGTATTCTTTCATGTGCAACATCAATAAAATGAAGACAAAAATGCAATAATAACTTTACCACTTCGCACATTATATTCAGTTGGAACCTCCCCCGAGCCTTTTTGCTTTAGTTATTTTTTCTAATGAATTCATCCAGACTGGTGCTTTAGTTAAACATTCTCTCAAGGCACAAGGTGAACTTTACATATGTCTGCTGTCTCACAGCTTGTTCAGTGACCCACGGTTATTCAGATTTATGAAAACAAAGATGTGAGGCGTTTCTTGGGACTATTCGCATTAAATGCCTTATGAGTTGATCGTCACCTTTAAAGGGGTGATGGAAGTACAGCCCGACGTGAATGCTCTTCATTCAGACTGAAGACGACTTGACTGAAGGCTACTTGTTTGTGTCTTTTCAATCAAGCAATTCTGACTAAAGCCTTCAGAGTCGATCGATATTTACCGTGGGTCTTTCATTCCGGATCCTTTTGAGAAGTCATGTAATGGCAATTAGTGAGCAGGTCAACGAGTCTGCACTTTAATGTAGAGAAGATTCCCTTTAGATTTTCGATTACCGGAGAGCACAATGACTCTCCCTCCTAAACCGAGAAGAACTAAATGGAAGCAGCCAGGAGATTGCTCCGTCGTACCTCTTTTAGACCTTATAGTGCAGCATTTGAGATTTGATCATGAAATATTAATCGACTCACTTCAGCTCTGAGGTGGGTATGTGGCTCAGCACTGAGCTGTCTCAGATCCCATCTTTCTAATAGACCTTTGTCTGTATAAGGCAATTCATTTCCCGGAGGCACGCAGCTCCTAAAAAGTCCCACGGAGCTCAATTCCAGGTCTCGTCCGTACTGTCGTCTACAGTATAAGCTCCCACTTGGAAACGTCTTTTATTAAAACCGTACGTATGTCTCTCCGATGGTGCGCAGAAAAACACCAATTTATACAAGCTGTTGCGATAGTGAGCATAAACCTATATCTTGATGGAAGTAGAAGTATTTTTTTAAAGTCCCTTTTATTTAACACATTTTAAACAAACTAATAGAGATTTTCACTTTTGCTCTTCAGTTAATTTTGGAACACAGACTTGTACTTATCTACTGATTATCTGTCTTTGTCGTATTCTCAAAAGTTATTTGATGTCGAAAATGATTTTTACTGAAAAATCTTGAATTGTCTTCAACAATTATTACAATTATTATTACAATTGTATTTGAACTTTTCTTTCCTTCCCAAGGCTGATTTCCATCATAGGACAGCATTTTCAAGAACAAGGTATACAACCAACATTGTGACAAAATACATAGAATTATTCAAGGTAAAAGGGACACCAAGGAGGTCATTGATTATATAAAATCCATAGAGAAAGCTATTTTTGGAATTTATTCATCAGATATGATCCAGCTTCTAGGTTAGTAATAAGGGATGTATGCCTTTACATCTGTTCGTGTGTCTGTTATCGAACCCTAGGCTGATAAGAGACAAGAAAATACATGACAGAGAGAGGATGACATATGACAAATGCATTTAGAGCGTAACGACTCCATGGTTGCGTTTTAGCCGACAGACACAGCAGGAAGCCACTCAATCCATCTCTGCTGACAAAGGCCCATCAATAATGAAATTAATGCGAAATGGAGAGTTGATTTCTTCTGTCAGCGTCGGGCAAAATCCTAACGGCAGCCAGATGTTGGAGAGGCGTTTGTCTCGAGCGGGAACAAACGGTGTTATAGTTGTGTAAGTTAGCTCAGCATCAAAGAACGCTAAGTTTTGGAAGGATTTCGTTTCTGATTCCAGATGGTGTAAATGGGGCACAAACTGTCGCCTTCTTTTGCAGCCATGCTAGCAGCACATCGCTAGGTGCTTTGTCGGGCACCTGTGAAACTAACGACACCCCTGTTAGCCTCAGCTGTAGGCTACATTGTGTAGCGCTAATTAGCAAAGGTTAGCACGCTAACACACCAAACCAATATGATGAACTTGATAACTTGGTAAACGTTTAACCATTTTTGTTGTAATTTTCCTCGTGAGCATGTTGCCATGCCAGTGTTAGCATGTAGCTCACAGCACCGCTGTGCATACAGGTTCACAGAGCCGCTAGCACGGCTGTAGACTGTTAAATTCATGTCAGAAAAAAGCTTTGGCTTTGTTTTTTGGAACATTTATGGAATTAAAACCATCTGGACAGAAGTGACTGTTTACTCGCATCCTACGCCCAAATGCCATCAAGAAAACAAGGCTAGGTGGAGCTGTAAGGACTACATCACATTCCCAAGCATGAACGTGGAGAACAAATAAGTTTAACATACTTTAAAACGAGTGTAGACATCTTGTGGACATGATTTAATGGCAATGTCAGAGATTAAATGCAAAGTGTGCCCACTGTTAGATTTGACTGTGGTGACCTGATGAATATGAAACATGAAGCAAAGACAGACTGAGAGAATGCAAGAAATAAAAGACCTTAAAAGACCCTTTTGGGGAACCCGGCCTCTGTTATTGTCTGCTGAGGATTACTGCGTGATGAGTTTTCAATTTGATCAGAAAAGGTTGTACAGTAGGCCACGAGAAAGATAGAAGCTGGAGCAAATTACGGCACCGGACTTAATGCCTGAGCAAAGAATTCTGCCACGGGCACAAAGGCTGTGTTAAGATATGAAAGGATTAAAACAGAAGTTCCACCTAAATTCTCTTCCACAACTGGTTATCGTTCATAAACTGAAAAAAGTTTGAGAAATGCAACGCCTCGTCAAAATCCAAAGATCTCCCCACCTGGTTCCTCCGGGGCGGAGGTTTAGTTTTAGTGGCCTCTGCTAGATGATCAAACACTGTATTCAGAAGCAAGAACACCAGAAATATGTGCATCCTTAAGCCTCAGTCCCCTCGACAAAGAAGGGTCAGAAATATTGGCAGAAACTGGCCCACCAACTGGTTGACCACAAGATTTTGTTGAATACCAGACTAGAGTCTGGTATGTAAAACACAACCCCAGGAAAGTGAGCTTTTTAAAAAAAGAATTTTTTATATCAGGGAAAAGAAAAGTCACTTTGAAGCTTTCACACAAGGTTTTCAAAGCCTCTAACAAGTTAAAGATGCAAGAGAGAGATGAAGCGCTGTGATCGCAGGCCGAGAGAGGGAATGACGGAGCTTTAAAACGAACTGATTGATTGTCGGACGTATGGAGGTCTTTTTCTTTCAACACAGGGCTGAAACCAGATGCTAGCGCTACATCACTCCAGAACATCATCTTCCCTTTCACGATAAGGAGATACTGAAAGATTCATTCATGTTAAAAAAAGTTTCAGTTCCTGAATGTGTGTGTGTGTGTGTGTGTGTGTGTGTGTGTTTGCGGGTGGGGGGAACAAACATCTTCTCACATCATGAAAGTTTGAGCAACTGATCCAGAACCAGGCAACAATTAATAAAATCCAGAGTATCAGAAGGGCAACAGAAGATTTAATAGTTCTGGTAACTGGTCAGTAAAGTTAGTACAGTACCACTCATGATACAGCAAAGAAGCTAAGGCGATCCGAAAAATGTTCTTCTGTGTTTTCACTGTCAAAATGAATAATATGCACAGAGGTATATGTATATTTATATATGTGTACTGTCTGGGAAGAAAACTTCATTCAATGAAACAACTCATATATTTTAAATGGGTAAAATATGCTTATTCGCTTTCTCGCCATTCAAATAGCCACTGTTTGTGTCTTACCATAGCAACCGTCATTTATTTTTGAAGATAAGTAAAGTTTGAGCACTACGAGCCCTATTAATGACCCTTAGGCTATTACAGACAGTGAGCATTAATGGTCACATTAGTTTCCTTCTGCATCTTTATGATCTGTGTTATTGAATCATTCCATTAGGTTTTGCTACACAAATCTATGTTTTTCTTGCCTCCTTTCACACCGACGCTGTTTGTACCTTCGCGGCTGCATTCTGCCTGCAGGAGTGTTTATCCGACGAAAACTCAAGGCTGCACACTGAAATCCACAGGGACTGCTATATTTGTCAACAATAAGTTGGGGGAATCAATTTAGCCTGAAATCCACAACGGCATTCACGCGCCGTCTCATCAGATTCTTGCAGAGCAATATCGAGTGGACGCCTGTCACTGACGTTCGAAGCGAGAGGGGAGCTTCTCCAATCCTCTGATGATACCTTTTCGGACAGTGCTGTGCTGTAATAGTACACTGTCCATCATTGTTACCCTCCCAGATGGACGTGGAGCTCTAATCCTGATCATTTAATAATAAATGGCGAGCAGAAGTCTGTCACAGATTACCGACTTGCAATCACACAAAGTAAAACCACCTCTCAGGTACTGTGTGCACTTAGGCGTTGGAGAGTCTCTATTTATAACCTCTACTGCTCCTGACAGAGTGGTGGTTATTGGAAGAGGTATAAGCCTGCCTGTACCACTAAAAGCCATCGTGAGTCTGGCACTGATGGGGTTTGTGGGAGTCAGACAGCATCCCCCCCCCACCCCACCCCTCCGGGCCAGCTGTGAGGAGTCAGTGGTGGTGACTGGCTCACCAAAATCATCTCTGAGCCATCTCCCCTCCTGCAGGAAAACAAGCAAGGCCCACTCCCGTGTCCACGGAAATTCATTTGTGCCAGTATCCGTGGAGGTTTAACATGCTCGGGGAAGCTGGCACAGAGCTCTGGCTCTCTACTGATTTACATGTTGTTGTTCTTGGTGGTCTTTCTTATGCCAGGGCTGAATCCAAGACAAATTGTACTGATTGTTTGTGACAGTGCACTGACAGCCTACACAAACCATATACACATATATATATATAAATATATATGGTATACATATATATATATATATGTATATATCTATATGTGCCCATGATTTATGCGGATTTAAATGCCATAATGAGTTGAGGATTTATGCCGGTGAATGGGTTAATGTCCTGTGGTTTGACCATGGGTTTGACGCAGGGATGGTTAATAGGACAGGCAGCAGGTGGAGAGACATGCAGACTGATGAGCAGCAGCAGAGGAAGCCACTGTGTGCTGACAGCCGTGGAGAAAAGAAGCAACGATTGCACGTCACTTATTCGCCCCATGCAGCAGGCAACATTGTTCTAATTGCAGGGTTTAGGCACCTTTAAAAAAAAAAAAAAAAAAAAAAAAAATAGAGCTTCCAGGCATGGTTTCTCCGTCTGCCTCTCTTCGTCGAACGGGACGCCGGTGAATAACAGTCCATTGCCGGGTAGATGACTTGAGGAACTCTCGTCGAAGTCAGCGGACAGAGAAAGCGGGGTTTTTTCTATGGGAAATGAATGTGACCGGGAAGCAGCAACCTGAGCTGATCGAGCGACCCGCCTGCCTTTTGGTTCCAACTTCGGCAAGTAAACCTGTTCGCGTGGATGGAATTGACTCGGTTAGCGATGTGCAAAGTGTCGGGGCGGGTACGAGGAGCATGCAACGCCCGTGCAATGTTTGGCGTGCGGATGGAACTCCAGGCTACCTTTTTAAAAACCCGACTGTTTAGTGTTTCGTTGCTTATAAATACTTGTTGGTGGCTAGAAGGCTCTGGTATAAAACTCTTTACCACATAAATTGCAGCATCTGCACATTTCGGTATATATTTAGCAAACTATGGTGCTCGTACTCGTGCAAACGTCTAACTTTTACCATTAACGTTTCACAGGGTACCGATACTCCTTCCATGCAAACACCGTGATCATCCAGAACGGAAGCGACTTCTGTGCGCGTTGCTAACAAGTTTGAAACGCATTTCATTGAAATACTGTTTATTTATTTACTATTACGTTCATGCCGAGTTCACCAGAGGACTATGCTCATTTCCCAGAGTCCCTTTGTTCTGTCGTACGAGACGTGTAATTTGACCGATAAGCAAGTACACGTTAAACTCTCGGATATGCGAGTGCAGGCTGGTGTGACGTCCCTATTGATGAAGCGGTGCGTTTTTTGGGTTGATTTTCTATCTGTTATTTGTTGTTTGATAGGTCACAGCAGGTGTGCTATACAGACACACAAACACTAGAGCAGCTTAACTATTATAACTTTGCATTTTGTTGACGTTTCTTTGACGACAGTTTTGAGAGATGTGTGATTACCGTGTAGCTTATTTCTCCATACGCCTGTAATCAACATCCAGTTTCAATGAATGCCAGATGAATGTATGCCTGGCAGGTTGAGCATTAATTATATCGTGACTGTTGCCATTATGTTCTTTTGTCAGACTCAGACGTGTATCGAGCTGAGCTTTCTTTCTCAAGGGCTTCATATTTAATTGGGCATTGTGGTTTAGGCTACTTGAACAAGAAAACAAATTATTTAGACTTTTTTTTATTTATTTCACAGCAGTTCATATTCTCTGAGTGGGCTGTTAAAAGCATGAAAACCCACCTCTGATTAAATATTGCATTGTATCTACAATTCCAATCAAAGAGGGGGACAAAGATATATTTCAGTTTTTACATTATGATGATTTTTCTAATCTTAATTTTTGCATTGCTTTTCTGAACCGGTCAGTCATATGTATTTTTTATTTTTTTTTTTTTATGTAAAAGTTGAGAGAATTCATGCTTCCATCCTCTTCTGGCTAAACATGACACACCGTTTTATTTGCAGCATGTTGTCCAGCCGCCGGCCTGTTAATGCCTCCGCTGGACACATGGCACCTTTTGATTTCATCGGTTCCCCAGAGCCCCCCTTTTGTGGCCACTTTCCGGTCACGAAGCATTCCGCTTTTGAAAAACCGGATACCTGAGCCTTGAGGGACACAAGTCTGCGGCTTAATTCTGCCTCATAGAGTGTGCCCAGATTTCACACATTTCCCACTCTCCACTTACCACTGAGTGATGGCTAAAATTACACAGCAAGCAGCGATTTCCTGTTGAAACGGGCTCTCCCACAAACACAGTTAAATGCCTGCAACGCTCTCACTCCATCGCGCATGTTTCCGATCACCCGCATTTCAGGGTTGTTAAGCGCGGACGTGATTGCGCTTCGACGGGAAGTGAACTCGAGACTGTGCAAGGCCCTTAAACAGTTCATCAGAAAGCGCTTGCCAGAAGGCATCAAATCAAATTCAGCAAATCTAAAACGGCTCTTTAAAAATCTTGCATTTGGCTTTTTGAAACATGTCGATACACTAATCAAAGGCTTGTGTTGAAGGCCCGTTGGGTGTTGAAGGTGTTTCAACAGTCGTCTAGATGAAGTAGACTGGTTCTTGTGATCCAAACACAAGCAGGACGGCCGGTGACCGCAGTTTCCCCACATTCTCCATCCCCGTCTTAGTTCAAGCTGCATTTTTGTCATATAAAATGCACCATGTACATTTCTGTAGACCTTTTACAATCTCCTGGATTATAAATCCATTACTGTGTGTGTGTGTGTGTGTGTGTGTGCGTGCGTGTGTGCGTGTTCGTTCGTGTTCTCTCGTTCTTGGGAACAACTAGCTAGCAATCTAGTTCATTTACTAAATTGCCTTGCACCCTTCAGGCTAAATAAATGCCAGAACTGCAAATACGTACTTACTTCCTTTTGTGTAAATTGGTTTGCTAGCAAACATCTGGAGCTGGCCGCACCAGATGTTGGCGAGTACAAACTTGTTAATGATATAAAAATTACATTTTCAATTTGAAATTGCATTTCACCCAATTCCGCCCATTTTTCACTTAGTTTGGTGGGTAAAAATAGTTTTGGCTACTTTTTGTACGGTTTGGACGGTGTCCGCCGACACAGGGTTTGACCGTATTCCTCCTCTCAGCAGGCTCAGCTTGACGCGCGGTGACCAATGACCATCAAAACCAAAATGTCGTTTATAACAACCAAGTTGAAACTTTTTTTCCTATTCCATGTATATTTTTTGCCATAGATGCAAGACTTGTAAAAGCTTACATCTGTTCATATGAACAGTTTATCTAATAGACTTGTTTTATCTCATGTTATGGCTTCTATTTAACAATTTTCATGAATGTAACTACAGATTTGAGTGAGTGTGTCTGAAACGAACGTTCAAAACGATGATGCCACTCCGTGACGATTAGGAGGGTTGTATTATAGACTTTAGTTCTACTTCTCATTGTCAGTCCAATCTGGCAACACTGGATTCAACAACCCGTTTCTTTAATTTAGTGATGAGCCCTACTTAAAAATCTTGTGTTCGTGCGAGTTAAATTTTTAGGATGCAACTCAAGCTTATTGAAACATTTGTCGCCTATAGTTTCATGCAGGGATGACATGTTTTTTGCAGGCCAAACAGGAAGTTAGCATCGCACTGGGTCTTTCGGCAAAAAGCCAATGAGATTTTACCATCGATTTTGGGGTATTGGAGAAAATAAACTCTGCGGCAAACGCAAGTTTATGATACTTGCACGTTTTGTTCAGCAAGATAATCTTCACAAATGGAAACCACTGTTGTGATTTTTGAAGCGTGAATGCAATCGACGGAGGTAAACGGCTAACGATAGGCTGCCGACAAACTGCACCACTAACCGCCATTTGTAAGACTTGTAAGACGCGTAAAAGCTTCAAAACTGAAAAAGGAGTATCTATTGATCTATTTTACATCGTAGAACAAAACATTAACATCTTTTAAACTTGGGTTAACCACAGACCTTTTTTCATTCATCTAACCAAAAACCCGTTCAGAAAGGTAACCGGAAGTGCAAAGATGCGGACTCATTTCCGGGTTTTAGGGCTCACTCCTGCAGCACTCTATTTAACAATTTGTCATACGCAGTCTGCCTGAGAAGTGAGCAGGACAACTTCCTCTGAGCAAATATGCCTGACCACACTGACACTAAAATACTTGCAGTGATGGATAACCATTCTCTCACTGCCTTGCAGGATTGCACTGGCTGTTGGTCAACATAACCTTTTACAGAAGGGAACGAGCGGCAAGGACAACCCGGATCACTAAAAATGGGATTAAATATAGTGTGATTATCGGATAATCAAACCCACGTCCCTTTTTAAAGGCAGGATAAAATACAGTGACATGCATGTCATATAACATTTCCAACCGCCTGTGGTCACACGCCTGACGGTCTCTTGGCAGGAGCCGCAGAGGCATAATTATACCCCAGTGGAGTGTGAAAGTTGACGCTTTTGTATTCAGGAAGTCAATCATATTTTAACCAAATCACTTCTGCTGGAGCATGAACATGAATTCACTTTAACTTTTCATTTTCTCGGAGCCACTCAGGTAATTGGAAATGACACAAAACAATCAGACCTTATTATTGTCAAATATATAAAAATGTCAGTTTCCTAAAACAAAAAAGTCATATTTAATCTCTTTCAGTGCCTGAAAAATAGTCACTTTTTGTCCCAATCATTGGAGTCGGTCCTTCAAGATAACCGGTGTAATTTAATGACCCTAGATTAAGAATAGAAACCCGTTGTTTGACTCCTCCAAGACTTTCCTCCTTTTGCTTTATTAAATGTTTCTGCACCAAACATTATATAAATAGACATACAGTATACATATCTAGATATCATTTCCTGGCAGATGGCTGCACAGTTTCACTTTTGAAGATGTATGAGAGTTGTGGAATGGGCCAAAGGGCAGACTCCAGTGTTACATCATAAATTAGTCTTTTTTTGAAAGATTATAATTAGTCCCTGTAGGAAGTGCTAAGTTACATATATAATAGTGTTATGCACACTCGTATTCCATAATTCAGCCGACTACAAACGCAGGCTGTAATTAAAGTCTTAATTAGGTGGCGTTTTAAATTTTTAAAGCGTCGAGAGGATATGTTGTCGTAAATCCTGATGCGTCAAAGCAAGTTTCGCTGTCGCTGCTTGAAGCCTTCCTTGAAATGTTTCCCCGGTAAATAAAGGGAAAGTCGTCCTCTGCATTATTAATACCCACAGCGTTTCATTAGCATTCTTATTTAGATTCGAGGCAGGGAACTTATGCATTTTAATGTCCCCATTCATTTCAAAGTGAGATTCTAAGACATCTACCTTGCCCTTTTACCAGCCGCTAGTGGATTTCTTTCTTACCACTTATGATAACTGCGCTTTAAAAAAGAAAAAAAAGCATGTTTTTTTTGTTTTTTCATCCTTGAAATGGGAATGAACGAATGCCGGAAATATTCACAGTCCCAGATTGGTTCCTCAAAAACCTACATTCACCCTGAATTGCTCCTCCCACAGTGCCAACATTAGAACACCCAATCCCCACGCATGCATAACTCCTAACTGTTACTGCATTGTTGATTGTGTCTGTGTTTGTATCATAGCAAGGGAAAAAGACACAAGCATTATACTCTAATTATATATTAAAAAAAGGAAAGGTACTGTTTCTAGCCTTGTCTACTAATTTCCTTCATCCTGTCTCTTGCGCTCACACAACCACATGCAATAATCTCACACACGTTGGACGGATTTGGGGAATTTGCGGCTATCATCAAGTCTGCCGTGCTGCTATTTGTGCAGCACGGCTCTGCGAGACGAGCCTATTCAAACAATGAATATACAGTGGAGAGGAAATGCATCAAGTGGCTTTGATTTCCCACAGAGACGCTCCGAGGGGAAGATTGAAGCGGGATGATTTCTGTGAGCTCTGTGCATACGAGTCCCTTCCAGGATATTGACACACAGCACGGTGCTGCACACAGTGGGTTGACTGATACATAGGGATATGGTCCATGTATAAGATATTTGCATCGGGGCCAGTGGGATTGGTGGGGGGGGGGCATAGAGCGAGCAGACCCTCCAAAAGTGTGTTGAGTGATGAGCTGACCACTGCAGTTAAATCTTAGTATATATGTATATATGTGTGTATATATATGTATATGTTGATCCACTTATTTATGGTTGGCATATCTTCCTTAAGCCTATTTCTGACCATTAACCACGAACAAAACCCTTTTAACAAGTATCCATCTTGCTTTTCACAGTGAAGCCCGTACCAGATCACCAAGGTACATGATTTTAAAGTTAAAATGGATTTTCATCTTAATAATTTCCGCCAGGACACGGTGGACACTTCTCAAAGACGGAGCCACAGAGGGACAATTCCAGAGAATGTGAAAGTGGTTTTCCGCTGTGCTTTCACAGGACCTGCAGCAGGCTGTCTGATTAGAGTAGTTAGTCTTTTGTGCTGGAGTGCAAAAGACCATTCTCCTGGCTGAATTCTCTCCAGGAGGGAGGACTTATTATTAACCATTGCTGTCTTCACACTCTGTCCCATTATCACAGTGTTCTTGCTTTAATATTCAGAGCATGGTCTCTGTTTAGATCTTACTTATTGGTCGTGTTTTTATGGGCTTTTTGAAAAGTATGGAGGCTGTTCTTTCACATTGTGGTGTCGTCTTTTGGATTGATTTGGAAATACCAAAGTGGTCCTGACTCTGCAGATAAAAGTTGTCCTTTGGGTACTTGAAGCTCAAATTCATACATTGAATGAAAAGTGTGCAATATGTCATCTTGGTCTCCACGAAATTACATTCCCACACAACTAAACTGGTCAAGTGGAGGCAACAAAAGTACTTGGTTATGTTTAGGCTACAAAAGTACTTTATTTAGAAAGGACATGGACAGCTTTGTGTTTTTAGACTCATCCACCACCCTTACCTTCTCCTGATGTGGACTTCCACCAACTCAGTTCCATAGTATTTGTGATATGTCAAAAAGAAAAGTAATCCACGAGAGGCGTATTGGTCGAATTCACAATGCCGTTTCCTTGTATCGCAAGGAAGTTTTAGATGACTGGGCTGTATACGCAGTGAGACCATTTCCAGTCCTGTCATATTTACAGGGCATGAAGTCCACACAAACCATTTTAAGGTTTCAGTCCCGCCCTTCCATCGGTGCCTTCTTAATCAATTCATTCCATATATTCAGGGAGCGAGTAATCAAAGTGTTATTGGGCTCTGAAAGATAACATGTTAATGAAGGGTCTCCCACTAATGTGTAAACTGGTGGTCCCCTCCCCACGCTACGTACAGCATGCTAACCTCTGTATTCTAACGTTACCCCAGAGCTGTCCTTAATAGGCTCCTAACGTGCTTGCTCATAACTTATTTGAAGAGTTGGGTCTGTGATTGACAGCGTGGTGCTCAGAACAGAGATTCACTTGCATGCATCAGCTTTGGACACATTTGTGCAGAGGTGTTGGGGGGCGACTGTGGCTAAGTGGATAGCAGGGCCGTCTTTCAATCAGAGGGTCAGCGGTTCAATCCCCGGCTCCGGCTCTGCTAGTCGCATGTCTATGTGTCCTTGAGCAAGACACTTAACCCCAAAAATTGCTCCTGTAGCTGTGCCTACGGTTTAGAAATCTGAATTGTAAGTCGCTTTGGATAAAAGCGTCTGCTAAATGACTGTAATGTAATGTAATGTATTCATGACCATTTGTGAACTAAGGATGGATTCCATTCAGGGATTCGGTCAGCCGTCTTCTCATTTCTGTTGCACCACCGTGTTTCTACAGTAGCCCAGAATGGACAAACCACATGCTGACTCTAGTGAGGGCCTTTCGTTGTTTTTACGTTACCTGAATGCCACCCTAGTTCTCTGACACGCTGCAGCTTACCAGCAGATGTCTTTAGATCCTTCACACCGTCCCTTTTTAATGAATTTAAATAGTCAGTGCATACCTACCTTTGTGTGTGGCAAGCAGTACAATATAAACATGCAGCCCATCAAGGCCACGTGATGAACATCTCAACGGTCTGATGTTGAACTCAGAGCAGCGCCCAGGGGTTGATCCTTCCTGAAATAACCAAAGCTGTCGCATTTGAAATGATGGATTATGCTCATCAGTGCAGCTGCATCTCTGGGCTGTTTTTTATTTTTTATGCATTTTCCAAAGAATAAGTTGTACCTTTTAACTTTGAAAGCTGCCAGGCAACATCGCCTATTGGTGCACACAAGAGGTAACTTTGCCACAGTTTGACACGATTTCTAAAACATGCATGTTTGCAAATTTGGAGAAAAAAATGTGCGTGTCGGCAATAAAATGCATGCTCACAGTTTGCAAAATATATGTGCTTGCACTTTTGCCGTGGAGGCCAGACCTGTCTGCATATTTACTATTGCAAATATATGAGAAAATGCTCCTTATCCATCTCTTTGATAGTTGTTATGAATACAGCAAATGCTTTGTGACTTTATGAACAGTTGTAGCTCTCTGCCTGAAACTCTAAGACAATTATTGATTAAAAACAAAAGCCTAAACTTTCTGAAAAAGGCAAATTAAGATGACAAATTGACAGGCTTGTTTTTTTACTGTTAAACTGAAAATCCACAGCTGTTTCGCTGCTGACACAACACTGGGTAGTTTAAGTTGACTTGTGCTGGGTTCTGCTTCTCATCCTCTTCTCTGTTTTAATGCAAGTGTCTTTAAAGGATCCAGATGTCTCCAAATGTCTGCCTTTAAGCTGGTGGACCAGCATCAATCAATATCTATGAGTTTCAAATGAATTCATTTGATTTAGACTGTTGAGGGTGTTTTGGGACCTTTTTTTTGTTATTCATGAGGTGGTACGTCTTTCAGTCCAGTCATGTTTCATGCTCATTAACAACCTCTAGGTTGAAATGAATGTGCTTTTATTATAGTCAGGTCCGCAGCCAGAGACAGAGAATTAGGAGTCTCGCTATGGCCCAGAGACGGTTCCACACATCGCAACTGATGAATCACGGCTGAAACTTTGTAAAATCCACGATGAGGGATTTGTGAAACGGAAACAGAACTGATGAAACTAAAGTGTGATTCTTTACAGAGGGCTGTAAGCGCAATGAGACTCGATGGTGTTTGCTGCTGCAGTGTATCGTGCAGGTTTGATGATGGACGTTATCCGATTAGATCTGGAAAAAAATGTGTGAGTCTGTGTGTGAGTGAGTGAGCTCTGGCTGCTGGCCACGTTTGTGTCGCTTGACAGTTGAAGGTTATCAGTGTCTGAAAAGTTGTTCTTCCACTGTAGTTTCACAAAGCGCAAGGCAGTCAAGCGTCATCCCCGTCTCCGGAGAAGGGAGGGGAGGGCGAGGAGGCAGAAATGTCAACACATGCTCACTCCCAACTCGTCAAACACAGCCGCTCAGTCAGCGCCCCTCGTTAGTTTGTGTCGGGACACCGTGTCGATACACGCTCGTTACACGCATCGTGCCCTTTCAAAATAAGACTGTTAGGTTCAAGGCAACAGCCCACAAGGTTCAAGAAAAGAGTGTCGTTGACCTTAACTTGATACTAGCGACTCACGTCATCACAGAGTGTCTAACGACTTTGACTTTTGCAAGGGAACATATTTATCAGGGAGGCCTAGATGTGTGACTTTATGTCAGATCAAAAACCGTGGTCTGATTGGTCTGACACGTGGCCAGATAGAGGCATTCAGGGCCCTCTGGGCAACAACAAGCTGTGGGCCCCAGTCGACACCCTGCAACACCACCATTGTCTTTTTTAGCATTATGTATTCTGTCACCTTCAAGTAATGGAGCAGTTTCAGCACATAGGGGAATAAAGACCTAAATAACATTCAAAACGTATGAAAACTTTCTTTTTACAGACATCTGTAAAATAATTTCAGTCAAAAGAAATACTCTTGAACATCACACTGCGAGCGCAAGTGTGTATTTTTCTAGTTCAGAAAGGCTGACCTTTTGTTTTTGTAGCTGCATCATTGTACACAGGGCAACAACATGGCAGGCTATGCCTTTTTACAAACGGAGCTCAACATTGCCCAACTACAGAACTAACTGTGATGGAAACAAGGCGCAATGCAGTGCAGCACCACTCTAATTTGTTGGCTCTCTGATGCTGAATGTTAGAAGAGTCGGCCAAACTGCTTTTGCGCCAGATACTGGTACAACCGGTATAACCGGCCACGCCTCAGAGACGCTCCGGGTGGAAGATCAGGACTTTAGATCAGAACTAGGACCAGGATGCACGCTTTTCATTTCTTTGACTGTCTGGAAATCTGTTATTTTCATTTTCCAGATGATGAGCAAAGGCTATAATAATACTTCATTCAATAAAAATAAACTGGCGACTCAGTCTTCTTGGAAAATCCTGATTCAGGTGTACAGCCCTAGGAGGCTTCTCAATTTTGGCCTCATTGACATCACTTTGCTGTTTTCAATTGGAAAACGTCTGCAGCTAATCAACTTAAACTCTTGAACAACTCAAATGAAACGTTTGGCTGTTGTTGCCTTGGAAATCCCTCTAGTGTCTCGTTTTGTTGTGCAACAACACTAACAACAGTGTTGGGGTGAATAAATGCAATAATTAATAGTTAATATACATTTCATACAGAGGCAAGAGAAAATCCAAAGTAAAGGTGGTAGCCGGTCGTGTCTGATGAAGGGGGTCCTCGAAGTTTTACTAACCTCCATAACATATTAAAGTTGAATGCTTATCAAAGTAATGGTTATCCATCGGGATCTCCAGTATTGGGAGAAAGTACTTTTGACAGTGTGTCAGACACATTTAATCAACATTTAATGCTTTATGCTGCTCCTCTCACATACAGATGGTAGCTACACGTTGTGAGCATTAATTATGCTGCCACTAAAAACAGTTCCTGCCCTCTTAGGCAAAAGCTCATTAGAGATCTAAATTGAATCATTTGTTTAGTTATTTATGACGTTGGTTAGCTGGAAATGAAGTAGAAATCGAATGAGATTTGATAACTGATTGAGGCTGTGTCGGTGAAGGGATTTTTCCTGCGCTGATAATAATTGGCACAACAGCGAGATATGAGATATTATTGACTTTTTTTTTGTTGTGCAAATTATGTAATTTATCCATTCTATATGAATAAGCCTAATTGTTGACTATCATTGGGTATATTGTTGGTTTTTAAATGACAAAGATAACAGTTTTATAACTGATGAAATACTTAGTTGTTAAATGCAAAACATGTAAACAATTGCAAACACGCATGTAAACATAATGGGCAATATCTAGGTCAGCCTAGATTGAAGTCATGTCCGTATAACGTACGACAAGTCGATAACGTAAATATGATTGAAATCATGTCTGTATATCATATGACAAGTAGATGACGTCAAAATGATTGACGTCATGTCCGTATATCGTACGATAAGTCGATAATGTCAAAATGATCGAAGTCATGTCCATATATAGTACGATAAATCGAGTGAATTCATTATTTTGACAGGCCTCCACGTCTTAAAGGCAGGCTGGAGATTGGGCGATGATGCAGGAGCTGATGAAAGTGTCTTGTTTCTTCCAGCAGCTGAAATGTTTTCGCTTTAAAAGCTGCAAACCTGACAGTAGTGCCTCATTTCCAGTGAACTTTGAAACCAACATGTCCCTTAACAGCATTTTTCTGCAAAAAAAAAAAAAAGCATCCTGGCAAGACTGATCCACTGAGCAAACACTATGATTTTTCTTCCGCTTCAAGTGTGCCAAGCAAAGTAAAATCTACACTGATGCACTTCTTTCAACTGTGAAAAGTGTACTTTACCCTCTCCCACTGGAACCACAACTGTGATGCCTTGGTACAAACGCTGTCAACAGTCGAGAAGATGGTTGAGACATTTAACAGCTGCCGTCTCGCACAATTTTAAAGATGCTAGTGTTTGTAGAAAAGATGACACGTCTCTTGAACCTTGTTTGTTGCAACCTGACTATGAACACACTGATGTTCGCTCAGGCAGAGAAACAGTCCTCTGTTTTCTGCTTGAAGCAGATACACTAAAGATATACCATCAAACCTGGTCAGCTGCACACAATGCAAATTACAGTGTGGAGGCCAGCAGTCTGTGTTAATTATATTCCAGACAGTCTACCGGACAGGATGCCAGTCAACCACGGTCCCTGCAAACTCGCAAATGCGATGCTTTTTCTGCCCAGGAAAATGTTGCTTTTTAAGTTACAATATCGAAACTGAGTCATTGTCCAGAATGCAGAAAATATGTCATAAGAAAATAAACAATATCTTACTATAGTGTGAAAAGGAATTTAATTTTGTTGTCATGATGCAATACGCTGTTGAAGTATGAACAGTTAACATTAATGACCAACATCAATGACGCTACCGGTACTTGTGGCTGCTCACAAGTCGAGCCTTATCGTGTGTCCAGAGAGCAAGGGAGCTTTTAAACCTGATGCAATTGCGCATGAAGTTTATGGAAAGATGCATGAATAGATGCAAAGGACAGCATGAACTGAGACTAATTGAAAATGTTTTAAGTACAAGATATTCACTTATTCTCAGGCTGGATGCACTTGGTAAACATACAGAGATGAGAGGAAAAGAGCTGGAGTTCCTGGTGAGTTCTGAGAACAGCATGTTGCTTGCTAGCTCACAGCAAGTGCCAGTGGTTGACACACTGCTTGGTGGGGGGGGGGGGGGGGAATAAACACCACGGGCTGCACAAACAATCCAGCAGTCAAATTTGCTTTCCATATAAAAGCGCTGTTCCGGTGATTGGCTGATGGAAAAACCTTTTTAATTGAGAGAAAAAGCGAGCATGGAGATTGCTGGGAGCTTAGTCAAAATGATTTGGCTTTTTTTTTTAAATAAACAAAACGCCCCAAAACAAACCTATTGGATCGGCTTTTTGCAATGTGTGATGGGGTCCTACATGGACACTATTTTCTGCAACAATTGGAACAGTTTTGGTAATTTTGAGAAACACGTTTGTCTTTGCTCTTCTCGTTGATTTTTGAAGTGGGCTCTTCTGGGAAAAGATGATGTTAGACTTCCGAGCACCAATCGGTTTATTAATTTAGCAAAATAAGACGGCTGTTTGATAATGTTGCTAGGCCACTGTCAATCAGATCTTATCAAACCCACCACACGGTCCAGATAAAGGAGATTGGTGAAGTTTTTGAGTGCTGAATAATAAGGGTGGTTGTCCTCAAAGTTATATTTTAAGTTTTAAACGAAATTATATGACTGTACCATAATGAAACGCGTACACATTTATAAAATCGTCATTTGAAAGTGTCTTTTAAAACTCAATATACTGAGAGTGGTACGTTGGGGACTCCTCTACGTCTTGAAATAAAAGAATGTTAATGCCCTCTAATCAGAACCCCGCTCCTCTCGTCTCCCCACAGCGTCTTATCGATTTTCACAGAACAGCAGAAGCCTGTTCTCTGCTTTCTGGGTACTGGAGATGAAGCTATCAGCGCGTCGCAGAATCGGCGTTAAGGACTGTTCACCTGCTGAAAGCGATGGGCTTTCCTACGCTGTAACAACGGGGTGTAGTAGAAGCATTAAGTTCTTAAATTATTCTCGTCTACCTGCTGACTAGTTGGCAAGGTGACATTAGCTCGCTAATTCCACCATGTTTTCATGCTAATTTCACTGATTACAGAAAACGAGCGGAACAGCGTGCTGGTAGCCAGCGGCAGAGCTGTGTCCCTGCTCTCCGCCGCTAGGAGTCTACAGCCAGGAGGAGGAGAGCAGGCGCTAGGGTTTGCGCTCTCTGAATTCAAGATGGCGCCCGCTCTCCTTCCAGCAAAGTAGTCTCCCAGTGGCAGGAATAGAGGTTGAAGGATTGCGGGGTGTGGTTTTGCATTTGTGGTCTGATAAATCCATATAATTCAGGGCCCAACACCATATTGCTATTTTCCTAGCTACTGTAGCCTTTCATATTTGTCGACGCTACATCGAGGCTTTTGTCAAACGGAAGTGGGCGTGGTCACACCCCTCAGCCCCTTTGCCTACTTTTTTTTGTATTTTTCAAAATGATGCAGTGGTTGTACTGAAGCTCAGACCTGGGGCTGAAGTTGAATACTTAAAATGTAAAAGTAATTGTCAGTGTATAATAAAGAGATGAGGCTTGAGGCATCCACCTTAATATGTTGTCCAATCTATCTTCTCGACTGTATGTGCACTCTGCCTTGGTCTTTATCATTTAGCAAATCAAATCACCAAATAGAAATAAACCGAGCCTCTCCTCGGACACACCGTTGATGGGATCCCCGCTGCCGACATGGCTATTACCGCTCCTCTAGCCAGTGTGACGAATCCGGCTAATCACCAACTGTCGGGTCAAATTAGCACTCCGATTCACAGAGGACAGAGAGTGTGAAGTAAGTATGTTTAGGAGAGCCTTCGAACGTCAACAACAACAAAAAAAGCCTTCGACCTTCTCCTGTCTTTGCGAGTTCAGAGATCTCCACAGCATGTGTGCCACGAGTTCTGTCTGTTCTTTAACTAACCCCTTTTTTTTTTTTTTTTTTTGCTCCTTTTGAAAGTCTTTTTGCAGTTGTTCCTAATTTAGATCGTTGTGTTGGAGATGGTTGCAGATATCTAGTGGGACCTTATGCCATGCCTACGACTGATGCCGTGATCTCTGTTTGAGCTCGCTCACCTACTGCGTTTTGAAGATGCCCTCCAACTAAACAAATTATACATGCTCACCCTCCGGCACAATTCGTTCTTTCACCATCTACAGACAACTTCTGGGTCTAGCTTTGCTTTTCCCCTCAGTGTTGTACATAGATTCCCAGATGCTACTGAGGATCTGGTGACCTCCCGCCTTCTGTGAATCTTTATTTAATGAGGCAACTTGGCAGACTTTTTCATTTCTTTGCTCTTGCTTCTTTCGAGCTGTCTAGTTGGAATTAATGCGGCGAAGATCGTGGACACCGCAGTGTAGCCGACTTGAGCTACAGCCCTGATCCACACAGGGGTGGACTCGCGTCACACTCGACTTGACAAAACACAAAATCTTGACAACAGATACTTTGAATCAATTCGACAGCAGCCATTTTGCATGTGCGAGGTGAAAGGTGCGTTGGCCAGTGCACGCTGGTTACTGTACTCAGGCAAAGATAACTTGAGGCAAAAGAAGCATGACTGTAAAACTACTGTAGTATTTTCAGCGGCTGGTATGTTTTTGTAGGTCAACAAGGCCAACGGGTGGCGACTTTTTAGCCCTTAGAATCTCCCAGTTCAATTTTCCATCTTGTCCTATTAATATTTTAAGTGGATCCACTCAATAGATTTGAATCAGGACCTCTAGTATTAAGAGCAAGGAGCTTGTGAAGAATAACGTGTTAAAGTCAGTATTCTACAGCTGCTATTTCAAGGTTATATTAAATCAGCGTTTCATGTCTTCTCTGCTCATCTCGTATTCAAGCTTTATATGAGATACAAATTAATTATACTGCCACTCAAAACTGAAGTGCTTCTGCCTTCTCAGCCAACAAAGAGATCAGATCTTAAGAACGTCTTTGGGGTTTTATTTTAAACTTTTGATACAGACGTTCAGAGTGGAAGACAAACAGATTTAATAAGAGACTCAAAACACAGCACAGCACCTCATCATTTAGCTTGTTAATGCTATAAAATGTATTCAAAAGTTACAGATACTAAATTTAAAAAGCATTTAATTCTGTAAATGTGCTATACTAACTTGTATAGTGTGTCTGCATAAAAGCAGAAGGCGTTTCGACAGTTGTTTTTAGTCTGTCTCATGTGTGTCTGACAAGAATGATGAATTCCTATTTTTGATAAATTCAACAGCTTGTGTTATACGTGTGTAAGTGAGTTTCAGTTTATTTTCTTCTGTTTTATCCAAAAAACGACAGTGGTTCTCTCTGAGTGATGCCAAAACGCAGTCTTGACCGTGGACTTGACCCCGGACCTAAACGTGGATTCAACTCTGATCTCGACCCAAATCTTGACTCTGTACTTTACTCGGGTCTTGACTTGGCTCTTGCCTCTGGACTTGATTCCGGTCATGCCTCTGGACTTGATTCAGGTCTTGATTCAGGTCTTGACTCCGGGTCTTGACTCCGGGTCTTGACTCCGGGTCTTGACTCCGGGTCTTGACTCTGGACTTCTCTGAGACATGAGACCTACTTAGCTATGTTCCATCTCAGCTGATCCGTAAAGGACCCGAGGACAGTCGGACCCAATCCGAATAGACCGGAGTATAATTAGACCCGAACTAAAGTACAGTCGACCCAAACAGACCCAAACAGAGAGAGAGCAGCAACATGGTGCCTCACAGATTAATGAGCGGGCACAGTCAATACCATGTCATTTTTAATGCACTTTTAATGCCCTTCTGACACTCAAATTATCTGCTGAGGAGATAAAATGATTTGTGTTTTTAATTATCGGTTATTGCAGCGGTCAAAGGTCACTTCGTCACAGTGCTTCGTAAAAGTAACAGCTTGGCTCTAACGACTCTCAAACCGATCTGACTTTAGCAGAAATGATTCATCCACACATTACAAACAACTACGGCGTCGATGTTTACCATGACTCCAATCAAAACCTCACCAGAACAACAAGAACCGGACATTTTAAGCTTCACAAATACAGCATTCACTGCAGAGTTGCTGTGGATTGCATTTGGGTTGTCGGCTTCACAGTGCTGCTGTGAATGTTTTAAGTGAAAAGACACAATTTGACCACAGTCAGCACAATGAATATGGTATGCTGTCACAAGATTTTAACTCACTTCAGCTTTGAATATATTGCAAATACATGTGCTTCTGCAGCGGCTGTGTGATTTGAATGTTAACCGTGTTTGTTTCTTTGTCATTGGATTAAAGAATTTCTGACAGACTGCTTAAGAGGTTAAGGAGAATATACGACCGGCGTGCGGCGTCTTAACAAGATTGTATTATATACACGCGTCCCACAAGGTGGCTTTCATCCCCTCTACTGTTTTCAATCTGCACAAACGTAATGAGGTTGCAAGACGGCACCATAGTCTCTAGAATATGCTTTATGATCTCACATGGCTGCACACAGTCACACATGAGGAAGCTGGCGGAAGCACAGGGCCTATAAAGGATAAGCCCAAGAGGTGTTACTTTTTTTTGGGGGGGGCGGCATCAGTTTTCACTTCCCACACATTTCTCCAACACTATGGATGTATTACTTGAGGGCACCCATCACTAAATACGTTGCTGAAAATATGTAACCGCTCCATGGTCACCATAGCGATTGACAACGCCTCATGCTACATTTTAAAAATCACAGAAAGATTTATTTTTATTTTTTATTTTTTTTAATAGGGGATCCCATTAAAGCTCTACCTGTCCATCAAGTGCAACCATTCACACCGAAGCAAACACCGGTGCACTGGTTTAATTAGGTGCCCAGCAAAGGTGAAAGATGTCTTTGTGCAATGCTATCGGATGAAGATAAGGAAGCATAACGTATGACACAAAAGACTATTGTGCATGTTTCAACCCTGCAGGTGGGCGTTTTCCATGGCAGCTTTTCTGAGAGCCGGTGGTAAACTGTCAAACCCCTTTGCACTGTACCGGAGCATGTCGGGCTCTATAGCCTACGGATGTTGGCACGGTTACATTTTCAAAAAGTCAAGTTTTGAAGGAATCCCACACACTGCCTCTCAGGCGCTTCGTAGGTCATGTTCATGCGATCACGATCATTTTGATTCCAACTGGAAGTCCGTTTCCGTTGATGTTGTCTCAACACCTGCTGAGTGTAGTCGGCATTAGCTGTCGCTCTCTGGGTCCATTCGTGCTGATGGCAAATGACAGTCAAAACTAGGCAGCAATGAGTGGTCCTCGTATACGTTATATTATGTTGTGATTTAAATCACAACACGGAGTAACATAGAAGGTGTTCAAATCCCAGTTGGGACTAAGTATTATATTTGATAAAGTCAATTTGACAGTCTTTGTAGCTATTGTTTCAATTGTCAATAGCCAAATGAAATGTGTACAGAAGATCTTTAGCTCCTGGTGCAGTCAAGCTCTTAAACAGCAGAATGTAAAGTTAATGGAATATGAATGTCACGTGATTTACTGTTGACAATATCGAAGACGAGAAACGATGACGGGAAACTCTCTTTTGTAGCTGAGAGGTTGAGCAGTGACAAAGAATAATGTAACGTCAGATTAATCGTGCTGCCTTCGTGTGCTGTCAGACTTTTCGGCTTGTTTTTCACATCACCGGGATGTGTCTACTGTGCTGCCCAGCAGCAGGAAAAGAGCTTGACCTTCATTCCAAAGTCTCTTAAAAAGAGAATTGGTTGACCTCACTCACATACGGATTGTCACCTTTTTCACCAGCTCCATCATCTATGAAAAGGTCAATCTTCTGCTATTCTACACAAATCTGCCTGCAGAAGAACGCACCACTCACATTTGTGTTTTTTGTGCTCCTTCTGCTCATCACTGTCTTATTACCGTCAGGGTTGTCTTAAAAGTGTTTCAGTTTAACACTTAGATAAGGACAATCCAGGCAATCAAAAAATTGTTCAAAGTACACGGAAATGCATTTTTAATAAAGAACTTTACGACCATGTTTTCAATTGTTGTGAGAATAACCTCTTTTCTTGTGAGGTAACTGATGTTTCCTGTCCCCACGTTTATTTCTTTACAAGTAATCAATGACGTAAAAAGAATGTCAAAGGCCCAACACTGCCTCTGAGGATGCATGTCCACAAATGATCTTAAAAGAAATATAACCGTCACTGTTCACTTCTACATATGATACGTAAATGTAAAGCATTGATGAAAGGGTTAAAGTGGTAAGGCGCTCTATGTAGTGCAACTTCTCTTTCATCAACGGTGTCGTAGGAGGCGTTTAATGATTCTTCAGCTGAAAGGGAAACCTGGAGAGTAAAACCTGCCCCAGTATGAAATGAAAGAGGGGGCGGGCACAATAACCGAAATACAAGAGAAAAACACTGCAATAAATCACATCTATGTGAAGCTTCATTTCTGGTGAGACTGTCAAAAACATGCTGATTCCAGTCTGTAGTAACTAACTGTTGAGTTTTTTTGTTTTGGTTTCTGCCACTTCTGAAATCCCCCTCGAACGCATTTGAATTGTAAACAGAGTCAGTTGTACCAGACAGGAATATGGAAAATATTATGTTACTTATAGACTGTTTTTAACAAAGGAATTGCTTTTAAAATCGGCCGTGGTGACCAACGTTTACAGGTAGCTGATTTCATTTCCTGGTTGAGGTTATTGCTTGTGGGGGAGTATTGGACTCCGTCATATTTGCACTCCCCTTGCATATTAAGCCTTTTCTGTGACTCGCAGTCAAGTCACTTCAGTTCAAATGGCAATTGTTTTTTGTTTTTTTTCCATCAAACATGAGCTGTTGTCCTTTTCATTTGTTTACATGTCGCACCATCCATCAATCGTATTGACTCCGGTGGCAGGATTTTGATGAAGCTCTGGAAAATAAGAGGGTTTTCAAAACATGAGGGAATTGAGCATCTCACCGCTGTGTTCAGCCATTTTCAAAATGATGTACTGTTTGTTTCAATACCCATACCGGGGCTATTTATTATGCCGGAAGAAAAAGATGGAGTATGTCCCAATACTTAGTATGTCAAATGCAGGATGTTCTACGGTCGCGTTTTTGCAGTATGCAAGCTAGAGTGCTCGGCTATTCTGACCCACAATCCTTTGCGCAGCAGATGTATGAGCAAGAGGGTCAAAATTCAAGGTGCAATGTTATGACGAAGTAGTGTATCCTACTTGAATGCATGCAGCAGTACTTTATATGGCCAGCTGCAGAATGTACTAAAAGTAAAAATATGCTATTTGGAGAGCAGAACAAAATGTCATTGGGTGCTTTTCAGTATGCTTAGGCATCTCCTTGCCTCCTCTCCTTGTGTCTTAGTCACGTCCACAGGAGGTGAGAGAAGAGGAGGCAACGGGCATTTAACAAAATGAGACATTCATGCCTCTGAGCCGTAGTAGTTAACCTTGTCATGTAAACCTATAAAGAGCTACACCTTATGCAGGTCAGTGGTGGACTCAAAACATTTAGAGACCTTTCTACAGAGCCTTGATTTGAATTCTGGAACCTCCAGAATAAAGATGGCCAATTCAATTCAGAAGAATACATTTGGACCATGTTATGTCGCCTCAATGTCGGGATACTTAGTTGGTAAGGTGTTTGCAGATTGTGACAGAGCAGTGAAAGGTCAGAATAGTGCATGGAATTCAAGGGTGAACTAAAACTGCACTGCTATGCGTTTGAATGGCTCTTCACCTCAACGATAATCATAGTGTCAAGTGTGACATCCGTGCCTTTTTGTCAGCTGTTGTCATTTCTGTACTCGGTGTCTGAGTGCCATTTCCCTGAACTTTTGCATGTCTCCCCCCCCCCTTTAAAAAAAAAAAAGAAAAAAAAAAAAAGAAATGTATTACTTAAAGATATAAAGTTCACTGTGCAATCCTTTTTTTTTCCTATTTCACAAAAGTTCACGCTTTCCCAATGTCAGGCAAAACCAATTACCGCAAAAGTAGACCAGTAGAATGGGGAACACGAGTCACTCATTGAGAAAAGAGGATTAAAATGTTCATTGTGTACATAATTGCTCTGCTTGGCAAAATGTCAATTCCTCTTCTCAATTCCAACAGACAAAATCTGGAATTGCTTTGCTGTACAATGAGGAGACCAACAATACCTATGATGTCTGCCTGAAATTGACCAAAGAGGTATTAACCATACAGAAGCTGGACGTGGTTTGCACGAGTGAAAGTGAATCCCCAGTAAATGTAAGTGCGCCCGAGGGCTCCAGACTTTGTAATTCCTGACTCATAACTACAGCATAATGTTTCAATGTTCACAATATCCTATTGCCAATAAGAAACTCCCACTTTCTAAAGCACAGAACTGTTGTACTGCGAAGACAGGCTACTGGCGGTCTGGGCTTAAGCATTAAAGTAAGCAAATATTTTGTGATTATGGAGAGACTAAAGTGAAAATGAGAAAGCCGTTTTAGCAGCAAATTTCATCACTGAAACTCATTTATTCTCTCCTGCTTTTCAGGGCGGTGCAGAGCACAACGTGCCGGTGGTTATTTCAAAGATTTTCAAAGATCAAGTAGGTAAGAAAGTGTTTCATTTCTCTACTTCAATGTGGATCTGGGACTGGTTTTCAATGCAGTGTTCAATGTCATTAATCAACTCGATTATGAAAATGTTAATGACATTAGAAAGAGACGCTGGATATTGTACAGGTGACATTTAAGTTCACGATGGAATTTTGAGAGCATCAATGACTTCCTTTAGAAATATTGGGCGAGGAAATATTCGAAAGTCAAAGAGAAAAACGAAGAGTGAAGAAATTGATTGAATTTGGGGAAATCAAAGAGAAACATTCAATTTTGGTCGAGGGGTCCTAAAAGCTGGGAACATTTGTGAGAGAAGAGAGCAGTAAAAATTAAAGCAGAAGAGCCTACCACTCCCTTACAAAGCATCCTCCATTTTGCCCTATAGCCTAGCTTAGCATAAAGACCGGAAACGTGGGGAAACAATTTGATTGGTTCTAAAAAACAAATATGCCTACCTCCCAACACTGCCTCAGTTCATCAACGTGTCTTTGTTCAATCCGCACATGAACATCAATCTGTGATTTGTACTGGTTGGTATACGAGAGTACCAAACCTGGTTACCTCATTGACTTCCGGAAGCTGCACACAGTCACTGCGCCCAGCTGTTGTTCGTCAAGAAGTTCCAGCGCATAACTTCACATTCCTCTTTAATTTCCCTTAAGTGGGTTTTAAGCTTCGAAAAGCAACTTATTCCAATCATATTGTCTCATATGTGAGGAGTGACTTATTACTTATAGAATTATTCGCAACAAACCATATTTTTGATGGCTGCATCATTCCAATAAATGGGAATGTTCTGAATGTGTTTTGCAGATATTGGGCATGGCTCCAAAGCATGTGTGTTTGATGACTAGTGGCCAATGGCCAGTCATTAAACAAACAAGCACAAGTCACCTTTTCAAGTCTTTGTGCTGAGATAGGCTGAACATGTCCCGGCACCAGCTCCATGACATGAGATCATCGGCCCTCTCTTCTTTCTCTCAGAAAGAAAGCAAATAACCATTTTCCCCCCAAAAATATGTTGACGCACTGTATTTCTTTAAAATCATTTATTTTTTTGGTTGGACTGTTGTACTCCCACTGGTAGACACTAGAAGATGAGCTGTTTTCAAATAGGTAACAGTGAAAAGAAAAGTAATAAAAAGTGTGAAAAGAAACTCTGAAAGGGAGTACACAGTCGCCAGATTGGAATGTACTCGTGCTGTTAGCTAGACGGAGAAGAAAAGGCTTATATCATGTTCGTCAGTTAAATTGTAAGAACTGATGACCTCTCGCTATCCTGTTGGGATGCAATATCACAGCCTCATGTGAGTGAATCGCTTGCATGTAATTTGTGCTTTTGCCCACATCCCTCTTAATACCTTTTTTGTGAAAAGAGAAAATCATGTCTTCATATCCCCGGGGGCGGTAAGAGCCACTTTCACAAAGCTTTACAAATCTTTTCACAACAGGGCTCTCATTGTTTTCCTCCCGTTGCCGCTGCAAATGAGTTTATATCATGATTAGTTTCAAATTTCATGCTTTCCCGTGTTCTTTCTCTGAGCTGACGTTGCCGGAGATTAGTCGGACAGAGACACTGCTTGCTATTTCCACCACATTACCACGTATGAAATGAGCAATTATTTTCTAATGTTTTCATTAACCTCTGACACTTGACAACTGACGCCTGCAGCCGATCAGACGGGGAAGCTATTCGTCGGGGACGCTGTGTTGCAGGTTGGTACATCGGTTCGTGACTTCATTTGCTTCGAGGTTCATCCGGGTCACTGCCGAGAGTGACAACTTGTTGCATCTCAATTTCAACCCTCTCCCGTTTTGACAGCGTAATTTCATTTACAAAATGGGGAGAGACTATTTCTTTTCTTCATTTGATGTTTAAACTGCATGACATTAATCAAACGAGTCTTTTAATGTCTGTGCTCATCATTTTGTGGTCAAATATATTCTTCTTTAGTTCTGTGGTAGATTAGTCATAAGGTCTGTAATCATCTGTGTCGTATTTAGTAATGCCGTTCATTTAATCTTTTAAAAAGTTCATTTGAATCTGTCTGGCAGGTTTATTTGCCGTGCTGTTTATCTCGATAACCCAGTAGATTAATCGGACAGCCAAGCAATATTAATACTCATGCTGGAAGTTATTAGGAATTATATTATGAATCGTTATTGCTTCCACCTTTTGGATTAATGTGTCATATTTATTTGCAATGACTTTGAATTGTCACACTGCAGAATATTGCATCTAATTTGCATACCATAAGCCATGGAGGGGGAGGCAGCAAATCAGGGGAGGGTAAGAATAGAATGGGAGGGAAGATGCACTTTCTATTCTAATATGAAATGACATCAATGTTTAGCTGCTATATGGCAAAGGGGCCTTGAACACAGACGTGTAAAGACCCCTGTGGGGAAGTTGTTTTGTCTCTTTGTGTTGTGGTCGTTTTGTGTCTTTGTGGTTGTTTTGCATCTTTGTAGTCATTTTGAGTATTCTGTGGTCGTTTTGAATCTCTTTGTGGTCATCTGGTGTGTCTTAGTGGGCGTGTTGCGTCTTTTCATGGTCAATTAGTTGGTCTTTGTCGTCTAGTCGTTTTGTGTCTCTTTGCGAGTGATTTGCCTCTTTGTCGTTATTTTGTGTGCGTTTGTGATGTGGTCTTTAGGTTTGGTGTGTTTTTTGTGTGCTTTTGTGGTTTGTTTGTGTTGTTTTGCGTCTCTCTTTTATGGTCTGTTTGTGTGGACCTGCACCCAATAGGCCCTTTCAGTAGGCTTTAATGTTTTACAGAACACTTGGTTCGGTTCATATCCCGGTTTCAGTACAGCCAAAAAAACAAACCAACATTAGGATATGTTTATTTCATTTGTTTTAGACGGACAGTACTGCAAGTCCAAGATAGTAAAAACACTCTTGCTCAGGACTGAGGTAGCATTTTGCCCATTGGCAGCCTTGTTACACAATTTTCATGACAGAAACCAGAAATGTTCTCTAGTCGAGTACGAAACAATAAAAGTGAGCCAACAAACAATTGGTGGTGTACGCAACCAATGGCCTGTAGAGCATCGTAAAACACACTTCATTCAAGCTAAAAGAAAAAAGAAGCAGCGACATTGCAAGCAGTCGGCTCGAAGTCGTCGTAGAATACACTTCATACAATCTTGCCACTAACTAAAGTAAACTCACCAAGCTGTCTACTTGCCAATCAGGGGCCGAGTTGCAGCGAAGTACAGAAGTGTTTGCTGCTAGTTCCGTTATCTGTTAGCGGTTAGCCGAACACACCGTCCAATACAATGAAAGTGAGCCACAGAGCAACGGCCAAGACGTATAATGTAGCACTGTGTGTACTGGTACTTGCTTAAGAGTAGTGAGTGAAAAGTCAGCAGGCAGTCGGTGGCAGTATAAGGTAATGTGTTTTGAGAAAGTGTAAGTCACTGCAACCACGGGAGGTCCTTGAGCCTGCATCCAGAACTGGGCACCGGAGAAATATTAAGCAGGTGTGGAACGGAAGGGGGAGGGGATTGCACCAGGGGTTGCCAATCATATTCCACCCCTCTGGCCCTGTCTCTGCAGTAAATGAGCATAGAGTTGCTTAATTACACACTTTCTGTAGAGTTACTTATATGCTTTCCCACTCTCTCTGTTGGTTTTCTTTAGGTCAATGGCATAAATGTAGAGCCCTGCACACATGAGGAAGTTGTGAGTACATTTGTGATTAACTGTTGACAAAAAGCCAACGCACTGCATATACATGGCACTATTTTTTTTCATGCTCAATTTCTCTTTCAAACTTTAGCTTCTGTCTTTGTTAAACATTTCCTTTATTCTGTGCCACCATCCCCCATCTGCCACACACACACACACACACACACACACACACACACACACACACACACACACACACTCTTCCCATGTCTCTTGTCACTGTCTCCTCATGCAGCCCCAAACAGCTGTTCACTTTATTCACCTCCAGAGCGTCAAAACACATAATGAGCTCTTCAGAAGACTATCCAGAGCTTTTTAATGGCAGGCTGTCCCACTTGCAGCACTGACAGATGCTTGGGCTCAAGTAAGGGCTACCGCACAATCTTTGACAGGATAGTCAGGGATCTGATGGCAGATGTGCGTTTAGGGTAAGAAGCGGTGACCTTGCACGTTGGCTATGTGACAGTCGAGTGTCTCATTTGCACTTTTTTATTTTCTCTCTCTTCCAAGATGCACGGATGATAGACAGATTCATTATGTTAATCCTCTAAACCTAACCTTATTTGAATGCCTCTTGGACTTGGACATCTTTGAGGACACATTTTCTATCACTTAGACATCAAATAATCAGACATTTGGAGTGTAAGTACTTTTTGAAGTCAGCTGTCACTTTGCTGACCGAAACGCCGGCCTTCACGTTCCGCCTTTTGACGATTTTTAAGTGAAGCCACTTCCGTCAGGCTTTAACTTATGACTACATGTTCTCCCCTCATCTCCTGTTATATTTAGTTTGCTCAGGATGTGTACGTCGCGACATGAATGTGGCTGATTTAATTTATACAAGATTAAGTTCTTATCTCGCCGCATTCTCACAATCGTTCTCTCTCTCCTCCCCCCCCCCCCCCCACTTGCTATCTATCTCAATCTCAATCCGTCTCTCCCTCTCTCGTCAGGTTCACCTCTTGCGCACCGCAGGAGATGAGGTCACCATCACCGTTCGCTACCTGCGAGAAGTTCCATCATTTCTAAAACTGCCTCTAGGTAAGAGTCCTGTGGTTTTGCGGCCACAATAAACTCCATTGCATCGAGCATTTCTTTTGGCGATAAAGGAATCGGGCCACGTTTACGGGAGATTGTCTTTTAGCGCGCCTCCACGCTTTTAAAGCCGTTCAATAGATGAGCATTTATTTCAAAGTAGTAAATTGTCATGCTCAGTGGCCTGAGGCGAGCAGTAATGTCAGGAACACCCAGAGCTGCAATCCCCTGCTCCTGTACTTACTTCCAGCAGCTTGAAGAGTTAGAAACACAGATTCTAAAAATCATCCGTGTGGAGCCGGTAAAAGGTGAGAAATCAGGTACGCAGCTGAGAGAGGGGAGGAAATGATGGCGAGCGGTAAAATGAGGACTTGAAGCGGCTCTGAACACAAACGGTAAATTAGAAATTTTGGCTATTTTATGAAGCACTGTTTTAAAGTTAGATGGGACTGCTTTGTCTCTGCTTTGACGCCTGAGTTCGTTTTTGAGCGACTGTGGCCAGCAACCCACCAACTGTCATCTGATTTAAAGTCGATTCAAATATTACTCAATTGTAACTGGTGCTCAGAAGTATGTGAAATCCCCTTTTGGCAGAAACAACACAGCTTTCAACCACATTTTGGTGTTTTCCTCAACGGATAGAGTTTACTCATTCACCTCTATGACAACTAAGTAAACTCTATCTGGTGAGGAAGACTGTCGGATGCAGTTGAAAGCTTCATAAAAATCTAGTAAGTAGACCTTTTGATTGTGGGGAATCTTCAAAATTGATATACTAGATTTTTACAGTAAGAGTTTGAAATTCACTAATTCATTTATTCATTTTCGTTCTGAGACTCTGTATGCTAAATATGAATGAAATATAGAAATATGGCTCACTATGAAGCCTGGAAATGGGGGAAGCAGCTAGCCTGGCTGTCCAACACAATATGCCTAGTCTGGCACACAACTCCTGCAACTTGTCATTTTTACACTTTAATTGTTCAATGGATCATGTAGCTCATGGGTACTTAACGTTTGGGGCGTCGTCTGTTCACAGTTGTGTGTTGGATACAGACTGCTAAACCACCAAACAGTTTTGTGTCATGAATTAGCTGTAAGCTAAAAATGAATGAAGGTGATGCATTAAAAATCGTTTCAGTCGCCACCAGCAAGCGTACTGATCATTTTGCACAATTTACCAAATCCTGAGGAGCACACAGATGGAGAAAAATGATTAATACTAATAGACGTGCATGAATATTTATAGCTCACTTCATAAACCACCAACTCTCTCTCCCAAATTCAAACTGAGAGCTATAGTGAGAAGTCTGGCCCTCATCTCTTCTGGGTAAGTTAACATTCATAGAAGGCGTCTGTGCAGACACGCTCAGCTTTTTTTGCTGCAGGGTGTTTTGGCCGGTAAGTCGCGTTTTGTTGCCGCGAGAACAAAAAGGTTCAAAACGTATTGTCTCTAAGCCGCCCCTTGTTTCACTTTGGCACAAATGACAAGCAGGAGAGGCCAGGAGCAGTCTGCCACACGCCGCGACCGAATTAGGAAGCGGATCTAATGCCAAGCTAATATCGTATCAAAGAGCAGCGTTTGTCTCTTTGGGATTCTGCCTGTGAGATGCACCGCTTAAAGGCAGGGCGGCAGAATAAAGTCAGTACCGGGACCATGGTGTTTGAGGCTTAGGTGCAACTCTTGTCTTGTTGTCTTTGCTTCAGAAGATATTAGATGATAAAATAAACATGAAGATGGACTAAATGTTTTGCAGGGATTCTGCAGAAGCCCGTTTGTAAAGAACATGTCTTTTGTTTCTCAGGTTCTCCCGGGCCGTCCACCGATCACAGCCGAGTGTCCTCGCCACTCTTTGACAGCGGCTTACATCTAAATGGAAATGGAAACAACGCAGTAAGAGAGATCTATTTGATATTTCATGTACGATGTTATAAAGTAGCCCCTTCACTTTGTGTTACCGGTGTGTTTTGACAGAATGAAGAATTCACTGCGTATATATAGTGTGATTGCTAAAATGTCACTTAAACCTAACATTAAGTCCATTAGGAGTCCTTTAAGACTGCCTCTGCCATTCATTTGGACCATCTATCCTCCTGCTCCTTTTGTACCACGATGCATTGTGTGTGTGTTAGGCTTCCACTACTGTGTGTCCACACACACACACAGCTTGTTGGGGTAAAGTATAGCTGAGTAACACTGGGATTCATGTGAGGGTCACAAAAGTCCAGGGCCGGGCGATGTGTCGATGTAACACCGATATTGTGATTTGAGACGAGATATCTTGTTAGATTTTGGATATTCTATTGTTTGCATTTACCTGTTTGATTTTATGTCCACATTACTGACGATTATTTATCAAAATTCTTACAATGAGCCTCACTGCATTATTGACTAGATCTCACTTAACATCGGAGGGCAGCCGGGGGAATAAAGATACTACTAATCGACTCTATTCATTGGCTATAGAGACTCAGTTGTTATCATTCTAGCTAGCTTGGCAGGGCTAACCGCTAGTGGGGAAGCAGCAGTAACAGCAGCGCTATCTGCTGCAGCCTGAGCCTTTGTGGACTGTGGCTCGTACGAATCTGCTTTGACTTTGACATGTTATTAAATGTGAATTAATCCATAACGTCCTCTGCGCAGGACGGTGTTTGGCTCTCCAGCAATGTGGGGGCCAGCCCTGATAGCTGACTGCTGTGGAGCTGATCTCTTGGCAGAGGGAGGAAAATTAAACTTATCTCAGCCAAACTCTCCCTGTTCGTGGGTCAGAGGGTAATATGAGTAAACCAGCGTTGTCGATTTTTTCAAGCATTGATTATGTGCTGGCTGTATCTACAAACTGTCCCTGTTTTCATAGCCGCACAGCTGGAAGAAAGTTGAATATGGGAAATTATACATTTTTCATGTCATGTCTACAGCCACACGATCGATGTGTGACACCGTAGCAATACAGCCTCAGAAATGCCTCCTGTGTAAAGCCACAACAGCCCAATCAGCCACTGGGCTCTCTCAGGATTAAAAGGAAGAAGTCTAAATCGTTCATTTCGTTCCATGTTCTCCTGCAAACATGTTATTAGCTCCCTGACCTTGCTTGATATAAGAGTGGAGAAGGCTGTGATTACAGTGTATGCTCCTGGGATGATGTAGTGGCAGCTGATTCCACAGAGGGATATTTCAATCGTAACAAAGCTCGTGTCGGCTCATAACCCCCGCATCAACAGGACAAAATCAGTACTGGCTTCCAAGAAACATTTGGTAAATTCCCTATATTGCTGTCCCCATCCTAGAGAAAAGTGTTCAGGTAACACTCATAATGACCGAATGAAATCTATAGGTACAGCTGTGTTGCGCTCGCTGCAGAAATATCAAGGTAATTGCTCTTGACGTCTATATGCAACGTTTAGCCAGAAGTGCACTATAACGGCGGAGCAGTGGAGAATAAAAAAGGTAAATGTTTGCTTTGTTTCTCTAAAGCCCATCTTTCACAGTTTTAATAGTAAGTCTTGAGAAGACTGCACATTAGTATGGTTATCTATAATGAAAAGAGTAGCCATGAAGACAGCATCTCTCGGCCATCATTTTACATGAATAATTCAGAGAAAGCATGGAGGACAGCAGGTGGCCACTTTAACCTTTCATAGATAATCTAGATTTCAAGTGTTTCCATTTAAAGTCCTTTGCAGGAGCTGGAGGCTAAACATCCCTGTGCACCACGGGCCTTTGCATCGTCTGCATTTCTTTCCATTTCCACTATGTGCACTTGGTTTATCTGAGGTATAAAAAAAAAAAAAAAAAAAAAAAAAACACAATTAGCCCGGCGGTTTCCTCCCCACAGAAATAAGATTTAAGCAGCGAAAAAACACAAAATATAAGAGCGGGCCTCCAGTTAAAGTCAAGTGTTTTTCTTCTTGCCTCACAAATAAGGACTATTATGTCAGTGGTTGTTTTTGTTCTTAGAGTAATTGCTTGTTGTGCCGTTTTTTTTCCTTCTCTCCCCAGTGCAGTATGAGCCCTGAATCCACTTTAATGTTCAGACTATAATGATAGGAAGCCTCCAGATTTGCAGGAAAGTAGGGCAACTCATAACTTTTTATTTATTTTTTCCACCAAAAGAAGAAAAAAAAAAAGAGACATTGCATGCCATTACGAATTCTGCATCCTACGAAATAGTCAGTAATGGAAAGGGTCATTAAGCCTGAGCAATGGTTGGAATGGTAAAGACCTCAGACGTACTGCACAACGTTTGCACATTCTGTATCGTCGAAAAGATGAGCTGGATGTTTCTGATTTATTTCTTCAGCTGTTGACTCTCGCTTTGAGCGAGGTTTATAATTTTCTCATTTGAGAATTGTCCCCATGAAAGGCTAGGAATTTGTCGGACTAATTTAAAGCTACTAACGATGATGCAAAAGACTGTACAAAAGCTTTCTCACTGAGAATTCTCACCAAACTCTGCAGCTCCCCTGAGCTCTACGGGGCGTTTTAGCCTCTTTCAGCTCATCGTGTTAATTTTAGGGCCTGTGAATCAAACGGTTTCGGTTCACTCAACATCGCTCTCATCAGCTTCGTGCAGGACACATTGTATGTACTGTAGATTGATGCACGTAACGCCGAACCAAAATGAACAAGCGCAAGTTTTGAGCCATACGACGCAAACCTTTGAGCCATACGACGTTGGCAACATTGGCTGAAGCCAGCACGGCGAGCTGATTGGCGTGTGAGTCAGTCACACCATGGCGAGCGCAAATGAAACTCTTGGGGTTGGAAGACACCGCTCCGCCTCTGTGTACCGTTACACCCCCAAAAAGTCCTGAGAAACACCACTTTACTCTACCGGCCCGAGCACAGTTATTCAGACAGTTAGTGGCTAGTGGACATCGCGGAGCATTTAACTTTTAAATTATTATTCTCTGTGGTTTTGTTTAATTAAAATACCGATGTCCCTTTAAGGATACTTGTTATGAGAATTACTTGTTACATTCATAAAACACAGAAAAAAAAAAGACATTTGAACTCCATAACACAGCAGGCTGGCAAGATTAGTCACCAAATAGTTTGAGTGCACGCTAACTTGCAATTCAACAAACGGAGAGACTTTAATGCATCGCTGCTGAAGCTTTAATGTTCCTTTTGATTAAGGTTGCTTGTGCTAGAGCTGATGGTTAGACCGGCTGTGTGCCAACTCTTCTCTTCAACACCTTCCCAAGTAATGTTGCAGGCCACCTGCCAGGCCCAAGGCTGTGCATGGGGATGTGTTTTATACATAACTTTGATAATATTCACAAAAACACTCATCACACAGACATATTAACACTCATAGAGAGGTATGAGCAATGCTCTGTGCATCCCTGGGACTATTGTGCCAAATGTCACCACACATTTTTTTTTTTCTGAAGCATTAGCAGTAAATGCTTTTGATTTGAGGTCCTCAGAAGGAAGAACTTCTTCTAGACTCACCACTTTTTTTCATTAAGGCTCAACAAACTCACAGGGAGAAACGATAGTGCAGAAATTGCTGTCTCTTACTCTGACAGCAGACCCAATAAACCCGAATGCAGCGCAGCCACAAGGGGCACAGTGGGGTGAGGCGCGTGATGCCCCCATTTTCTTGACAGAAAAATGCATTGCTGCAAGGCCAGCTGAGTTTCTCCATGGGGGAGCGGGGGTATTGAAACTCATTCTGGAAATGTAGGAAAAAGTAGTCAAAAAAAAGGGGAGTTCAGGCAAGTTCAGAAACAGTTGATAAAACAAAAAATGAATTGCCATATCTCATCACAAAAGGACTCCTCCAATACTGCACGGCAGCAAAGAACACCACTTTACCTCATTGAATAATGTTGTCATGCAGAAAGCGTTACAATGTGTAGCCCAATAATGGAGTGTAATGAGCTCTTTCTCACAGGTATATCTTAGTAATTACCTGTAGGAACTTACCTGGAATCTAAAGAATACTAGTTAATAGCTTTGCTTGGAAACACAGTTTTACTACACGTTCCATCACGTAGCTTTTCTACCACTTTGGTCCAGACTGAAATAGCTCAACAACTGTTGGTTTAACTTTGGCACATTCATGGCCCCAAGAGGATGAAGCCTACCATGACAGCACAATAGGATCGATATGACATTGAAACCAAATTGAAAGCGCTCGTTTTTATTCATTGCTGAAATGTCAGATTTAAATCTATAATGACGCCTGGGATTAAGTTGTTAGTCGATTCATATATATTGAAACAATGTTACACTAATTAACCACTAGAAACCAGACCTTCTCATGGCATTTCTTTATATATTACAACCGTTGTTCTCAACATGTAAGTAAAGTTCAAGAAAAACTTTTGCTTTCATAAAGAAACAAAATTATCTCTAACATTTGCCAAAAATGAAAGGTCATGAAGGATGTGTTCATAATATTTTCTTACAAAATGTTACCTAATAAACAGATGAAATGTCCCTTGGAATATTTACCAAACTATGCTTACTGATCAAATACTGTGTAAAATATAATATTGTAGTCTTGCAAATTATGCAATCGACTCTCGACATGGCAACAGCTGAGTTGGCACTCTGAGAGAGTGACTTCATTCCCTGCTCTCGACAACATTACTTCACTACATCTTTAAATAGCAAATAGTTGTTTGCTGCTTTATTAAAGCTCATTTTCAAACCGTATGAATTATGCAAATCTAAGACCAGATTAAACAAAACCAAATATAATTGTCTTCATAATTTGTTTTAATGAGGCTAAAAGGAACATTAAATACGGATCCATGGTTTCTTGTGCTACAAACTCTCATGACACTCGCCGACGAGGGAAGCGTGCAGGAGCGCTCGTTAATCTGCGCCGACGGGGACTCAGAACTGCGCTCCCGTCAATTCACCTGGCGAACGTCCGCTCTCTGGCCAACAAGATGGATGAGCTGCTGCTCCTCAACAAAGCAAACACGGACTTTAGCAGATCCGCCGCCCTGTGCTTCACTGAAACCTGGCTCGGTGAGCACATCCCGGACAGCGCACTACATCTGCCGGGCTGCCAACTCCTCCAAGCGGACCGCGTAACGGCGCTGTCGGGGGAAAACGAGGGGAGGCGGAATCTGCTTCTACGTTAATGAAGGTTGGTGTACAGATGTCACAGTGTCAAATGAATCATGCAGCCCTCACTTAGAAACATTTTTCATAGACTGCAAACCTTTTTATTCACCGCGCGAGTTTTCCTCTTTCATTCTGGTCGGTGTTTACATCCCACCACAGGCCTGTGTGAGTGAGGCGCTCCAACACCTGGCTGAGCAGATCAACAACATGGAGCACAAACACCCAGACTCCCTGCTCATTGTTCTTGGACTTCAACAGAGCAAACCTCAGCAAAGAACTGCCTAAATACAGACAGCATATTAAGTGTAGCACCAGGGACAAAAACACACTGGACCACTGCTACACTGTCATAAAGGATGCATACCGCTCACTCCCCCGTGCAGCTCTGGGACTCTCTGATCATTGTCTGGTTTATCTTCTCCCGACCTACAGGCAGAAACTAAAATCTGCAAAGCCTGTGGTCAAGACTATGAGGAGATGGACCAACGAGGCAAAGCTGGAGCTACAGTCCTGCTTTGCCTGCACTGACTGGAGTGTTTTCGAGGCTGCTGCTACAGACCTGGATGGGCTCACTGACACTGTGACATCGTACATCAGTTTTTGTGAGGACATGTGTGTGCCGAATAAAACCTTCTGCACATTCAACAACAATAAACCATGGTTTACTGCAAGACTCAGGCAGCTTCGTCGGGCCAAGGAGGAGGCCTACAGAAGTGGGGACAGGATCCTGTACAACCAGGCCAGAAACACACTGACGAGGGAGATCAGGGTAGTTGAGAGGAGCTACACTGAAAAGCTGGAGGAAAAGTTCTCGGCCAACGACCCCTCGTCAGTTTGGAGAGGCCTGCAAGTACTCACGAACTACAGGAGACCACCCCCCCCCCCCCCCCCCCCCCCCCCACTGAGGCCAATCACCAACTGGCTGACGACCTGAATGCCTTCTACTGCAGGTTTGATAAGCCTACCCTCACCCCCCCCACCTGCCCCATCAAACAACCATCTACACCCCCTGCCTCCTCCTCATCTCTCCCAACCGACCCCCCACCGGCACTGAGGATCTGCGAAGAGGATGTGAGTCGGTTCTTTCACAGACAAAAGATCAGGAAGACACCAGGCCCAGACGGTGTGTCCCCCTCCTGCCTGAAAGTCTGTGCTGACCAGCTGGCCCCCATCTTCACACAGATCTTCAATCGATCACTGGAGCTATGTGAAGTCCCCTCATGCTTCAAACGCTCCACGATCATCCCGGTCCCCAAGAAATCCTCCATCACAGGATTAAATGACTACAGGCCCGTCGCCCTGACGTCTGTGGTCATGAAATCCTTTGAAAGACTGGTGTTGACCCATCTGAAGAACATCCCAGGACCCTTGCTGGACCCCCTGCAGTTTGCCTACTGTGCAAACAGGTCGGTGGATGATGCAGTCAACATGGGACTGCATTACATGCTGCAACACCTCGACTCCCCAGGGACATATGCAAGGGTTCTCTTTGTGGACTTCAGCTCTGCGTTCAACACCATCATCCCGGAGATGCTCCAACCCAAACTCTCCCAGCTCACTGTGCCAGCCTCCACCTGTCAGTGGATCACAAACTTCCTGACTGACAGGCAGGTGAGGCTGGGAAAAATCACATCCAGCACCCGGACTATCAACACTGGCGCCCCCCCAGGGATGTGTGCTCTCCCCACTGCTCTTCTCCCTCTACACCAACGACTGCACCTCAGAGGACCCAACGGTCAAGCTCCTGAAGTTCACAGACGACACAACGATCATCGGCCTCATCAGGGACGGTGATGAGTCTGCGTACAGGCGGGAGGTTGAACAGCTGGTCCTCTGGTGTGGTCTGAACAACCTGGAGCTAAACAAGCTCAAAACTGTGGAGATGACAGTGGACTTCAGGAGGAGCCCCCCAACACTGCCCCCCCCCCCCCTCACCATACACAACAACACTGTATCCGCTGTGGAGACCTTCAGGTTTCTGGGATCCACAATCTCCCGGGATTGAAGTGGGCTCCCAACATCAACACCATCCGGAAAAAGGCACAGCAGAGGTTGTACTTCCTGCGCCAGCTCAGGAAGTTCAACCTACCTCAGGAGCTGCTGATCCTGTTCTACTCAGCCATCATCCAGTCTGTTCTCTGTTCCTCTATTACTGTGTGGTTTGGATCGGCCACCAAACAGGACAGAAACAGACTACAACGGATTGTCGGGTCTGCAGAGAGGATCATTGGTTCCAGCCTGCCCTCCATCCTGGACTTGTACACCTCCAGAGTCAGGAAACGGGCAGGAAAGATCACTGCAGACCCATCACACCCTGGACACAAGCTGTTCCAACTCCTCCCCTCTGGTAGGCTCTACAGGGCTCTGTACGCCAAAACCACCAGACACAGGAACAGTTTCTTTCCACTGGCCGTCACTCTGATGAACAATAAATAAGTCATATTGCACTACCTCTGTTTGCACTATTGTATTTTATATATATACAGTATACATACACACTTTTGTTTGGGATATATTTATACTTATATTGTATATAGCTGTTAAATGTCCTTGTTTTTCTTATATTTCTCTTGTTTATTGTATATATTTCATATGTGTGTATATGTACGATGAGAATAATGTGTAACCGGAGGCAAATTCCATGTATGCGCACGCATACATGGCCAATAAAGCCGATTCTGATTCTGATGACACGCAGTCTTTCATTACAGTCTCCTTTTAAAGGCCTGCCTTGCATTCCCACCTGCAGCTGACAGTGGACCGTTTGTAGTGGTGGAAGACAGTTTTCTGTAAATCACCTTGGAAGTCCAACCTTGACAGATTAGAGCGAGATAGTGTGTTGGTAGGAGGGCTTCAGGGGGTTCACAGAAAGTAACTTTCCATGATGTAATGCACTTTTACTGGACTGAATTTTTATGTACGTTATGTGCTTTCACAAGTTGATACAGTCCAATCACATGCAAAAAGACTAACAATCACGGCCTCAAACATGGCCTGAGATCATTTTTACACCAACTCTGACAGAATGACGCTTTTCAATCATAGTGCAGCCAGTACTCGTGAAAAGCGGAGTATGGGACTTAGTCGTGCCAATGACCATTTCTTGCACGTTGTCGAGACTAAAATGCGGTAGGTATAGCTTCTGAGGTAGATTCTGGTACTCTTATGAAAGCACGTATGAAATGACTTTGCATTGCTGGCGAACAAGGACATCCTCATCTCTCAGCTTTTACTTAAGATTTATTTCACTGACAAGTGCAAGTTAGGTAGGAATCTCCCAATAGTCTCAAAGGAGGTGTCGGCACACAGCTTGAAATATTGTTAACATGAATCCTAAAAAACATGAATCCTAAAAAAATGAACCCACACAACTTTAACTGAAAAGATGATGAAAGATGTTTTGAAGAATTTCCCTTGTATGTTCTTTTGATAGACGCAACTTAGACGTATATATTTATACTAGTTTGAGCACAACCAGCAAAGACGACATTTAATAGTACAGCTAACCATGTAAATATATTTATCACCACATTACTCAGCATGAAAGACTATATTAAACCTTACAGTACTTGGTTGTTACCTAAGCAAGCCTTGTGTTTGCTGGCACCGGTGAGAGTGCCGGTGAAAATAGGACCCCATTTTAACAACCATTTACAACATTAGATAGATAATGGCATTGGTTCACATGTTTGCGGTTAAAAATCAACCTACCAGGAACTAGAACATTTTGATCGGCTTATATCCATTTTCTCTTTTAAATTTTTTTATTTTTTTATAACCAAGCATATTAGCCTGCTTCTCTTCAGGGTAGTGCGAGATGTTGAGAACACTGGGCATTCGGAGCAGTTGAATACAGAATGTTTTTCTTTGAGGGCTCGTCTCTCCCTCCTTTGTCATTTCAACTGCTTAGAGATGTTTTCCTCATTATGTATAAAATCTTTAGTTTTCTTCATAGTGTAAAACCAAACGAGTGGCATGCATCACATGAAGAAGTGCTTTTTTTAAAATAATGTGTCCCACACGCCTCTAAAATGGTTGTTCCCAAGTCCTCACAGAATATTTAAAATATTCTGGCAGGAAAGTTAGCAATGGGCACATTGAGACAATGTTGATTTAAATGTTATATCTCAATGTTCAAAACATGACTCTTTTTTTTAAGGTAACATTTTTAACCTCAACCATATAGCAATAAGCTTTCTGACCATAACTTAATGTTGAATTAAAATACCTTTGCTATCTGGCTTAGGTGAATTACTGACTTTTTCTCCAATGCCACCTGGAGGTTAAAATTTCCTCTTTTTTTGTGAAATAGCTTGATGAAATTAATGAAATTTGGATTAGCTTCCTCAAGCGTCTCCTGGTCAAAAGTTTCCACATGTCCATTGAAATAGCTGAACATCTACTAGATGAGACATTTCATGTTTAAAAAAAAAATCTTTGATCAGTCTTTTGGTTTTAGACCAAATACCTGCAAAGCATCATTATCAACCTCAGTTGTGCTTTGTGTTTAGTGCTAATTAACAAGTGTTAGCATGGTAGCATTGGCATTGCGAGCATGTCTCTATAGCATGGCGAGACACATTCGTCCTCAGATGTCTACTGTGACTGACCCATGACTGACCCATTGATGACTGTGTGTCTTGGTTGTTACAATGCAAGAGAATGTCGTGGTTGATGTTTTTCCTCTCCGAGCACTCGCACGACTGAAGCGTCTTCCTCCTCTGTAGGTGATTAGAATTCACCAAGCTTTGTCGTCAGGAGGCTCTCACGACATTGAAATGACTGATATCATTTTCCCTTTCCATTGCACCCTGGTCAAGTTATTCATTTACATGCTTTTAAATAATTATGGTTCACCACTGAAGTATCGGTATTCATGGTGGAGTGTTTGAATGAATGAAGAGCAACACTGTGGCTTGAGTTCCTATTTTCCGGCTCCTCAGTAGAAGCACGTCAGTGTAATCCACTCGGACGGCCTGATGGCTTTCAATGGCCTGCCACCTCACCGACTGCACTTGAGGCTCAACTAAAAAAATGTTGTTCTGGGTGGACATAAATGGAACAAAGGGTGATTTCTTCAGAAATGTAGTCATTACTGGTAAGGAGCTGACGGGGTTCTGCATGCCACGTGTACTTCAGCAACAACATTTTGCAGAGGTAGGCAGTTTGCCGCTTCTCACTATTCCACCCCAAGGCTCTTTTAATGCTTTGATAATATGTTCAGCCATTTTGAACGCAGGTGAAGGCAGGTGATTTGGTTATTTTGTGATGAACACACCTACCTGTACTGTGTGTGTGTGTATAATGCTACAGGGGCTACATCAGGTGGTGTGCCGTTGTTTTTGGGATTTTGTGCTGACAGGTAGTCTTTAGCTACAGGAATGATTCACTGTTTGATGCAGCTATAGCGTCACTCATTAGATAATATGTTATAATGCGTCTGTTCTTCATTAAGTGCGGTGTGATTTGCATTAAAGTGGCACTTTTCCAGCTATCAAAGCTTTTTTGCAACATATTGTGCTTCAGGACCTTTAGAACGGATGCTTTTTGATGCACTGCCATCAGTCTCGGAGGGTGTTTCATTAAACTTTTACATTTTGAACATTTTTAATAGAGGCATCTGAAACACAATCTGGTGTTCTATGCTGTGAAGCCACAATTCTGACTTTGATATAAGCAGTAATCAAAATTGCTTTAAAAGATTGCTCAAGTATAAATATCCTCTACCACACTTTTTATTAAAATTGATACAAGTTCTAAACCAACCAGATGTGCTTTAGACTCCATTCTAAGCTGTTCAGTCTGCTTCAAAGCTGTCTTTTCAGCATCATATACAAGTCTCTGAGTTCTGGTATTATTCCCGTGGTTACTCCTTTACCGGAGAGACCTAACCTCTGTCCTCAAACTCTAAGCAATAACAGACCCATTTCAAATCTCGCCATCATGTTTAAACTGTTCGTGGTAACTAGCGGCATAGATAGCAGATGGCAATCTTCTTGATGAGTTTCAGTCAGTTCAGATCCAAACACAGTACAGAAACCGCACCTACCGGGGTAGCAAAGGACTTCTCAACTAACTGCCATTGATTCTGATCTTACGTCTATCCTGCTATATTTAGATTTGAGTGACACGTTTGACATATCGTTGGTCTTAAGGGGCTGGTGCTTGCCTGGTTCTGCTCATATCAGAGTAACGGTACACAACAGTGCTCAGTATACAAGTGTTTTATAAATAATACACAATTCAAATTCAGTGCTCTTCCTACGCTGCTTAAGAGACTACAAATCAAGCCAGATCTCTTGGTGTAGTCATGTGTTCAGACCTGTATTTTTCACTTTAAGATCATATCAAGATATAAAGGACTCGTCTTTACAGGATTTAGAAAAAGTAGTCCATGTGTTTATCTTCAGTAAGCTCAATAGACTACTGTAACCCTGTCTTTACAGGCCTCAGATCAGACAGCTGCAGCTGATTCAGACCGCTGCTGTTAGAGACTCACTAAGACCAGGAAAGTAGATCTCATCAATGCAGTGCTCAGATCTGAACACTGGCTTCCTGTTCCTCAAATAGTTTACTCTTAAATTCTACGGATGGTTAATACATCCCTGAATAGGTTAGGGCTAAATTACATTTCTGATTAAAACTAAACATGGAGAAATAGCATTCAGCTTTTATGCACCACAGATCTGGAACAGACTCCCAGAAAAGTTCTGCACTGACTCTTATTTCTTCAGGGCTTGATACTTTTCTCAGCAATGAACCATCATTTTATTTCAGTTATATGCAGGCTTTAAGCTATTGTCAAAAAATCAAATGTGATATGAGCAGTAGACTGCTAATGAAGGGAAAGTAGTGTTAGCCGTTATAGTTATAGTGTAATGATGTAAAGTGCGTTCTAAAGTCTTGCCTGCCGCCACGTGTATCGCAACCATCAGGAAGTACCCATAACCATGACACATTAACACATTTGTTATTGCTAGAAGCCAGGCACATTTAGGCTGCAATTGTAGCTTTTTCTAATGCCGATGAAAAGCCTGAATGCACCTGTGTGTTTGCCACAGTCAGAAGCTCATACTGCAGGCCCACTGTTTTCAAAAAGCCATTAACAGCTCACAGAGACAAGCTGCTGCCAAGATTAATAGTAATCCATTAATTTAGAAAAACAGTGTATTTTTCCCTACCATGCCTTTAATAACACCACTAGACTTCAAGAGACATTGGACGTCATTCACAAACAGTGCATACGCACAAATCTATGCTTAAACGTGTAAACGTTTTACTCGCAAATCCGGGATTCATCAATATTTCATTACCTGAATTTGTTCCAACTCTGTGAACAAATTTGGAAACTGCCTCAAATTATGAAGTCTCGACCCGTTCTTTTTATGTATACACACACCTTTTTCTAAAGGAGCTGTATTTAACATTCTGAACATTTCTATCTATGCAAGGGTCGTGGAATAATGTTCTACCTGAGTAGAGAAGCCACTCTCCCTTTTGTATGTGTCGTCTCAGGCTGCGCGTGCTTTTAGTGCATGTTGGTGCATGTGAGCGTGCCACACTGGTTAGCTCAGAGCCGCTGCTCTGCCGTGCTCTCATACGGGAGTAACAGACGATAACGCCATCCTGTCCGACAGCGTTGTGGCGGAAGCGTAGCACCCACCCTCCGTTTCCCCCTCAGGGAAACACTGTTAACTCTGTCACTACTTTCGCCATAGTTTGCACTGTTAGCGCTGTTAGCGGCCAGCTTGACGTCGACATGTTGAGAGCCGTTGAGAGGCAATCAAAATGCTCCCAATCTCAGATCTTTCACCTTTTACTAAATGCATCTCGTATTGTAACCGCATTAATTACAAAATGCTTTAATGGACAACAATATTTAAAATCTTTCATCCTCGATTGTTTTAATTGAAATATATATTTCAACGCTTCAATTGAGGTTTTCGAATGACGCTTCTAATGTCTGTCATATTTTATGATGCCATCACACATGATTTGATGTTGTTGTGGTTATGTCAATGTAATTTATGGTGCTGTTCGATTGCTGCTATTAGATAAAATCCTGTTTTGAATTTTAGAAATGATTACCTCTTCATCTTTTTTCAACACATGTTGACTTTTGGACTTTACAATGTCCTGGAGTTATTCTAAATGTTTGGATCACTTAGAATCAACGCAGCCACCACCGAAATCTAATATTACACACAGCATAGTACTTAAAATATAGCCTCATCTTTTACAGTAATACAGAAATAGCAGAATATATAGACGTGTAAAGAAAAAAAAAAAACTGTGCCGTGTTGATCTAGAATTGGAATGTCAACATTATGAATGAAGCTTCAAACTATTCGGTAGAGCCCTATAATACAACTCTGAAATAAATAACCTCCGGGTGAAAGTCCTTGCTGGATGTCATTATTTTCACCCTCATTTCTCCCACTTATGGATGATCCTCTGGTGGAGAGGCACTCATCTCGGGCTGACAGATCAGTGGTCATTGTCCTCCTACTCCACCTGCTTCCTTGTTTTTCTTCTTGTTTTTTCTTTTCTTTTTTTGCATAAACTTTAATATCAAACCATTTCTTTTTTTAACCTGAGCCACAGTCCATAGCGTCTTTTAAAAACAAATGCAATCTTCGTAACTCTCGTGGAAACACTTTTCTGCCTCCCACCTCGGACAATATATACATTTCTTCAGTATGTTTTTTTCTTTTCTTTTACAAAAACGTTACTACTTTATCCATGATAAACTTTGAGGCAAGCACATTTCCTTATATAGAGAAATGGGAACGTGGCAGCAGGCTGATTGCGAAAACCCGGCACAGGGTTGTTAATTCAGAATTACTCTGACTGCTTACGATCTCATCTTTTGTCAGTACTGCTGATCTCATTATTGTACTATCTTAGTATTGGACATTGGTAATTTTCATGAAGCATTTTTTTTAAATACCTATTCATTCTTTTGGCCTCAAATTTCTCCATAATTGGCAGCCAGAGAAAAATTGAAAAAACTGTACTAAATCTCATATACCTCAACATAAATTGAAACTTAATACACAATTTAAGAAAGCTGGCAGCAGCAGATAGCAGCAAAACCAAAGTGTGTAGGGTGCGTCTTAAAAGGAGAAGATTTGAACTGTTGACGTATTTGAGCGATAATTTCATTACAAGATGGTGAGATAAGATAATATCTCCTATGTGGGAGATGATGGTCTTGTACAGGAGATAAACTTGATTGTTTTCAACCAACATTCCCCGCAAAAAGAAAAAAATCACTTTGCTTTTTAGGGCTGCAAAATAAAGAAAAAAAAGTTATACTTTTGATAATTAGGCATTGAGACAGTGCTGCTGTTTGTAATGTTTATTGGAAAGTGATTCTACAACCTCAGGTGAGACAAGCCCTCAGTGAAAAGAGAGAGTGTGTGTGTGTGTGTGTGTGTGTGTGTGTGTGTGTGTGTGTGTGTGTGCGCGCATAGCTGTTCAAGGCATTAATTAGGCAGGGTTGACGGTGCAGATTTTACCCTTCAAGCAATTCTCAGTGTCAGTCTGTCATTTTGATGTCTACGTACTGCTACATTCCATACTACTGATTAATCCGGGTCAAGAAACAAATTCTTTGATCGTGTAAATGGTGCAAGTGTTTCACACGGACCACATCCTCCGTGATCAAAAGGAGCGGGAAGCTCATTGGCATTGTTCATGTATTCCACGCAGGCTCCATCACCGCCTTCGCCCTCAGCTAATGAGCCAAAGTATGAGAAGCGCTGGCTGGATGCCGTCTCCCTGCCCTTGTTGATGGCCAGAGTCTCCAGATACAAAGCTGGCACAGATCAATTAAGGTAAGGGTAATCCAGCATGATATAATTCACCTCCAAGGTACACAGTTCACTGAGCACAGTTGTTGGCTTAGCAAGCACTTTTCATTTAAGCGAGGGGACGTTAATGCCAATAACTATGCGCAGGCATAAACGGCTTAAAAGGTCACCGCAGCTGTGAGGCTCGGGCTCAGAAGGTGTGACTGTGAGAACACTGGGCGAGCTTGTTAATGCATTTGATTATTATGCCTGTCCTTTTTTGTATCGATTTCCATCCATACAGTATGTTTTATTTCTAAGGTGAGGGACACAGAAGAGGTGGATTTGTTTTACAGAAATTACAGATGGTGCTGCTGACATTTGGCAACCATTACTTCCAGATATCGTGTAGCATGCATACAAGGCTGAATCACATTCAGTTATTTTAACTCACTCCTACATTGTTCGTATGTGTGTGTGTGGTAAACTCATGACAGACACTAATTACAAAATTGGTATTATGAAAGTCTGACAAGTTTTGCTGGTCTAAATCCAACCTGTCTGGTTTTCATAATACACTCGTATTCAAAGTTAAATAGTGGTGCCATTTGTTTATGGACTGAGTAACAATGCATGGTTGTATGCAAATATTGAGCCGAATTAAATATATGATTTAATCTTTACCAATTGTCTTTTATTCAAATTAGAAAGTATTCACCTTCGTCACTTGTCCTTATCATTTCCTGCACTCTTGCTGAGTAGAAGTCTCCTGCTCTTTCGGGTGTGTCTGGTTGCACAATTCAGGTACATAATGATAAATAAACAATGGAAGTCTGCGCTGCAGAGTTAATTAGAAATGTTTATTAAACTTGTTTATTGGACACCTCATTGGGTATTATCGAATTTAAAGCCACAGGCAGCTGCCCATGATAAGGTAAAACGCCATACTCTGTACCAGCGTTTCTCAACCTTTTTTTTTCTTTTGAGTCGCGGCACCCTTTAGAAATATGCAAACATGTCAAGGCACGTCATGTCATGTCAATGTAACACTTAACATCCTTCCGATGGCCAACGCCCGCACACAAGTGGTTGTTATGAGAGAAAGAGACAGAGGTACAAAATGAATAAATGTGCTTACTATTAATGGGGAGCCTGAGGATGCACACAACCGCCTTATTCATGCAGGGATGGATGAGAAGCTGTCACTGAGCTCCTGGTCCACACATATAAGTCAGGGACCAGGGCAGCAGAACTGCAATGGCGCTACTTAAAATGATTGGGTACTCCTTCTCCAGGGATATTTAAACCTGCTCCAAAGCTGTGTCTTCAAATTTAATTTTTAATGTGCAATCTTTCTCGGTGTCTGCCAGTTGCTCCTGCATCAGCAGTGGCAAGTCTTTTGCGCTTTCCAGTGCACATGAACTCCAAGGGTCACGGACCCAGTCAAACCACTCAAAAGAGAAAAATAATGGCTAAATATTTCCTAGAGATTTTTCATATACTGATATAGAGACCAGTATAGAGTCTGTACTGTAGGAAAATGTCCTCCAGGTGTAAGGTCGTAGTCGGCTCCAGCACAACCACTCCAGATCAACTCTGTTTTTCATAGCTGTCCGACATTTGAACCTGTGGTTACACTTGTACTAAAATCCATACGGTACAAAAGAATAGAGGTGGAGGATGCCAAACGCATGTCAGATCATTGATAATGATAGTAATTATGTCGGTAGCTATAATTGCACTCATAATAACCATCATTATGAATAGGCCGACAAACATCTAAAGGAACCATAAAGGCACTTTGAAAAATGTATTTTGATTGATTGATGTACTGTTGAGTCAGTGAGCAGCGTACACCAAAAGAAAACTATTAAAACAAATATATTCTGTTTGTTTTCTGTCCTAAATAGCAACACTGGTTCTCTCCTTTTGAGACAGTTATTGAGTCATTAACATAATAACGCTGTTACTGCGGACTGCTAAGGTCGGTCTGAGTGAGAGCTTTTTGCTGACTCTGAAAACAGGCCAGGAAACTATACAGTGTGAGGGGAGCGAGCTGTCAAATTAGCCCCAAGTTAGCCTGAGCAAGAGCACTCTGCTAGCTGCTAAAAACAGTTACACTATAGGAAACTGTGTATATATAGTAACGGACTCGGCAAACTCTACCACAGCAGGTAACCTGCATAAGCAAGAAGAGGGAAAAGGAAGGACCCCGCGAAGGACGGAAGACATACAGTGATAAAGCACTGCTTCTGGCGGTCAGTAAGGATGAAATGGAACAGCAGCTTCTCATCTGTAGCACAGCCCACATGACTGAGGACTGCTCACATATCTCGGACTTCCTCTTAGCCTCCAGGCTTTATTTTGGATAAAGCAACAATCCTGTTATACTAATTCTGCCAGATGTCAAGTCCGATCAACAGTTTAATGACTGCTTTGCCGCAGAGTAAAAAATATTGAAGGAGTGTATTGATGAGATTTGGAGCTTAGTCGCACTAAACCCTGACAACCCAGTGCTGAATGTGGAATAGCATGGAGTTCAGTCAATAAGGAGCCCTGGAGGCAGCGAGCACGTCAATATCAAGAGTTTGCTCTGCAAAACATGGCCGACATGGATATATCAGGATGCACAAATACAGATCAGATCAGGGTGGATCTTAACGGGGATCAACAGCTGAGATGATCTCAGAGGAACGTGGTGAGACCTATTGTTTGTTAGTATAATTTATGCTAATCCTTCCTGTTCTTAATATAGTGCCGTCATGATCCGACGATTAAAATGTCATTTTATGAGTGACGTATACAAAAAAATGTGTAGTAAAAAACAGTTTGAACTTGATTAGAACACGGCTACAGACTACAACTGAACGTTGCTGTGGCTTTATACCTTGAACACTGATGATTCTGTTGCCTTTCACATTTGCCAGAACACAAGGGAATGCTATCTCTTGTTTACATGAACGACGAGAGATAACGGTTGTGAGATTAGGGGAGAGGGAGCCGGCCAACGAAGAACCTCCGCTGTACAAACATTGGATCTTTTGACACGAGTGTGAGGTCAAGTGCTCCTTCATACATTTACCCGGTTAGCAGACTAGCAAAGGAACCTCAATTATTTTACTTAATTACTTACTTTCTATTTTGTTTATTCTAAATTAATTCTGAGAATCTTATATATTGGACCTATTACATTTAATTAGCTTTTCTTTTCTCTGACTGGTTTATAAATAAGTAAAAATAAACATTCTCAAACTCACATCTATTGACCACACCTTCATTTCAAGTAGACATGTGTGCCTACTCATTTTTCATGTTAGTCGTTTTGTTACAGTTTGAGCTATGGAGGAAGCATGGAAACACATATTTGTTGTGATGTGTTGTCTCACATTAGGTAGAGCAGGTTTGGTCTATTGTTTTTATTTACGTGTTATTTCTCTATGAAGGTCTGCTAACACCAGACTGTAATATTGTTAATTTAAAGGCAAAATCGATTCATCCCAGGGACAAAATGAACCTGCGTGATTCTTACGCGCCACGTTTAACTTTGGTCACAAGCAAATTAGCACCTTTGACCAATAGCAAGCTGTCTTGACGGTGCTAACCTTTTGAGGGGGAGGAGAAAGCTCCCAGTAAGAGCGCCAAACTTTGTAGCTATAACTTCACATAGTGGCCCGACTTTTATAGGAATGAACGGATCTCCGCCTCAGACGCTGTATCCAGTTCTCTTTATACATCCATGGGGCGTAGAGGCGGAGAGTCCAAAACGCAGGAAGCTAGCGTAGCTTGTTAGCTGTGGTGCACCAGAAAGCAACAGAGCATCGGTTTGCAGACAGTTATGAGACAGGAGTCGATGGTGCAAATGTGTCTTTTGAATACACTGTATATTTGTCCTGTTAGCAACCAAACTAAGCCAACAAGTTTGCTAATTGGCCGTTAGCTTTCTGAGATAAGAAGCTTGCTATGTTTTCCCTCCTCAATAACTTTTTACTGAACAAAATATGAGGGTGAGTCACCAGAACAGAGAGAGGCTAACGCTAACCAGGCAAGTTAGCTCTCCAGCTACAGCAGTTAGCCAACTAGCCCTGCTAGTCACTGTGTCACAAAGCCTCTTGGACCTACTTTTTAAATACATATCTAAATGTAATATATAATTTAATCTGTGCTTTTCCACTTCATGTCATTAAGCCTTTCACGTTTCAGCTGCATGTAAATATGCTTAAAGTTTTCCTTAAAGTAGCCACCCTCATTGCAGGCCTTGTTTCCTTCCTTTGCACCGACTCTCCAGGTTTCCACTGAGTTGTCAGCCCAGGCACTGACAGTGAGGTACTCTCAGCTTTTTGTTTGAGCAGTCCATACTGACAAAGGGTAAAAGGTATAGAAACTTGCAAATTAATGCATCCTTTTGCATATATTAGCCATCAGTTATATTGGAATTAATGAAAAGAATATGATGTTAGACTTTTATGATCCAGTCCTGTCTTTATTTCAGCTGTGTTACTAGTTTGATCAGTGTCGTTGATTCAAAAGCAAACATGTTTCTATCATTAATTATGGTAAAAATAAATTGCCCCAAAGCTTTTCCATTTCCCTGCGTCACTAATCATGGCACATTTTCCCTCTCATTGCCATTATAACTAACAGCTGGATTCCCCCCCAATATTTTTCATGCATGTTGTCCAGGTGATACGACGCTGGTCCATCTCAATGGGGTTATTACTGCCGAGTCAGCAGGTGAGGCACAATAGTTTGTGCCGTTGGGAGCGGTGCAAATGTGAGAGACTCTCACTCCCCCTAGATCAAATCTCTCAGTGAGGATTTCAGTTCTGCTCGCTGAAGGTGACAGGATTGTGTTCTCATGGCATTGATCCGCCAGCTGTCTGTCACTTTGATAAATCTCTGCCTTTGGAGCTCTTCATTCACTGCACTCTCATCCCTTCTTGCATTCCACCCTCATCCCCATTACTGCATGCCCTCAAAGGGTTTGCATTAATTGAAAGGGATCTAACTGATATACTGTAGATACTGTCTAATGTCATTTCATCAGTTGCTCACTTTATCTCTGCAGTTCTCAATAAAAGAGAAGAAGAGAGATGCCTTGCAAGACAAATCATCGAAAAAAGAATTTCCGAACATCTTTTTGTGATAGTTTACAGCTGTGCGAATCGCAGCATAAAGCTAATTTGGGTCAGGCACAGTGACACAGAAAGAATTTGCCCCATTATTTAATAAAAAAAAAAAAAATGAAAATCACCCCTGGAGAGCCGCTGGGTCACTACACAGCCAGCGGAACATACGATTTTAACAAGCCGATTGTAGATGCAGTGTGAAAGTCATGCTCACCAGAGGATTGGTTGGGAATGCTGACTTTGTAACATCCAACCTTGAGGTGTGTGTGTGTGTGTGTGTGTGTGTGTGTGTGTGTGTGTGTGTGTGTGTGTGTGTGTGTGTGTGTGTGTGTGTGTGTGTGTGTGTGTGTGTGTGTGTGTGTGTGTGTGTGTGTGTGTGTGTGTGTGTGTGTGAACTGTTTGGTTAAGGAGCTGTCTTAGACAATTTCCCCCCTTATACTGTGCTTTCGGTTCCTTCTATTGTTTCTGTTTTTCAGCCTTCACCTCACGTACCTCCACAACATCTCCCCGCTTCTCATGTGCACTACCCAATGGTCAACATTTCTTCGAGCCTTTACGCATTCCCCCTAATGTTGCAAAGTCTCCACTCCGTCAAATGGGATCGCTTAACACGGTAGCACTTTTTATGCGATGGTTAAGCGATCCCATTCGACGGAGTGGAGACTTTGCAATGCAGGGGTCTTTTTTTTGGGGGGGGGGGGGGGGGGGGGGGGATATATCAATCTTCTCATATAACGCTCTTCCAGAAAGCATATGTGTATTTTCCCGAAATGCTGAACTATTTCTTTAAGCTGTTGACTTAAGCTACAACTTTACAGTATATTCCTTTTAATTGGAGCAAGTAGCTGAGTCATGCTTTATTCTTGTAGGGACATTAAATCTTAAAAAACAGTTGTAACCTTCTCACAGAAAGGTTATCAGATCATTCTCAGGATTTGCTCTGGAGAGTGCCTCTCCAGAGGATCGGTTGTGAAGACGTTTTTATAACTATAAGTTGTCAAAAGCCCATCAAGCTCATGTAAGAAGTGTTACTGCGGGTAATGCAGCTCAAGTCTTACCGCCTAAAGTAACGACAGAAGTAACGAGCAGCTCAAGCTTCAATTAGCGCAATGTGTCTTTCAATCTTCACCGCGCCCGTCTAAACTTGACCTCTTCTCTCCTCCAGGTCCAACTGTTTTGAAGTCTTCGCCTTGGATGGAGCCAGCGCCAATATTCTTCAATTTTGCACCGCTGCAGAAAGCACCGACTGGCTCCAAGCAATATCTACAAATATCAATGAGTTGACACAGGAGAACGTAAGTCCATATCTAAACATTAGAGACTTGCCTCGACCTTCCCGCAGGTCTTTATTGAAATTGAAGGTGAAAAGGAAGAACCAAAAAAATACTGTGATTTTCACATATTTGTAATCATTATAAAGATGTGAGAAGTCTCATGACATCCAGTAACTTAACAAGTGTAATTACTGTCATAAAATTGTGTAATGTATTTTTTTTGATGTGTTCTTAAAGAAGCTGATATAATATATCATTTGATTGAATTTGTGTGGTCATTTTTAAGTAATCACAATGGCCAGATTATTAGTTTATGTAATTAAAAAAATATTCAGATTGTGAGTTTTTGTCTATTATCCACTTGTGTGTTTTGTTTCAGTCCATAACACCATCTTAATAAAGCAAACGTAGAAGCATGTAACAGATATGTTTTGCCCACAGTTGCCACATGTATTTACCCCTTTTTGATTTCTCACAGCCACATAACCGACAGCAGCACTAGCATGGTTTTGATAGACCCTTCCTGACGAGCACTCATTGAGTCACAGTGGCACCTAACCCTGCTGACACAAAAAGAGCTTCTCTCATACCTAATTAACGACTGCAAAGTAGTCATTCGGCATGTGCACTGCTCTCTCTCTCATTTCCTCCTATTTCACTTTGATTATCACACTGATGATGTGACGCATTTTTGTCGAGGATGCAGACGTACTGTATGCCGTCGAGCGCACAGCTGCCTTTAAAAAAATACATAAATAAGTTTGATTAATTCATGCCTGCGACACCTAATTGCGGACGTGGAGGGTGATTGCTAAATGGCCAATCAGGATGTAATTGTGTGCCCGCTTTGGGAGAGAGCAGAACTTTTGTTTTAATGACCTACAACCTTTAAATAGACTCCGAGACACCCGTGGGGTCCCTCGTGTGTTTGAGGATGACTGTCATCTGGCAGGGTGGAGGACTGCTCGATGCTGTTTGATGTTCTTTCAGAGAGACTAAAGCAGAAAGAACCGGGGAGCTTGTTGGTGCCTGATTATATTAGGACTTCAAGTGACAATTTACCTTCACTTTGCAACAGAGGTGAGGCTAGACAGGAGCCGTCCCCATGCTGAGTGCGATATGCTGACACAGCAGGGGTCCTTTCAGTCTGGAAATGTTTTGCAGTGGTTTGCAACACTTTTTTTTATCACCGTCACCTTCAAGATACACTTTGGAAGCGGTAAACAATCTTTCTGAGACTCTAACTTTATACTTGCTTGGCGCCTCGGGGTGGTTTTCGCATTACATTTTTTACACGTGGCATCCTCTTTCTGTTGACTGTGAACCTTCAAATGAAGAAAAAGGAGCTTGTATTCATAAACATTTATGCATACTATTTATGCACTGTCTATGTGTTTAGCCCTGTGTTTACCAATTATTGTGAGATGATTAGTGAGAAATCTACACAGATAGTACTGTGTGAATAGAGTTAGCAAAACACGCTTTACTAGGTAATTCTATGCAACTAATCTCAAAATGTTATTAGGTCACATCGAACTTGAGATTGAACGAATTATAACATTTTATAGAGTTAATATTGACCATTATCTTGAGCTCTCAAGTACATGAACGAAACTGGGGAAAATAATTCTAGTTAAAAAATCATGCAAGTTGCCACAAATGGTGAGCATATATAGAATATACATACATGTATGACTGTTGCAAATTGTTATATCTGTTATGTTGCTTTAGATCTGCAGGTTTTGTCAAAGAGTAGCAACAATGTGCAAATAGGGTGTGATGATGTGTGTTTGTGTGTTATCTCAACAATTCCATTCCCATGTGTTTTAGGTGGTCAGGATCCCTTTTATATAATCATATATAAAATAGCTTTTTATAATCACCGTTTTCATTTCTCTCCTAGATAAAGATCATCAACAATTACTGCTCTTCAGATGATCAGGTAAGCTGACAGCGGCCTGACTGATCTTTTTGAAACCCGATACATAATTGCAGCACAACAGGACCCCCCCCCTGCTGTTCACTTGCAGCGTTCTTTGCAGGAACATGTAACACAGTACAGGTGTACGGAATCGTATCGCCTGCGTACGCCCGCAGCTGTCCTGGCAGCTCTGGATTTATCCAGAGGCCAAGAAAGAGTTTGGAAACATTTTGGAACACTTCAGTCAGCAGATGGTCTGGAAGGAGTCAAGACCGGCATGTAAAAATTGATGTGCATTATTCATCACAAGATCCAGTGTAGATGGAGTGTAGCAGATGAAGCAGCACAGTACATACAGTACAGATATGCTGCTTACAGGAAAGCAGAGGAACATCCCAAGTCAGTCTGAGGTAGATACAAGGTACATGTTTGCATTGCAGCTGAGACTGCAGCACCACTGTACAGTGTCTTTCAAATGTATCCCGTCAAAGATGAATCATTGTAGTTCTTTAACTCAGCACATTTAGCTATTCGGGTCTGTTTATTGAGCATAGATGTCTATTGTGCATATTTGTTCTCCTTTAAAAAAAATCAAATAAAAAATCAAATGGTAAACTTGTGTAAATGTCATCCTCTGTATCTCTACAGATTGTTCACATGGGCTGGGCGAGTGAAAGCCCCGAGGGCCGCGCGGCTGGTAGAGCTTCAGCATTCAAGTTCCTGGCACTGAGAGGACCATATATTTATATCTTCAGAAGCCCCCCGGTAACTAGACTTTCATCATTTTCCGATTTGGAAAAACTGTACTATAATCATTCAGATCTGATTTAAAGCTAATTTCAAAATGGGTTTTGTCCAAAATATCTGAACCTTATCACAGAACTTACACTCACACATGTGCAAATGATTAATACTGTTGATTCAGCTCAGCATAAGAATGTGTTCAGGGCCTTTTTGTCACATTTCATGCTGCTGCTCACTGATCTGTTATCGTCCCCTAGCGCGCTGCACGGGCTGTGTTTTTGAAACAAGTTTGGCAGCATCTGTAAAATACTGAATGCGTCAGTTATAATTGAATAAGAGAAGACAGGCAGCTGAATTTATATTTGTTGTGATCATGGCTGACTGTTGTGTCAGTGGAACAGGGATTATACATGATTATGCACTATTGTTTTCATTTTTACAACGTGACGTTAAGGAGAGCTGTCAACACATATCACATTTGATGCACTGCATTAATAAATGGTGCAATGTGTAACACCTGGCCACATGCTCACAACAAATAGAGGTACAATTCAAATCCTTGCTACTGGGTCCATTTTTTTTTAAACTACTAACTTACGCGCGGCATCAGCCTGCGCTGTACGTTATAGCTTACTGAGCTCAGTTTTAGCAAGACCATGGTAACAAGAAAACAGCCACATCAAAACTATAAATCAATCATTTGGCTATATGGACGCCATGTTTTTCGGGATGGTTTGTGTCGCGATTAGTTGCACTAAAGATACATTTAGCTAAATAGCCAATATTTGATGTTACTTTATGAATGTTTTAAACTAAAATTCTGGCCATATGTTTCACGTGCACCTTTTAAGCAAGATTTGATTTTTGCCACGTCTGAAGTATTAAACCGCACTAGCAAATTGCAGTTTTCTATTCCAGCTATAATCTATACTGACTGATTTTATTCCAATCTGGTCTAAAGTGTATTAATCCGTAATATTAGCTGCTCTGGTGTTCATTAGTTTAGCAGTGTCACCCATACACAACATAATATTGCTAAAACCTGCTTCGGTCTTTTTTTTTTATGTAACATCTCACCGATAGTTGCAGCCGATCACTCTTTTTGGTTGCAAAATGCATTCTGCCCCCACTGGTGCAAGATGCAGCTCATCATCAAAGTACTAACACAATCACGGTAATGAATGCCCTCAAGGCTTTATAGCCTTAATAATTAAATGTGATTACATCACATGTATAATACATTTCATGTATTTGTAATGAGTCTTTGCATGCTATTGCCAGTATGTATATTTTAAGACTACTGCCTATAATGGGCAATATTGTACAGTATATCCGATATTCATTGTCTTAATGTTTCACTATTTTTCAAAAACGTATTCAGTTTGGACCTCAATATGTGTACTCTTGCCAGGGATGGAAAAGCCTCTAAGGCTGCAGGTTTTGCACAATGAGATACTTAATATTCTCCACTGACGCCAACTTTAATTAAATCTTTTTAGGGTTAGCTTGACATCAAACCCCTGAGACACAGTATGCTACCTAAATTAAATCTCCTGTGCATTGTGAAAATGGAATGAGCAGATCAAATGTGCAATGAAACCAATACTTCCCTGTATAATTTAGAAAGTGTTTCCCATCCACAAGTGGTCTGAGAGAAATCCTAAGTGGCTGCTGGCCAACAGATGATGTTTAATGCAGGTCCAGTATCACTTTAAAATGTTTCCGCCTGACTGCCAGGGCTGGTGAACAAAAGGAAGGTGGCCCTTTGTTCTGTGTTGTCTTTGTGATATGACATAAGCCCTGTTCCCCCATTAGTATAAAAACCATTGTAGTCCAGAATGTGCCTCTTTCATCTTCTTACTTCATTTGGCAAGTGTGTCCGCAGGTTAATCGTGTTTACTCTCTGGACGCTGTGATGTGTTGTGCCACGGTAGGGTGTGCACGTTATGATTTGTTCAGTCTGTGTTGGTCTGTCCTTCCTCCTGTGGGAGAGCTTTCATCATACTTTAACTCTGTTTGACAAGCTGTTGTGGCTCACCTCCTCTGTTTTAAAGGTTCCCAATTACTCTTTGTGAGGTTCTAGAAAGTGTGATATTTTGAGGAGCTTGTCTGTCACCGTGTGGTGTCGGTGACAGCAGGACAGGGACAATGGATGGCCTGATAGCTGAAATGCAGTATCTGGAGGATATGATGCTGCTTCCAGTGTAGTCTCTGTAAAACAGATATGTGCATATGAATGCAGAATCTGCAGCAAAGAGATTTTGGCATCGGAAGCATTCTGGTTTCGGTTTGTAGTCCGAGTAGTATTGACCAATCACGTTTGAGCTAGCTTTAGATGCATGCAGGTGAAAAGTCCGTTATGCTAAGCTAAGCTAAACGGCTGCTGGCTGTGGCTTCATATTTACCCTACAAACATCCGAGTCGTGTTGATCTTGTTTCAGTCTCAGCGAGAAAGCAGAGTTCTGTGACACAGAGCTAAGACGGTCGGCCAGCTGCTCTGCTGGAGAATTCTGCCACCACCACACCTCGACCCGCCACTGACACCGGCCTCCTCATCTCGCCAGGACAACGCGGATGCTTGACGCAACTCTCGCATCCATGAGTAACGTATCGGTGAACATGGATTATGTGCCCGCTGTGGACCAACGCGTTGCATCTGGAGTTCTGTATTCTCCAGTCTGCCCAAGCCTCCAACACTGGTTCACTGTGTAGAATAAGACGACTGTCTGTACGGCACATATTGTCAATTCCCTCTCTACATTTCTTGCTGCGTGTAAGATAAGAGAGGGAACCTCCAGCGGTTTGTTTCCAAGGCAGGGACGAGAGTCTGGCCTCGTTCAAGCACAGACACTCAAACTGAGCTTGTTGATACCATCAAACAGGCCTGTGTGGAGGCAGACTGTCTTTCGTTCTGCTAGGGGCGTCGCCACAGCAAAGGGAAAACCATCAATATTACAGCACTGTGAGTGATGCCTCACTCTAGAGACTTCAGTTATCAATGTTCTGTGCCTACTTGGTTTCAAGTGTTCGGCTTTAAATAAATATTGCTAGTTTAAACCATCTCTGCAAAGACACTTAACATAAAGGAAAAGCCTTAGTGGACTGTGACCCTGCTCAAGAACTGCCCAAGAGTTTTTGAAGGGTACTACCTCTTGTACCGTAATTCTACACAGTTAGCTGTATTTTCAGGACGCTTTACAATATGAATATCTACTACAGCACTTGATTAGGAGTAGAAGTTAATGTACAGTAATTATGACGTAATATTGTAGTTACAGCATTGAAAAGAACTACAAGTCAGCACACATAATTACATCTTTGTAACTTGGTTATCCATGATGTCATGATATCCGTGACATAATGATCTCTTCTATGGTCATTTTTCCAACGTTGTATCTGTCAGAACTGGCTGCAGACATTCAACTCGGACATGGACTTGCCTCATAGCTCATACGACATTTTGACTTGTCGTAGCAGGGGAAGCAAAGGTGTTACGAATATTGGAACATCAACAATATCATCGTTCTGTTCAATTGTCTCAGTAAAGTACAGACGGTGTGACAGTGAACCAGCATGACAATACCGGGAGGCTGAAACTGGAGCAGCTAAATGGAATTCAGCCATCGATTTTATTCTCTACACCTATGTGCTTTTCCCACTGTGAAACGTCAATATCTCAATCGTTCTAAATCGTCTACAATGAAGTTGCAAAAACTGCTGTTAATGTTCTTCAAAAAACAGCAAAACAAATTGACAAAAGAAAACTGTAGTTACTGGATGTAGCTTCAGTTCTATGAGTAGAGGAACTCCAGGAAGAGGGAGACGACGACTCAACAACGGCGAGAGATGCGACATGATCATAGTTTATAAGAAGTATGCAGCGCAGTGAGGAAACAGCCATTTAATACACCAGATGAGTGGAACGTGGACCGGGCGATGCGCATTCAACCAGCGTCGGTTGACAATTATACACGTTATCAGATAAAATATAATTTGAATTTTATAGAATTCTAAAAACGAAATCATATAGCAACCACGTTATGGTATCAAAATGTAATGATTCAATTATTTACACATAAAATGATTATCTCTTTCTCACTCATTTCATTTGCATTGAGTATTTGGATAAGGAGGTGCTGCAATCAAGTGCCACAAAAACCCCCAACTTGTTTTGATAGGCTGCCTCCATCATGTCATGTTCCTTTATGTTTCATTTCTTAGATCAGTGCCGCTGACTGGGGAGAAGCTGTAACAACGTATAACCTCTATGAGGTTCTTTTCAAGGTCCACAAGGTAAGTTAAGAGCAGGGGTGCTGTGATGTGCAGCAGGGGTGTTCAAAATGTGATCACTGCAGCTTTTCACCTGCAGTATAGATGGCTGCCTCTTCTCTTTTTATCAGATGGAATAGTGTTTGAGGGAGCCTACTAAACAGGGCTCTCTTGACCTGAGGTGATATTTGTGATCGGCGAACCAGGAAATCCACACTGTGAAAGTTCTTTGTTCTTTGTTTACCCTTCATTCCACCCACTGAATTTAATTGAAAGTGGGCAGCGAAATCATTTTCCCCCCAGCAGCATGTAATAATTCATATTTTGTGTTACAGCTGTGGATGGCAGAGGATTGCTGGCTCCAGGCGAGGCTCTACTTGGGGCTGGAGCATTCGCCTGAGCAACAGGACAACGAGTCCCTCTGCTTCAGTATTCTGGTCGGCCACGGCCAGAGCCACACCTTCAGGGTAGAGCTGGCTACGGACCTGGCTATCTGGGAGAAGTCCTTCCAAAGAGCTGTCTTCTTGGAGGTGCAGCGTATACGGGTCAGTATTACGAGTTCTCAAAGCAGGAGAGCCTCTCACAACACCTTTTAACAACCTCAAATTGTGACATGAAGTCTTTGATGTTTGTAGAATTTAAGATCACGGCAGTAATTTGTGTGCTTTAAAGGTGCTTTTTTAAAACGATATTCAGAGCTTTCATATAATGTGAAACAACTATTTGCTATGTAAAGATATAGTGGAGTACTACACAGAGGTCACTCTCCCTCTTAGTGTGTTGTATGTTTACACGTGTGCTTTTTAGTGCATGTGAGCGTGCCCCAATGGCTACTTAATGGCCGCCACTTTCCATTTATTACAGCTGATAACACCGTCCTGACTTGCGGCTTTTGAGCTCTCCAATGAGGCGGTGAGGCGTCAACCGATTATATGGTTTTTGTTTCACCCTGCTTCGTACCATCTTAAAGAAAATGCCGTTAGCCAGTCTTTAGTGCTATTTAACGGCATTACTTCGTCAACCAGCGCTTGAGCAACACTTCTATGGTGATTCAGGGACAATGTGGCCAAGCTCGACTGCTCGGTTGCTTTTTGTCGCTCGTGGTGGAAAAAATAGCAATAGTTTGTTTTCTAAAGATGCTTTTTCAATGATATTGTAAAACTAGACTCCGATTTTTCTCACAGGAGTAAGTTCCAATGGCATCCGTCAAAGCAACAGGATTCACTGCTATTTCATCTGAATTGCTCTCTGAATTGACATCCTGGCTACTGCAACAGGGCTTTCCCCCCCCAACTCACGTCTGGACAGGTGCAGAAACACCCACCGGTCACGTCTGTGTACTGGATGGTTATCCTGTTGTACATTACTTAAGGGAACTTTTAACAGTCGATAGTTTAACCATCTGATGACTTTTTGTAGAACCTGTTCTTTGTGAGAGTTTTGGAGATTTTGTTTGGCTACTTGTGGATTGAACACCGATGTTGTCTGAAGACTCGGCACAGTGCTTTTAATATTTCAACAGTGAAACACTTTCGTGGGAAGTTTTTCTTTTTTTTATTCAGCTACTGGTGTTTCACCGTTGCTATTGTGGTCAGCTGTGTTTCATCAGAGGGCAGATGTTACCAGTGAGTGTGTGATGATGGACGGTGCGAGCTGCACTTCATATTTAAAGTGGATTCACTTCGATGCGAAAAAGCCTGATCCACACCAGGCTACTATTGTGAATCAGAACCGAATACTTACACATGATGGGTCAGCTGATATAGAAGCACGATCCTGTTTGTGTTGCACTGAATGTTTCTTCAGACTCTTGTATATCTACCAGAGCATTTGCTGTGTGCAGTGAGGTGTGTCTGTGTGTGCCACTGAGAGACAGACGCATCTTTTACTTATTCAAACGTAGAGACAGATCGTTGGTTTATTGATCAGGCTTTGACCACACCTGCAGTGTTTGTTTTTTTTTGCAGATATTGATTCTCTGTACTTACTGATCCGTAACACTGATTTTTAAATACTGTTCCTGGCTCACCCCTGTGCTGTGACTTGACTACTTCTGCGATATGACATGAATAGATGCAAAGCTCTGTGATGCCACCAACACGTGTTGCCCTTTAGCGTTATGCGGGCCCATGTCAATGTCAACGCAAATAGACCAAATCTGTCGAATACAATTTATGAACTGCATTTTTGAGCAAACGTACACTTTGTGGATGTCTATTGCACGCAAACAATTTGACTCTTTGGTAAATACCAGAAAACAAAAGCCTGGACAGTATGTAAAGTAAACATAATGGAAAACAATGTATAATCAGCGTGCATCCAGTTTCTGATGTCTGAGAATTTATAAAAAGTTGATGATAATATGCAGATTAGGTATTAAAGAAAAGACATACTGTATGTAGCTTGTTAACCAACAATTCATAACCTTTTTTAGTTTGTGTTGAAGTTAAGATTTTCTATGCCGCCCATGTGTATAATTATCAAATTACCTAAATTATAATAATCTGCTTGTCGCACTCTATTACTTATATATACAAGCACTCAGAAATATCAATAATAATAACGCATTATAAATAATTGTATAATGACTTATAAGTTCAAATATCAGCATGCTTCATAATTATAGGTCACTCAGACATGTTTTGTTGTTGCAAGGATCATAGCGCATTATAATTCCCGTAGTTCTAATACATGCATAATGTGTTCTGGTTATTGTTATAAAGGAACATGAGTCACTATGATCATACAATGCTATTGGCAGCTAATAATGCATGATACGTGTTTACAATGCATTACAGACATGGGCTCAATAGAAAGTGATTTCTTCTGAATCATTGTGTTGCTTACACTCCAGTTAGCCACAGTCAGTGTACCATCTATATTTTTCTAATCAGTACTTCTCTTCCTCCCAATTGTAATGCTTCATCAGTAAGAAGTGATTCCACGTGACGGAGAAGTCTAATCTGTTGACGCATTCTGTGCGGCTTAAACACTTCTTATTAAGAAATGGATTGGGTTTAAAATGCAAAGCTAGGTAGCGCTCTGTTTCTGTAAATATTGTTACTTAAAATGTTTTTTAGCCGGAGTAACCTAAAGAATTGGTCCTCACACCAATGAGCCATTAAATTACCACTTAAGCAAATATGTTTAGTGCATAAAGGCGATCAACTCTTGTTGTTAAGCAGTTCTCAGCAGCAGCTGTCTCGTGTCCATCAAAAGCCTAAAACATGAACACTCACTGGAGAATGTGAGCTCAGGCCTTATTTTTCTAGGGTTTGCTGTATTTGTGTTCGATTGTGTTTAACAATTTATTACAGCTTGATACCCTGATGCTTCTTTCTGTACATACTTGCTCTGTGAATACAGCTGGGAAATACCTCCTTCCTGTAGTAACAAGTGGAATATATACGCTTTCACTATGATTCACCAGGCATCATTCATTTAGGAGGTATGTACACAGCAGGGAATCCAGCAAAGTTGATGGCCTGAGGTATTTAATATGAAATCACACCCATGCAATCAATTGTGCCTAAGATGGGCAAGAAATGTATTTTATAGTTTATGGTATGGACATTATAAACAGATGTTTTGTGTGTAGGGCTGTACCGAATGCCATTTTTTACATTCAAAGCTTTTATTGAGGTTTTCAAATGAAGCTTTGAATGTCATCACCCAAAATAAAAATAGAAAAACAGTTTTTTGTTGGTATAGAAATTTGTAGTTCGTCTCTGATGTCGTCCGAATTTGTGTGTACGCATAAATCATCCGCCTGCCGCTCCCCCAAATGAATTATTTTCTCAGATTCAGAGAGCCGCACCCTGGTCTGTTGGCTAGTTGCTTTTTAAACCATGTATTGTAACGATGTACGAGTGTTTTTGATTTCAATTTACTTTGATGATAGGGAAAGAAGGTGCTTTTAGTTGCATAATTATGAATGTTTCCATACGCTTAGTAATGTCCCTGCAGCAAATAATGTGAGGCGATTAAGCAGCAAATCTAAAAACTGGTTATGAACTTGACAGAGGAAACGGAACTAAACTTTTTAGCTTGTAAAATAATCAATAATGTTATGTTTGCGTTCCTCTTGCGTAAATACCAGGCGGCAATCTCCAGTTCTGACACGTGAAGCCAAAGCAAAAGGGTCTTAAACTTCAATTCTTTCAAAAAAGGGGGCATTTCAGCACTTTAATCTGCTGCGTTGTCAAATGTTGCTTCGTGTATCTTTTAAGATGGTTTCATGTGGTTTCTGCTGCTCCCTATCTTCATATTTTAGAGGATGTAACTAATATTTTCTTCCATAAGGATGTCTTAATTGACACAACCGCAACCCTTCTGCTATTTATCAGAGACCAAAGGATATAGCTGCAATCTGCACATCACTATAGAATTGTAATTTATGGTTCTGTTAGATTGCTACCGAGCCTGTTTGTAACCGGTATCGATTAACGCTATTTTCACTTCACCGGTCTCTCTGCTCCACTCTGCATGTGTGTGGAGGAGCTCAGCCCCCCCAATCAGGGAAACATGAGCGTATAGGATATTACTGATCATGTGACATGTGTCTTTGTCTGCAACTGTGCAGAAATGCAGAGATTAAACAGAATAAATATGCACATTAAAAGGATCGATGAAAATCAAATGTTGATTTCGAACTCGGTACAGCCCTACAAGTGTGTGAATCGCTTAGTGCAGCTGACTGGTGTGAATAAAAAGTGTGTTTTTCACAGGAGGCAGCGAAGTAAATAAGGTTTAAGGATATATATTGAAAAAAACACATATTTAACTGAATCTTACAACCAAAATGGTAGGACTTGATAAAGTGTTCTTGCCCTCGCTGTGTATTGAGCAACAATGCTCTGAAGCTACACGTTTGTGATAATGAAAAATAATTAAAAACCTAGGAAAACAACTTTAAATTATCCATCGACACTAATTAAGTGCAACTTCTATCCCACTTACACGGTCACATTACACAAAAGCCGATGCATGGATTAGCCGTATAGACTCAAGATGTTTAGCTCAGGTAATTATATGCTGCTGAACAAAATGCTACCACAGATACGTTAAAGGCTGTACATTTGGGAATACACACATGAGACGATTGTAAACAAAGAATAGCTTACGTTTAATATCTAGAAATATATGTAAATGTTTGTAATCAACTTTTTATTGAACATTTAAGAATACAAGAAAGATAAAACACCATGACAGGACAAGAGACTACTTGCAAATATGTAATTAATACATATGAAAAAGACACAAACTTATATTACAACTCGGACAATAACAAGAAATTGCGTTATGATATCGACAATACAAAATCGAAATAAAGAGTAATAAATTAACAAAGGAGTATAATGGTCATATCATGGAAATATACAGTAATAGAAAATATTATAGAAAATAATGTATTTTAGAAGGATACTATATATTGTTGTAACAGCAATGTTTCTACTATTATTTCTTTCCACTCCCTCTCTGCCTGACACACTGCTGTTGAATTTACTTAATTATTTAAATTGAAGAGTATAAAGTGTGACATTATTTAAATGCAGTAGTGAACAGAGTCTATCTCCACCGTGTATTTTAGTATACACTCTCCGGTCCATCCAGACTTGCCTACCACGGCCATAATGAATTACACTCATCATGGAACCAAAGAGACACTAGTAACACTTAGTAAATTAATTGATAAAATTGGACACTGATTTATATGAATCGAGTCACCTACTGTAACTACTGTAAGCTTAATGATAAGCACAGGCGTAGGCTTTTTTGCTAAAAGCAAAACTTGAAATATTTTGTGGGTATTAGCTTCCACATTGCCATGACCACACATTGTATTCAGGAATGAAGAAAATATGCCTCAGGTCAGACTCTCCCTGAAACGGTGGCTTTTAATAATTTTACCCCATTTCCACCCTTTTAAGTGCGGCCAACCAAAGATAATGGCTAACATTGCTTCAAAGCCTGGGGGCTTTGGTACTCAGGACCCTTAAACAGGGATATTTATAAATAATACAAAGCAGAGCACCTGTCAGTTGATATTTAAATCACTAGCGCACTGAAATCCTTTCCGGGTCAACATGGGAACCAGATATAATTAAATGGCTTCCTAGTTTACCAGTTGTCCTGTGGGGTCAGCATGGTTGCTTCTAGCACAGGACACAGTTTCTTCGGCAAAAAAACGTCAATCTCAGAGTCTTAGGAGCCATGTATAATCCCTTTTTACGTTCGGAGGACTCATGTGGTCACTGAGAGTTTAGAGTCATAATTCTACTGGAGTTAATTACATTCTCCAGTTAACTCTGCTAACTGCTAAGGCTTTAAAACTGCCTCATTCAGAGGGTACCTGTGTGTTTTATATACAGCAACATGACATTTTTACAAGTGACAGCCGTGGCCGGAGACTCTGTTTTCAGGTTGTCCATCCGGTCCATTCTCGTGAACGTATTATCTAAGAAATGAGGGAATTTGTTCAGATTTGACACAAACGTCCACTCGGACTCAAGGATGAACTGTTAAGAATTTGGTGGTCAAAGGTCACTGTGACCTACCAAAACATTCAAGAATCCCTATGCTAATGATGCCAATTTTACACAAATGTATATAAAACAATATGAAGTAAGAAGTAATATTGTAAATATTTCTCATTCCAGTACAGTCCCTAGCATGCTGGTTAGCTGCGTTGTAGGATTATGTGCATGTGTGGGGTTTGACTGTAGCTGGTGTTACTTGGATAATCCAAATAAAGGCGAGAAAAGGCTTAATTTTCAAAAGGGAGGCATGCAGACCTGTCGCCAATACATTTGATGAGAGTCCTAAATGGGGCTTAGGAAGACTCCGTGTAATGGCCATTACAGCAGAAACCCTAAATATACTGTAATGAGTCATACAGAACGGATCATAATTCAAATGAATGTATCGGCCTTTGCATTGACCTCTTTTCTTCAGCATGTATGAGGAACAAATCATTTTCCACTTCATAACCGTTACTGCTCAAACTCAACAGTTTCAATATTTAATTAACACGTGCGGTTGCGCTCTCTAGACATTCGCATGATTGGAATCAGTGGAAACAATGTTGACATGAAACACTCCACCTGTGACCACCAACAGGCTGTGGTAGCACACTGTCGTTCTAAAAAGGGGAATCACTGAACAAAATACTTCATTCATGTGTTGACTCAGAAGCTCCAGTTAGAAACACATTTCCCTCATGCAACACTCTGTGGGCACTGCACTGTCCAAGCTCTGCATGCTGTAATATCCCGAGCACTGTGCATGACAAAAACCAACCGCTAACAACCCAACCACGGAAAGAGGACGGATTGGCCTTTTAAGAGCTGTGGATTCAGACTGTATGGGTGAGCCATTTCACAATGCTTTGTTAATAACTCCATGTGCAGTCGATGTTTGAAGGAATTATCTCACACAAATGCACTTCAGAGCAACATAATTACAAATTAAGTATGCAACGTACTGTGCTGATGCTGATTGTCTATCTGTTTTCATTTGAAATATTATAGAATATAATAGTGTAAATATACAGGAATGAGCAGAGATGGTGATATACATATACCAAGTAATGAGGAGTTAAAGAGGGTGATCATTTTTTTTAAGAGGGTTTCTGTTACTTAAATTGCTCATAAGGCATACAATTATGAACACACAAGTTTAAAACAAACACAATTGCCAATCTGATCATATCTTATCAAGCGGTGTGTGTGGGCTCTATGAAGAGCAATACTCTCTAAAACAAAAAAAATGAGCAAAATGTTGAAACAGCCTCTTAATTTGCCCTAATGTTAACTTTAAGTGCAGTGTTGCCAGATCAGTTGCCAGTTTCCTGTCTATTCACAACATAGAACCCAGCCAATTCAAAATAAAACACTTCCTCTTCGGCATGACCGCTAACCGTTAGTGTACCGACAGTTCTGTCAGAAAGAGCCTCATAGCAACAGCCTTGACAGATGAATCAGTGTTAAATGTAGATGCGTGGTGCATTGCTTAATGTTTTTTATTGGGTTAGGTAATAATGAGTGGGAGGGAACATGATTAATGTCTATGTCAGCGCTGAAAACCATTTTATTGTTATTTAGCATTAATGAAAATGTATTGTGGTGAAAATCGGGACCTTTGGTTGTGATTGCTGAAAACCAGGAAACGTCAGTGTTTTACAGCTATTTCACGGGACAGCCAGCTTGAAAATGGGACAATCCTCTGTGGCTATGATGTATTTAGAGCACCGTGTCCTGTCCCACCTCGAAACCCTTACCGACCCACTCCAGGAGCCCCTGCAGGTCACCTACAGAGCCAACAGGTCTGTAGACGACGCAGTCAACATGGCCCTCCACTTCATCCTCCAGCATCTGAACTCCTCAGGAACCTACTCCAGGATCATGTTGTTGGACTTCAGCTCTGCCTTCATCAACACTATCATCCCGTCCCTGCTGCAGGACAAGCTCTCCCAGCTCCCGACCCCACCTGCAAGGGATCACAGACTTCAATTCTGACAGGAAGCAGCACGTGAAGCTGGGGAAACATGTCCCTGACTCTCTGATAATCGGCTCCAGTTCCCCCCCAAGGCTGCGTTCTTTACATCAGCTCCATCACCAAGACAGCTCACCAAAGGATATACTTCCTGAAGGCTGCTGAAGAAGTTTAATTTGCCAAAGACAATGATCCACACTGCTTCGCACCATAGAGCAAGAACAATAGCCTTTCCTTTAACCCTGCCTCCCAACTGCTCAGTCTTGGCTCATTCACATGAATGAAGTTGTAAAGTCACAGTTTAGCCACTATGTCAAATTGGCTTCAAAGCCCAGCAGTCTTCCTGGGGCCTTGGTGTCGGGTGAGAACGGAAAGCTTGACAGGAGTAGCAACATTTTTTTAACAAACGGCCAATAACATTCCAATAATACATGAATGGTAATCCATGTAGGGGACCTTTATGAAAACTAAAATGTTATACTTTCCTTTGTTTGTGCAAAGTTGGAGTTGGGTGGTAAGCGAAGCTTTTCTGTCAGATGCTAGCCAAGTTTCCATAAAATAATGCAGTTTAGTTTCTAATCATTAATGAGAATGTCGGTGGTGAAATATATTATATTTGGTACTGCCACGTTAAGGTGAGATTGTAAACTTGGCAGTGAATCCTAAACTGAACATTAAGTAGATTGTCCAGGTTTTGTCTCCTCTGTGCACCTTGTGCTACATGATAGATGGAACCGGTAGAGTAGCATAATAAAGAAGCACAGGAGCACGGCACTCGCCAAGATAAGAGTCCTGGATGAAGGATCGCCTCCTGAGTGAGGGGAAGAAAGCCAGCTAGAACGTCCAAGCCAACTGGTTGGATATGTGTGTTTAGGAAATGTTAATCCATTTACATCACTTGCTGTCAACAGCAAAGCCCTGGACTTGTACATTAACTGATGCAGAATGGACACCTTACCCTCTTTCACTGTAACAATATCAAGTCCCGATGCAGAACTCCTCTGCTGCTCCACACAACATTAGCTTCAAAGGGGAAGTGATGATATGCAGGAGTGTTTGAAGCTGCAGTCACACGGTTAGCTCACAGCTAATGGGGCTGAATCCACTCTGGATGTGACATAAATGTCAGCTCTCAAGTTGCAAGTGACATATAGGGCCATATTTAAATCCAGTCTAAGCAATCAGATTGACAAGCATTTGATTTATGTTAATTATAAATAATAAATATAAAGAAACAAATATTTAGATTCCATATTTATGGTATCAGATTGGTGTCTAATATGCTAATATTTGACTTCTTGGCATATTTGAATGATTTGTGCATCCGGAATACAAGCAGAAGCCCACATCAATGATCATCAAAAGTGGTGTTTAATAACTCCGTACTCTGAATTCAGTACACTTCTTACGAAGTCAAATCTGCATGGGCAGTTTCCCTTATCAGTATGAAATATTATAATGAAGCATTTTTTCCAGTCTTTAATGATGCAAATGTGGGACACCTTCCTTTGGGAAAACAATGAAAGCGATGAAGCATTTCCATTTTCTTGTGATTCTATGTTCTCCAGCCAATTAGGCCAGTCTCCTGTGGCTTCCGAGGAACACTCAACACAGTCCAACTTAGGATAACCTTCAAATTGACTGGATGTGAGCATTACATAAACAGTGCTGATGGGGTAGAAGCAGGGGGTATAACTGACAAAACTGTCCAGCTTGCGTTTTCCCTCTCTTTCGCCCTATTTCTTTTTTTTTTTCTTTTTTTTGGTAGAAACCCAACATGGCATTGATGGGGTCTTTTAGCGCACAGCAAGCAGATATTTTTCTCTTTCTGGGTCTTCTGGCTAAGATCTTCTGGCTAAGATCCCTCTTCCTTTGTCTTTGAAATAATCAGTAGAACACTCCTGCTAGAGAGAGGACAATCTGAGCTCATTTAACTTGCTTTCTCTAGTATTTAAACTGTTTTGTTTAATGCAGCATATTTTCTCCTAAAGTGGCTATAATCAATCTAGGCCCTCATTCACGATTGTTCTTGAGAAATTATACTTACACCTCAATGCACATCACTTATGTTAACTGGGAACCATCCATTGGTGACCATGTTATTTATAGGCCCAAAGTAGGCCTATTTCAGCACCCTAGGCATAGTCACACAATGACATAGTCACACAATGACATATTCACTGCTGCTGCAAGATGTCACAGATTATGCTCTGAGGAGGGAACACATTCCCAGGACCATGTAGATCTATTTGCAGAGAGTGACGAGTACTTCTCTGGTTGCTGTCTTCATGGAGCTGTGCAGTAGTTTGGAGCCAGCCTCTTTTTTTCTGTTTTATATCCACTGACTAAATATGTCTCATTGTTTGGCTGCAGAAGTACCTCCACTTCAGAGCTATTGAATATATGTATATTTATTTTTTCCTCCTTTACTCGATTCTCTTAACTTCTTCTTCTTTTTTTCAATTTCGATGTGTGCACACGGCCCTGCAGTCTCATCCCCTATAGTGTGGATTAGCAGGGCATTTATCTATGCAAATTAGGCACACGCTTTCTATTTACTGGGACAAAGGGATTTATCATTGCAAGAACACAGGTGCGAACAATTCAGCGTTTTAAAAGGATAGTTTGGGTCTTTTGAGGTGGTGTTGTATGAGGTACTTCTCCATAGTCAGTGTATTACCCACAGTAGATGGCGGCGTTCACGCCCCCAGTTTGTAGAAATCGACAGGAGTTTGGGAACAGGAGCAAAGCAATGTATCGCTGTGGACGAGGGCAGCAGAAAAACTCTTCATGGGACAAAGTGGAATGGCAGAGTCAAGGAGAGAGAGAGAGAATTGTCTGTTTACATTTCAAAATAATCCAGCCCAAACCCAAAGCTTAACAAGAAACTGGCCCATACCCAGCCCGCCACACAACCTATTGTCGTAACTGTGTAGGGTTCCTGTCAGACTGTAGGCCAGAATCATGACTCCAAGTGAATGTCACTCTGGATCAGCTGAATGTTTTAATAGGCAACTGTGTGCTAACAAGTTCCCCATATCTACTTAAAATGTGATGGTGTGCGAGTGTAGTCTTCGCAGCTTGTGCCCAATGCCCTCAAGGGCATAACTTCAAGATGGACTATATAATGCCAGCAACACACACAAACAGCAGCTAAAAATAGAAAAACACAATTGTCAACAGTTGGCACATGTCACAACAGTAGTAACCGTTTTCTTGACACGTCTACATCTACAGTTCCTGTGCTGCTACTGTTGTTGCCATGCAGTCGAGCTTTCCGCGTGTCACTTAACGCCGTTCTCATTCCCAAATTGTCACATAAGGACCCACTGTCGCAGTTTTGAGGTCAACTTAATTCAAACAAAAGGGATTTGGTTAGTTTTAGGAAAAGATCACGGCTTGGGTTCAAATAAGTACAGCTGTTACATAAATTACGTTCTGTAACTTTAGTAGTCAATGGTTGACTTTTGGTTTCACACGTAACAAGAACAGCATGTCTCCTGGGTGCAAGTTATGTGTCTTCTGTTTCAACCCTCCACCACCCTGTCCATGTCCTAATGCAGCCTTTTCTCAACTTTCTCGCTCTTTATATTGCGTCCTCTGACTTCAGGAGCACTTGCTCTTAGCGTCTAATATCGCCGCGACACAAAAAGCTAAAAATACGTAGTGACAAAAAATGACTGAAACTGGTGCGTTATTCGTACAACGTTTTGTGCTACCATTCTCATAGAAGCGTTCACACCGGCCCAACCAGTTTTTACTTTTAAACAAAGCTAGTAGTATTTGTCGACAACAACGGACCATATCTTTCACCAGTGTTACAACCTGGCTCAAAAGGCTGCAACATAAGGCAGACAAGACGAGTTAAAAGTAATAAATACACATTTATTTACAGAACCAATAAACTAAACAAACAAGACAAGCAAGCAGCTGTGTCATCCATAGAAGGAGGCAGAAAAGAGGGGGAGCCATCTCTGTTAAGGTGCCGAGTCTTTATACCTGGCACTCCCACCCTGCTCAGGTGTGTCCCATCAGCTGGCGAGCAACAACCTGAAAGACAGAAAGAGACAAACAGGACACATCACAGAATAATGAATGTTTTGTTGTGCACAGGGTGTGGTGTTGATGTGCATCCTAGATCCCTACCTTAACTGCCTCCCTTACCTTTCATCTCCTCTCATTCTTTGTGACCAAAATATTTTCTTTTCTCATACCTGTCCTCTGTTTTTTTGGGGGAGGGTTTATAATTCCCCACACATGCCCTTACGTCTGTCAGACTTGGCTACGGAGATGTTCTCAAAAAATGTTTCCTGTTGCTAATTCTCCCAGAAAAATCCTTTCCAATTAGTGAAGTGTAGTCACAGTTCACCATGGCACAACATAGTCTTGCCTTTGGTGACAGGAAGAACTTAGCGGCTGGCCTGCCACTGTTTCTTATCCCTGTCACAGCTGAATTCACGACACCACTAAAGACGGGGGGGGGGGGTTGTTGAGGTTTGTGAGGAGAACACACTTCCACTGAAAGGACTGTACAGTCTTTCGCCACATTCACTGCACACTGCACTCTATAATTGAAATCACCATGTCCCTGCTGTGTTCTCAAGTGAAATAAAAAAAAAAGGGAATAAAAGCCATATATAACACAAACAGAAAATCTGAATACACTTCTTGGTATTCCAGCGGAGTGGAGGACAAAAAAAATGGAGTCATGTGGCAAGAAAAGCCTTTAGAGGGATATTGCTCCACGGAGAGTAGAACGCTCACACATCAGTGCTTTTCAAAAAGACCTGTAAGAAAGAATTGTGAGACAAATGCTTGTTTGCATTGCAGCAGCAGCAGAATGAATGTGAAGGATTTATTCTGTCCAAAATGGATTTCCTCTGGCATGTTTCTTGACATCATCAGGAAGCTGCACAGGATGATGCTTTTGCTGACAGCTCGTGCAGGACAAAACATCAGATTTGCTCTTGTTATCAGCTCTTCAAAGCCTAGTGTGTCAGACTGCCACTTTAAAAATAACTCATGTGAACACATGGAAAATGTATACATGAGTAAAGTAAAGTATCAACACAAAGAATTTTATGAGCAGAAACTACAATTTTAAACAAACACGGTCTGTCTGACGATTCATGACACTAACAGCATCTTGTTCTAACAACGCTGAGAGCTGGATGAGACGATGGATATTCAGTATATTACACTGATTGCTTTGTGCATAATGGGTTCCCATATAACTGCTCTTTTTTGATTCACGCACAATCAGAATAGAATATAATACATTATCATATTCTTACTGTTGGTACTATTGGTCTTTATCTTTTTGCAAATAACACTTGTTGCGTGTTTTAAATCCTGCCGTAAGGGTGGCAAACTGGTTTAGGATGATTCATTATCATGGTACACAAAAGGAACAAGAGGATAAAAGAGTGTTCATGTGTGCCAAGATTTGGGTTTCCAGTAGCTCTGTGTAATTAGACTCGGTGCTAAGAACAACAGTACATGGTATTAAGATCCATTGTTGATGTTGGACATTTTGCGTTTTCATTATTTCAATGCCACATTTTCTATGGGAAGACAAAATTACAAACGGGAGACAAGAATTTGGTAATTGGTACATTACTGTGGCTGGCAAGCTAACTGCTAAGGCGCCCTAGCTGACTGTTACGGCCCTACCTAGGGCGCCTTAGCAGTTAGCTTGCCAGGCGCTAATATGCTCGCAGTAGTGAGTCACAATGACCTTTCATGAATGAATTTATTAATAGAATAATTATAATTATAATTATAAATAATAATTGGGGAAGACGTTGATTTTCAGGTTCCTGGCATCGTGCATGCTGGCTCGCTGCCACTCTCACGGGAACACTTGAACACAATAAAGCCATTGTTGTTGTCAATAGTAACACCTGCGTCAAAGTGTCTGCTGTGAGAAAGTCTGATTAAAGAGGGAGAAAAAAAGATTTCTGCGCTAATACTCAAGCTAACCTCCAGTTAACAAGCTTGTTAGCTCGGCTTCCTAACCGTCAGTTAGCTCGACGTCCTAACCGTCAGTTAGCTCGACGCCCTAACTGTCAGTTAGCGAGCTTGTTTTCTTGGTTGTTTCAGGTAAAAAAATGGATGAAGCAACACCACTAATAACCTTTGATAGCTTCCTCTGCTTTGGAGGCTTCAGTTCTGCCGAAACGTCTTTCTATTGGTAAACGGTGCAACTTTATCTGTCAGTGTTGTTCACCTAAGTTAATTCCATTAAAATGAGTTTATCTCGCTGACATTTTGCCGTTTCAAATGCCGGTGAGACCAGTCACCAAGCCTTTTAAGGATCATTCCTGAGTGGTCACAGCCTGATTATTCAGTGAAATAAAACTTCATTATAGACTTCTCATACAGTGAACATTTTGACTTGTTGACTAATAACATCTTAATAACAATAATACTGGCTGCATTCCACTCAGGTGTGCCAGTTAGCTGGCCCTGCGATTTTGAATGCTGCCTCACTGGCTGGGCTTACCGACACACATAAAGGGAACGGAGCCGTTGCTAATGATATTAGTTACACCTGTGCTTCTCCTGCTATGAAGGAGCAAAGCCTATTTTCTGTGTTATCAAAGAGGACAGTAAATGAGTGCTAAGACGGCGATGTATGATGAATACCAAGTGAATTGTGAATTTATCCCCTTGCCAATAGTGGGCTGCGTTCACCACCACAAATTGGGAAAATGGAAATGAAGATATAATTTATTTACATACAGTACAGCCATAGTTAGAAGTAACATGTAATATGTGCTTCTGTGGTCTTTATGTATGGCTGTTGTCTTGGATGCTCATACTTAGGAATGTACCACAGTATATCCAAAGTATGTCAGTACAGAATTATAAAAATCTACATATTAATTGTTATCAATTCTCTCTCCACAGTCCAAAAGCTACATGTGCAGCAGCCAGGGGAATGTGCTGTGCTTCACCATAGATTTTGGATCGGGGTTCACCTGCTCAGAAGGCACTTCAAAGGTGAAGTATTACTCAGTTCAATTACTGTTGACATCCGGATTCTGTACTGTTCTTCCCTTAATAGCTCCAGAAAATGCAGTTTGACATCTTTTTTTTCTGTATTGATACCCAGTATGTGTTCTTCCTCAAAAGGCTTCCATTGTATTTGAAAATGTATTTTTAATAGCCACATAATTAAAAAATAGACTTTCCAGTGTCACAAATTTTGCACAATGGACTTTCCAGAATAAAGGAGAGAGTAACTGTATCTATCATTGTTAAAGATATTATTTTGGCAGCCTTGCCTCATTTTCTGTCCATTTAATCGCTGCAAGAATGTCACAGCACTGATTTCTAAAGTACTAATCTACTTTTGTCCTAAACTGTACAGTTCCTCAAAGTACTATTACACATTAAACTGTCAGGTCTTGATCATGCAGTTCTCTCCGTAGTAAGACATGGCATTTAAATCTTGTACTCATTATTGAAATCCCTGTGCTGCTGGGTTTTATAATCCCCTCCCTCCCGTTTAGACCGCACTGTGGCGATACAAGTTCTCTCAACTTAAAGGCTCCTCTGATGATGGGAAAACCAGGGTAAAACTCCTCTTCAAGAATGCTGAAAGCAACCAAATAGAGATGAAGGTAATAAGAAGGGAGTCTTTCTTTTTTTTTTTTACATTAAAATTACACAATGAGCTGTGATATTTGCTCACTGATACCAATGAGCTAATGGACAATTTTACAGAATGTCTGGTGAGAAATGTTCCCGTGTCTGGTGTACTTCAGTTTTCAAAGAGATCTTAAGTTTGAGAATTATGTTATTTAAAATATAAACATCTTGTACAAATTGATGCGTCTCTCTGTCCTTCTTTTTCAGGAACTGGAGTTTGCAAATCTAACAGCCGTCCTTCACTGTATACATTCTTTTATCGCTGCCAAAGTGGCCTCCATGGACCCTCTCTTTATGTGCAGTCAAAGCCTCCCTGGAAATTACATGAACACTTGAGAAGACCCGTCCTCATTGTCATGTGCACCTGTGGCAAATCGGCAGTATTTTATTTTCTGCACAGAGCCAATTGATATGTACATACTGTTCTTGTTATTTTTGTATGAACTGAAAATAATAAATATTTGTAAAAGACTGTAAAAGTAGATAATATATGAATTAATTGTGGAATGAAGATGTTAAATTTTTGACCAAAAACAAAAAAATACAATCCAAACAGATGAACAGTTTTTCCTTTTTCTTTAGTATTTTTTAGCTCATTACATTATGGAATCCCAGCGATTACTTCTTGTCTACTTGTCACTTTGAAAGGCAGCGCCCGTGCTGCCATATGGTGTAGAACTGCCATACATTTGACAACCGGACACGAATCGCCAAACACGGAAGCTGCCACTATTTTGAGCAGATAATCTCAGCTAGTGCTGTATCTATGAAGAATAATGATGCCCTACCTACATCTAGTGAGTAAGTACATGTTGCACAGACATAATGAATCTGATGCTGGCTCACTGTCATGGGGGGATTCACATTTTTGAAAGAGCTTTGACAGGGGGGGGGGTTTTCTTTACTTCAAATTCACAGTTGAACAGTAATGAAAAAGCTAACCTTTCTCTGCTCCCAGTTCCTCTGGTTTACTTTCCTTTATACTTCCATGTCTGTAAACCCAAACACCACAATACAATGCAGTCTAATAAGCCTCCAAAAAACCACTGAATTGAATCAACATCTCTGATTAAATTGTATGATGTTTGTGCTATTGTGACCATCTTTTTTTTTAAAACCAAATAAAGACAAGAGTTTCCAATATCTCTGGGCAATGAGGACCTTTCACTGAAATGTGACATTTCAGCTTCAAAGTATTATGAAAGACACGCTTTTATCAACTCCCATTCTAATGCATTGGACAAGCTGTATGTCTATATAATGGTTTTACTGTGAAAATGCATTGCTGTGTTGCAATAAATTGCTCATAAAGCGAAACTGCCTGTCATCTGACCCATGTCACAGCTCCCTGTAGGTTTGAACTTTGAAAGTGGAGGGCGTGCAATGGATGTAACTTTATCCCTGCCACTAAAGGTGGTTGTCCGATTTTAACCCATAAGCTTGTCCCAGTCATTATGTGTAATATAGAATAAAATGTGCTGAGCTTACAGTTTGTTTTAAAGGAAATAAAAATAGGCTTTATTGTACGTTTTACAGGGGATGTGATGGAATGTTTCTTTGACTGGCACTGCAGTTGTGTGTCCATTCACTTGTTGAGCAATTTTAACAGAACTTTTGAAATGTTGCGAAAAAGTACGAATTAGGTGTGTTTACATTAGCTGGTTTGGCTACTCTCTTCACATTGCTGTAACCCGCCAGTAAAGAGAATACAAGAAGCAGAGGTTGCAAACGGAAACAAAACAAGTTGACTTTTGACAAAGGCACTTCAGGCAAGCATATACACTTTATTTTATTTTCGCAATTGACCCTTCGCTAAGTCCCGCCCTAGAACTCAGACTGGCCAATCACAGCTTCAGCTAGCTCTGCACAGGGTTCAACAACTAACTGGCTCTGCTTCAAAGACTCTGATGCAATTGTTTCAGATTCTCTTCAAATTCAGGCTGGTTTTGTTGATTTGGAGCTAGTCATGGTTAGACGCGTTGTAATAGTGATACTCGTTCCCTGAGAGGTTGGAAGGAGATATACGTTTCTATGTCAAAACCTGTGGATCTAACATTAGCAGAGTACGTTAGCATATCATTAACTAGTGTTAGCGTGTCTATGCTATGCCAGCTACTGAAGATATACTGCTACTTTTGCTTTTTTTAAATAAATGTAACAGTGAATAAAGACCTAACCGCCTCTACAGGAGCAGTGCTGTTCCTTAAATTCATTGTCTTCTGTCTCGATTGCCAGGTAATGCAGTGGTTCACTTTTACACGGTGATCTGTCACCGTATGACATCCTGGATCTGTCTTTATCTTTATTGAAGTTATTGTAGGCCCTTCTGTCTGCTTTCCTCTGAAGTTGCTTTGTCCTTTTTCCAAAAATCTGATGCTAATTGCAGTTAGTGACAGTGTGGGCTCCATGATGGCAGCAGCCTGAGGCAGGGCTTGGAGAAGGGTCATTTGAGGAAGTTTATTGCATTTTACTATTTCCATACAGATTCCCCAATACAATACTTTAAAATGTGCCTAGAAATATGTTTACTTCCTGCCTTGGCACAATGAGATTGCCAGGCAACAAGAGATACATAGATAACCCTTTAAAAACTTTGTTTTTTGCATGAATTGAACTGGATGTGGTCTTTAGAAGTACTGGTAGGCAGATTCTGTTACTTTTGGATAGGACCAGGCAAGACCCTCCAGTCTAAGCTCACCATCTCTTGGCCGTGCCTTCCTTTTTAATGGACAGATAAAAGAGTGGCATTGATCTTTTATGTAACTCGAATAAGAGCATTTCAAAAAATGTCATGCTATTTTTTGGCATGTATTGCAGATGGGTATATAAATCTTAAGTCTGCATAGATAACATGTAGGCTAATGGTAGTCAATGCTATGAAGAAAGTTGATTTAAAGTTCAGAAAAAAATGTTTAAAATTATTAATTTTATTCTACTTTGGATCACAATGTCACTTTCTTTCGGAACTCCTGCTGTTGGCGTGGGGATGATTCTACAAGTCACTATCTGCATCTGGTCACTCACCTGAAAAGCATATCCTGCACAGATGCTGTCCCTATTTGTCCCAACTCCACGGAGGCAGCCTGACACACCATGAAGGATGATCCCCGGAACGGTCTCCCACTGGTGAGCAATCGCAAGTTGCGTTTAAAGCTCGAGGTGTAACTGCAGGAGATTGAACCCTGGCGTCCGTGGTGACTCTTTACCCTGCTTGCATGGTTTTCTCTCTGTATCGGCATCTTGGACAGAAATGGCAGACGCTGTCGGCCGCAATTTAGAGAAGTTTATAACATTGGCTTCAATTTCAGGAGATAAACGGTTTCAAAAACTCTATCGAAGACCATTTCAAATTCACCTGCAAAGTCAAACGGGTATATAACACTACCATTAAAATGCCGAATTTTGCACTGTATTCACGGGAAGTCGTATATACTGCATTTCAAGTGAAACCACTAATGTAACACTTAAACAGAATTCAGCTGTTTATCATCGTCAGTGGCTGTTCATGAGCTTGGAGGTCATTGTTTAGAAGTAGGTCAAAATGATTACCATGCTTCAACCTGTCTGATGGGTTTATGACTAGGGCGGTTCATTTTGGATTGTTTTGATGCACTGATGACATTGTTGTGGCAACCACTTGTTCATTCACCGCTTAAAATGTTATTGCTGATCTGATAACAGGACAATGATTGTCACTTTTCATTTGATTGATAGGGACCAGCCCTGTGCTTGGCAAACCTTTGGAAGCGTCACCCTACTTAGGTATTAATGAAATGTGTGGGTCAAATGGTTTCTAATTTTAGTCTATGAGTCATGGTGGACATTGTTTACCTATGCTCTGAATCTGTGATCACGTATCACTGAACTCAACTTGACATGCTCTTTTGACTTCATTTAAGGAATAAAATATAAACTTTAATATGCTGAACATTCCACTGCACAACCATGTTTCTCACTTTAAAGAGTGGCACTCGAATGCATCATGTTCCATGAAGCAGGACAAACTAACCATAATCCCTAGTTTAGAGCTTCCATTTGGTTTTGTGGCCAAGAGCCTGGATTCCAAAGTTGATCTTGTGCACTGCAATTATTTTTGTTTTACTTTGGGAACTTTATCTGACAACAAGGCCATATACATGATTTTCCAAATACTGAGGTTACGAGTCTTAATTTCAGAAATTGCAGAACTTAAAGTCTTCCTCAGTACTGAGCACATTACCTTGGTGTCCTCAATAGTAGCTGCGTCCCTGCCTGGCAAAAGCTACATCTTTTCATACCCTTGTCTGTGTCGCATAGTGAAAAAGCAACAGTTGTCAGAAAAGACTGCCGCCAAAACTGAATTAAGGACATTTAAATGGGATATTTGAAGACAACACAATGGACTACAGTAGCAGAATTTACCATGCAGTGGATTAAATGCCTTTCAACACAGTGAAAAACGTAACTTTGCTTAACTTCAGAAGGTTTACATATATTGCGACTGCCTTGTATTACATTGAACTATATTGTGCAGGTTTCAGTTATTTTGTCGATCCTCCAAAGTAACAATAATAAAGCATACTCTTAAGTAGTTTCCACATTGAGCACAAAATATTCAGATATGCCAGAAGTTTTGTTTTTAGATGTCGCTCGCTTCACTCTCTACAAACGAAAAAAATTAATTTGTGGAAAGTTTTGTCAGAAACAGTTTTGCGTTGAAGCTAAAGCAACCAGCCTGCACAGAGAGCCACAACTGTGTCCCCGCTGCTGAAGTCACTGGCGGCTGCCGACACACACACACACACACACACACACACACACACACACACACACACACACACACACACACACACGGCATCATCAAGTTGCATCAGCACCATGTGAAGCATGAATTTCAAGTACACTGCTCAACTATCAATGGGCCGTGACTCTCACAGTAGACTCCGCTGGCGCCATTGGACCCTGAATGCTAACTGAAGTATTTGTGATGACGAGAAGTTTCCAGGGCAACTTCAGGACCGCTGCCATGGCCTTTCTCAGTATTAGTCTGCGAATAAAACATGAAAATAGACGAGGGAGGATGGCAAAAGACATCAATGACTGCTGCCGATACTGTGTTGTATAATTTGGTGGATTTCCTTGTTGAAGTGACTTCGCCAAGTGTTTGCATTGAGTTCAACTGGTGCTGAAGGAGAGCTGGAGAGTCTGAAATGGAGGAAGCTTTTATCGCCATCAGAAGCTGTGTTGCACCATTTTCTGTAATTTAATTTCCTCTGTAAGTTCTCCACAAATGACGAATGGTTTGCAAACCTTGACCTGATTGACTCGTTAGCGACCAAGCAACTGACGGAGGGTTTACTTGCTCAGAGAGGTTTGTTTCTACTTCAGTAACTCTTCACAGAGTGAAATGTACAACCCTGAGAACAGAACACCAGGATGACGTCCCAGTAATGAGGAAACAAGCTGAGAGCTATTGTAACTCGAACATTTAGTCCTTTCACCTTCTTTAGGGTTTGCCAGAACTTGACTTAAAGAACGTGAAAGGAAATGATTCTGTTAGTTTTTTTTTTAACATGACAGTAAATAAGGTTTGTGCGTTATAGCACAAACCTGAAGAAATACTGTATATGTCATGTACTTTAACAGCCACGTGACGTAAAAAAGAATTGGATTCATATTTTGTTTTACAGTTTGACAATTTTAAGTCCTATCTTTGTCAAAATATTGTAGGCATTTTGTAGGCTCGGCTATACAATTTCCAAATAACGGTTACCTCTTTTATCCTTTATTGTCAGTGAAATGTAAAAAAAAAATTCTGAAAAGTCCCTTCTTAATTACCGTATTTTCCGCACTATAAGGCGCACTTAAAAGCCTTTAATTTTCTTTAAACGACAGTGCGCCTTGTAATCCGGAGCGCCTTATATATGGATCAATTGGTTAATTGGTTGATCCATACTGGTTGTACACGGCGCTCTGTCAAAATGTTTCAGTACGACTGGTAAACTACAAAGCCGCACCGCGGTAAACACCGGTACTGTGCTTACTCCTAGTCCAACACCACTTGTGTGTATAAAGACCCCAAAATGGCACCTTTCAAGAGACACGCTTACGACGCTATTCTATTCTATGCGCCTTATAATCCGGTGCGCCCTATATATAAAAACAGTTCTAAAATAGGCCATTCATTGAAGGTGCGCCTTATAATCCGGTGCGCTTTATAGTGCGGAAAATACGGTACACCTTAATTTGCTACATTGCATATGGACAGTTTAGACACTTGTTTGCAAACAAAACTGGCCACACAATGCAATTTGTCCATATTTTCTCTGGAACCGTTAGAGTTAGAACATAGAGTTGCTGGTCCTACCAAAAATCCAAGTGGCTAAGATCTTTTTTCAAACCAGTCAACCATGGACAAGAGAAACAGTGAATGTCTGAGTTACTTTAGTGGGGGTGGTTCAGCCTACTTAACCTTTGCAAAGGGCTCCCTGCTTTGTCTGAATATATAAGGACAGGTCTGACAGGGCACAGAGCACTAAGATAAGTCTTTACTGATAATGTGAAAATATTTCACTCTTCAATTGTAAACTGCCAACTACAAATGGCTCGTCATTTTAATTTAATTTTCCTCATTATGTTGCTCTGCATTACTCTCCTGAGGGTTTCGACTGATGAATCCAGGCATTTAAACTGTAAGTAACTTTTGGAATGCTTTTTCATCTCTGATCATCTGTGATTGTGGTTGAAATAAAAGATTGGAAGATGTAATAAAAAAACAAGCAATACAAAATATTGTTTAAATACTAATCATTTCAAACCATATTTGGTTATTAGCCAACTCTGAGATATAGCAGCATAGTCAACATTTTTATGTCTCATCAAACTTTTTTTTTTCAATATCTCGTAAAACAAAAAACACCATGTTCTTCTTCTATTGTATGTCTGTTTCGCTTTAAAGCAAGTAAGCCTATTTACTACCAAATCTAACAACGTGGCATACATGTGAAAATGCTGCATATGAATCTGGGGAACTCCCACTTGTTTTGTGTATTGAATTGTTGATGCTTCAAATATGCCGACTCTTAAAATACAGCACATGTAGCACTCAATATGCTGTTGTCAGAAGTGGAATAAATACTCAGATCCTGTACTGGAAAGTATTGATGGCCTACAACAAGGTAAAGATATTCCATGATAATCTTCATGCTTATATAAAAGTACAGAAGTATTAGCAAAATGTATAATAAATAGTCAAACCAAGTACTCAGGACAAGGATGAAAAAACACAATTTGTGCTCATCCTCCTTTCGTTTTTAGTGAAATTGAGCCTAAAACAGATTTTTTAAATGAAACCATCGTAGGAACGACTCATGAACTTGTAAATGACGTATAACAAAGGACAAAATAAGCGGTCCCAAGACAAAAAGGTTGGGAGCAACTGGTCTAATATATAACAATACATTTACTTTTATTGTCTAATGTGTTTTTGAATGTAAGCAAAAATCATAAACTGGTGAAGGAAAACAAATTCAACATTTTATTTTAAAATGTGGATTAGAAGCGGGCAATAGAGCAAAATAGATCAAAAAAGTACCAGGATCTCAAAGTTGTATTTTAGGCACTGTACTTGTGTAAATGTTTACCTTCCACCTCTTTTTACAGATGATATTCTAGTCACAGATTTCCATGCTGTCCTGTTACGATACTGTATATCTTGCAGCCACAACTGTCAGAGAACTGCTTATCTCCTCGCATCAAGAAAGCCTTCAAATTGTACATGAAGCCTCACTCCACTCTAGACAACGGTATTGAACTTATCACGCGAGTTATCACCTTTTCTGTCTCTCTTCATACTGTACCAAAAATAAAACACAATAAACCAAAGCTTATCCTTCGACACTCCTGTGCTCAGACGAAGCTCCCCCTTGTCTTCCACGCATGCGTTTTCATTGCTTCGGCAAACCGAGCCTGAGACCCTGGAGATTTCCCGAGCTGCAGAGGTCTTTCAAACAACTCTACAAGTCCTAAAGAACACAGCGAGACAGAGATATAGAAGGGATGTCACGGCACCAGGTAGAATTGCTTTGTTGTTATTTAATCCAGAGGATCTCACCTTGAAAGAAACCTTTAGAGCCAGTTGGACACCAAAGCAACCGTAAAACTACCAACATTTCTAATTGATCCACTGCCACTACTCTTACCAGTCTAATGGTCCACCAAAACACAATTTAAACTAATGGATTGTTAAAGATTGTAAAAATGTCATTAAATACTAAAGAAGGGCGTGTCCTTACAGGTTTGATATGCTCCAAAGGTTAGCAAGATAAAGTTCCATTAGTCTTTGTGTTAACGTTGTCATGTCACAATGCTAGAGCTGCTTTCCTGGGAGGACGTGGAGCGGATAGCGGAGCTGTCGAAATGTCCTCCTGTAACGCATCCAGCCATCTGTCTGCAAAGTCATCTCAACAAGTACCGCTCCGTATCTGGCCTCTGCAATAACAGGTAGCCAACTGACCTCTTACCTTCCGATGAGTCAAAGAACCAGGACTATACTGTTATGGAGAAAACGAGACAGTCCAAGAACCAATAATGCCTGCAGAATCTTTATGGGCGTAGATTCAAAGTAAATACAATATTTTGATGAAGGAACTTCTGATAAGTGACGGGAGGAAAAATGTTGCTAATCCCGACACCTGTCACACCTCCATCTTGATTAAAGATGCAAATGACAAGTTAACCTTTTAAAATGTTTTAAAGTTATCGCACATTTTCTTCCAAATTGAAAATGCAAAGTCAATTTCACACAGACTTCAATGTTTATTGCAGCAAAGCCACACTAAGGTGTACAGGAAACGTATGTCTGTGGATTTTTCTTATTTTATTTAAATTTGAGCATTTACACATCGTCATCAAAATAAAAGAAAACCTCAAATAAAAGCCAAACCTTGAATTCAATTTGATTGTGTCATACATGATTTGCATTCAAATGCCAAATCAAATTTGTATTTCATTGTCTGATTTCATAATTAACTTCTGCAGCTCCTCTATATTCTGCTTCTACCCGACCTTTTCTCCTGGAAATTACGTTTTTATACTCATTTGCAACAGCAAATATGTTTTGGAGAAAACACAATGTCGTCTTCTTAATCAACATGATGAGCACAAATTGTTTATTGATGTATCTGGCAAGTTGTAAAATGTTTATATTGAAATGTTCACTTCATTTGTTTTTTTTTATAGTTTCTGCTCTTAGCCGCTACAGGTTAAGGTTGGACAAAGATCATTGTTGTAGTTTAATACAGAAAAAAATACACAGTGATTGGAGGCATGTTTATTAAAATATAACCACAACAGAAAATGTTTCCTCCATCTTCAAAATCAACGAACATGTTCTAAGAGCAAATAAACATGTTTAGTTTAGTTTAGTTCTTTATTTGTTCGAGAGGGACAATGTAAAATGTAAATGCACCCAATTACAGCCGCAAGGCTGATTTCCATTGTCTGTCCCCCTGCCAGAATGTACAGGCTGAGTGTCCTAAAGGAAAAGGATTTATGTTCATAAATCAGTAAGCTGCTGCACTCTAGTGTATCGGTAAAACTACTATCCTAAACTCTTGATGACCTTTGTGAGGAAAACAAATGAATAAAACAAATTAGAGTATTTTTGGACATGCTTCACGATTCATTTTCTTAGGCAAAATCCTCTCTGGGGAGCAGCCAACACTCCCTTGGTCAGGTGGCTTCCAGCTGAATACGAAGACGGAGAGAGAGAACCCAAGGGTTGGAACCGAGGACGGCTCCATAATGGATTCCAACTTCCCCCGGTAATCTACAAAATGCTGGTCCGACGGACACAAAAGTCTTGGCGGTGAAATTAGAAATGAAGCGAGCTCACCCTGCAAAACCCAAGTTAATGTAGCTTTCCATTTATTTTCCTAACCTGTTTTACAGCAGATAAAGTCCACAGCAATTTAGGAACAGCAGACGTGTGTGTGTGTGTGTGTGTGTGTGTGTGTGTGAGATGACACAGATTACGGTTTCATTTGAATATTGTTGACTGTGTATTAAAATACACTATTTCCATAGATGGAAATAAGTTGGTTTACAGTCATAAATATTATTTCTTTTTTTTTCTACAGCAGATGAAACTGTTACTCTGATATTTGCCTTGAATGTCAGTGTTAATTTCTGCACTCATTACACAGAGTGAGGTCCTTCAAATATGCATCAGTTGTATCCAGCATGGAGTTTACCTCCTTGTATAAAAGCTATAATTTACTTAAGTGTTTTAGATAATTAATAATCTTTGATCCATTTGTTGTAAAAACAAATATCTTGGATATTTTATGTATCGCATAACCCTTTTTTAATCAGTTGCCAAACCGCTTTGGGTTGGATAAATTAAGATATGAAAGACACATATCGCAGCCCCTTTGCTGAGCTAGAGACATTCATCTATTAATAACATAACTTAATGAATTAAAGAATGAACTCGTTCACACAAACAACAAAGCTATCATCCATCGTCACCCCTGACTGGAACACAATAATCATCAATCCGTTAATGATGAGATAATAAAAACACTGACTAAATAATAAATGGCAAGCCACCGCAGAGATGGCTGGGGCAAAATGCAATTACACACTGTTAAAAAAAAGCAGTTCTCACTGTCATCCAAAATAACAAATCATCCTGTGTTAACAGCCATGGGAAGTCAGCCAGGAAATAATAAGGAGCTCTACTAAACAGACAGATGATGTCTATTCTCACCTGCTGGTGGAGTGGGGCCAGTACATTGACCATGACGTAACCTTTACCCCTCAAAGCAAAGGGAACGCTGGTCTTTGGACTGGGCTGGACTGTTCCAACACATGTCAAAATGTGCATCCATGCTTTCCCATTAAGGTACACGAAAACAGTCTTTGGACATTGTGCTTTCCTGTACTGTATCTTGCTTGCTCTCTTGTTACAATCCTGTATTTTAAAGGAATATGTTTACATTTTGTGAAGTAGTCTTAGTCGCTCTCTTGTTGAAAGTTAGATGAGAAGATTGATACCGCTCTCATAATTATCTGTTCAATATGAAGCTCAAGCCAGAACTGTTTAGCTTAGATTAGAGGAAAGGATGTCTTCCTGGATTTCCTGACTTCACCACACAACCAGTGGAGACTCCAGGAATTCACTGCTCTCGACCAAGAAATAGTCACAGTAGTTCCACATAAGCATCATTTCCGCCTTGTCCCGCCCTACTGTGCTGTGATTGGCGAGTACTTGTTACCTCCATGCATCCTTGTGATTAGATGGAAGCCGGTTTTCTTAGTCTGGTGGAACTGTGTTTACATTTGTCGCCGTAAAAGCAAGGTACAAATGGCTAAAAGCCTATTTAATCTTGAACCAGAATCTAGAAAAGAAATGGTTGGAAAATTGGAAATAGACGGAGTATGGTAACAAAACGGTACTACGCACCAATAGCGCGACAGAGTACAAAAAGTACATTCAGCACATCCCATGTTCACTTGTCAAATAGGACAGGACTTTTGTCGCATTCAGAGCTAGTATCCAATGACAAGGATGAGTCAATGTAACAAGTAGCTACTAGCCCCTCCCTCTTTAAGGGTGTTGGGATTTCAATTTCGTTACCTTTGTACGGACCAGTCCAGCTGTCCCCCCTGCCGGCTTGAGTCTCATGTTAAAGTGACATCAGAACAGAGTCAGTCTCCTGATCTAACTCGGCAGGAAAGCAAATGAACTTGTCGGTTTATTCTTTTGAAATTCTACAATCACAAAACCAATACATTTGATTGATAGACGAGAAGTAGTTCAAGAGGCCGTTGTAGCAGCTTGCAATAAAGAAACGTTTTGTTTTCCGCAGACAGGTGATTCTATCACTGGTGCACAACGCTGCATGCCCTTTCATCGCTCCACACCAGCCTGCTTGGTCAATCGTGGCTCTGATATTCGACAAGCTCTGCAGCGACAACAGATGAATGCCATCACGTCGTTCATTGACGCGTCGGTTGTGTATGGCCACACTCCAAGGCTGGAGGGCATCCTCCGTGACCTCACAGGCCTCAATGGGAAACTTGCTGTCAACGACCAATTCAGGGATCCCAAGGGAAGACCCTACCTTCCATTCGTGACCGCTCTTCCATCAGCCTGCCTACAGAATCTGCACGGGGAGAGGGTGGAGTGTTTCAGTGCCGGGGACAGTCGGATTAATGAGGGTCTGCCCCTGATCTGTTTGCATACACTGTGGCTCAGGGAACACAATCGGATTGCAGAGGAACTGAAACACATGAATGCTCACTGGAGCCCGGAGACGATTTACCAAGAAACTCGCAAGATTATTGGAGCTCTGCATCAGGTATGTGACCAGTAACTGAAATTGTTTCAGCATGCCAAAATAACAAACTCTTTTAGCTGATAGAATTGAAAAAGTGTCAATAAATGTTGACACAAAGTTAACACATTTAAAAGAAGTAGAACATGGATGAGAAGTACTTAAAGTGTTGAGGAAAAATGGAAATTAAACCATCTACTATTTCTATGACAAGTGGGCATCTATCGAGGAAGATTATGGTCTGATCAAAAGCTCCAGAGAAGCTACTGAAGGGATCACATTGTTACCTCAGATATTCTAAAACAGTTGCTCTCTCTCTCCTATTGGACGCAAAATACATTGCTACAGGAGTGCCAAAGCTGCACTGATCATCATACTAATTTTTCAGCAACTGACAAAAACAATGCACATATTTTTGGACCACCTTTTTGAGTTGGTTCAGTCGAACGTGGCGCTGTCAATCGCAGTCCGTCAGTCCAAACAGAGGTCTGATTGTTTACAAAGAAGCAGGCCATTTAGCTTAACTGCTGCCATGGACTTACAATAGAACATAGGGGAAGCTACAGTATGTTGAATGAAGCTGCTTGGCCCAATGACTCCAGCCAAACATACATTTTTTTAACAGTAGGATTGTATTGCGAGTAGTGGACTATATATACTCGGATGTGAAAGGGGTCGCTCGTAGTGACAAACCTAGAGAGAAGTATCACCCCATAGCTGTACGGAGGGTATAAGTGTCTTTCAGTTCATTGTTTTGGTTTTACTGCCATTAACTTAGTTCACTTTCACCCCTCTCTCAGCATCATTTTCAGTATGTGATACATACTGTGGGTGATCACATCCTGTGCTGCACTGCTAACAATATGTAGACGTTGTGTTATATATCAACCATTGCTTTTTTCCCCCTTATCATTTATTTTTCTTTTCTTTTCTTAAATCAGAAACAACTCCCTCAGTGGTTTCTAATTTGTGTATTTTAAATGGTGTGTTATTCTGAGCTGGTATCCATTTGAACGAGAGAGTGCAGCTAATGCACCTCTGCTTTGCTCAGTGCAAACCCTACACACATTTCTTTAAGCAGGGCAGGGCAGCCATCACAGCCCGGCACAAAGAAAACACTGTATGGAAGATTGGCAAGTCATAACCCTTCATCATTTGCACAGTCTTTGTGCAAAGAAAACACTCATGAGCACAAAGGATTGCTGTGTCACCTTACTGTTGTCTCTGTGTGTTTGTTGCTAAGTGACGTTGCTTTTTGCAGTTGCTTGTAGCGATGCAATATTGATATTAGCTGTATGCCTGGGCATTATTTAAGGTGAAGGACATGTTGCGTAAATTCTGTACACTCTATACAGGAAAACATTTTTCCAATGGAAAACGTTCCTTGCGTCTAGTGAAGGGGACGAGGGGACCGTGGCGCTAGGCTGTAAAGTTTCTGAAGCTTTTCTGAGCAGAGGGAAAATAAATCTGTATTCTGTCAGACTTTTGGGGGTTTGACATTTGACCACAGCAGTGGATTAACAACCGCTATTTTCAGGTGACCCAGGGACAATGCCAGAGGAAAGAGATTTACAGCATTAGAAAGAGATGGGTCTAAGGTGGATGGGTTCTTTAAATCATTTGTGAAGATGAGGTATAAAAGGCAGGGAGAGGATTTACATACTGTACCTATAACCATTCCCAGCTTGGAAAATCCCTGTATTGGAGGTGAAGGGAAATGTGGGGCACTATCTGGCCCAACTAGCCTGCAAACCAGCAGACTGGAACCGTATACCTAAATAAATATCAAAGTCGAGATGAAGAATTAATGGAGCACTTAAGCTCCTCGCCTTTTCATAATCACATCTTCCATTTTGTTACACTGTTATCTCTTACTCTTCCCCCTCCACTCGGTGGGTAAAGGACAGAGTCAGCTACAGAACAGGGCACCGTGTGGCTGTGCCTGGCACTTGCATATGCAAATTACATTCTTCTGACACACAGTATTACAGTAACACAGGAATTGCCATATACAAAAAGCAGAGTGGAGAACTAGATTTAGACAACAAATTGTAACACTGCATTTCAGATGACTGTAAATTGAGGTAGAGAATGCAGTTTTTGTGGAATTAGATTCAGTGACGCTATATGTGAAAGTGATATGCGATTATAAAATGTGCATAGCACAGTAAAGGGTCTTGCATTAAGCCATACTATTTCATTAACAGATTTGGACAAGTCAGCTCTATTTGTTGGATGCTGCTCAGAGCAACAAGCTAATTTAGAGAAGCAACAGAATGCTATAATTGTCCTTTTTTAAACCACTAAGTTATGATAATGTGATTAAATGGTATTTAATTATTGAACTACAAGCATAGCAGGCATAATCCTTTTTTTTGCTTCTGATCCACTTTTTTCCCTCATCTTACACCTTACCCTACCCTTATATTTTGGGACAAGTACATGCTTTTTTACAGGACCAATGTGTAACATTTAGGGGGATCTATTGGCAGAAATTAAATATAATAATTATGTTTTCTATGGTTTATAATGACCTGAAAATAAGAATTGTTTTTGTCACCTCAGAATGAGTTGTTCACATCTGCATATGTTGCACCTCCATGTTTCTACTGTAGCCCAGAACGGACAAACCAAACACAGGCTCTAGATACGGCCTTTCACTGTAGTTCTTCTACGCACTTGGCACAGAAGTTTCAGATGGTTGCAATCCGCCATTAATTCAATAAACCAGCATTAACAGCATGACCAGTATAATCCATCTACCATTGATGATGGGTGACGATCAGAAAGCCATCTCATGTTATGCAAAGCAATAACAAACCCCCCCCCCACTGCTGTTAATTCATAAACATAACAAAATGTTAGATCATTAAGACATAAATCAATGCTTAATGTAGCGTTGTTGTGTTACTGTATACTACTTTAGTATTTATGTTGATATGTCTGCCTGTAATGAGAAAAGTTTGCTCGTTATCCACTCCCACTTAGTAAATAAAAACAATCCAACGCTGCAGCCCTTTTCAGCTCTCAGCAGCTTTCAGCTCATTGTTGTGTCTTGTCAGTCCATATGGTTGAATCCCAACAGCTCTCACCAAGCCCCCCCATTTAAATCCTGAGACAGCTGTTCCCAGAAAACAGGCTCACACAGGGCGAATGTAATGCAAGATGCCGTTTTCATACAGCATTATTCTTGACAAGTCACTGTGAAAGCACTGTTTTAATGCATTGACATATGGCAGTAATTACGTACAAAAAGTAAAACACTTCCTGGCCAAGGGTATGTAATTAGGCAGGAAATGAAACATAACCAATGTTTGGATTTTACTAGATGTGTACCTGTTTAAATTAAGGGATTTGCTGTACATTCACCTTTTACTGTATTTCTATGTCAGACACCAAACTTCCATTTTTGCAAGAATGTATTGGCGGATCTTCCCTTCCCTCCTGCTTGCTTTTATCACTGGATATGGCATAATAAACAAATAGACAGTACCCTTTTTTGAATGCACTTAAAGGTGCAAGAGCCGATGTTGGGAGTATTTCGATTGCCTCTCGACTGCTCTCAACATGGCTGGCCTCTCACAGCTAACGATGCCAACAGCACAAACAGCGCAAACTACTGCAGTGCTGACAGAGCTAACAGTGGTTACCTGAGGGGGAACCGGATGGTGGTTACTACACTCCCACAATGACACGCTGTCAGTCGGGACGGCGTTATGAGAGCGGCGACCATGAGCTAGCCAGTGGGGCACGCTCACATGCACGAAAAAATGCTCTAAAAGCATTGAAAATAGTAATGCTCTCTATCTAGAGCCTGTGTTTGGTTTGTCCGTTCTGGGCTACTGTAGAAATATGGCGGTGCAACATGGTGGACTCTGTGAAGAGGACCCTCTCCATATGTGAACAACTCATTCTAAGGTGACAAAAACATAACAATTCTTATTTTTAGGTAATTATAAACCATAGAAAAACATAATTATTATATTTAATTTCTGCCAATAGATCCCCCTAAATGTTACACATTGGTCATGTAAAAAAACAACACACGCAGAGGGGGAGCGGCTTCATTCTCTGCTCAGGTAGACATTAGTCCGCTATGTATTTACACAGCTAAATAGTTGTTTGCCTCTATATTCATGTTTAAAATGTTAGTACAGCTCCTTAAACACTTAAATAGAATACTGTAAGGAAACATTTTAGCCTGTTAATGCTTGTTCTGTACTTAATGCATGAATTCCCACCTGAATAGCATTGTGGGTACACTCTAGTGTCAACAAAATGTGTCCTGTTACTACTTGTTACTCATAAGCTATTTCCCATGCATGAAAAGAAAACCTTATCCTCCAGCCCAGTCAGAGAGTGAGGCCAGAGGAAGGCATGAAAGTATTCAAACTTCCTTTCCAACTGACTGTCTGTGGGCAGCCACTTGAAAACTGTGGGTGAATGTGGTAATCTGTCTACATGGCCTGCCGAAAACAAATTGAAAGGTCAGAAGCCATTTCAATATCGAGTCAAAGCCTTTTATTTGCAGGCAACAACTTACAGCATCTGGTTTTTATTCTGACCTGCTCTTTAATCGAAGTGCACGGCAGTCAAGGCTGTTGCCAGTATATAAGGGGACAATATCATTATGCTCTAATTAGCTTTTAAGTGGTCAGGACATATCAGGAAAAAGCTTTAACGGGTTTAAAGGGCCAGACCTGTTCGGTTTGCGGTGAATTTGCAGTGATTTTGCGGTGAATCACTCTTGAATCAGAATCGGAAATGTAGACTATATGGATTTTGTAATCAATGGGATAAAATGTGTGCAGATATACTGTTTAAGCGCAGATGCGTCATGCAAATAATTACTACAAGGGTGTAGTGGTGAAAATAGAACAACACTGGATTCATTTATGCAACACAATACTGATACGCTTTTCCCATGTGTAGTGTTTTAATGTAAAAGATTGATCTGAAAAGTAGTTAAGTAAATGTACTGGAGAAAAAGTACAATTAATTCAACTGAAGCAGCATAGAATGAACAAACTCAAGTAAAGTACAATAGCTTAAAAGTTGTACAATATTTGAGTAAATATTTCTTTGTTACTTTTCACCACTGCATGGCTGACTGGATGATCCCGAACTATAAGTCGTGAAGGAAAAAGAGTCGGAAGGACTGACATTGCAGTCTGGTGACTGCTCCTCAAAAGGGACCAGAGTTATCTCCAGGACTGTGGCTTAGGACTGAGTCAGTCTGAGCTGTGTTTGCTTGTCACAGTTGACATGTTGTGGCTCAGCTTCAGTTTGTGCAGAATGCTGCTTGCATTTCACTAATGCAAAATAATATACAACATTTCATTTTGTTTTTAAAGGTTTGTGACTTGTATTAGTGTAAAGAATTTAAGGGATAGTTCGGGGTGTTTAAGTGGGGTCTATTGCTGCCTTGATCGGTTCGTTTGTTTGTGTTATTGGGTGAATTTGGTGTTTTAAATGGTTATTTAGGATTTTTCCAAAGTCACACAATAACACAAGCAAACTAACCGACAGTAGTACATTGCTTTGCTTCTGCGCGGTGACTCCTGTCTGCTCCTGTCTCCAATTGGGGGCTAACCGACATCTACTGTATATTGACGAAGGATAAGTACGTCCCACAACCCACCTTGAAAACACCAAAACTATCCCTTTAAGTCTGCTCTCAAACCTATTTCAGCTAGACTGAAGTCTGAGACTCTTGCTATTCAGTGAGTCAATTCAGCTCATTAACTTAAATTATCCGGTCTATGTCATCATTCTTGCCTTAACAAGTTCATCTTCAACATCTGCCTTTACACTAAAGGCAGATGTTGTTTCATTAGTATCACTAAAGCAACAAAAAAGTAAATTGTGTCTGGTTCACCGCTCCATTTTGCATAGGAAGCTACGACACCACATGTGATCCCACTAATGTGTGTGTGTGTGTGTGTTTGCATCTGTGCGAGTGCATGTGTGCGTGCCTATGCATTTGTGTGACATGTGTTAAGATTCAGGTGGTGAACTGAGGCATTTATAAATAATGATGAGGACGGATGGAATTCTCTGCGGTGAACTGTGAGGGAACAAATGTGCAATCATTTGTCCAAGCATAGGACATTACACAAATACTCATCTCACAGGGAATCCTATGGGAACAACTTTCAGCTGTGCGCATATACACATTCACAAAATGTTGTTAATAATTTCCGAGTGGTACATGTTGTATTAATTTGTTAAGTTATATTCTCATCTAATCTCTTGTGGCTTCATAGAATTCTTGAGATGCACGTTATCCTCAGATTTGAGATTTTCTTTCATGACTATCTAAAAGATTATTTTTTTCTTCTTTGCAATCCCCCCCCCCCCTTCTCTTTTATGACTCCCAGATCATAACCATGAGAGATTATGTTCCAAAAATCATTGGCCAGGAGGCTTTTGATTATTACATTGGACCCTATCGGGGATATGATCCAACTACAGACCCCTCTGCCTCCAATGTGTTTGCCACCGCTGCATTCAGGTTCGGCCACGCTACCATCTCTCCCATCCTCAGGAGGCTGAACGAGAGCTTCCAGAAGCACGAATACTTTGGCGACTTGAGGCTGCGTAGCGCTTTCTTCAGTCCATGGAGAATAGTCAAAGAAGGTCAGAACACTCTTATGAAGCTGCCTATTGGAACTAATAATGTATCCTGCAAGCACACTAAACTATACTCTATTTAGGTCAGCTTGAGCATGACTTTGTTCAGCATGACTGTCTGTGCAAGTGTAATAATTACTTGCATGCAATTCAGGGGACTAGTTTGAGGTAGACCGGCGAAAAGACACGTGCAGGACACTGTGCTCCCTCGAGACTCATTGCACAAGGTGCAATAATCCATCTGACACACTGCCGGGACCTTTTCCATTAAATATCATTATTTTACTTAGTCATTACTTATTTTATATTTATGTGCAAGATAGTAAATTATCTGTCATATACAGGAGATGCACAGTTAAAGGCTTACAGCTAGCGAAAAAAAGAAATTTTTCAACCTCACTTCTTGTCATTGTAACCATTCTGTTTATGAGCCTCGGCTAACTTTGCGCTCATCAACTCTGCTGCAGAGACACAGCAGAACAACTTACATTGTGGCAATCAATATGTGCATACGTGTACAGAGTATATATCTACAGAGTCATTTTACACCGCTATGAGCTTCTGCTGAACTCAAGTTGTTACCTTGCTGCAATAATGCAGAGGGATGTGTTCAGTAGTCTTTTCACCTCGTCTGGTCCTTTTATGAAACTATGTGTTGTTATGATAAACAGAGTATTCATCCCCAGCAGTCCACTCATCCTGTTTGCTCAAATGAAATTGTTGGACACCAGTGAGCCCAGGGGAAGCAGAAAATCCAAGTTTAGGAGGGATATATACAAACCCTTTTTTTCTGAACGGCGTAAAGAAAGCAAACAGCACAGTCCTCACCAAGCATATACATTCTGTTTTTCTTGTATGTATGGGATAAGGGATTACAGCCAAGTAAAAGTAAGCATGCTGTTTGCAGTTTAGTGACATCAAGTCACATGATCTCTTAGTTTTGAAGTCCAAAAAGGAAATGTTAACAGGAAATGTGTTATCTGATGTTCACTCAGAGTATTCCTGCATTGCACAGGGAAGCACTATATCTTATCATGACTATGAAAAAATAAGCAGCCCTGTTATTGTCTCCAGGGGGAATTGAACCATCCCTGAGAGGTGCATTTGGAACTGCAGCATCAGCTGGTAGCGCAAACATGCTGTTGACAGAGGAGCTAACAGAGAGGCTGGTAGTTTTGAATGTGCCACAGGCCATGGATCTGGCCTCACTGAACCTGCAGAGAGGACGAGATCACGCCCTACCAGGTAAGATCATTGCCATGCAGCTAAGCCTGACAAATCAGAGTGAAAATCATCAAGCAATGCCCAGGTTAATCCTGAGAGATTAAAGACCAGTTCCTTTGTCATTTCCTTCGTCCCACTCTCTGTCAAACCATTCATAGACAAGATGATGTTTAGAGGAAATATTCACTTGCTTGGTTGACAACGTCAAGTCCTTTCAGCAGCTTGATATGCAATTTGCTTCTTCCTGGTTCTTTACAGTGATGATTTACAGTGATGATTTTGGTCATTTCGCTAACAAGGGGGTTGGCATCCTGCCACAAATTGCTTTCTAGACCTCAACCCACAACCATTTTACTGAACCATTTCACAGAATTGTTTCACACTTTGGCAGATGCACATATTCACTTTCTTTGTGAAAATTACAAAAGAAGACGGATAGCACTTTCATCTGTTCCCTAAATATAAAACAAGGCGATAAGCGTAGCGTGACTTTGGGGGAACCCTAACCGATTTCACACCTCAAAGTCACAGGTCTTGGGGAGCAGCCTACTAGGCCTACTGTATATGTGAAAAAAAGTTGTATAAAGCCTTCTGGGTCTCCAGTGGGAGATGTGTGAAGTCTTATAACTTTCCTCTAGTGATGTCTCTTGAGTTGACATTGGTTGGGCCTGAAGAAACAAGTTTGAAAAATAAAAAAAGATCTTTGTGTTTGTGGTGAGTCTACCAGACCCCTCTGTAGCCCGCTCCTCATATCTGCTTGAGGCTAGCACCTCGAGGCTACATTAGCTGCTACTAATACACATCCAAATCTCCTTGTTGGCGGCCGAGTTGCATTGTAGGTAATGTAGGCGCCAGGTTTAGACAAAGAATGCATAAAATGAAAAAAGGCGTCATCTCTGATTCTGCTGCATCACTACTGATACATTAAAAAAACTGTTAAACTGTAAACCAGTTAAGCGAACCCTCTCCAGACTTTTGCTTTATATTCATCACACGGGTATTGGATAGTGGTATCGATCCTCTAGCGTATCTCTCAACAAGAAAGAAAAATGCAAATGCGATATGCTAACTTTTATATTGTGCTGAAATTCATTTTCAGGATACAATGATTGGAGATCATTCTGCGGACTGGGGCGCATTAAGACAATGGATGGATTCAAAGAGGTTGTAAGAGACTACAGGGTTGCAGAGAAGATAGCACAAATATACAAACATCCTGAAAATATCGACGTGTGGCTTGGAGGGCTTGTTGAAAACATGTTGCCGGGCTCAAGAACTGGTCCCCTCTTTGCTTGCCTGATTGGAAAGCAGATGAAAGCTCTGCGTGATGGCGATAGGTACATTCATACTTACTTGATAAACAAAAAAGCTAATTAATTAATTAATTAATGTTATGTACCAAACCACAATGGCACATTTTAAAGTAAATTTCTTTATCTACTTTTGAAGACGTTTATTTATTGAAATGTTTGTTTGAAATGGAGAGATCAACTGTTTTTATTTGTCAGGTTTTGGTGGGAGGCTGAAGGTATGTTCAGCCAGCTACAGAAAGCTGAGCTCTTAAAAGGTTCTCTGTCTCGGATCATCTGCGACAACAGCGACATAAGAGAGGTCCTGCCTGATTCTTTCAGGTTCAGGAAATACCCCCATGATTACATCTCTTGTGATCATGTGCCATCGACTAATTTGGAAGCTTGGCAAGAGGAAAAGAGCCAAGGTGAGCTTGAGAAACAGCCGTGTTACTCCTCGTCCTAATACTTGAAAAGTCATACACGTTCCTTTGAATTTTATTTCTCACATTAACATAAAAAACCTTTTTATTTCTCAATTCCAGACTTAGAACAGTGTGGCATTCCAGGAACGATAAAGAATGGGGATTTTATTTTGTCTTCTACAAATGGCAAACTGGTCGCTCTGTACTCCTGTTACCATGGTTTCAAGTTAAAGGGTGCCGCTGCAATAGTTTGCGAGGGAAATCAATGGAGTGATAACCCCCCACAATGTACAGGTGCGTTAACTATCTTTGCCATGGATGTGTTTCATAACATTAGTTTGTGATGACATGTCGTGATGCCTGTGTGGAGTAGTTTAAAATGAAATTGAGATTCCACTGTCAGCTGGTAAATATCATATCCTGATTGTATGAACTGCTGCGGATTGAAACTCATACAGTTCAGTTTCGGAAGGATTTGGTTATAAATCACAGACATAATCCAGCAAATATCTATCTTTGGACATGCTGTACTGTACTGCTCTTGTCTGACTGGAGCTTTACTGCTATCTGCTGGTAATGTTGGAAAAGGGGAAAAGTTCCAAAGGGAAATATAAAGGGAATAGGGCTGATTTGTGATTTGAACATTTTTTCATTGGCTTCACTTTTCAGAACCGGAGAATTGCTTCCTGGGTATTTGTCTAAGGCATTGTTATTGATGATTGATTATCATTGATGTCATTGAGAAATACAGGCAGATCTTCAATATGTCACCATTGTTTGCTTGGATTCAAGGGCTTTCCTAGCAACACTAACCAGTAGACGGGGCTATGATAAACATTTTTGACGGATAACTTATCAATGATGATTCTCATATATCGCTCATTATTTTGGGATAGGTTTCTCTCAGTTATGATAGGCTAAGTTAGTCAAGAAAGTCCCAAACAATATAGCAGGTTTCACTGCACTGTTGTTACTGAATATTCCTCATTACACAAGTCAATACTAAATCATCAACAGCGAATATCTTAATGCACGTGACCGAGGGTGAAAATGTCATTAGATAGGGAGGACTGTAGTTAAATATGTTCCTTCCTTTGGCAGTGTGACAGTAGAAAACATCTTATACAGTATACTGTATGCTGTGTATATATCATCAGTAGTTCAGCATACGTCAGCTTTTTGAAGTAAATTGTGTCAGTGTGTCAAGAAATAGGCTTTAGAGACAGAGGTGAGACAGATGTTTGTGTATGGCATGGTTGACATGCTGACATCATTATTATGCCAGGTAACATTGAAATGTTGCTAAAATGACCATGATGTCTTGTTTCTGTTTTTGCAGGGAATCATCACTAACGTGTTGACAGTGCAGCAGATACAGAAATGCTTCATAGTTTTATAACCACGCTCAGGGAATCGTTGCAGTCCTTGTTCTCTTTCTTCTATATTTCATGATTTTTGTTGATTTGTATGTTTTTTTGAAAAATGGAATTTGACACTCAATCAAACTTTATTTAATTAAGATGACGATTTTTTTTTTATGAAAGCTGCTATTATGTTATAACCTGTTTTACATTTGGTAGACTATTACTGTCTCTAATTAATTGCAGTAAATTTAATTTTGTTCAATAAAGATATATACACTAAACTGTAAATCAAAACACTTTTTTCGTCATGCTTTCTTATCACACGTGTATGAGGTTTCATTTAAAATGACTCAGCTTTTACTGCTCTGAACAAGGCAATATTCTTTTTTTATGATTTGTGGATATCAGCTTTAGAAAACAACATCGAACAATCCGCAATAACATCTCCAAATGACTATAATGACTATGATTGAATGACTAAATCACTATAACATGAAAGTTCTCATACATTAAATATTGTGCAGTATATTTTGTTTTACTTCAGAACTGATATGGCTGAGAAAGTTGTCCTCAAGTGACATGAGCTGTTAAACACCTGTCACCATAATAAAATACCTTTCTGCTTGGAAATGATTCATACATGCCACCTGTTATGAATACACACAAAGACTGGTGAGAACATGCTTCACTTGCTGGACTGCCTTGCAGTTCAAATTCAACTTACACTTGCACTTTTGGGAGCCTTGAGAATTATACTCAGAAATATGTCACTAACAACACATTCACACAAATCAGATCAATACATGTATAAGAGTGACGGCTTTGTTTGAGGTGCAGTTAGGTTTCGTTTCCCTCATCTGCTGATTCTCTAATTGGCGCACTCTTTCTGTCTCGTTATCTTGCTTTTCCAGTCAACATATCATAGCAACATGTACATGTATGTGTTTCTGCATGCACCAGAAAACACTTTACTTTTAATCCCTCGACAGTGGTAAAAGGATCATGCTATGCTTTTCACACAGGTATTCCGGTTCTTTTACATTGTTTGTGTGTTATTGTTGTAATATTCTGTGGGATATTACTATAAAAATGTTATATTACACATTATTTGAATACTGTCTATAATAGCAGCATGTTGCAGTTAGAGTTTACGTTACGTATGTTATGTTAAGTTAGAATTCTAAGAAGTCAAATGACAGTTTGAAAATGCAAGAAGCAAGGTCCAAGGAACGAACTGCTGGAGCAGAGGAGTTACACTGAACATTATCTGCTGTTCAAAACGGAAAGTACAGTGTGTTTTACAAGGAAAAGAAAAGAAAAAGATAGAAGAGAACAGTACAGTACCATGGAATGATCAAATGTAAATGTAAATTGATGAGAAAAGACAATGCTAAATCAGGCCTTGTAATCAAGTTTGGAAATGAATGATTTAATTTATCATATATTGATCCCGGAAGGGGAAATCTGTCTCTGCATTTGACCCATCCCTGTATATAGGGAGCAGTGGGCTGCCAATGACAGGCGCCCGGGGAGCCGTTAGGGGTTCAGAGTCTTGCTCAGGGACACTTCGACACGTGACACGTCCCAGTCAAGGATCGAACCGTTAACCGTTTACCAAACAGCCCTCTTAACCCAGTGAGCCACGGTTGCCCCCGTAATAGATAGAACATTAGACCATAATAGAAAATTAAAATTAAAAAAATAATAATTATGACAATATGTAATGAAATACCCGAATAACAATCGGAGCACAAAGCCTTCTACTCGGTGTAGGCCTCGTGTTGTGATGGATGTCACATGCAGGCCAACTTTCTTGATCAAAGTTTACTTCTATAACCAGGGATATGAGGTATATAAGGTAAAGGACATGGATGCTTCAAGGCTTTTTAGGATCTCAGAGGATTTTGCCCCACCTATCATTCATCTGTTCTCAAGGTATTTTCCCATGCGCTTTAATAAAGCTGGTTTTGGTAACACCCTTTTAATCAGGTGACAATTTATGACGAGCGAGAAGTGGTGGAGATGATGCCTTGTGATTCGCTCCCTTCCAGCGGGTCTTCACTGTAACAGCCAATTGCTCTTGTATCCAATTCCAGCTATACTCATACACACTCAAACAGAAACTTTGATTCTATAATGTTCAGGGGTGGAATTATTGGAGAATCTTTCTTTCATAGCCAGAAACAGCCCAGTGTGTCAAGATACAAAGTCACGACTTGTGTACGCATAATAGCACCACGGGGTCCCCAAATGGCTTCATTTTAGAGTCATCTACAGTATGTTCTCATGGAAATAATCATATATATGTGTATCCTCATGAAAAAATCTAAAGCCAAGAAATGAAAACACAAAGGTAAAGTCCTGGAAAACAAAAGTTAAGGTGGAATGCGACCAACCTAACGACAACCTTGCACAGAAATGCTGGAGAGTGAGAATGTAGGGGCACCTCCTAGTTCATGTAGTATTCCCTTTGTGTGCATGTACAGGTGCATATGTGATGCTTTGGTTAAGAATCTTGATCATCACTGTAGCGCTTCTACTTTTGGCATTCTACCAGTACTAAGCCTCTGAAACTGGCATTTCAGTAATGAGTCATCTTGGTGTGGCCCAAAGTGGCAGAGTTAGTTACCTGAGTCGGTTGGGTTGTTACTCACATGACTAACAAACTGCAGTTCTTTGAATGGCCACTTGAGTCATGCTCAGAAAGTGAGTGAATCTCCATAAACCCCGTGTTAAAATACCCAACTTTACAGTAGGAATAATTGTGTTTACAGCCTGGTACAAAAAATGTTTTTGGTACAGTCTATGGTCGGTATTTGACGATTTGGGAGAGAGTATGTGTTGCAAACCTGTCCATTGGATATGCTTTACACTTGCCGAGTGTATTGCTGGAGAATCAGTGGCGCGCATTGTCGAACTTTGGACATACGACATGTTCAATATTAATTAACTTTGAATTAACGAAAGTGAAATTGCTCTGTGCAGCAGCGGTGGCGGTGTTTTAGTGCTCTGCGAACTGAGTCAAGCATCTCATCCGCAGAGGATCTTTACAGGCCGCAGCTCGTTGACTGCAGTTCACTTTTGCTGCTGAATGCTACATATACTAACGTTAAAACCGAACTCTTCCTCACCTCCCTGGATTCAATGAGCAATGAGCGGTTCTTGACAACGCTGCCAGCAGCACTTCCATGCAATCGGCCCTACTCTGAAGGGGCACGTGTTCCGAAATGCCAATGCTCCTTTTGTTTGCGATCGTTTTTATTTCTAAGTGCCATAACTAAATTAAAATTGGCTGAATAAATAGGTGGAGAGACTAATCATTGTATAAAAAATAAAAAAAATGTTCTCTGATGTTTCAGCCTTACAAAAGGCGGACAATGGTTTAGTCCAACCCTCTGCTTGTCTTCAAATGCTGCTGTTATTACACAACCAATCATTCACACGGAGGGGTCGCGGACCTTGCGGTAAAGCATTATTTAGCCCCTAACTAGCCTGACATGTTTGGCACCAATGGATTCATCTTAATCTCAAGATTCATATGATATCATATGTCAATGTATGCACAACTTGCTAAAAACCTTTCTAGGTCCCACAATGTTGTGCCACACCCCTGTTTTATAGTATTGTTATGGGGTGGGCCTAGACCATTTTTTCCTAAATAGATACGACCATTTTGTGGATACCTGTACACAAAGTAATCATAGGAAGAAGTACTTAAGTAAAAGTAGTAATAACACAATTTAAAACTACTCCATTACAGGCAGATTAATACTGTTGATGGATTAAAAGCATGCATTTTAATGTTAGAAATGCTTGAGCTTGAGCAAATTTTCATCATGCCAATGCTTCATATTTTGTAAGCTATGTTTTGTATTCATTCTTGAGGGGGGAATGTTTTAAAGTAACTAGTAACTATCCAGTAGCTGTCAAGTGTAATTGTCTTCTAAAAAGAACAATGTAAATGTGTATCTTTTAGAATTGGATGTTTTATAATAGCTTTAAAATGAGTAGCTCCTTAGACTTTTATAATATGTGAAAGTAAGTTTTAATTTCTATGATTGGGAAATCCTGTTTCTTTTTTTTCTCACTGATGTTCATGATGTTCTGGTCTGACTGCAGTTTTTGCTTTTAGGTGTGTCTCATACACAATAGTTCCAACAAGGTCGTGCCAAAGACGAATGCCAGTGTTGCCACTGTTGACTGGCAGGTTTGCATTGTGTTCAGTTACCTGATACACTAAATGTGACGTCTATTATTTCTCATGAACTAGTGTCATGGTATTACCTGTACATGCTGTTCTAAAGCTCTGTTAAAAATAACAAATCACTATGACAGCTGCTGAACTATTAAGGTCACATTAGGTTAGGGCAGATTTCTTCTTTACAGAATTTAAGAATTCTCAGCGCTGCTCTGGAGGCAAGAATGCATGATAAGCTGAGTTGCCTTTCAATGAATGAATTACTAAAGTGCAGCTACATGTGCCTGTATGGGGAATTGAATTTATCTCTGGACTTATTTAGAAAATGACTAAATTGATGCTTGAATATACACATACTGCGCACCAATACAAAGCTGACTCACGCTCTCCTCGACTGAGGAGACACTGTAATTCACTGATGCAGGGAATCCTAAAAGATCAAAAGTAAATGTTCCCTGTGCAGGAGTGTTGAATGAACAAAAAGGCACACAGAGATGATTCAGGTGTACGTTTGTACTTATGACGGATGGATTTGCATTCACTGCTTTGAATTGGCTTCTTTGCCCATTCAACTGTATAAAAAGGACACAATGCAGCTGAAACAGATGCTTCTCAGTTCCAAGACAGCAAAGGCCTGCAGACCAATCAGTGTGCTCTTGTCACATGCGTAACCTCGAACACGAAGGTGACTATAGGTGTGACTGTACCTTTGGCAGCAAGTCAGCAGCAGAACAGCAGCTGCAGTTCTCCTTTGGTGTCTATGTTTTATTAGCCTGCCACTGTGGACTCAGAAGCATTTTAATAGGGATATACTACACTAATATGTATATATTGGGAGAAAATAGACTGTAGGCATAATAAAAAGTGGCAGGTGTTTTTGTAAAACATTTGTGAAGAGCAAGCCAATGTAGATAACTGCGCTAATTTAATAAAATGTATTTTAATGAATATAATGAAGGTGGGATTTCCTTAACCTTAACAGTGACCACCACTTTTCCCTCACCAAGAAATAATTGCCTAAACGTTAGTTTACTTTTATCCATAAGCTTTTTCATAAACAGCAAAAATAAAAAAGCCTATAATCTCTGTGTATTGTATTGTGCAATGTGTTGGGCTATGTGATTATGTAATTATAAAACTGAGTGACAAGCTTTCACTCTGGATTGTTTTCTCAGAACATTCTGATATGCATGATTCATATCTGAAATTTCTTTGCTCCACCCAATATATAACTGCTTCCCTTCAAATTGTAATCCTCACTCTTGTCTGACTAGGCAAAGGAGAAAGAGAGGTGAGCTAACCCTGCCGTACATCTTCCTCTGGCTTATCTTACTTTCTTTTTTTTTATTGTTTAAGCTTTGGTAAAACTGTTTATTCCAGGAAACTTGAATGAAAAATAACTTTAACCATATAGATGTTGTTATTGGATGGTGGTGCAATCAGCTAAAACACATCAATTTCTTGATATTACTCAGAATTTCAGTGATGTGTGAGCTTAAAAGTGACTTTCGAGCTTATTGAAATTCAGCAAAATTGGTCGTATTAGAAAGCACTTTATTTCTTTCAAATCAGGCATTCAAACAAGCAAAGGGATGCACATGCCTCTGATCAAAAATGATTTCACATTATTTTCTTGTATTCTTCTTCTTATCAAATGCCAGTTAAATACATTGAAGATCAGTTAAGGTGTACCAAATAAAAAGGTGAGCCGAACACTGTTCTCAACCATGGGTAGCCAAAGAACTTGGCCGAAAGTTCTGCTACTGTCATTTGTCGGGATCGGTAAGTGTCACTCTCTTTTATTCTATACAAATATTTGGATAAGGATCATTCACTTTATCGCCAGTACACATGATAAATATTTAAACTACAAATGTTTTTCTTTAATTCCCTCAGCATGGATATCAACATTGGTCTCTTCAAGCGTAAGTCAATTTGCTTGTATTTGATTGTAGCGCTAAATGTAATACTCAGTTTTATATGTCTCATCTGTACAACATACCAAATATATAAATATGCTTCCATTTTGTATTTCAGGCAAATGTGACATCAGGTAAGGAGAAAATGTTTTGATTAATTCGTAATTGTGAAATTAATTATGTACTTAGAGTGTAATCACACAGTTGTTACTTTTACTATGTAATCATATATGTTTTGATATATGTAGGGCCAGGTCCAGGGACATCTGAAAACAGGTCAGTATGCAAATTTTAAATAAAACTGGACGCATTAACACACCACTGTTCACCAGGAATATCATTTCAATAATAATTTATTAATGTTTAATGTAATGTTAATTTTTGTTTCGCCATTTTATTTTTCTCTAAAAGCAATCCGAATGATGGTTACCAGGAAGCTTGCCACGCGGTAAATCCACTAAATGCCAGCCGCAGAGTAAGTCTTTCGGAATTCACATTAGTAGTAAATTCACAATGTCCCATAAACACAATAGGAACTTCCCAATAATCTGTGTAACTTTTGAAAGTCACCACCAAGAAGTGTTGATAAAGTGCACCCCCTTGTGTTCACTTGCCAACATTAATCCCTGCTTGACATCTTCCCATGTTGCTGTGTATTACAAATACATCTATCTGTGTTCCCTCTAGATATCGGCTGCAGTGGACACACTGGCAGGGGAGCTATTCTGTAAGACGGGCAACAATGCACAGTTGGAAGAAAACCTCAGAGACTTTGTGGAGTCCACTTTAAAAGTCTTCTTTGACCTGGTATATACATTTCTCTACTTTTTTTTGTATCTTTTTCAAATATTTATAACATGTATTATTTTGATGTGGATGGTGAGAGATTAAAATATTCAACTCATTCCCTTGGAAGCAGATACTAACAATCTAGTACCAGCAAATGTCTGCCCTACAATGATGTATGGAGGCTACAGTAGTGAATGCAATTTGTCAAAATTGTCAAAATATTCTAAATCTAAAGCAGGAGCATCATTTAAGAACTGTGGAACTATTATGTAGCTGTCATGGCATCACATTTCACCTGGTTAAGTGCAAAGACCACACTTGTAAACACATATATTCAGCGTATTCTCACATTCACAAGTAAGATATGCAAGATTTGGATGGAAATATCTGCATTTTGCATATTTGTCAGTTATTCATGATTGAAAATATATGCCTAACTGTGTTTATATTTAAGACTTCCTAAGATTAAAATGTGAACAAGGTTTTTGACAGCATAATTAAATATGGATTTAGTGTTAGGACGCCCATTTAGTTAAAAATGTACAATTTTGAATTTTGACTGCTCCAGTCAATGATTTATTTCAACTTTTCTTTTCATAACAGAGCACCAATGAGTCTGGATTCAACGTTCTGGATATATTTGGTGTCCTGGACAGTCTACGTCTGGGTAACCAAAGTGACTCAGGATTCATCAGACTGTGGTTCTCGGTAAAGCTGGCTCCTCTTCTGCCCCATGTTGACGAAAACTTCCTGGTCCAGCTGAGCAGTCAGACCTTCAGCTGCAGTTCTTTCCAAGAATTGTAAGTAAATCCAATTCCATTTTACTGATGCATACAAATGAACGCTAGAAAATTAACTTGATTGTTGTTAACAAAATAATACATGAAAATGACACTTGGGTAACCCTCGAAAGAAGGAAATATAGTTGTTGCACACCCGGCATTTTGAAATGAAGGTTGGTGGGAACAGGTTATGACGAATTTGAGTAGTGAGTAACAATAAAGAAAGTCCTATAGATCTTGAATCGAAAAAAAATGCGCACATTAGCAGATTAGCTCATACATTTTATGACAAACTCTGACAGCAAAACAGGCAAAAAAGGTAAAGAAGTGAAAATATTTCCTTTCCTGTAAACTTGTTGACATTGTTGTTATTGTTCCTGTCTGATGACTTACGAGCTACATTTTTGTTGTTGTAAGAAAAACAATAATGAATATTTTTTTTCAAGGATTGAGGCTATGAGCGATGAGCTGGAGACATCTCGAAGAGTGAAGGGAAAACTAATCTATTCACACTTCATTCAAGCCTACCTATCAAGAAAGAACTTACCAGGTAAAAGGATGAGAATATGTGCTAAATGTGTCAGAAAATGAATCAAACTGTATTTAATATAATGGACACACGAAGAAGAACTTCCTCTTTGAATCGGAAATTAACAATCAGAATTGCATGCATATTAACAACTCTGGAGCAGATTTTTCAAAATAGAATGAGAATATACCACTCACAATTCACCTTGTTTGCATGAAATATTTTTGACAACTTTATCTAATTAAAACATTCACAGAACCTGGATGCACACAAAATGTGAATGGAAGTGCAGAATGGCTGAAAAGAAATCTTGGACGTTTCTCAATTTTTGCAAATCTTGACGATTTAAAAAAAATTAACAACAATTTCTCTGCAGTGAGTTATATAATATTCTATGAATTCACAATATCAATACTTATATTATCATATGTTCATGTTTATATTTCAGTTTCTGAAAATAATGTGAGTGAAAAATAAAGAATTTTTTGGTGTCACCAGAAAGAGGTTGTGGACTCCCTCTCACCAAACCAGAAGGCTGATCTGTTCCTGGATGAAGAGAGCGGCACATTGGAGGATGAGGCCTTCGTAGAGGAGGTTTTCAGAGGCTTGACAGAGTCCCCTGATGATGGGCAGCTGGATGAGTTTTTCCAGGCCTTTGGAGTGATCGCCAAGCAGGTGAATGCTTAACTTTAAGATTTGACATATTTTACCACAAAATTGGCTGGTAAACTGGTCTGTTGGAAGTGGTCCTGGGGTGGATGAATTTTGGCAGAATCTAATAAGTGGCCAAGATTTCACTCAAAAGGATACATTTCTGTTATGCTTCTTGAATAAATGGCCTCCAATGATTCCTTGATTGATGCCCCTGATGCACTAAAGTACAAAGATGTGTCACCAAGCTTGCTCTCACTACAATGATTCAGTAATGTAAATTGTACTCCTGAACTGAAACATGAATGCTTTTATTTCCAGAAAAACATCACCTTCATCAGAAATCCAGGTGTGCGAGACACCATCTTGAACCTGACCTTGACAGCCCTGGCTCCTAAATTTGAAGGATTTGAGCCTGAAGACTTTGAGCTGTGGTTCCAGGTCAATTTGTTGTCTGTGATGGCGAGCTTCCACCCTGGCAGATTGGTGGTGATCCCCAGTAACATCAGCTGTGCATCCTACGGAGCTATGTAAGAGATAATATTTCTGCAGTCCAAAGCTGAACATTTAAAGTTTGCAGGATGATGTCAAACTTTGGCTGCTGACAAGTCACAATGATTTCTGTTTTCTTCCTTCAGACTCACTGGTCTTCGGCAAAGTTTGGAATCCCTGCCCGTGCACATTTCACAGGGTGTGAGATCAAGCATAATGTCCCTCAAGGAGACATTCCCACGTAAGTGGCCAAATTCTCTGCTGACAAACTTTTTCAGATTTCCCCATTGCCACTAGTGTGCTGATAGCTGTACTGATGCCATGCCTTCATTTCAATATTTTCTTAAACAGGTTGCTCAGTTCCAGATTCCTTCATGGTGAGTTCATTTCTATGGGTGTACTGATGGGTTTTACAATATTTGATCAAAATTTACAAGGACACAATTTTGGCACACAAACTTTGTTAATGATGCTGTTTGATGTATTTTAACTTTAAGTAGCTTTTGCTACCAGACTAACAATTATGCTTTGCTTGTCTCCAGTGCAAGGTGACCCAGATTGATGGTAAGTCTCGAAATGACCAGATATTTCAACTTTGATGACAAGATCGCATTCTGAAAGTACAATATCTGATACACGACTATTGTCTTTTCACAGAAGACCTCATCTGTTATGGAGTTAATAGGTGGGTGAATTACTGTTTTGTCTGGTGCTGGGTTTATGAAGGTAAAGTTCTCTTACACAATCTAACTAAGGTGACAATGGTTTACTTTTTTATTCTTCTCTTCAGATCACAACTCGAACAAACCCTGTCTGTTGGCAATTCCTCTGAAGCCCTGTGCAACTTTTCCATCACTGAGCATGCCTGTTCCTCGGTAAGACTGTTATATGTAAGCTGTAAATCCCAGACCAAGATGTGGCTTTTACTACATTACCGTCCTGATACTAATCTCCATGAGCTCTGAAAGTTTTTGTTTTATTTCTTTTCAAATTTTTTCCAAGGCTACACATCTCACAGCCAGCAACTTGGTCACACTGATGAACTGCTCACTGGAAAGCCAAAGGACATACCCCGTAGAGATCTGGAAGCTTCTCTTCCAAAAAGCTTCTGCGGCACTAGACCAGGCTCTGGAGACATACGCCAGCATGGTAAATCCAATCCCAACGTTTCACACATTTGGTGCTTCCCCGTGGGAATTCTGTGTCTAACCGAAATTGTTTTTTTCAATTCCAGGCCCCCAACAACAGCAACCCGTCCTTGTCACATGCGCTTGAGGCTCTTGGGGAGGTGACAATAGCCAACTTCAGCCAGGCACAACTGCAGAGTGATGTCTTTGTCAGCAGCTGGTTCCAGACAAAGATCCGTCCGTTTCTAGCCTCTCCATCCTCCAACTTCCTATTCTGCCTAAGCTCCAAGAACTTCAGCTGCCATACCTACCAGATTGTGTAAGCACATGTGTGATATATTGCTCCACTGTGAACAAGATTGCAGAGGAACCTGTTGTTTTGTAATTGTTATGGTATTAAAAGTCTTCTCTCAAATTTAGCATCCAGGCATTCAGCAGCCAAAGGCCATCCATGGAGAGAGAAAGACAGCAAGCAGTCTTCACTCATTTCATCAAGCCCTTCCTTTCAAGAAATGACTCATCAGGTACAGGCAAGAGCTCAGGTTCAAATTGGTAAAGTCTCGATAGCATGTGGTAGTTATACCTTGACAATGACTTTGTTTCTGTCTTCGTCGCAGATCCTGGCTGTGTCTCACTTATCAGAGATGTTAAAGAGTGGCTACAGGTAAACCTTGGCAGCTTCTCTCATTTTGCAACCCTGCAGGATCTGCAAGCCCTCAATGCCAACATCTCCAGTGTAAGTGGCAACTGCAGTTACAGTATTCCTATCCCAAACTGAAATGTCTTACCTCTAATTTTCCAATTACTGCTGTTTGATTTCATATTGATTTCCTTTTTTAGGCCGAATCGTTCTCAGTGCTCACTCCTACTCAGGTGGCGCAGTTGACACTGAGTTCAGGGGCCTTGAATGACACAGACCAAATCGACCGTGTGTTTGAGCGACTCGAGGATGGTGATGCTCTGGGAAATGTGAATGAATTCCTGACAGAGTTGACAGCAAATGGAATGGTAGGCTACTCTTGACACCTGGGGAAGATGGATAATGGATGGGCTTAAAACCGAGCATAGTCAGTAATTAGTTACGTATCTCACCCTCTACATCAGTTGTAGGGCACTCATTCATATCAAATATGTTGTTACATCCTATGATGTATGGGGTATCGTGGCGTTTGAATCCTCTCATGTCGTCATTTGACAGGTCCCTGATTTCCAACCTGTTGTGAGAGAGCGTGTGATGAATAGGACCTTCGCCACCATCAGTGCCCATTTCCCAGGATTCCAGAGAGACGACTGGTTTCTTTGGTTCCATGTGTTACTGGTTCCTGTCCTTCCAAGTTTCAGCCCAATGATGCTCAAGAATGCAACCGCAAATATAAACTGCACAAACTACCATGTCGTGTGAGTAGCATTTCAAGAACAAGCAAAATTGCATTGCAAAAAGTGCAAAGTGCTAACGGTGGACAGAATAAGAATGTTTACTTGTTTCCCCTCTGCAGTGTGAGTGGGATAGCCAAAGCTTCCCCTACAGTGCCGTTGCCCAGACGAAAACAAATCACAGAAGTTCTGCTGGGCTACCTGAGAAAATTTGCCAGTGTCATCAACAAGCCAGGTAGGGCTGACGCAGTAAATTGTGCCGTGTGGTTGCTTGTGTGTGCTTGCCCATGGACTTGGAATTGTGAAAAGGTCTGCTGAAATGGCAGTGAGAAGAAAACTGACAATTGACTTTTTCCATGTGTATCAATGCAAAATAATGCTTGCTGAATGGTACATATGTTAATGTCCATCTACGTGCCTTAGTTTGCAGGCAGGGAATTCACAGTGATGCAGAATGGATTGAAGCAAACCTGGGTTCCTTTTCCAAATACACAACATACTCTGACCTCAAAGTCTTCAACCTCTCTGGAGTAAGTCATACATTTTTCAGCCAATCTTTCTTGTAAACAGCCACACAATATTCGCGACTTGGAAAATCTGCACACAGTTGTGGCTTTGCCATATCAAAGAAATAAGCAATTCATATATCATCTTGGTTTGTGCCATCAGTTGGCAGTTGTGGACTCCCTCTCACCAAACCAGAAGGCTGATCTGTTCCTGGATGAAGAGAGCGGCGCTTTGGAGGATGAGGCCTTCGTAGAGGAGGTTTTCAGAGGCTTGACAGATGATGGGAAGATCGATGAGTTTTTCGAGAGTTTTTCAGAGATCACCAAGCAGGTGAATGCTTCACTTTAAGATTTGACATATTTTACCACAAAATTGGCTGGTAAACTGGTCTGTTGGAAGTGGTCCTGGGGTGGATGAATTTTGGCAGAATCTAATAAGTGGCCAAGATTTCACTCAAAAGGATACATTTCTGTTATGCTTCTTGAATAAATGGCCTCCAATGATTCCTTGATTGATGCCCCTGATGCACTAAAGTACAAAGATGTGTCACCAAGCTTGCTCTCACTACAATGATTCAGTAATGTAAATTGTACTCCTGAACTGAAACATGAATGCTTTTATTTCCAGAAAAACATCACCTTCATCAGAAATCCAGGTGTGCGAGACACCATCTTGAACCTGACCTTGACAGCCCTGGCTCCTAAATTTGAAGGATTTGAGCCTGAAGACTTTGAGCTGTGGTTCCAGGTCAATTTGTTGTCTGTGATGGCGAGCTTCCACCCTGGCAGATTGGTGGTGATCCCCAGTAACATCAGCTGTGCATCCTACGGAGCTATGTAAGAGATAATATTTCTGCAGTCCAAAGCTGAACATTTAAAGTTTGCAGGATGATGTCAAACTTTGGCTGCTGACAAGTCACAATGATTTCTGTTTTCTTCCTTCAGACTCACTGGTCTTCGGCAAAGTTTGGAATCCCTGCCCGTGCACATTTCACAGGGTGTGAGATCAAGCATAATGTCCCTCAAGGAGACATTCCCACGTAAGTGGCCAAATTCTCTGCTGACAAACTTTTTCAGATTTCCCCATTGCCACTAGTGTGCTGATAGCTGTACTGATGCCATGCCTTCATTTCAATATTTTCTTAAACAGGTTGCTCAGTTCCAGATTCCTTCATGGTGAGTTCATTTCTATGGGTGTACTGATGGGTTTTACAATATTTGATCAAAATTTACAAGGACACAATTTTGGCACACAAACTTTGTTAATGATGCTGTTTGATGTATTTTAACTTTAAGTAGCTTTTGCTACCAGACTAACAATTATGCTTTGCTTGTCTCCAGTGCAAGGTGACCCAGATTGATGGTAAGTCTCGAAATGACCAGATATTTCAACTTTGATGACAAGATCGCATTCTGAAAGTACAATATCTGATACACGACTATTGTCTTTTCACAGAAGACCTCATCTGTTATGGAGTTAATAGGTGGGTGAATTACTGTTTTGTCTGGTGCTGGGTTTATGAAGGTAAAGTTCTCTTACACAATCTAACTAAGGTGACAATGGTTTACTTTTTTATTCTTCTCTTCAGATCACAACTCGAACAAACCCTGTCTGTTGGCAATTCCTCTGAAGCCCTGTGCAACTTTTCCATCACTGAGCATGCCTGTTCCTCGGTAAGACTGTTATATGTAAGCTGTAAATCCCAGACCAAGATGTGGCTTTTGCTACATTACCGTCCTGATACTAATCTCCATGAGCTCTGAAAGTTTTTGTTTTATTTCTTTTCAAATTTTTTCCAAGGCTACACATCTCACAGCCAGCAACTTGGTCACACTGATGAACTGCTCACTGGAAAGCCAAAGGACATACCCCGTAGAGATCTGGAAGCTTCTCTTCCAAAAAGCTTCTGCGGCACTAGACCAGGCTCTGGAGACATACGCCAGCATGGTAAATCCAATCCCAACGTTTCACACATTTGGTGCTTCCCCGTGGGAATTCTGTGTCTAACCGAAATTGTTTTTTTCAATTCCAGGCCCCCAACAACAGCAACCCGTCCTTGTCACATGCGCTTGAGGCTCTTGGGGAGGTGACAATAGCCAACTTCAGCCAGGCACAACTGCAGAGTGATGTCTTTGTCAGCAGCTGGTTCCAGACAAAGATCCGTCCGTTTCTAGCCTCTCCATCCTCCAACTTCCTATTCTGCCTAAGCTCCAAGAACTTCAGCTGCCATACCTACCAGATTGTGTAAGCACATGTGTGATATATTGCTCCACTGTGAACAAGATTGCAGAGGAACCTGTTGTTTTGTAATTGTTATGGTATTAAAAGTCTTCTCTCAAATTTAGCATCCAGGCATTCAGCAGCCAAAGGCCATCCATGGAGAGAGAAAGACAGCAAGCAGTCTTCACTCATTTCATCAAGCCCTTCCTTTCAAGAAATGACTCATCAGGTACAGGCAAGAGCTCAGGTTCAAATTGGTAAAGTCTCGATAGCATGTGGTAGTTATACCTTGACAATGACTTTGTTTCTGTCTTCGTCGCAGATCCTGGCTGTGTCTCACTTATCAGAGATGTTAAAGAGTGGCTACAGGTAAACCTTGGCAGCTTCTCTCATTTTGCAACCCTGCAGGATCTGCAAGCCCTCAATGCCAACATCTCCAGTGTAAGTGGCAACTGCAGTTACAGTATTCCTATCCCAAACTGAAATGTCTTACCTCTAATTTTCCAATTACTGCTGTTTGATTTCATATTGATTTCCTTTTTTAGGCCGAATCGTTCTCAGTGCTCACTCCTACTCAGGTGGCGCAGTTGACACTGAGTTCAGGGGCCTTGAATGACACAGACCAAATCGACCGTGTGTTTGAGCGACTCGAGGATGGTGATGCTCTGGGAAATGTGAATGAATTCCTGACAGAGTTGACAGCAAATGGAATGGTAGGCTACTCTTGACACCTGGGGAAGATGGATAATGGATGGGCTTAAAACCGAGCATAGTCAGTAATTAGTTACGTATCTCACCCTCTACATCAGTTGTAGGGCACTCATTCATATCAAATATGTTGTTACATCCTATGATGTATGGGGTATCGTGGCGTTTGAATCCTCTCATGTCGTCATTTGACAGGTCCCTGATTTCCAACCTGTTGTGAGAGAGCGTGTGATGAATAGGACCTTCGCCACCATCAGTGCCCATTTCCCAGGATTCCAGAGAGACGACTGGTTTCTTTGGTTCCATGTGTTACTGGTTCCTGTCCTTCCAAGTTTCAGCCCAATGATGCTCAAGAATGCAACCGCAAATATAAACTGCACAAACTACCATGTCGTGTGAGTAGCATTTCAAGAACAAGCAAAATTGCATTGCAAAAAGTGCAAAGTGCTAACGGTGGACAGAATAAGAATGTTTACTTGTTTCCCCTCTGCAGTGTGAGTGGGATAGCCAAAGCTTCCCCTACAGTGCCGTTGCCCAGACGAAAACAAATCACAGAAGTTCTGCTGGGCTACCTGAGAAAATTTGCCAGTGTCATCAACAAGCCAGGTAGGGCTGACGCAGTAAATTGTGCCGTGTGGTTGCTTGTGTGTGCTTGCCCATGGACTTGGAATTGTGAAAAGGTCTGCTGAAATGGCAGTGAGAAGAAAACTGACAATTGACTTTTTCCATGTGTATCAATGCAAAATAATGCTTGCTGAATGGTACATATGTTAATGTCCATCTACGTGCCTTAGTTTGCAGGCAGGGAATTCACAGTGATGCAGAATGGATTGAAGCAAACCTGGGTTCCTTTTCCAAATACACAACATACTCTGACCTCAAAGTCTTCAACCTCTCTGGAGTAAGTCATACATTTTTCAGCCAATCTTTCTTGAAAACAGCCACACAATATTCGCGACTTGGAAAATCTGCACACAGTTGTGGCTTTGCCATATCAAAGAAAAAAGCAATTCATATATCATCTTGGTTTGTGCCATCAGTTGGCAGTTGTGGACTCCCTCTCACCAAACCAGAAGGCTGATCTGTTCCTGGATGAAGAGAGCGGCGCTTTGGAGGATGAGGCCTTCGTAGAGGAGGTTTTCAGAGGCTTGACAGAGTCCCCTGATGATGGGCAGCTCGATGAGTTTTTCGAGAGTTTTTCAGAGATCACCAAGCAGGTGAATGCTTCACTTTAAGATTTGACATATTTTACCACAAAATTGGCTGGTAAACTGGTCTGTTGGAAGTGGTCCTGGGGTGGATGAATTTTGGCAGAATCTAATAAGTGGCCAAGATTTCACTCAAAAGGATACATTTCTGTTATGCTTCTTGAATAAATGGCCTCCAATGATTCCTTGATTGATGCCCCTGATGCACTAAAGTACAAAGATGTGTCACCAAGCTTGCTCTCACTACAATGATTCAGTAATGTAAATTGTACTCCTGAACTGAAACATGAATGCTTTTATTTCCAGAAAAACATCACCTTCATCAGAAATCCAGGTGTGCGAGACACCATCTTGAACCTGACCTTGACAGCCCTGGCTCCTAAATTTGAAGGATTTGAGCCTGAAGACTTTGAGCTGTGGTTCCAGGTCAATTTGTTGTCTGTGATGGCGAGCTTCCACCCTGGCAGATTGGTGGTGATCCCCAGTAACATCAGCTGTGCATCCTACGGAGCTATGTAAGAGATAATATTTCTGCAGTCCAAAGCTGAACATTTAAAGTTTGCAGGATGATGTCAAACTTTGGCTGCTGACAAGTCACAATGATTTCTGTTTTCTTCCTTCAGACTCACTGGTCTTCGGCAAAGTTTGGAATCCCTGCCCGTGCACATTTCACAGGGTGTGAGATCAAGCATAATGTCCCTCAAGGAGACATTCCCACGTAAGTGGCCAAATTCTCTGCTGACAAACTTTTTCAGATTTCCCCATTGCCACTAGTGTGCTGATAGCTGTACTGATGCCGTGCCTTCATTTCAATATTTTCTTAAACAGGTTGCTCAGTTCCAGATTCCTTCATGGTGAGTTCATTTCTATGGGTGTACTGATGGGTTTTACAATATTTGATCAAAATTTACAAGGACACAATTTTGGCACACAAACTTTGTTAATGATGCTGTTTGATGTATTTTAACTTTAAGTAGCTTTTGCTACCAGACTAACAATTATGCTTTGCTTGTCTCCAGTGCAAGGTGACCCAGATTGATGGTAAGTCTCGAAATGACCAGATATTTCAACTTTGATGACAAGATCGCATTCTGAAAGTACAATATCTGATACACGACTATTGTCTTTTCACAGAAGACCTCATCTGTTATGGAGTTAATAGGTGGGTGAATTACTGTTTTGTCTGGTGCTGGGTTTATGAAGGTAAAGTTCTCTTACACAATCTAACTAAGGTGACAATGGTTTACTTTTTTATTCTTCTCTTCAGATCACAACTCGAACAAACCCTGTCTGTTGGCAATTCCTCTGAAGCCCTGTGCAACTTTTCCATCACTGAGCATGCCTGTTCCTCGGTAAGACTGTTATATGTAAGCTGTAAATCCCAGACCAAGATGTGGCTTTTGCTACATTACCGTCCTGATACTAATCTCCATGAGCTCTGAAAGTTTTTGTTTTATTTCTTTTCAAATTTTTTCCAAGGCTACACATCTCACAGCCAGCAACTTGGTCACACTGATGAACTGCTCACTGGAAAGCCAAAGGACATACCCCGTAGAGATCTGGAAGCTTCTCTTCCAAAAAGCTTCTGCGGCACTAGACCAGGCTCTGGAGACATACGCCAGCATGGTAAATCCAATCCCAACGTTTCACACATTTGGTGCTTCCCCGTGGGAATTCTGTGTCTAACCGAAATTGTTTTTTTCAATTCCAGGCCCCCAACAACAGCAACCCGTCCTTGTCACATGCGCTTGAGGCTCTTGGGGAGGTGACAATAGCCAACTTCAGCCAGGCACAACTGCAGAGTGATGTCTTTGTCAGCAGCTGGTTCCAGACAAAGATCCGTCCGTTTCTAGCCTCTCCATCCTCCAACTTCCTATTCTGCCTAAGCTCCAAGAACTTCAGCTGCCATACCTACCAGATTGTGTAAGCACATGTGTGATATATTGCTCCACTGTGAACAAGATTGCAGAGGAACCTGTTGTTTTGTAATTGTTATGGTATTAAAAGTCTTCTCTCAAATTTAGCATCCAGGCATTCAGCAGCCAAAGGCCATCCATGGAGAGAGAAAGACAGCAAGCAGTCTTCACTCATTTCATCAAGCCCTTCCTTTCAAGAAATGACTCATCAGGTACAGGCAAGAGCTCAGGTTCAAATAGGTAAAGTCTCGATAGCATGTGGTAGTTATACCTTGACAATGACTTTGTTTCTGTCTTCGTCGCAGATCCTGGCTGTGTCTCACTTATCAGAGATGTTAAAGAGTGGCTACAGGTAAATCTTGGCAGCTTCTCTCATTTTGCAACCCTGCAGGATCTGCAAGCCCTCAATGCCAACATCTCCAGTGTAAGTGGCAACTGCAGTTACAGTATTCCTATCCCAAACTGAAATGTCTTACCTCTAATTTTCCAATTACTGCTGTTTGATTTCATATTGATTTCCTTTTTTAGGCCGAATCGTTCTCAGTGCTCACTCCTACTCAGGTGGCGCAGTTGACACTGAGTTCAGGGGCCTTGAATGACACAGACCAAATCGACCGTGTGTTTGAGCGACTCGAGGATGGTGATGCTCTGGGAAATGTGAATGAATTCCTGACAGAGTTGACAGCAAATGGAATGGTAGGCTACTCTTGACACCTGGGGAAGATGGATAATGGATGGGCTTAAAACCGAGCATAGTCAGTAATTAGTTACGTATCTCACCCTCTACATCAGTTGTAGGGCACTCATTCATATCAAATATGTTGTTACATCCTATGATGTATGGGGTATCGTGGCGTTTGAATCCTCTCATGTCGTCATTTGACAGGTCCCTGATTTCCAACCTGTTGTGAGAGAGCGTGTGATGAATAGGACCTTCGCCACCATCAGTGCCCATTTCCCAGGATTCCAGAGAGACGACTGGTTTCTTTGGTTCCATGTGTTACTGGTTCCTGTCCTCCCAAGTTTCAGCCCAATGATGCTCAAGAATGCAACCGCAAATATAAACTGCACAAACTACCATGTCGTGTGAGTAGCATTTCAAGAACAAGCAAAATTGCATTGCAAAAAGTGCAAAGTGCTAACGGTGGACAGAATAAGAATGTTTACTTGTTTCCCCTCTGCAGTGTGAGTGGGATAGCCAAAGCTTCCCCTACAGTGCCGTTGCCCAGACGAAAACAAATCACAGAAGTTCTGCTGGGCTACCTGAGAAAATTTGCCAGTGTCATCAACAAGCCAGGTAGGGCTGACGCAGTAAATTGTGCCGTGTGGTTGCTTGTGTGTGCTTGCCCATGGACTTGGAATTGTGAAAAGGTCTGCGGAAATGGCAGTGAGAAGAAAACTGACAATTGACTTTTTCCATGTGTATCAATGCAAAATAATGCTTGCTGAATGGTACATATGTTAATGTCCATCTACGTGCCTTAGTTTGCAGGCAGGGAATTCACAGTGATGCAGAATGGATTGAAGCAAACCTGGGTTCCTTTTCCAAATACACAACATACTCTGACCTCAAAGTCTTCAACCTCTCTGGAGTAAGTCATACATTTTTCAGCCAATCTTTCTTGTAAACAGCCACACAATATTCGCGACTTGGAAAATCTGCACACAGTTGTCGCTTTGCCATATCAAAGAAAAAAGCAATTCATATATCATCTTGGTTTGTGCCATCAGTTGGCAGTTGTGGACTCCCTCTCACCAAACCAGAAGGCTGATCTGTTCCTGGATGAAGAGAGCGGCGCTTTGGAGGATGAGGCCTTCGTAGAGGAGGTTTTCAGAGGCTTGACAGAGTCCCCTGATGATGGGCAGATCGATGAGTTTTTCGAGAGTTTTTCAGAGATCACCAAGCAGGTGAATGCTTCACTTTAAGATTTGACATATTTTACCACAAAATTGGCTGGTAAACTGGTTTGTTGGAAGTGGTCCTGGGGTGGATGAATTTTGGCAGAATCTAATAAGTGGCCAAGATTTCACTCAAAAGGATACATTTCTGTTATGCTTCTTGAATAAATGGCCTCCAATGATTCCTTGATTGATGCCCCTGATGCACTAAAGTACAAAGATGTGTCACCAAGCTTGCTCTCACTACAATGATTCAGTAATGTAAATTGTACTCCTGAACTGAAACATGAATGCTTTTATTTCCAGAAAAACATCACCTTCATCAGAAATCCAGGTGTGCGAGACACCATCTTGAACCTGACCTTGACAGCCCTGGCTCCTAAATTTGAAGGATTTGAGCCTGAAGACTTTGAGCTGTGGTTCCAGGTCAATTTGTTGTCTGTGATGGCGAGCTTCCACCCTGGCAGATTGGTGGTGATCCCCAGTAACATCAGCTGTGCATCCTACGGAGCTATGTAAGAGATAATATTTCTGCAGTCCAAAGCTGAACATTTAAAGTTTGCAGGATGATGTCAAACTTTGGCTGCTGACAAGTCACAATGATTTCTGTTTTCTTCCTTCAGACTCACTGGTCTTCGGCAAAGTTTGGAATCCCTGCCCGTGCACATTTCACAGGGTGTGAGATCAAGCATAATGTCCCTCAAGGAGACATTCCCACGTAAGTGGCCAAATTCTCTGCTGACAAACTTTTTCAGATTTCCCCATTGCCACTAGTGTGCTGATAGCTGTACTGATGCCGTGCCTTCATTTCAATATTTTCTTAAACAGGTTGCTCAGTTCCAGATTCCTTCATGGTGAGTTCATTTCTATGGGTGTACTGATGGGTTTTACAATATTTGATCAAAATTTACAAGGACACAATTTTGGCACACAAACTTTGTTAATGATGCTGTTTGATGTATTTTAACTTTAAGTAGCTTTTGCTACCAGACTAACAATTATGCTTTGCTTGTCTCCAGTGCAAGGTGACCCAGATTGATGGTAAGTCTCGAAATGACCAGATATTTCAACTTTGATGACAAGATCGCATTCTGAAAGTACAATATCTGATACACGACTATTGTCTTTTCACAGAAGACCTCATCTGTTATGGAGTTAATAGGTGGGTGAATTACTGTTTTGTCTGGTGCTGGGTTTATGAAGGTAAAGTTCTCTTACACAATCTAACTAAGGTGACAATGGTTTACTTTTTTATTCTTCTCTTCAGATCACAACTCGAACAAACCCTGTCTGTTGGCAATTCCTCTGAAGCCCTGTGCAACTTTTCCATCACTGAGCATGCCTGTTCCTCGGTAAGACTGTTATATGTAAGCTGTAAATCCCAGACCAAGATGTGGCTTTTGCTACATTACCGTCCTGATACTAATCTCCATGAGCTCTGAAAGTTTTTGTTTTATTTCTTTTCAAATTTTTTCCAAGGCTACACATCTCACAGCCAGCAACTTGGTCACACTGATGAACTGCTCACTGGAAAGCCAAAGGACATACCCCGTAGAGATCTGGAAGCTTCTCTTCCAAAAAGCTTCTGCGGCACTAGACCAGGCTCTGGAGACATACGCCAGCATGGTAAATCCAATCCCAACGTTTCACACATTTGGTGCTTCCCCGTGGGAATTCTGTGTCTAACCGAAATTGTTTTTTTCAATTCCAGGCCCCCAACAACAGCAACCCGTCCTTGTCACATGCGCTTGAGGCTCTTGGGGAGGTGACAATAGCCAACTTCAGCCAGGCACAACTGCAGAGTGATGTCTTTGTCAGCAGCTGGTTCCAGACAAAGATCCGTCCGTTTCTAGCCTCTCCATCCTCCAACTTCCTATTCTGCCTAAGCTCCAAGAACTTCAGCTGCCATACCTACCAGATTGTGTAAGCACATGTGTGATATATTGCTCCACTGTGAACAAGATTGCAGAGGAACCTGTTGTTTTGTAATTGTTATGGTATTAAAAGTCTTCTCTCAAATTTAGCATCCAGGCATTCAGCAGCCAAAGGCCATCCATGGAGAGAGAAAGACAGCAAGCAGTCTTCACTCATTTCATCAAGCCCTTCCTTTCAAGAAATGACTCATCAGGTACAGGCAAGAGCTCAGGTTCAAATTGGTAAAGTCTCGATAGCATGTGGTAGTTATACCTTGACAATGACTTTGTTTCTGTCTTCGTCGCAGATCCTGGCTGTGTCTCACTTATCAGAGATGTTAAAGAGTGGCTACAGGTAAACCTTGGCAGCTTCTCTCATTTTGCAACCCTGCAGGATCTGCAAGCCCTCAATGCCAACATCTCCAGTGTAAGTGGCAACTGCAGTTACAGTATTCCTATCCCAAACTGAAATGTCTTACCTCTAATTTTCCAATTACTGCTGTTTGATTTCATATTGATTTCCTTTTTTAGGCCGAATCGTTCTCAGTGCTCACTCCTACTCAGGTGGCGCAGTTGACACTGAGTTCAGGGGCCTTGAATGACACAGACCAAATCGACCGTGTGTTTGAGCGACTCGAGGCTGGTGATGCTCTGGGAAATGTGAATGAATTCCTGACAGAGTTGACAGCAAATGGAATGGTAGGCTACTCTTGACACCTGGGGAAGATGGATAATGGATGGGCTTAAAACCGAGCATAGTCAGTAATTAGTTATGTATCTCAACCTCTACATCAGTTGTAGGGCACTCATTCATATCAAATATGTTGTTACATCCTATGATGTATGGGGTATCGTGGCGTTTGAATCCTCTCATGTCATCATTTGACAGGTCCCTGATTTCCAACCTGTTGTGAGAGAGCGTGTGATGAATAGGACCTTCGCCACCATCAGTGCCCATTTCCCAGGATTCCATAGAGACGACTGGTTTCTTTGGTTCCATGTGTTACTGGTTCCTGTCCTCCCAAGTTTCAGCCCAATGATGCTCAAGAATGCAACTGCAAATATAAACTGCACAAACTACCATGTCGTGTGAGTAGCATTTCAAGAACAAGCAAAATTGCATTGCAAAAAGTGCAAAGTGCTAACGGTGGACAGAATAAGAATGTTTACTTGTTTCCCCTCTGCAGTGTGAGTGGGATAGCCAAAGCTTCCCCTACAGTGCCGTTGCCCAGACGAAAACAAATCACAGAAGTTCTGCTGGGCTACCTGAGAAAATTTGCCAGTGTCATCAACAAGCCAGGTAGGGCTGACGCAGTAAATTGTGCCGTGTGGTTGCTTGTGTGTGCTTGCCCATGGACTTGGAATTGTGAAAAGGTCTGCTGAAATGGCAGTGAGAAGAAAACTGACAATTGACTTTTTCCATGTGTATCAATGCAAAATAATGCTTGCTGAATGGTACATATGTTAATGTCCATCTACGTGCCTTAGTTTGCAGGCAGGGAATTCACAGTGATGCAGAATGGATTGAAGCAAACCTGGGTTCCTTTTCCAAATACACAACATACTCTGACCTCAAAGTCTTCAACCTCTCTGGAGTAAGTCATACATTTTTCAGCCAATCTTTCTTGAAAACAGCCACACAATATTCGCGACTTGGAAAATCTACACACAGTTGTGGCTTTGCCATATCAAAGAAAAAAGCAATTCATATATCATCTTGGTTTGTGCCATCAGTTGGCAGTTGTGGACTCCCTCTCACCAAACCAGAAGGCTGATCTGTTCCTGGATGAAGAGAGCGGCGCTTTGGAGGATGAGGCCTTCGTAGAGGAGGTTTTCAGAGGCTTGACAGAGTCCCCTGATGATGGGCAGCTCGATGAGTTTTTCGAGAGTTTTTCAGAGATCACCAAGCAGGTGAATGCTTCACTTTAAGATTTGACATATTTTACCACAAAATTGGCTGGTAAACTGGTCTGTTGGAAGTGGTCCTGGGGTGGATGAATTTTGGCAGAATCTAATAAGTGGCCAAGATTTCACTCAAAAGGATACATTTCTGTTATGCTTCTTGAATAAATGGCCTCCAATGATTCCTTGATTGATGCCCCTGATGCACTAAAGTACAAAGATGTGTCACCAAGCTTGCTCTCACTACAATGATTCAGTAATGTAAATTGTACTCCTGAACTGAAACATGAATGCTTTTATTTCCAGAAAAACATCACCTTCATCAGAAATCCAGGTGTGCGAGACACCATCTTGAACCTGACCTTGACAGCCCTGGCTCCTAAATTTGAAGGATTTGAGCCTGAAGACTTTGAGCTGTGGTTCCAGGTCAATTTGTTGTCTGTGATGGCGAGCTTCCACCCTGGCAGATTGGTGGTGATCCCCAGTAACATCAGCTGTGCATCCTACGGAGCTATGTAAGAGATAATATTTCTGCAGTCCAAAGCTGAACATTTAAAGTTTGCAGGATGATGTCAAACTTTGGCTGCTGACAAGTCACAATGATTTCTGTTTTCTTCCTTCAGACTCACTGGTCTTCGGCAAAGTTTGGAATCCCTGCCCGTGCACATTTCACAGGGTGTGAGATCAAGCATAATGTCCCTCAAGGAGACATTCCCACGTAAGTGGCCAAATTCTCTGCTGACAAACTTTTTCAGATTTCCCCATTGCCACTAGTGTGCTGATAGCTGTACTGATGCCGTGCCTTCATTTCAATATTTTCTTAAACAGGTTGCTCAGTTCCAGATTCCTTCATGGTGAGTTCATTTCTATGGGTGTACTGATGGGTTTTACAATATTTGATCAAAATTTACAAGGACACAATTTTGGCACACAAACTTTGTTAATGATGCTGTTTGATGTATTTTAACTTTAAGTAGCTTTTGCTACCAGACTAACAATTATGCTTTGCTTGTCTCCAGTGCAAGGTGACCCAGATTGATGGTAAGTCTCGAAATGACCAGATATTTCAACTTTGATGACAAGATCGCATTCTGAAAGTACAATATCTGATACACGACTATTGTCTTTTCACAGAAGACCTCATCTGTTATGGAGTTAATAGGTGGGTGAATTACTGTTTTGTCTGGTGCTGGGTTTATGAAGGTAAAGTTCTCTTACACAATCTAACTAAGGTGACAATGGTTTACTTTTTTATTCTTCTCTTCAGATCACAACTCGAACAAACCCTGTCTGTTGGCAATTCCTCTGAAGCCCTGTGCAACTTTTCCATCACTGAGCATGCCTGTTCCTCGGTAAGACTGTTATATGTAAGCTGTAAATCCCAGACCAAGATGTGGCTTTTGCTACATTACCGTCCTGATACTAATCTCCATGAGCTCTGAAAGTTTTTGTTTTATTTCTTTTCAAATTTTTTCCAAGGCTACACATCTCACAGCCAGCAACTTGGTCACACTGATGAACTGCTCACTGGAAAGCCAAAGGACATACCCCGTAGAGATCTGGAAGCTTCTCTTCCAAAAAGCTTCTGCGGCACTAGACCAGGCTCTGGAGACATACGCCAGCATGGTAAATCCAATCCCAACATTTCACACATTTGGTGCTTCCCCGTGGGAATTCTGTGTCAAACCGAAATTGTTTTTTTCAATTCCAGGCCCCCAACAACAGCAACCCGTCCTTGTCACATGCGCTTGAGGCTCTTGGGGAGGTGACAATAGCCAACTTCAGCCAGGCACAACTGCAGAGTGATGTCTTTGTCAGCAGCTGGTTCCAGACAAAGATCCGTCCGTTTCTAGCCTCTCCATCCTCCAACTTCCTATTCTGCCTAAGCTCCAAGAACTTCAGCTGCCATACCTACCAGATTGTGTAAGCACATGTGTGATATATTGCTCCACTGTGAACAAGATTGCAGAGGATCCTGTTGTTTTGTAATTGTTATGGTATTAAAAGTCTTCTCTCAAATTTAGCATCCAGGCATTCAGCAGCCAAAGGCCATCCATGGAGAGAGAAAGACAGCAAGCAGTCTTCACTCATTTCATCAAGCCCTTCCTTTCAAGAAATGACTCATCAGGTACAGGCAAGAGCTCAGGTTCAAATTGGTAAAGTCTCGATAGCATGTGGTAGTTATACCTTGACAATGACTTTGTTTCTGTCTTCGTCGCAGATCCTGGCTGTGTCTCACTTATCAGAGATGTTAAAGAGTGGCTACAGGTAAATCTTGGCAGCTTCTCTCATTTTGCAACCCTGCAGGATCTGCAAGCCCTCAATGCCAACATCTCCAGTGTAAGTGGCAACTGCAGTTACAGTATTCCTATCCCAAACTGAAATGTCTTACCTCTAATTTTCCAATTACTGCTGTTTGATTTCATATTGATTTCCTTTTTTAGGCCGAATCGTTCTCAGTGCTCACTCCTACTCAGGTGGCGCAGTTGACACTGAGTTCAGGGGCCTTGAATGACACAGACCAAATCGACCGTGTGTTTGAGCGACTCGAGGATGGTGATGCTCTGGGAAATGTGAATGAATTCCTGACAGAGTTGACAGCAAATGGAATGGTAGGCTACTCTTGACACCTGGGGAAGATGGATAATGGATGGGCTTAAAACCGAGCATAGTCAGTAATTAGTTACGTATCTCACCCTCTACATCAGTTGTAGGGCACTCATTCATATCAAATATGTTGTTACATCCTATGATGTATGGGGTATCGTGGCGTTTGAATCCTCTCATGTCGTCATTTGACAGGTCCCTGATTTCCAACCTGTTGTGAGAGAGCGTGTGATGAATAGGACCTTCGCCACCATCAGTGCCCATTTCCCAGGATTCCAGAGAGACGACTGGTTTCTTTGGTTCCATGTGTTACTGGTTCCTGTCCTCCCAAGTTTCAGCCCAATGATGCTCAAGAATGCAACCGCAAATATAAACTGCACAAACTACCATGTCGTGTGAGTAGCATTTCAAGAACAAGCAAAATTGCATTGCAAAAAGTGCAAAGTGCTAACGGTGGACAGAATAAGAATGTTTACTTGTTTCCCCTCTGCAGTGTGAGTGGGATAGCCAAAGCTTCCCCTACAGTGCCGTTGCCCAGACGAAAACAAATCACAGAAGTTCTGCTGGGCTACCTGAGAAAATTTGCCAGTGTCATCAACAAGCCAGGTAGGGCTGACGCAGTAAATTGTGCCGTGTGGTTGCTTGTGTGTGCTTGCCCATGGACTTGGAATTGTGAAAAGGTCTGCTGAAATGGCAGTGAGAAGAAAACTGACAATTGACTTTTTCCATGTGTATCAATGCAAAATAATGCTTGCTGAATGGTACATATGTTAATGTCCATCTACGTGCCTTAGTTTGCAGGCAGGGAATTCACAGTGATGCAGAATGGATTGAAGCAAACCTGGGTTCCTTTTCCAAATACACAACATACTCTGACCTCAAAGTCTTCAACCTCTCTGGAGTAAGTCATACATTTTTCAGCCAATCTTTCTTGTAAACAGCCACACAATATTCGCGACTTGGAAAATCTGCACACAGTTGTGGCTTTGCCATATCAAAGAAAAAAGCAATTCATATATCATCTTGGTTTGTGCCATCAGTTGGCAGTTGTGGACTCCCTCTCACCAAACCAGAAGGCTGATCTGTTCCTGGATGAAGAGAGCGGCGCTTTGGAGGATGAGGCCTTCGTAGAGGAGGTTTTCAGAGGCTTGACAGAGTCCCCTGATGATGGGCAGATCGATGAGTTTTTCGAGAGTTTTTCAGAGATCACCAAGCAGGTGAATGCTTCACTTTAAGATTTGACATATTTTACCACAAAATTGGCTGGTAAACTGGTCTGTTGGAAGTGGTCCTGGGGTGGATGAATTTTGGCAGAATCTAATAAGTGGCCAAGATTTCACTCAAAAGGATACATTTCTGTTATGCTTCTTGAATAAATGGCCTCCAATGATTCCTTGATTGATGCCCCTGATGCACTAAAGTACAAAGATGTGTCACCAAGCTTGCTCTCACTACAATGATTCAGTAATGTAAATTGTACTCCTGAACTGAAACATGAATGCTTTTATTTCCAGAAAAACATCACCTTCATCAGAAATCCAGGTGTGCGAGACACCATCTTGAACCTGACCTTGACAGCCCTGGCTCCTAAATTTGAAGGATTTGAGCCTGAAGACTTTGAGCTGTGGTTCCAGGTCAATTTGTTGTCTGTGATGGCGAGCTTCCACCCTGGCAGATTGGTGGTGATCCCCAGTAACATCAGCTGTGCATCCTACGGAGCTATGTAAGAGATAATATTTCTGCAGTCCAAAGCTGAACATTTAAAGTTTGCAGGATGATGTCAAACTTTGGCTGCTGACAAGTCACAATGATTTCTGTTTTCTTCCTTCAGACTCACTGGTCTTCGGCAAAGTTTGGAATCCCTGCCCGTGCACATTTCACAGGGTGTGAGATCAAGCATAATGTCCCTCAAGGAGACATTCCCACGTAAGTGGCCAAATTCTCTGCTGACAAACTTTTTCAGATTTCCCCATTGCCACTAGTGTGCTGATAGCTGTACTGATGCCGTGCCTTCATTTCAATATTTTCTTAAACAGGTTGCTCAGTTCCAGATTCCTTCATGGTGAGTTCATTTCTATGGGTGTACTGATGGGTTTTACAATATTTGATCAAAATTTACAAGGACACAATTTTGGCACACAAACTTTGTTAATGATGCTGTTTGATGTATTTTAACTTTAAGTAGCTTTTGCTACCAGACTAACAATTATGCTTTGCTTGTCTCCAGTGCAAGGTGACCCAGATTGATGGTAAGTCTCGAAATGACCAGATATTTCAACTTTGATGACAAGATCGCATTCTGAAAGTACAATATCTGATACACGACTATTGTCTTTTCACAGAAGACCTCATCTGTTATGGAGTTAATAGGTGGGTGAATTACTGTTTTGTCTGGTGCTGGGTTTATGAAGGTAAAGTTCTCTTACACAATCTAACTAAGGTGACAATGGTTTACTTTTTTATTCTTCTCTTCAGATCACAACTCGAACAAACCCTGTCTGTTGGCAATTCCTCTGAAGCCCTGTGCAACTTTTCCATCACTGAGCATGCCTGTTCCTCGGTAAGACTGTTATATGTAAGCTTTAAATCCCAGACCAAGATGTGGCTTTTGCTACATTACCGTCCTGATACTAATCTCCATGAGCTCTGAAAGTTTTTGTTTTATTTCTTTTCAAATTTTTTCCAAGGCTACACATCTCACAGCCAGCAACTTGGTCACACTGATGAACTGCTCACTGGAAAGCCAAAGGACATACCCCGTAGAGATCTGGAAGCTTCTCTTCCAAAAAGCTTCTGCGGCACTAGACCAGGCTCTGGAGACATACGCCAGCATGGTAAATCCAATCCCAACATTTCACACATTTGGTGCTTCCCCGTGGGAATTCTGTGTCAAACCGAAATTGTTTTTTTCAATTCCAGGCCCCCAACAACAGCAACCCGTCCTTGTCACATGCGCTTGAGGCTCTTGGGGAGGTGACAATAGCCAACTTCAGCCAGGCACAACTGCAGAGTGATGTCTTTGTCAGCAGCTGGTTCCAGACAAAGATCCGTCCGTTTCTAGCCTCTCCATCCTCCAACTTCCTATTCTGCCTAAGCTCCAAGAACTTCAGCTGCCATACCTACCAGATTGTGTAAGCACATGTGTGATATATTGCTCCACTGTGAACAAGATTGCAGAGGAACCTGTTGTTTTGTAATTGTTATGGTATTAAAAGTCTTCTCTCAAATTTAGCATCCAGGCATTCAGCAGCCAAAGGCCATCCATGGAGAGAGAAAGACAGCAAGCAGTCTTCACTCATTTCATCAAGCCCTTCCTTTCAAGAAATGACTCATCAGGTACAGGCAAGAGCTCAGGTTCAAATTGGTAAAGTCTCGATAGCATGTGGTAGTTATACCTTGACAATGACTTTGTTTCTGTCTTCGTCGCAGATCCTGGCTGTGTCTCACTTATCAGAGATGTTAAAGAGTGGCTACAGGTAAACCTTGGCAGCTTCTCTCATTTTGCAACCCTGCAGGATCTGCAAGCCCTCAATGCCAACTTCTCCAGTGTAAGTGGCAACTGCGGTTACAGTATTCTTATCCCAAACTGAAATGTCTTACCTCTAATTTTCCAATTACTGCTGTTTGATTTCATATTGATTTCCTTTTTTAGGCCGAATCGTTGTCAGTGCTCACTCCTACTCAGGTGGCGCAGTTGACACTGAGTTCAGGGGCCTTGAATGACACAGACCAAATCGACCGTGTGTTTGAGCGACTCGAGGCTGGTGATGCTCTGGGAAATGTGAATGAATTCCTGACAGAGTTGACAGCAAATGGAATGGTAGGCTACTCTTGACACCTGGGGAAGATGGATAATGGATGGGCTTAAAACCGAGCATAGTCAGTAATTAGTTACGTATCTCAACCTCTACATCAGTTGTAGGGCACTCATTCATATCAAATATGTTGTTACATCCTATGATGTATGGGGTATCGTGGCGTTTGAATCCTCTCATGTCATCATTTGACAGGTCCCTGATTTCCAACCTGTTGTGAGAGAGCGTGTGATGAATAGGACCTTCGCCACCATCAGTGCCCATTTCCCAGGATTCCAGAGAGACGACTGGTTTCTTTGGTTCCATGTGTTACTGGTTCCTGTCCTCCCAAGTTTCAGCCCAATGATGCTCAAGAATGCAACTGCAAATATAAACTGCACAAACTACCATGTCGTGTGAGTAGCATTTCAAGAACAAGCAAAATTGCATTGCAAAAAGTGCAAAGTGCTAACGGTGGACAGAATAAGAATGTTTACTTGTTTCCCCTCTGCAGTGTGAGTGGGATAGCCAAAGCTTCCCCTACAGTGCCGTTGCCCAGACGAAAACAAATCACAGAAGTTCTGCTGGGCTACCTGAGAAAATTTGCCAGTGTCATCAACAAGCCAGGTAGGGCTGACGCAGTAAATTGTGCCGTGTGGTTGCTTGTGTGTGCTTGCCCATGGACTTGGAATTGTGAAAAGGTCTGCTGAAATGGCAGTGAGAAGAAAACTGACAATTGACTTTTTCCATGTGTATCAATGCAAAATAATGCTTGCTGAATGGTACATATGTTAATGTCCATCTACGTGCCTTAGTTTGCAGGCAGGGAATTCACAGTGATGCAGAATGGATTGAAGCAAACCTGGGTTCCTTTTCCAAATACACAACATACTCTGACCTCAAAGTCTTCAACCTCTCTGGAGTAAGTCATACATTTTTCAGCCAATCTTTCTTGAAAACAGCCACACAATATTCGCGACTTGGAAAATCTGCACACAGTTGTGGCTTTGCCATATCAAAGAAAAAAGCAATTCATATATCATCTTGGTTTGTGCCATCAGTTGGCAGTTGTGGACTCCCTCTCACCAAACCAGAAGGCTGATCTGTTCCTGGATGAAGAGAGCGGCGCTTTGGAGGATGAGGCCTTCGTAGAGGAGGTTTTCAGAGGCTTGACAGAGTCCCCTGATGATGGGCAGCTCGATGAGTTTTTCGAGAGTTTTTCAGAGATCACCAAGCAGGTGAATGCTTCACTTTAAGATTTGACATATTTTACCACAAAATTGGCTGGTAAACTGGTCTGTTGGAAGTGGTCCTGGGGTGGATGAATTTTGGCAGAATCTAATAAGTGGCCAAGATTTCACTCAAAAGGATACATTTCTGTTATGCTTCTTGAATAAATGGCCTCCAATGATTCCTTGATTGATGCCCCTGATGCACTAAAGTACAAAGATGTGTCACCAAGCTTGCTCTCACTACAATGATTCAGTAATGTAAATTGTACTCCTGAACTGAAACATGAATGCTTTTATTTCCAGAAAAACATCACCTTCATCAGAAATCCAGGTGTGCGAGACACCATCTTGAACCTGACCTTGACAGCCCTGGCTCCTAAATTTGAAGGATTTGAGCCTGAAGACTTTGAGCTGTGGTTCCAGGTCAATTTGTTGTCTGTGATGGCGAGCTTCCACCCTGGCAGATTGGTGGTGATCCCCAGTAACATCAGCTGTGCATCCTACGGAGCTATGTAAGAGATAATATTTCTGCAGTCCAAAGCTGAACATTTAAAGTTTGCAGGATGATGTCAAACTTTGGCTGCTGACAAGTCACAATGATTTCTGTTTTCTTCCTTCAGACTCACTGGTCTTCGGCAAAGTTTGGAATCCCTGCCCGTGCACATTTCACAGGGTGTGAGATCAAGCATAATGTCCCTCAAGGAGACATTCCCACGTAAGTGGCCAAATTCTCTGCTGACAAACTTTTTCAGATTTCCCCATTGCCACTAGTGTGCTGATAGCTGTACTGATGCCGTGCCTTCATTTCAATATTTTCTTAAACAGGTTGCTCAGTTCCAGATTCCTTCATGGTGAGTTCATTTCTATGGGTGTACTGATGGGTTTTACAATATTTGATCAAAATTTACAAGGACACAATTTTGGCACACAAACTTTGTTAATGATGCTGTTTGATGTATTTTAACTTTAAGTAGCTTTTGCTACCAGACTAACAATTATGCTTTGCTTGTCTCCAGTGCAAGGTGACCCAGATTGATGGTAAGTCTCGAAATGACCAGATATTTCAACTTTGATGACAAGATCGCATTCTGAAAGTACAATATCTGATACACGACTATTGTCTTTTCACAGAAGACCTCATCTGTTATGGAGTTAATAGGTGGGTGAATTACTGTTTTGTCTGGTGCTGGGTTTATGAAGGTAAAGTTCTCTTACACAATCTAACTAAGGTGACAATGGTTTACTTTTTTATTCTTCTCTTCAGATCACAACTCGAACAAACCCTGTCTGTTGGCAATTCCTCTGAAGCCCTGTGCAACTTTTCCATCACTGAGCATGCCTGTTCCTCGGTAAGACTGTTATATGTAAGCTGTAAATCCCAGACCAAGATGTGGCTTTTGCTACATTACCGTCCTGATACTAATCTCCATGAGCTCTGAAAGTTTTTGTTTTATTTCTTTTCAAATTTTTTCCAAGGCTACACATCTCACAGCCAGCAACTTGGTCACACTGATGAACTGCTCACTGGAAAGCCAAAGGACATACCCCGTAGAGATCTGGAAGCTTCTCTTCCAAAAAGCTTCTGCGGCACTAGACCAGGCTCTGGAGACATACGCCAGCATGGTAAATCCAATCCCAACATTTCACACATTTGGTGCTTCCCCGTGGGAATTCTGTGTCAAACCGAAATTGTTTTTTTCAATTCCAGGCCCCCAACAACAGCAACCCGTCCTTGTCACATGCGCTTGAGGCTCTTGGGGAGGTGACAATAGCCAACTTCAGCCAGGCACAACTGCAGAGTGATGTCTTTGTCAGCAGCTGGTTCCAGACAAAGATCCGTCCGTTTCTAGCCTCTCCATCCTCCAACTTCCTATTCTGCCTAAGCTCCAAGAACTTCAGCTGCCATACCTACCAGATTGTGTAAGCACATGTGTGATATATTGCTCCACTGTGAACAAGATTGCAGAGGAACCTGTTGTTTTGTAATTGTTATGGTATTAAAAGTCTTCTCTCAAATTTAGCATCCAGGCATTCAGCAGCCAAAGGCCATCCATGGAGAGAGAAAGACAGCAAGCAGTCTTCACTCATTTCATCAAGCCCTTCCTTTCAAGAAATGACTCATCAGGTACAGGCAAGAGCTCAGGTTCAAATTGGTAAAGTCTCGATAGCATGTGGTAGTTATACCTTGACAATGACTTTGTTTCTGTCTTCGTCGCAGATCCTGGCTGTGTCTCACTTATCAGAGATGTTAAAGAGTGGCTACAGGTAAACCTTGGCAGCTTCTCTCATTTTGCAACCCTGCAGGATCTGCAAGCCCTCAATGCCAACATCTCCAGTGTAAGTGGCAACTGCAGTTACAGTATTCCTATCCCAAACTGAAATGTCTTACCTCTAATTTTCCAATTACTGCTGTTTGATTTCATATTGATTTCCTTTTTTAGGCCGAATCGTTCTCAGTGCTCACTCCTACTCAGGTGGCGCAGTTGACACTGAGTTCAGGGGCCTTGAATGACACAGACCAAATCGACCGTGTGTTTGAGCGACTCGAGGATGGTGATGCTCTGGGAAATGTGAATGAATTCCTGACAGAGTTGACAGCAAATGGAATGGTAGGCTACTCTTGACACCTGGGGAAGATGGATAATGGATGGGCTTAAAACCGAGCATAGTCAGTAATTAGTTACGTATCTCACCCTCTACATCAGTTGTAGGGCACTCATTCATATCAAATATGTTGTTACATCCTATGATGTATGGGGTATCGTAGCGTTTGAATCCTCTCATGTCGTCATTTGACAGGTCCCTGATTTCCAACCTGTTGTGAGAGAGCGTGTGATGAATAGGACCTTCGCCACCATCAGTGCCCATTTCCCAGGATTCCAGAGAGACGACTGGTTTCTTTGGTTCCATGTGTTACTGGTTCCTGTCCTCCCAAGTTTCAGCCCAATGATGCTCAAGAATGCAACCGCAAATATAAACTGCACAAACTACCATGTCGTGTGAGTAGCATTTCAAGAACAAGCAAAATTGCATTGCAAAAAGTGCAAAGTGCTAACGGTGGACAGAATAAGAATGTTTACTTGTTTCCCCTCTGCAGTGTGAGTGGGATAGCCAAAGCTTCCCCTACAGTGCCGTTGCCCAGACGAAAACAAATCACAGAAGTTCTGCTGGGCTACCTGAGAAAATTTGCCAGTGTCATCAACAAGCCAGGTAGGGCTGACGCAGTAAATTGTGCCGTGTGGTTGCTTGTGTGTGCTTGCCCATGGACTTGGAATTGTGAAAAGGTCTGCTGAAATGGCAGTGAGAAGAAAACTGACAATTGACTTTTTCCATGTGTATCAATGCAAAATAATGCTTGCTGAATGGTACATATGTTAATGTCCATCTACGTGCCTTAGTTTGCAGGCAGGGAATTCACAGTGATGCAGAATGGATTGAAGCAAACCTGGGTTCCTTTTCCAAATACACAACATACTCTGACCTCAAAGTCTTCAACCTCTCTGGAGTAAGTCATACATTTTTCAGCCAATCTTTCTTGTAAACAGCCACACAATATTCGCGACTTGGAAAATCTGCACACAGTTGTGGCTTTGCCATATCAAAGAAAAAAGCAATTCATATATCATCTTGGTTTGTGCCATCAGTTGGCAGTTGTGGACTCCCTCTCACCAAACCAGAAGGCTGATCTGTTCCTGGATGAAGAGAGCGGCGCTTTGGAGGATGAGGCCTTCGTAGAGGAGGTTTTCAGAGGCTTGACAGAGTCCCCTGATGATGGGCAGATCGATGAGTTTTTCGAGAGTTTTTCAGAGATCACCAAGCAGGTGAATGCTTCACTTTAAGATTTGACATATTTTACCACAAAATTGGTTGGTAAACTGGTCTGTTGGAAGTGGTCCTGGGGTGGATGAATTTTGGCAGAATCTAATAAGTGGCCAAGATTTCACTCAAAAGGATACATTTCTGTTATGCTTCTTGAATAAATGGCCTCCAATGATTCCTTGATTGATGCCCCTGATGCACTAAAGTACAAAGATGTGTCACCAAGCTTGCTCTCACTACAATGATTCAGTAATGTAAATTGTACTCCTGAACTGAAACATGAATGCTTTTATTTCCAGAAAAACATCACCTTCATCAGAAATCCAGGTGTGCGAGACACCATCTTGAACCTGACCTTGACAGCCCTGGCTCCTAAATTTGAAGGATTTGAGCCTGAAGACTTTGAGCTGTGGTTCCAGGTCAATTTGTTGTCTGTGATGGCGAGCTTCCACCCTGGCAGATTGGTGGTGATCCCCAGTAACATCAGCTGTGCATCCTACGGAGCTATGTAAGAGATAATATTTCTGCAGTCCAAAGCTGAACATTTAAAGTTTGCAGGATGATGTCAAACTTTGGCTGCTGACAAGTCACAATGATTTCTGTTTTCTTCCTTCAGACTCACTGGTCTTCGGCAAAGTTTGGAATCCCTGCCCGTGCACATTTCACAGGGTGTGAGATCAAGCATAATGTCCCTCAAGGAGACATTCCCACGTAAGTGGCCAAATTCTCTGCTGACAAACTTTTTCAGATTTCCCCATTGCCACTAGTGTGCTGATAGCTGTACTGATGCCGTGCCTTCATTTCAATATTTTCTTAAACAGGTTGCTCAGTTCCAGATTCCTTCATGGTGAGTTCATTTCTATGGGTGTACTGATGGGTTTTACAATATTTGATCAAAATTTACAAGGACACAATTTTGGCACACAAACTTTGTTAATGATGCTGTTTGATGTATTTTAACTTTAAGTAGCTTTTGCTACCAGACTAACAATTATGCTTTGCTTGTCTCCAGTGCAAGGTGACCCAGATTGATGGTAAGTCTCGAAATGACCAGATATTTCAACTTTGATGACAAGATCGCATTCTGAAAGTACAATATCTGATACACGACTATTGTCTTTTCACAGAAGACCTCATCTGTTATGGAGTTAATAGGTGGGTGAATTACTGTTTTGTCTGGTGCTGGGTTTATGAAGGTAAAGTTCTCTTACACAATCTAACTAAGGTGACAATGGTTTACTTTTTTATTCTTCTCTTCAGATCACAACTCGAACAAACCCTGTCTGTTGGCAATTCCTCTGAAGCCCTGTGCAACTTTTCCATCACTGAGCATGCCTGTTCCTCGGTAAGACTGTTATATGTAAGCTGTAAATCCCAGACCAAGATGTGGCTTTTGCTACATTACCGTCCTGATACTAATCTCCATGAGCTCTGAAAGTTTTTGTTTTATTTCTTTTCAAATTTTTTCCAAGGCTACACATCTCACAGCCAGCAACTTGGTCACACTGATGAACTGCTCACTGGAAAGCCAAAGGACATACCCCGTAGAGATCTGGAAGCTTCTCTTCCAAAAAGCTTCTGCGGCACTAGACCAGGCTCTGGAGACATACGCCAGCATGGTAAATCCAATCCCAACATTTCACACATTTGGTGCTTCCCCGTGGGAATTCTGTGTCAAACCGAAATTGTTTTTTTCAATTCCAGGCCCCCAACAACAGCAACCCGTCCTTGTCACATGCGCTTGAGGCTCTTGGGGAGGTGACAATAGCCAACTTCAGCCAGGCACAACTGCAGAGTGATGTCTTTGTCAGCAGCTGGTTCCAGACAAAGATCCGTCCGTTTCTAGCCTCTCCATCCTCCAACTTCCTATTCTGCCTAAGCTCCAAGAACTTCAGCTGCCATACCTACCAGATTGTGTAAGCACATGTGTGATATATTGCTCCACTGTGAACAAGATTGCAGAGGAACCTGTTGTTTTGTAATTGTTATGGTATTAAAAGTCTTCTCTCAAATTTAGCATCCAGGCATTCAGCAGCCAAAGGCCATCCATGGAGAGAGAAAGACAGCAAGCAGTCTTCACTCATTTCATCAAGCCCTTCCTTTCAAGAAATGACTCATCAGGTACAGGCAAGAGCTCAGGTTCAAATTGGTAAAGTCTCGATAGCATGTGGTAGTTATACCTTGACAATGACTTTGTTTCTGTCTTTGTCGCAGATCCTGGCTGTGTCTCACTTATCAGAGATGTTAAAGAGTGGCTACAGGTAAACCTTGGCAGCTTCTCTCATTTTGCAACCCTGCAGGATCTGCAAGCCCTCAATGCCAACATCTCCAGTGTAAGTGGCAACTGCAGTTACAGTATTCCTATCCCAAACTGAAATGTCTTACCTCTAATTTTCCAATTACTGCTGTTTGATTTCATATTGATTTCCTTTTTTAGGCCGAATCGTTCTCAGTGCTCACTCCTACTCAGGTGGCGCAGTTGACACTGAGTTCAGGGGCCTTGAATGACACAGACCAAATCGACCGTGTGTTTGAGCGACTCGAGGATGGTGATGCTCTGGGAAATGTGAATGAATTCCTGACAGAGTTGACAGCAAATGGAATGGTAGGCTACTCTTGACACCTGGGGAAGATGGATAATGGATGGGCTTAAAACCGAGCATAGTCAGTAATTAGTTACGTATCTCACCCTCTACATCAGTTGTAGGGCACTCATTCATATCAAATATGTTGTTACATCCTATGATGTATGGGGTATCGTGGCGTTTGAATCCTCTCATGTCGTCATTTGACAGGTCCCTGATTTCCAACCTGTTGTGAGAGAGCGTGTGATGAATAGGACCTTCGCCACCATCAGTGCCCATTTCCCAGGATTCCAGAGAGACGACTGGTTTCTTTGGTTCCATGTGTTACTGGTTCCTGTCCTCCCAAGTTTCAGCCCAATGATGCTCAAGAATGCAACCGCAAATATAAACTGCACAAACTACCATGTCGTGTGAGTAGCATTTCAAGAACAAGCAAAATTGCATTGCAAAAAGTGCAAAGTGCTAACGGTGGACAGAATAAGAATGTTTACTTGTTTCCCCTCTGCAGTGTGAGTGGGATAGCCAAAGCTTCCCCTACAGTGCCGTTGCCCAGACGAAAACAAATCACAGAAGTTCTGCTGGGCTACCTGAGAAAATTTGCCAGTGTCATCAACAAGCCAGGTAGGGCTGACGCAGTAAATTGTGCCGTGTGGTTGCTTGTGTGTGCTTGCCCATGGACTTGGAATTGTGAAAAGGTCTGCTGAAATGGCAGTGAGAAGAAAACTGACAATTGACTTTTTCCATGTGTATCAATGCAAAATAATGCTTGCTGAATGGTACATATGTTAATGTCCATCTACGTGCCTTAGTTTGCAGGCAGGGAATTCACAGTGATGCAGAATGGATTGAAGCAAACCTGGGTTCCTTTTCCAAATACACAACATACTCTGACCTCAAAGTCTTCAACCTCTCTGGAGTAAGTCATACATTTTTCAGCCAATCTTTCTTGTAAACAGCCACACAATATTCGCGACTTGGAAAATCTGCACACAGTTGTGGCTTTGCCATATCAAAGAAAAAAGCAATTCATATATCATCTTGGTTTGTGCCATCAGTTGGCAGTTGTGGACTCCCTCTCACCAAACCAGAAGGCTGATCTGTTCCTGGATGAAGAGAGCGGTGCTTTGGAGGATGAGGCCTTCGTAGAGGAGGTTTTCAGAGGCTTGACAGAGTCCCCTGATGATGGGCAGATCGATGAGTTTTTCGAGAGTTTTTCAGAGATCACCAAGCAGGTGAATGCTTCACTTTAAGATTTGACATATTTTACCACAAAATTGGCTGGTAAACTGGTCTGTTGGAAGTGGTCCTGGGGTGGATGAATTTTGGCAGAATCTAATAAGTGGCCAAGATTTCACTCAAAAGGATACATTTCTGTTATGCTTCTTGAATAAATGGCCTCCAATGATTCCTTGATTGATGCCCCTGATGCACTAAAGTACAAAGATGTGTCACCAAGCTTGCTCTCACTACAATGATTCAGTAATGTAAATTGTACTCCTGAACTGAAACATGAATGCTTTTATTTCCAGAAAAACATCACCTTCATCAGAAATCCAGGTGTGCGAGACACCATCTTGAACCTGACCTTGACAGCCCTGGCTCCTAAATTTGAAGGATTTGAGCCTGAAGACTTTGAGCTGTGGTTCCAGGTCAATTTGTTGTCTGTGATGGCGAGCTTCCACCCTGGCAGATTGGTGGTGATCCCCAGTAACATCAGCTGTGCATCCTACGGAGCTATGTAAGAGATAATATTTCTGCAGTCCAAAGCTGAACATTTAAAGTTTGCAGGATGATGTCAAACTTTGGCTGCTGACAAGTCACAATGATTTCTGTTTTCTTCCTTCAGACTCACTGGTCTTCGGCAAAGTTTGGAATCCCTGCCCGTGCACATTTCACAGGGTGTGAGATCAAGCATAATGTCCCTCAAGGAGACATTCCCACGTAAGTGGCCAAATTCTCTGCTGACAAACTTTTTCAGATTTCCCCATTGCCACTAGTGTGCTGATAGCTGTACTGATGCCATGCCTTCATTTCAATATTTTCTAAAACAGGTTGCTCAGTTCCAGATTCCTTCATGGTGAGTTCATTTCTATGGGTGTACTGATGGGTTTTACAATATTTGATCAAAATTTACAAGGACACAATTTTGGCACACAAACTTTGTTAATGATGCTGTTTGATGTATTTTAACTTTAAGTAGCTTTTGCTACCAGACTAACAATTATGCTTTGCTTGTCTCCAGTGCAAGGTGACCCAGATTGATGGTAAGTCTCGAAATGACCAGATATTTCAACTTTGATGACAAGATCGCATTCTGAAAGTACAATATCTGATACACGACTATTGTCTTTTCACAGAAGACCTCATCTGTTATGGAGTTAATAGGTGGGTGAATTACTGTTTTGTCTGGTGCTGGGTTTATGAAGGTAAAGTTCTCTTACACAATCTAACTAAGGTGACAATGGTTTACTTTTTTATTCTTCTCTTCAGATCACAACTCGAACAAACCCTGTCTGTTGGCAATTCCTCTGAAGCCCTGTGCAACTTTTCCATCACTGAGCATGCCTGTTCCTCGGTAAGACTGTTATATGTAAGCTGTAAATCCCAGACCAAGATGTGGCTTTTGCTACATTACCGTCCTGATACTAATCTCCATGAGCTCTGAAAGTTTTTGTTTTATTTCTTTTCAAATTTTTTCCAAGGCTACACATCTCACAGCCAGCAACTTGGTCACACTGATGAACTGCTCACTGGAAAGCCAAAGGACATACCCCGTAGAGATCTGGAAGCTTCTCTTCCAAAAAGCTTCTGCGGCACTAGACCAGGCTCTGGAGACATACGCCAGCATGGTAAATCCAATCCCAACATTTCACACATTTGGTGCTTCCCCGTGGGAATTCTGTGTCAAACCGAAATTGTTTTTTTCAATTCCAGGCCCCCAACAACAGCAACCCGTCCTTGTCACATGCGCTTGAGGCTCTTGGGGAGGTGACAATAGCCAACTTCAGCCAGGCACAACTGCAGAGTGATGTCTTTGTCAGCAGCTGGTTCCAGACAAAGATCCGTCCGTTTCTAGCCTCTCCATCCTCCAACTTCCTATTCTGCCTAAGCTCCAAGAACTTCAGCTGCCATACCTACCAGATTGTGTAAGCACATGTGTGATATATTGCTCCACTGTGAACAAGATTGCAGAGGAACCTGTTGTTTTGTAATTGTTATGGTATTAAAAGTCTTCTCTCAAATTTAGCATCCAGGCATTCAGCAGCCAAAGGCCATCCATGGAGAGAGAAAGACAGCAAGCAGTCTTCACTCATTTCATCAAGCCCTTCCTTTCAAGAAATGACTCATCAGGTACAGGCAAGAGCTCAGGTTCAAATTGGTAAAGTCTCGATAGCATGTGGTAGTTATACCTTGACAATGACTTTGTTTCTGTCTTCGTCGCAGATCCTGGCTGTGTCTCACTTATCAGAGATGTTAAAGAGTGGCTACAGGTAAACCTTGGCAGCTTCTCTCATTTTGCAACCCTGCAGGATCTGCAAGCCCTCAATGCCAACTTCTCCAGTGTAAGTGGCAACTGCGGTTACAGTATTCCTATCCCAAACTGAAATGTCTTACCTCTAATTTTCCAATTACTGCTGTTTGATTTCATATTGATTTCCTTTTTTAGGCCGAATCGTTGTCAGTGCTCACTCCTACTCAGGTGGCGCAGTTGACACTGAGTTCAGGGGCCTTGAATGACACAGACCAAATCGACCGTGTGTTTGAGCGACTCGAGGCTGGTGATGCTCTGGGAAATGTGAATGAATTCCTGACAGAGTTGACAGCAAATGGAATGGTAGGCTACTCTTGACACCTGGGGAAGATGGATAATGGATGGGCTTAAAACCGAGCATAGTCAGTAATTAGTTATGTATCTCACCCTCTACATCAGTTGTAGGGCACTCATTCATATCAAATATGTTGTTACATCCTATGATGTATGGGGTATCGTGGCGTTTGAATCCTCTCATGTCGTCATTTGACAGGTCCCTGATTTCCAACCTGTTGTGAGAGAGCGTGTGATGAATAGGACCTTCGCCACCATCAGTGCCCATTTCCCAGGATTCCAGAGAGACGACTGGTTTCTTTGGTTCCATGTGTTACTGGTTCCTGTCCTCCCAAGTTTCAGCCCAATGATGCTCAAGAATGCAACCGCAAATATAAACTGCACAAACTACCATGTCGTGTGAGTAGCATTTCAAGAACAAGCAAAATTGCATTGCAAAAAGTGCAAAGTGCTAACGGTGGACAGAATAAGAATGTTTACTTGTTTCCCCTCTGCAGTGTGAGTGGGATAGCCAAAGCTTCCCCTACAGTGCCGTTGCCCAGACGAAAACAAATCACAGAAGTTCTGCTGGGCTACCTGAGAAAATTTGCCAGTGTCATCAACAAGCCAGGTAGGGCTGACGCAGTAAATTGCGCCGTGTGGTTGCTTGTGTGTGCTTGCCCATGGACTTGGAATTGTGAAAAGGTCTGCTGAAATGGCAGTGAGAAGAAAACTGACAATTGACTTTTTCCATGTGTATCAATGCAAAATAATGCTTGCTGAATGGTACATATGTTAATGTCCATCTACGTGCCTTAGTTTGCAGGCAGGGAATTCACAGTGATGCAGAATGGATTGAAGCAAACCTGGGTTCCTTTTCCAAATACACAACATACTCTGACCTCAAAGTCTTCAACCTCTCTGGAGTAAGTCATACATTTTTCAGCCAATCTTTCTTGAAAACAGCCACACAATATTCGCGACTTGGAAAATCTGCACACAGTTGTGGCTTTGCCATATCAAAGAAAAAAGCAATTCATATATCATCTTGGTTTGTGCCATCAGTTGGCAGTTGTGGACTCCCTCTCACCAAACCAGAAGGCTGATCTGTTCCTGGATGAAGAGAGCGGCGCTTTGGAGGATGAGGCCTTCGTAGAGGAGGTTTTCAGAGGCTTGACAGAGTCCCCTGATGATGGGCAGCTCGATGAGTTTTTCGAGAGTTTTTCAGAGATCACCAAGCAGGTGAATGCTTCACTTTAAGATTTGACATATTTTACCACAAAATTGGCTGGTAAACTGGTCTGTTGGAAGTGGTCCTGGGGTGGATGAATTTTGGCAGAATCTAATAAGTGGCCAAGATTTCACTCAAAAGGATACATTTCTGTTATGCTTCTTGAATAAATGGCCTCCAATGATTCCTTGATTGATGCCCCTGATGCACTAAAGTACAAAGATGTGTCACCAAGCTTGCTCTCACTACAATGATTCAGTAATGTAAATTGTACTCCTGAACTGAAACATGAATGCTTTTATTTCCAGAAAAACATCACCTTCATCAGAAATCCAGGTGTGCGAGACACCATCTTGAACCTGACCTTGACAGCCCTGGCTCCTAAATTTGAAGGATTTGAGCCTGAAGACTTTGAGCTGTGGTTCCAGGTCAATTTGTTGTCTGTGATGGCGAGCTTCCACCCTGGCAGATTGGTGGTGATCCCCAGTAACATCAGCTGTGCATCCTACGGAGCTATGTAAGAGATAATATTTCTGCAGTCCAAAGCTGAACATTTAAAGTTTGCAGGATGATGTCAAACTTTGGCTGCTGACAAGTCACAATGATTTCTGTTTTCTTCCTTCAGACTCACTGGTCTTCGGCAAAGTTTGGAATCCCTGCCCGTGCACATTTCACAGGGTGTGAGATCAAGCATAATGTCCCTCAAGGAGACATTCCCACGTAAGTGGCCAAATTCTCTGCTGACAAACTTTTTCAGATTTCCCCATTGCCACTAGTGTGCTGATAGCTGTACTGATGCCGTGCCTTTATTTCAATATTTTCTTAAACAGGTTGCTCAGTTCCAGATTCCTTCATGGTGAGTTCATTTCTATGGGTGTACTGATGGGTTTTACAATATTTGATCAAAATTTACAAGGACACAATTTTGGCACACAAACTTTGTTAATGATGCTGTTTGATGTATTTTAACTTTAAGTAGCTTTTGCTACCAGACTAACAATTATGCTTTGCTTGTCTCCAGTGCAAGGTGACCCAGATTGATGGTAAGTCTCGAAATGACCAGATATTTCAACTTTGATGACAAGATCGCATTCTGAAAGTACAATATCTGATACACGACTATTGTCTTTTCACAGAAGACCTCATCTGTTATGGAGTTAATAGGTGGGTGAATTACTGTTTTGTCTGGTGCTGGGTTTATGAAGGTAAAGTTCTCTTACACAATCTAACTAAGGTGACAATGGTTTACTTTTTTATTCTTCTCTTCAGATCACAACTCGAACAAACCCTGTCTGTTGGCAATTCCTCTGAAGCCCTGTGCAACTTTTCCATCACTGAGCATGCCTGTTCCTCGGTAAGACTGTTATATGTAAGCTGTAAATCCCAGACCAAGATGTGGCTTTTGCTACATTACCGTCCTGATACTAATCTCCATGAGCTCTGAAAGTTTTTGTTTTATTTCTTTTCAAATTTTTTCCAAGGCTACACATCTCACAGCCAGCAACTTGGTCACACTGATGAACTGCTCACTGGAAAGCCAAAGGACATACCCCGTAGAGATCTGGAAGCTTCTCTTCCAAAAAGCTTCTGCGGCACTAGACCAGGCTCTGGAGACATACGCCAGCATGGTAAATCCAATCCCAACATTTCACACATTTGGTGCTTCCCCGTGGGAATTCTGTGTCAAACCGAAATTGTTTTTTTCAATTCCAGGCCCCCAACAACAGCAACCCGTCCTTGTCACATGCGCTTGAGGCTCTTGGGGAGGTGACAATAGCCAACTTCAGCCAGGCACAACTGCAGAGTGATGTCTTTGTCAGCAGCTGGTTCCAGACAAAGATCCGTCCGTTTCTAGCCTCTCCATCCTCCAACTTCCTATTCTGCCTAAGCTCCAAGAACTTCAGCTGCCATACCTACCAGATTGTGTAAGCACATGTGTGATATATTGCTCCACTGTGAACAAGATTGCAGAGGAACCTGTTGTTTTGTAATTGTTATGGTATTAAAAGTCTTCTCTCAAATTTAGCATCCAGGCATTCAGCAGCCAAAGGCCATCCATGGAGAGAGAAAGACAGCAAGCAGTCTTCACTCATTTCATCAAGCCCTTCCTTTCAAGAAATGACTCATCAGGTACAGGCAAGAGCTCAGGTTCAAATTGGTAAAGTCTCGATAGCATGTGGTAGTTATACCTTGACAATGACTTTGTTTCTGTCTTCGTCGCAGATCCTGGCTGTGTCTCACTTATCAGAGATGTTAAAGAGTGGCTACAGGTAAACCTTGGCAGCTTCTCTCATTTTGCAACCCTGCAGGATCTGCAAGCCCTCAATGCCAACTTCTCCAGTGTAAGTGGCAACTGCGGTTACAGTATTCCTATCCCAAACTGAAATGTCTTACCTCTAATTTTCCAATTACTGCTGTTTGATTTCATATTGATTTCCTTTTTTAGGCCGAATCGTTGTCAGTGCTCACTCCTACTCAGGTGGCGCAGTTGACACTGAGTTCAGGGGCCTTGAATGACACAGACCAAATCGACCGTGTGTTTGAGCGACTCGAGGCTGGTGATGCTCTGGGAAATGTGAATGAATTCCTGACAGAGTTGACAGCAAATGGAATGGTAGGCTACTCTTGACACCTGGGGAAGATGGATAATGGATGGGCTTAAAACCGAGCATAGTCAGTAATTAGTTATGTATCTCACCCTCTACATCAGTTGTAGGGCACTCATTCATATCAAATATGTTGTTACATCCTATGATGTATGGGGTATCGTGGCGTTTGAATCCTCTCATGTCGTCATTTGACAGGTCCCTGATTTCCAACCTGTTGTGAGAGAGCGTGTGATGAATAGGACCTTCGCCACCATCAGTGCCCATTTCCCAGGATTCCAGAGAGACGACTGGTTTCTTTGGTTCCATGTGTTACTGGTTCCTGTCCTCCCAAGTTTCAGCCCAATGATGCTCAAGAATGCAACCGCAAATATAAACTGCACAAACTACCATGTCGTGTGAGTAGCATTTCAAGAACAAGCAAAATTGCATTGCAAAAAGTGCAAAGTGCTAACGGTGGACAGAATAAGAATGTTTACTTGTTTCCCCTCTGCAGTGTGAGTGGGATAGCCAAAGCTTCCCCTACAGTGCCGTTGCCCAGACGAAAACAAATCACAGAAGTTCTGCTGGGCTACCTGAGAAAATTTGCCAGTGTCATCAACAAGCCAGGTAGGGCTGACGCAGTAAATTGCGCCGTGTGGTTGCTTGTGTGTGCTTGCCCATGGACTTGGAATTGTGAAAAGGTCTGCTGAAATGGCAGTGAGAAGAAAACTGACAATTGACTTTTTCCATGTGTATCAATGCAAAATAATGCTTGCTGAATGGTACATATGTTAATGTCCATCTACGTGCCTTAGTTTGCAGGCAGGGAATTCACAGTGATGCAGAATGGATTGAAGCAAACCTGGGTTCCTTTTCCAAATACACAACATACTCTGACCTCAAAGTCTTCAACCTCTCTGGAGTAAGTCATACATTTTTCAGCCAATCTTTCTTGAAAACAGCCACACAATATTCGCGACTTGGAAAATCTGCACACAGTTGTGGCTTTGCCATATCAAAGAAAAAAGCAATTCATATATCATCTTGGTTTGTGCCATCAGTTGGCAGTTGTGGACTCCCTCTCACCAAACCAGAAGGCTGATCTGTTCCTGGATGAAGAGAGCGGCGCTTTGGAGGATGAGGCCTTCGTAGAGGAGGTTTTCAGAGGCTTGACAGAGTCCCCTGATGATGGGCAGCTCGATGAGTTTTTCGAGAGTTTTTCAGAGATCACCAAGCAGGTGAATGCTTCACTTTAAGATTTGACATATTTTACCACAAAATTGGCTGGTAAACTGGTCTGTTGGAAGTGGTCCTGGGGTGGATGAATTTTGGCAGAATCTAATAAGTGGCCAAGATTTCACTCAAAAGGATACATTTCTGTTATGCTTCTTGAATAAATGGCCTCCAATGATTCCTTGATTGATGCCCCTGATGCACTAAAGTACAAAGATGTGTCACCAAGCTTGCTCTCACTACAATGATTCAGTAATGTAAATTGTACTCCTGAACTGAAACATGAATGCTTTTATTTCCAGAAAAACATCACCTTCATCAGAAATCCAGGTGTGCGAGACACCATCTTGAACCTGACCTTGACAGCCCTGGCTCCTAAATTTGAAGGATTTGAGCCTGAAGACTTTGAGCTGTGGTTCCAGGTCAATTTGTTGTCTGTGATGGCGAGCTTCCACCCTGGCAGATTGGTGGTGATCCCCAGTAACATCAGCTGTGCATCCTACGGAGCTATGTAAGAGATAATATTTCTGCAGTCCAAAGCTGAACATTTAAAGTTTGCAGGATGATGTCAAACTTTGGCTGCTGACAAGTCACAATGATTTCTGTTTTCTTCCTTCAGACTCACTGGTCTTCGGCAAAGTTTGGAATCCCTGCCCGTGCACATTTCACAGGGTGTGAGATCAAGCATAATGTCCCTCAAGGAGACATTCCCACGTAAGTGGCCAAATTCTCTGCTGACAAACTTTTTCAGATTTCCCCATTGCCACTAGTGTGCTGATAGCTGTACTGATGCCGTGCCTTTATTTCAATATTTTCTTAAACAGGTTGCTCAGTTCCAGATTCCTTCATGGTGAGTTCATTTCTATGGGTGTACTGATGGGTTTTACAATATTTGATCAAAATTTACAAGGACACAATTTTGGCACACAAACTTTGTTAATGATGCTGTTTGATGTATTTTAACTTTAAGTAGCTTTTGCTACCAGACTAACAATTATGCTTTGCTTGTCTCCAGTGCAAGGTGACCCAGATTGATGGTAAGTCTCGAAATGACCAGATATTTCAACTTTGATGACAAGATCGCATTCTGAAAGTACAATATCTGATACACGACTATTGTCTTTTCACAGAAGACCTCATCTGTTATGGAGTTAATAGGTGGGTGAATTACTGTTTTGTCTGGTGCTGGGTTTATGAAGGTAAAGTTCTCTTACACAATCTAACTAAGGTGACAATGGTTTACTTTTTTATTCTTCTCTTCAGATCACAACTCGAACAAACCCTGTCTGTTGGCAATTCCTCTGAAGCCCTGTGCAACTTTTCCATCACTGAGCATGCCTGTTCCTCGGTAAGACTGTTATATGTAAGCTGTAAATCCCAGACCAAGATGTGGCTTTTGCTACATTACCGTCCTGATACTAATCTCCATGAGCTCTGAAAGTTTTTGTTTTATTTCTTTTCAAATTTTTTCCAAGGCTACACATCTCACAGCCAGCAACTTGGTCACACTGATGAACTGCTCACTGGAAAGCCAAAGGACATACCCCGTAGAGATCTGGAAGCTTCTCTTCCAAAAAGCTTCTGCGGCACTAGACCAGGCTCTGGAGACATACGCCAGCATGGTAAATCCAATCCCAACATTTCACACATTTGGTGCTTCCCCGTGGGAATTCTGTGTCTAACCGAAATTGTTTTTTTCAATTCCAGGCCCCCAACAACAGCAACCCGTCCTTGTCACATGCGCTTGAGGCTCTTGGGGAGGTGACAATAGCCAACTTCAGCCAGGCACAACTGCAGAGTGATGTCTTTGTCAGCAGCTGGTTCCAGACAAAGATCCGTCCGTTTCTAGCCTCTCCATCCCCCAACTTCCTATTCTGCCTAAGCTCCAAAAACTTCAGCTGCCATACCTACCAGATTGTGTAAGCACATGTGTGATATATTGCTCCACTGTGAACAAGATTGCAGAGGAACCTGTTGTTTTGTAATTGTTATGGTATTAAAAGTATTCTCTCAAATTTAGCATCCAGGCATTCAGCAGCCAAATGGCATCCATGGACACAGAAAGACAGCAAGCAGTCTTCACTCATTTCATCAAGCCCTTCCTTTCAAGAAATGACTCATCAGGTACAGGCAAGAGCTCAGGTTCAAATTGGTAAAGTCTCGATAGCATGTGGTAGTTATACCTTGACAATGACTTTGTTTCTGTCTTCATTGCAGATCCTGGCTGTGTCTCACTTATCAGAGATATTAAAGTGTGGCTACAGGTAAACTTTGGCAGCTTCTCTGGTTTTGCAACCCTCCAGGATCTGCAAGCCCTCAATGCCAACATCTCCAGTGTAAGTAGCAACCATTGCCCTTCTTGCAGCCGGTCTGCCTTTCAAAGGGAATAGGAGTTGACTCTATGATTGTTTTGATTCATGTAATTGCCAAAACTCTTTCTCCCTTGGTTCTTACTTGCCCAGATTGTGTGCCATTTAAAGGAATGGGGTGTAAGATCTAAGGGGATCTATTTGCAGAAATGGAATACAATATCCATTACTCTGTTTACACAATGGAAACATAGTACCAGCCATTATTGTGTTTACATCGTGTGCATAGTTACATTAGTGTTTAATCACCTGAAAATAATAATCTTTGTATTTTTGTTCGTTTAGAATGAGCCCTTCATATCTACATAGGAAGCGGGTCCTCTTTAATGTGTCCGCCATGTTTCTATAGTAGCCCAGAACGGACAAACCAAGCACTGGCTCTAGAGAGAGCCTTTAATGCTTTTACATTACCTGAAGGCTACCGTAGTTCTCCAACATGATTGGAAAGGGAGGGTTGCGGGGGATGGGTATTTAGTTCCCTGCAATTCTGCAAAATCACCACTTGATGCTACTAAGTCCAACACACTGCTCTTTTAACGAGCAAAAGTGGAGTTTAACAAGCCCTAAATGCACCTGCGCCATGCACTTTACACCATGTGCTATATGGCCCAAAGTCTTTAAAGTCTATAAAATCTGTCCTTTTCACCATATTACTGGTTTCATATACTTGCTGGTGTATTGTATTTGAAAATGCATCCTCACAATACCCAACAATACGTTTTTTTTATTTGATTTATTATTATTATTGTGTAATGCTTAAATAATATGCCCAGCCCAAACAGGCCTACAAGACACCATTATTTATCAATAAAGACAGAAACCAGATAAGAAACATCCATTACAAATACTACCAAACAAATAAACCATCCTGTATCCAACTCTTTGTTGTCAGTGCACCAAAACATTTCTGGATTTTGAAGAGACATTTCATGTAATATATCCTCAACTCATCATTATAGGGATGATACAGAAGTAAATAATTGTGATTCATTCTCAATGTCTCCTAATTCGCATAATTCACACAACCTGTTATCCTCCTGGATGTTTTTAAATTTGCCAACTTCAAGGGCCAGAGAGAATTCTCAACCGTGCACCTAGAGACCTTTGACTTCTTCATAAGTTTGCTGTAACATAAGATTCAGCACCATAATTGTGATTTGAAAATGTTTGTAGTTTTGGCTTAAACAATCTTTCAACTACCTTTCTTCAAATTGTGTTCATGCTGCATGACACATATTACTCTGAATATATTGTAGTTCAGCTTCCTAATAAACAGTATGATGCTTTGTAGCCCATGGAGAACTGTGGGATTTACTGCAAAGGAAAACCATCTTACTGACCCTGTATGATTACAGTCTTATCATTTCACATTTTGACAATATTGATCCAGGAATCCAACCCATATCACCCTGAATAGCCAAAGTAGGAGCAAACGTGTGAACACTCAAAAAAACTGTGTGCATCTCTATTCTGTATATATTCTGCTTTTTTTTTTACATTATGCATATCCCCAAAGTATAATTCAATATGGGGGAGACATTTGTATTTATTGACAACCTCCATCTATAACACCAGGTATTTAACACGCTTAAAATATTTTAAATCCTCCTCAGATTCAGCCAGTACAGCAATATCATCTGTGTACCAGAATTAGCCCAGATAATACAAGGCATGTTCCTTTTAGTTATCCAACAGGTAATAATGTTTTAATTATGTGGACATATATGGTGATGGCACAAATTACCTTAAATATGTCCTGCTTTCAGCCTGGAGCTAAAAAGAAAAACACCTATACTCTGCTGCTGTTTCACCCAATACATCATGATTAGGTAAATAGTGAGGCAGACTGCAAATAGTAAGACAAACAGTGGTAATGTTATACCTCTAACTAAGCATTGGCCTAGTCAGCTAACATAACAAATCAGCAAGCAACTGACAAAGAGCGTATTCTTTAATAGTTCAAATTTACTCACCATTTTGCTTTACTGTATGATGAACAAAATCCCCAACGAACAAAACTCCAAATATTTGTGGGCTAAATCCTCAAACAGCAGAAGCCAACAATATTTCCATATTGTATTTTTCTACAGAGCAACCCAAACGGCTTATTGATAAGTTGCAACCTGTTACACATACTCACACATGTGATTGATATCTGTGTATTTATGTACGTAGATCAGGTGGGTGGACAGGAAATCTGCTGCAGTCTGAGTGGTTCATGTGTGTAATAATAATAAATAGCAAAATAATAATAAAATAACCAAAGCTAAATTCAATATATATTAAACACTAAATAATTCTACAGGTCAGCTGTAACTAGTACCAGTATTACTATTTACTCAGGTCTGCAAAATAGCCGAAAGCTTGAAACACATTTATTAATTTGGCAGGTAACCAAGCCATTATTTGTGCTTTGCCATTAGACATCACTTGCTTTTATTCCTTTAAGACAAATTCTATTTTACACTATTAAAAAGGTCTAAATTGGCAGACTGGGAGGTCCATTGTTTAACCTAAGCATACAACTGCATGCCCTTCCACTGTAAGTGTTTGCTTACTGAAATGCTGCTTGTCACTTTTTAGGCGGACGTTGAAGATCTTCTCACTCTCAGACAGCTGGCCCAGCTCGCAGCGACTCCCTCACAGCTGAAGACAGCACAAGATGTGACAAAAATCATGAGAGTCATCGATCCTGTTGACTTTGGTGCTTTCTTTGACATAGTCTCACCAGCCATTGAGGTAAACGTATAGCTGACACTTTATTTTTTGCCTTATAATACTTAAATTGTTTCTACACACAAACACATGGCATAATATTTTTTTTAAATGTTATATTTTCGAATAGTAACTTTAAAATCCAACTGAAATGCATTCTATGCAACATTGAAATGCCAGTTTATTGGGCTCACCTAGCTAAAACCAATGCAGTCAAGTAATTCAACAACTCTGCAATGAATTCTACCTTCATTAAGTGTGGTCCAGAGTAGGGCTGGGCGGTATGACCAAAAATGCATATCATGGTATTTTGTAAGATTCTGGCGGTTTCACGGTATATCAAGGTATTTTTTTTTTCGTGTTAAAGCATTAATTAATTAACACCGAAAAGAACCGGCCGGCCAACCGGCCAGTGAGCGGTGAACAGCTGTTTGTGTGGCGTGTCTTCCGTTCCGTCACTTCCTGTTTCCTTCACCTACATTCCCCTGGGTCCTAAGCCCCTCCAAGTACAGCTTCTTATCACCCTCTTTGTACCAACGTACATTTATAACAATTACCACACATATTACACGGTAATCAGCGTTGCATATGTGTCTGACCAAAATAGCTTTTGTTGTTCAGTCTTTGTTCATCCTGCATCGCTCTTTTCTGCGACAGAGCCTCTCCCAGCTGTTAGCAGACTGTTGTTAGCGAGCTGTACCCAGCATGCAGTTCGGCGGTGAAATTTTATAAATGTACAATTATTAGTGTTACAAATTGTTTGTGTCACAAACTGTTGTGTCGTGGTGTTTTGCCCTGTTAAAGAGCGTTAGTTGTGGGTTGTTAATTGTTGTTATAAAGTTATAACCATGACTAGGGTTCCCTCTCAATACACTAAAGATAACTAGCTCCGACTGTTACACTACTAGCGGCGAACAATATATTTCGCTGCCTGTTGAAGAGCAACAGAAGTTGTTTTGGCTGTGCACTTATATGAAAAATTCATATCGTACGGGAAATTAAAACCGGTATACCGCCCAGCCCTAGTCCAGACTTTGTGGTCCAGATTTTGTGGAAAATAGGCAAATTTTTCCAAGCATGGATATATCTTGCATCATGGCTTACTTAAATAAGCTAGTGAAAATTGACCAAGAAAATTTTTTCTATCTAACTTAATTTTGCAGGCTAATGTAAAGAAGCAATTTCTCTAACGTTAGCCAGCTTCTGTAGCAAGTTCAACAGTTTTGAAAAAACAAATTTGGTAATTTTACACACATCAAAGTTGAACTGAAACACACTTCTTTTTCTTTGCAACATTAAACACTGAAATGTCTATATAGCTAAAATAATGTAGTGTAATACGACAGCTCTGCAATAAATACTCACTTCATTGAGGTTATGATAAATTGTTAAAGGTGTTGAATCCACGTAATGATAATTTTGGAGGCTTAAGTTTGTTGTGCTGATAAGTTGTATTGTACATAGCCAATAAAGTCCTGTCAGGGGCTATTTTTTAACATCTTTTTAGCACAATTATCTTGCGGGGAAAAGTTATTATCTCGTACACACAAGATAAAAATATACAGCCATGTTTAGAATGGCAGTAGTAGTAAATAAAGTGAGAAGTAGGGTAGTTGTCTCACTGACTTCTATACAATCTGACTTATTTTTGCAACCAGAGGAGTGGCCCCTGCTGGCCATTTAAAAGAATACAAGTTGAAGTACTTTCTGCCTGCTTCCCAGAGGCTTAAAGATAAAGGGGCATTACTGGATACTCGCAAAAAGGAGTACTGTACAGTATCTCCAGTTGGATTTCAAAAGCAACAAGAGAAAACATATATTTGGCTTTTTATATAGAGTTGGATAACTTATGAATGGTAACATGATTCTAACATTTTTACTATCATGTCAACAATTTAGTTCACACTCTTATAAATGCTATGTTAAATTCCCCCAGACCCACCCAGCCAACTACACAGTGGAGGTGAAATCTGCCTTTCTCCAGGCAGTGTTTGACAGAGGGAATCTGTCCTCTCCAGCTATCAATGACGACGAGTTCTTGCTGTGGCTGAGGGTTCGACTGAGACCTCTCCTGGTCAACCTCTCTCCCAGCTTGGTGACACCATTATTCGACATTGTGAACAAGAGGAGTTGCAACAGCAGCCAAGAGATGTAAGAATTTATTTCGTTGGGGTTATGATCTATGATTGTTATGATGTGCGTAATTGCTTAAAACTGATTTTAATCTGAATTTAGGATTACATTGCTGGACACACAACACTTGACACTCAGCAACAACACCCAACAGGAGATCTACAAAAGCACCCTCCTCCTCCTCCAAGGTTTGCGTGAGACATCAATCATGACAAAAGAAAATTTCGTTCAGAATATTTGTTTTCTGGCAATATGTTCCCAAAGTTAAAATTGTAATTATTGTTTTTATTAAGATTATTCTGTATTCCGATACACAGTAATTTAATTTGTGTTTAAAACAGATTCAACGCCCCTCAAGTGTTACAGTGGTGGAAGCTTCTACATCTATCTGAGAAGCACTTTCCTCAGCTTTGGTTTTCCAGATTTGTCCACGTTCACATCACTTCTGCCACAGACACGCGAGTCAGAGGTAATAATATTACAAAACAACACTTTAATTTAGCCCTCTGTGTGGGAATTTAAATAGGAGTCACCACCTGGTGATAGCTTTGATGCAAATTCCCACAGATGTTGTGCTATTCCAGCAGTAATATCCACATTTCTTTTTATTCTTTTAGCTCCTAAGTACCATCAGCACCTCAGAGCTGCGTCAGTTCCTCAGCCAACCCAATGTGATTGGTAACAACTCTGACATCTGTGTCATCTTCAACAACTACAACAACACTCGTGCCTTCCTAGAAAATGTATGTCCCTTATCTGAATGGTGCCATATAACATGCATTATTATTGATGAAACATGCCACATGTTGCTGTTAGCAGCATTCATATGATGATTGATTCACCATAGACAGTATTTTTATGTAATACTTAATTTGATCATCTGTAAATGACAGATTTTACACCAGTCTTTCGTTAAACATGTAAATACATATGTGTGCCAATAGGAGGATGTTCCAGATGATGTGAAGATGGTGACCCTTCCCTGTGTTTGGCCTTTGGCGCTGAGCAGCAACAGCAGCAGCGAAGTGGATTCCTGGTTCGACTTGCGGTTGAAAAACTATATTAGATTCCTCAGCAAGAGCCTCATCAGTCCCAACACAGTGCAGAATGCTTCATGTCTTGCCTTCCAGAAATTGTAAGTCTCATCTTTTCACAGTGTCAGCAAGCTCATGGCCATCATTAAATTTGCGTTATTTTCCTTTCAATAGGGTCTCTGTAATGGGAAATAACTTCACATACAACTCTGAGTTTGGACAGGGTGATGTATACACCACCATCAGCACCTACTTGAGAACCGGTAAGATCCATTTTTGAGCAAATGTGCAATGGATGTTGATCTAAAGGATCTGACTGTCCATGCTGAGTCTAACTTTCTCTAGGTGCAGTGCACACAGCTAAAATTATACATTTTTCTACACCAAGAGTTTGCTTGAGGTTTTTTTAAATGATTTGTCATTTGGTGTAGGTGGAGAAGTGTCCATACCCAACTGTACAAAATCATTTGGGCAAATAGTGTGATTTTAGAGAACATGAATTAATAGGGATGTGATCATTTAGACGGATAAGACAACTGGATTTTTATACAAAACATTGCCCTGTGCAGCTTTACATTTTCTAAAACAAACTTTTCATCACAAATGATTTTTTGGCATTGCCAGTCTGTCATTACATTTTATAAATATTTTATTGTCAGGATGATACCTCAATGATCCCTGGCTTCCTCGATAGATGCAAAACTAATGACACTCCCATCAGCCTTAGCTGTACTTTGTGTTTAGTGCTAATTGGCAAATGCATGCTAACATGCTTAACTAAGATGGTTAACATTATATCTGCTAAACATATGACGCTAGAATTTAGCTAAAAGCACCACTGTGCCCAAGTTCAGCCTCACAGAGTCACTTGCAAGGCTGTAGACTTATTTCAGTGTAAGCTCCATTGGTCTTTAAATATTTGAGCCATCATATGTCAGAAAAAGAGATTACAATGATTGTTATATTACATTAGTGTTACATTATATTTCATTATTTGTTGGCAATGTTCTGGGTTTTCCCTCTTTCGTAGGCTCTGAAACCAGATGCTACAATGCCAGTGATGCAGAACAAAATTCTACCGCCTGGTTTGTCAATTACATCGGGAACTTTGTGACATTCATCACTGTGGATGATCTCACCGCCTTCATCTCCACCAGTCAAGTATGTCCTGATATCCACTCTATACAACTTATTTCAAGTTAATGCTTTCACAAAATATAGAAGTTGTTTATTTAATAGGACCAGCCATAGCGTTCACATTCGTAATCTAGTTTTGTTTAAATCTATTTATTGTTTTATTTTCAATACCTTTTAGTTCAGGCTGAGAAAACTAAAGGCAATAATAAAAATGTATTCACATATGTGTTGATATATTTTTAAAGGCTGAAGTTTTCTTGGTGGACCAAGCCAACCTGGAGCTCTTCAACAGCACAGCAATCCCACAAAATGTAACGGACTACTACGTCTCACAACTTTTTGCATTCCACCCAACCTTTAGCCCTCTGAAGTGAGTATCCACCAATTTGACAAAATATGTAATTGTGTGACATATGCAGTATATCATATATATATATATATATATATATTATTTAGTGGGTGAATATATGTATCCATGAATTAAAACGTCTATATTTATTTTTCATCTAGGGTTCCTGGCCTTTTCATATGCTCTTCTGAGGTCCCAAGTGCGACATATTCTTCTTTGAATGAATCTGATACCATACTCATCTTGAAGGAGCTGAAGGAATTCTGCAATGGAACAGAGGATCCTCAGGTACCAGCTCTGGTTATTTCTACACAGAAACGGAGATTGAGTTTTTTTGAGAACTGTTTTTATGGGTAAAACCCGAAAACAACTCTTGGTCTATGTCTTTCTGATAATTGTGCATGATTCTCTTCACATCTTTCTTTGACATATCATTTCAACTGAAGTAAAATGTCCTCAGTTGATGTTTCTCGTAACCGGGTTTGTTTTATTCTAAAGGTGTCTGCTGCTCTGGCATCCAACATCCAGACCTTCACATCAGAGACGATTGTGACCCTGGGCAGTGCCACCGGAGGCCTGACCAGCAGCCAGATCACGTCAATTTCCCCTTCAGTGCTGATTTCCTCTTTGTCCACCCTGAACACAGTCAGCACCTGGAACCAGGAGCAGTCCACCACAATCATCCAAGTCATGACTGCCTCAGGCTTCCTGGTAAAGGCCTTACTGTGCGCTTAACATGGCTGATAATCATGAGATGTCTTCAACGCTTTGAAGCATGTTCAACAAGCAGTGTCCTGTGTTTGGTTCAGCGTGGTTTCATGAAATGGCCCTGACGTACATGCATATGCCACTTTGCTGACCATGACTTTGATAAATGCAAATGTTCCAACAGATCAATGGATCCTCCCTGGAATCCCTCGGCACACTCATTGCTGGAGTTCCTTCAGGCTCAATTAAACAAATCTCAGCGTCTCAGCTATTCACCCTCTCCCAGAGCAGCACCTTTGTTTCCAACATGTTGAAAGCCCCCACAGTCGTCCAACAGACCTTCGTCCAAAAGGTACAAGCTTTTTGATTCTATCCCAGCATTGCAGCCGTTGCTGATCTAAGATTAAGATGAAAACGGATACTAGGATGCCTATCTTACGTTTTTTAAGTAAACCAGAGTGTAATTTTTTCTTCTCAAAATCCCAATTTTCCCCCCACCAACAAGCGCTGCAGATGCTCACAGTGCTCTGATTTTTGTGGATTTTATGTGTCATTTTATTGTAATGTGTTACACATGCCCGGTTGATATAAATGTGTGTAAATGCAGAAATAACATTCAAGAACCCCAGAACGCAGTACATGTTTTATATGTATTCACTATCAGGAGTTTTGAGATGATTTCTGATCGGGGTTTTAATTCTTATTTAATTCCCTGGTAGATCATTACTGTGAACACAAATGCAGCCAGCGTGGTGCAGAATGTCCCTGATGCTATGGCAGCTGAGATTGCACCGTCCTTGCTGGCACTGTCTGCGGAGACTGTGGATATCAGTGTGATTAACAGAAAGCAGTGGACAGCAGATCAGGTCAGTATGTGGCTATAAACACAGAACAGAGTAAATTGGAGACAAGTTTTTGCCGATGTATTTCAGACTTAAGCCATAGATATTACATTATAGTGGATTTACATTTAGCACACTGTGACTTCTCACTGAAAGTAAAAATCCTTTAGAATGTTGAGGTGATTACCATCCGAAAGATCAACAACCCGCAAACTTCCTCTTACAACAATATTCTGGCACTGGGGAAAAAATATGTGCGTCGAAGTCTATTCCAGGGTCTCAGCGCCTCAGTAGCTGAAAGGTTACCATGCAGGCAACATATAACTGCAGGGTCCCCGGTCGATTCCAGCTGCAAGACTTTTGTTGCATTTCAAACCCCTCTCTCTCTCTCCCCATTTAGTCTGCCTCTAGACTTTCACCTGTCTATTAAGGGTGAAAAATGCCCAAAAGATTATCTTGAAAAAAGTCTAATCCAGGGTCGATTTAGGTCAGTTTTAAAACACACAGACCACAGGGACTGTCCTCAAGGTCCTATGTTGTTTTCCCCAAAGTCTGTGCTGTTTACAATTATCAGATGAAAGTTATAGGTAGACGAAAAACACTTACATTTTCCTCACACAATACATCAACACCAACACTGTCAATCACACCACAATGTATGATAGTATGTATCACAGTTATAGAGTGTTGCAGTGAAGAGTTAAATAATGAAGTTTTTATCTGTCTGTCTTCTAGGCCGCCATGTTTTTTGGAACACTGAATGGAGCAAACATTGACACCGAAGAGTAAGTGAATAAGCTCCACAACATTTATTTTCCCCATGGAAGATTTTTCACGATCTATTAACCTGTTTTGTGGATTTTCCATTATCCCCAAAGGCTTAATCCGTCTGTTCTGCAAGGCTTCACGTGCACGTCAGTTTCCAAAATGAAAAAACCCAGAATCCGAAGAATGGTCCGTGCTTGTAGGCCGAGGAGAAGGAGGTCCAAGGTGCAGCTGAAAGAATCACAGGTAAATTCAAATTAACTCTATATGAAACTAAGATTAATTAAATTAAGCCCCTTAACTAAAGTTTACAATTAAGATAAATTGGATATATAATGCCAGAGACATGAATAAAAAAAAAAGTACGATGTATTATGGAGTCGTTTAAATGTATGTGGAATTCCGTGTTTTTGCATCCTTTTTTACAGCTTACATGCATGTACAACCTGCTCCAAGACAATCTCTCCCAGAACTTCACAGACTATCCCTCAGACATGCTTCTCTACTTAAAGTGAGTCTGTCTCCATGCATTTCTTTTGGAATGGTCTCACGATGTGCCTGCGATTTCAAATGGTATACATGTGCTCATTGATGTTCCTTCTATACCTGATTATTACAGGAGCAAAGATGTCACGAGTGCCAACTGCAGGTCATACTTTTCCGCAGTGGGTGCTGCAGACTTCTCTGTGGCCTCCAGCATTTTGAACAAGGCATCGCTGCTACTCAGTGAAGCCAGGACCTGCTTGGTGAGTGTCATTCAAATGAAGGTTCGCTTTGGTTTAGCTAAGGGTGACAGGGTAGGCTGCAGCTTGTTGTAACTGGGAGAAAAGCTTGAATCACCATTGTATGGCAACGGTAAGCGATTGGGATGTACCAAAAAAAATGTATACATGCATCATTGAAAAAGTTTCAGATAAGTACTGTTAAAATGTATGAGGGAATAAACAACATTCTCAGTATGGCAGGAAAGGGAATTACCATGTCCCATATACTGTAAGTGGTACCAATGTATATCACCAGTTAGACTGTCACGGTACACTGTGGCCCATTTTTTTTATTAAATACTGTGTTTTTAACTGTTTAGGGTATAAGTGGTGTGACTCTGAGCAGAGACAATGTGGAGGTCCTAGGGACCATGGCCTGCACTCTGGACGGTTCTTACATCGAGAACGCTGATCTTCTAATTCTGGAAAAACTCAAAGTCTGCACCGACTTCTCTAAGAGCCAGGTGGCTGCCATGGAGAAGCTGCTGGATTCTGGGAAAACAAAATATGGGTACAATAATTAGATTAATAAATAGCTATTTAGACTGCAAATTAAAGGATATGAGTTGTGATATTCTATATTCTTCCTATTGTTCTCAACGTCAGCAAATCCCATGAAACGACCGGCACCAGCACTATATTGATCTAACCAAAAAAGTATTGTCTGTGTGGCCAAAACCTGATAGCTCTGTGCCATAAAGCTCCTTTGTCATCCAGGAAATGCTGAAAATATATTTTGTATACCTTTTGTTAAAAACTACAGTGCCTAGCTGTTGGCAATAAGAAGCCTAACCGTTCCCGTTCAGATATCTACAAGTCCAAAGTCAATTTTTACTGCACACGATATTTCTTTTATCAGTAATTGTCAAATGATAACAAAGACTAAAGTTAATTGTCATGTTTAATCTTCATATAAGTAAATTAATCTGGAGTGTCTCTTACATCTTCTAACACCATCCAGCTCAACTCTTTTCACCAAGTGGGTATCACGTTAGAAAGCCACACTATATGAACATGCTATCATTTGTTTTTCAGGATTGTCAAGACCTGGAACAAGCGAACACTGCTAAGCCTTGGTGACCTGCCTCTATATTTCACAGGAGCCATTTGGGGCCAGATCAAAACTGTATGTTTTTCACCTTTACCTGTTTCTTGATGCTAATTAAACCAATAATATGTGTTTAATCTTGTGATTTTAAAGTAGACACCTTATTAAAAAACAATTAATTTGTGCAGAGAACAAAGAGAAGGTTCCTTAGGACCTTTCTGTTACGACTGAGGCAAAAAAAGACGAAGAAGAGCAAGCTCAAGAAGCTGGTTCGAGAGGCTCGCACTCGCACTCGCAGGACAAAACGAGGAGCAGGTAAAGATGAAAGAGGCAGAAAGCCACAGGTTTATTTTTTCTTACTTTGCAGATGTTGATACAGTTCAATATTTTACAAAACTGGTGAGCATTTGTATGTGTTTGTGTGAATTTTATAGAATGACATAAAGCAAATTGATACACTCGTGTGTCTAACACCACTTACTTTGTTTCCCCTCACGTTGGTCAATTATCCTCAAGGCTGCACTGTGGGCAACATCACCCAGGTGACAGTCAGCGACAACGCCTTCCCCTTTGGTTACGACCAGACTCAGTTTGACCTCTGCCTGGACATCCCTGTTCTGAGGGACAACCTCAACTCTATCTGCGAGAAAGTGGACGAGGATGACTTCCAGAAGATAATTCTGACGAAACTCAACCAGGTCATTTTTTTTGTATGAAATGGTTGCTTAGTATGAGGCGTACAGTATTTACATATTTTTTTTCCGGATATGTGTGATTGAGATATTCCTTCACCATTCAGTCTCGCTGGTAATGGAGTTTTTCGAAACATATCCAGAAATCTTGAGAAATAACGACAGGGATTGTTACAGGAATATACCAGAATGTGTTTAACATCTTTTGAGACATATTTTATTGTATTACGTGCTTGTTTTCAGTTGTTATCTGTGAATGTGTTTATCAATTTAGAGGTTATTATGGTACAGCAGCCGTCATGTCATGTGGCACTGGCAAAAGTTGTTTGGATGCATTTATTGATAGGGAAATACGGTGGGATTTTTATTTACATGATTTGATTTTCATTTCCACTCACCACCATGTGTTACTCCCCATTCTCTATTCGTCCAGGCATTCCCATCGGGTGTTTCTGATGAGAAAGTGCAGGTGCTCGGTTCAGTGTCTCGTGTGGCGTCAGTTGATGACATCTCCAAGTGGAGCATCACTAAAGTTGACACCCTGGCAGCACTCATGAAAGCTGATGATGGATCATGGGAGGCAGCAAAGGTACAAAGTAGAGGGATTATCAACACGTCAAAATGTCTGAATTTTGAGTCGTACAACTGACTTATGTCAAATATTATGAAATTTTTTCACTTTCTGTGTTATCTTTAATGTTGTTTAGAGCAAAGCAATCATCACCAAGTATCTGGGTACTTCTGGGAACTCCCTGGGAAGCACTGAGCTGAACAGTATTGACTCCAACGTGTGCTCGTTAGACACCAGTACACTGAGGACCATCACCGCAGATAGTATCAGGTGGGTTGTAGCATGCAGCTCAAAAAGATGCCTTAACATGACCCCTGAGATTGATGATGCAGATTAAACAATGTATGTTACTGTCTCCTTGAACCTTGTCAGAAATGCCAAACCACTCAATGTGGCGTCATGTTCATCGGAGCAGAAGAGAGTCCTGTATGAGATCAGTAACACTTCCTTCAGCTCACCGAGTTCCAGCTCCAATACCTATTACAATTTGATACGTCCCTATCTAGGTAAGAATCATGTTACCTGTCTTTCCGGCTGTTTCTCTCTCTCTCTCTCGTGAAACTGCTCTCTAATCTCCTGTATTCCTCTCCACCATGATAGGTGGGGCACGTCTGTCAGACGTAGTAGCACTATCAACCACGAACATCAGCATGGACTTAAACACTTTCGAGAGTCTGGATCCTAATGTGACCGCTGTAAGGATACTAGAGTTGACAACAGAACGGGTTTTGGACATGCAACATCTATGTAGTAGTTTTATTGAGAATGCATGGCAATTGAGCCAAAACGATGCTTTAGCATAACTTAACTCTTAAAACTGTATCGATTTGGGAGAGTCTGAGGCTCAGTAGAACCCATTAAGGGATTGTATGATTTTGAATCAAAGACTTAAAGGAATAGTTTGACATTTAAAGAAATGTGTATATTTAGTTTCTTGCTGGAAATCAGATGAAAAATAAAGATGGTATTGATCTTCTCATCTATCTATTCCATGAATGGTTGTGAAGAACATACACCCATCACTGGCAGATGTTCAATGCGAAATGGTCAATGACTCCTGTAGTTTAGAAATGTATAAATCTCCCTGTCATCCTTTCTATTTAACATAACATACTATATGTGCTAAATCCGTACTGGATTTTGAAAATGTCATGAAAATAGCTTATACCAAAAGTGTGTCGAGGAAAAGAAATGAAGCAACTTCCTTTCAAATCAATATTTTTGCGGTTGCTTATATGTTAAAACTTCAGACCAATCTTCACACTGTTTCATTTGTAATGTGCAGGGTTTGACTGTGGCCGATGTGAAACTCCTCGTGGGTAGCCATGTACAAGATCTGAAGTTGTTTGAGAACGCTACCCAAGTTGAGAACTGGAGAAACATGCAAACGCAGTCAGACCTGGACATACTGGGTGTGGACCTAACCACCAACAGAGCCACCCTGGTCACTACACCATCCAGCTCCACCAGCGGCACAAACCCTACCACATCAGCTGGAACCAGCAGCATGACAACAACACAGGGTAAAAATATATACCTTTTGTGTGTATTGACACACAGGGGGTTTTATGCTTTCACTACTAACAGGCTAATAGCTACTAACAGGAACTTTAATTTTGTGTTGATTTGGCGGTCCCTGTGGACTAAAGCGTTAGTGTTTCCTAAATCCTAATTTTACTGCAGCAGGGTCTGAAAGTCTGCCCCGCTTAGTCCTAGTCCATGCAACAAAATGGATTTAAAGCAGATGAAGTAACTGCTGCGATCTGACCAATTTTACAATGCACCATCTGACTACATTGAATCTTATCCACAGGAAGCTCAAGCAGCTCAGGTGCAAACCCGACCACAGTGATGACAACACAAGGTGAGCGACTGCGACCTAATTTCCAGTACCGGTTTACCCACTGTAAATTAAATGTGTATATATTGCTTAAAATTCTCAGTATGTTTTGTGATAGTGTAATTGCTTGGGAAGTGTTACGGTCCTCACCCTGAATGGTGTTCAGCCTCAGGAGGACACCAGTCTGCAATCATAACATAGTAGTGTATTGTTGATGGCACTATTTGAATTCACATCCGGTTAATGATACGCAACTAAATGGATTTAAAGCAGATGAAGTAACTGCTGCGATCTGACCGATTTTACAACGCACCATCTGATTACATTGAATCTCATCCACAGGAAGCTCAAGCAGCTCAGGTGCAAACCCGACCACAGTGATGACAACACAAGGTGAGCGACTGCGACCTAATTTCCAGTAGCAGTTTACCCACTGTAAATTAAATGTGTATATATTGCTTAAAATTCTCAGTATGTTTTGTGATAGTGTAATTGCTTGGGAAGTGTTACGGTCCTCACCCTGAATGGTGTTCAGCCTCAGGAGGACACCAGTCTGCAATCATAACATAGTAGTGTATTGTTGATGGCACTATTTGAATTCACATCCGGTTAATGATACGCAACTAAATGGATTTAAAGCAGATGAAGTAACTGCTGCGATCTGACCGATTTTACAACGCACCATCTGATTACATTGAATCTCATCCACAGGAAGCTCAAGCAGCTCAGGTGCAAACCCGACCACAGTGATGACAACACAAGGTGAGCGACTGCGACCTAATTTCCAGTAGCAGTTTACCCACTGTAAATTAAATGTGTATATATTGCTTAAAATTCTCAGTATGTTTTGTGATAGTGTAATTGCTTGGGAAGTGTTACGGTCCTCACCCTGAATGGTGTTCAGCCTCAGGAGGACACCAGTCTGCAATCATAACATAGTAGTGTATTGTTGATGGCACTATTTGAATTCACATCCGGTTAATGATACGCAACTAAATGGATTTAAAGCAGAGGAAGTAACTGCTGCGATCTGACTGATTTTACAACGCAACATCTGACTACATTGAATCTTATCCACAGGAAGCTCAAGCAGCTCAGGTGCAAACCCGACCACAGTGATGACAACACAAGGTGAGCGACTGCGACCTAATTTCCAGTACCGGTTTACCCACTGTAAATTAAATGTGTATATATTGCTTAAAATTCTCAGTATGTTTTGTGATAGTGTAATTGCTTGGGAAGTGTTACGGTCCTCACCCTGAATGGTGTTCAGCCTCAGGAGGACACCAGTCTGCAATCATAACATAGTAGTGTATTGTTGATGGCACTATTTGAATTCACATCCGGTTAATGATACGCAACTAAATGGATTTAAAGCAGATGAAGTAACTGCTGCGATCTGACCGATTTTACAATGCACCATCTGACTACATTGAATCTCATCCACAGGAAGCTCAAGCAGCTCAGGTGCAAACCCGACCACAGTGACGACACCACAAGGTGAGCGACTGCGACCTAATTTCCAGTACCGGTTTACCCACTGTAAATTAAATGTGTATATATTGCTTTAATATATTGCTATTTTAGTTGCATAATCCTTGCTTTATCGGATTTTTTAACCATGTGAAAAATGACAAGAACTGTTGAGAATGGAATTCTGCCTCTGTGATAAAAGTAATCACAGTATATATGTTTGTTTTTGTCTTTTATTTCTAGCTACTACCACAAGCGATGGAGCTCAGCTTGCAAGATACCCAACGTCCATATTTGTGGTTGCTCTGCTGACAACTGTGCTGCAAATGCTACAACCAGTCTAAATAGACTCGTGACTTCCTAATCATATCAATCAATAATCAGCAACTATTAAATTCATTTTTCAGTAATGTTAACACCTCGGAATCTGTGATTCATTCATATTTTTGTAAGTTATGTATTCATGCTACAAGAAAATTGTTTTATTGCAACTGTTTAACCTCTGATTTACTCTATCCCTTCATGTTGTAAAACTATGTCATTGAACAATCACAGCTGTTAGTTTTATTTTAAGTGGTGATCGGGATTATACTCTGGGATTTTTTAAATTAAGCACCGTCAATAACATGTTTGTTAAATTTTTATCAAAATCGAATTAAAAATGAATCTTAATGTCAATGTATTATTTATTATTACAATTTAAACTGCCTTTCTATTCTTTGAATCAATAAACACATACTAATGAATATCTAATGTTTGTGTGTCTCTCTCTTGGAGCAGATGTAAAGAAAGTTAATACATGACGTGTCCTGATTTTTATGGATTTTACCTACCACTATCAAATCCAACAGTACTCTTGAATAATCCCCAAAGTGGCAGAGTCCATTGAAAAATTAAAAATTAAAAAAAAAAAGTTTTTAGTACTGACCTTTTACGTGAAAAATGAACTATAGGTCTCCAAAACCATGGTTGTGTGTATGCCAGATTGATGTAGCTCTAGGGAAAATATGTTTCAAGATATCTGCAAGGCATTGATATACTACAGTTTGGATAATGTATTTATTTTGTAAAATACAAAGTGATTTGTCTATTCCTACCTAAAACATCTTACTAGAATGCATAAACCCACTTAATACATTGTAGTATCCCATCAAAGAAAACAGTTTTAGACACAACAGTCTGCATCCATGCTAGCAGCTGTGTGAGGCTTTAAGCTAAATGCTAATGTCAGCATGCCAATATGCTCACAATGTCCACGCTAACATTTAGCAGGTATATCCTTTAGTACAAATAGCGGCAAAGTCCATTTATGGAGGAGGTCGTACTTACGTAAAGTCACTTTTGTAGTGACGCATGAAAAACAACAAAATACCTTTGGCAATTACTTAAACACTGAATTGCAAATGAAGAAAATTATTTATTTTATTGGACGACACGTTTTACTTGATCACAAGGCCAGATGGAAAGTTGTGGGCTCAGCAAAGTGACTACAATTCATCCTGAGGGGAACATGCGTGTGTGAATTTTATGGCAATCGATCCAATAGTTGTTGGGACATAACACAACATTCAACCTCCTAATGGCCCTCGAGAATAGGACAGTATCCTCTGGGCACCATGAATTTATGTAACAAATATCATATGGCAATCGATTCAAACTGATGTTAACATGGCAAAAAGAGGAAAAAAGCCCACTTTACAGTAATACAGTAACCCACACAAATGAACTACATCAGAGAGACTAAAATTAGCTCTTAAAAAGGTGGAATAGGTTATGTTTTCATTTTTATATTTGATACGTTTTTTTGTGTTCATGATCCCAACGTGTTTTTGTGCTTTAAATCTGTATTCAATTTGAAATGAAAAATGTAATTTCAGTTCTTAACAGCATTTGTACCAAATGTAACAAGGCACTCATGAGATATGGTCCTAAACTGCTGTGTTTTGTTGTATTCAATGCTATGCTTATTTCTGGCCTCTGCACTGTCGTAATAGGTAAGCAAAGTTGCCATTGTGAGTTCATGATACAAACATCGGCAGGCTGCGTCTGCTTGGCTGTTAGAAAACACAACAGCAGACGCAACAACAGCAACAACATTAAGGTCAGACTCAAATCGGAAAATGTAGGCATTGGAAAATGTTTCGTCATCACCGATTGGATTTCTGGCAAACAGTAGTTCTTCTTCTTTGAATCCGGTACACTGGATGCCTTGGGGCACATTGATGCCTCTCGCAGGTTGGGATGATAAGATCAAATACAACTTTATCCCAGGGGAAATTGCTGTGCAGCCATTGCAATACAAAGTGGGAAGAGTATATGAAGACACAGTTTTTGTTATACCACTAACATTAGCAGACCCTTTTGTTTCATACCATGTAAAAGCTCATTTGCAGAAGAACACCTTGTGTATTCATTTTATTTCACATCATCTGCTGCTGTAATTCCAAATGAATCCTGCAGTTCATCTTCTCCGTCAGGTTAGGTGTACATCGAAAGGTACAGCCACTGCAAATTAAGGAGGGATAGATGATCGCTGTGCTTCAGTGTATCTGTAGCACTGGTTAAACGCATGATCGTTTCATCACAGAAAACAAACTATTTAATCCAAGAATGACTTATAGTGCAACACACTGGGGGAATGGAATGAAACACATACTTATTTTCTCCAATAAAACAGTTCACTTACTTTGTTTCTAATAAACAGCAGTGCACATTTTAAAATGTTAAAAACTTAAATGACCAAAAACTTTCAAAAATTCACAACACTTCTGTTACTTTTCTTAGCCTACCTCGGGTTCGAGAAGAGTCAATTTCATTCCATTAGACAACTGGCTGAAGATTTCTATTGAGAAAGACACAAATATTTATTACTACGTCCAGATCTTCACAGTCGTGCACACATGTCCTGTTCTCCGCTGGTCTTTATACCACTAGCAGCCCCCATTGAGTTTTTTAGCCCCTGACCTGGGCACTGATTAGGTCAGGTGCACTTAATCACCAATTAGACTCAGTCTATATAGAGAACAGTTCATGCATAGTTTTGACCAGATCATGTATATAAGATCACTATTCAACTGCATGTTCTGCTTTAGTCCTTTTGCTTTGTGTGCCTGATCTGACTGTTTCAGATAAACCTGCCTAAATGCAGAGAAAAGACTATCGAATTCCTCAAAGTCAGTTTTTGGGGTTCAAGTTGTTACACTGTTGCAGAGATTGAAATTATTTTCTTATACGTGCATTTGCTGTTGGGGAAAAAAAACAACTTGGTATTCTGCAGCTCTTTCATGGTAAATTTGATTTACACATTTAAAATAAGCAAAAATAGTTCGCTAATCCCATCGAAAGGATATTTAAAGTCAAGGATAACATTTTGAGAAAAGTTTTTATGTAGATTTTAGTGTCGTCTACTGTCGTTAAGTATACTTACGGTTCATGCAGTCAAAGCGAAGGACTAGACTGATGAAGCTCTCCAGTGTTATGTGTCCAGAGGAGGAACCGTAGCGCAGAGCCATCATATTCAGAATGTCATCGTTGATCCTCTTTCCTGAACAACATACACATGGCAAAACTTTAGGTTTGATTTATATGGGCATCAACAAACTATTGTTTTCATTTATGATGAATCTGTAGATTATTGTCCATTTCATGAAGCTGTCATGGCCTGCTAGGATACGTGAATAGAACAGACCCATAGTTAGTGTGACGAGTAACACCTGTGCTTTTCCTACTACGACGAAGTGAAAATGTCTGCTGTGAAAAAGGGGTTCTGTGCTTGGACTCCCAGTGTTTGCAAAGTGGCTGGAATCTGTTTAACTAAATATATTTTCATTATCAATGTTCGTCAAATTCAAAAGCAGGGGATCGACGTCACATATTCAAAGTACAGTTCAGTATTTATATTGTTGCCAGAGAAGCCAGCTGTACTTTTATTACTTTAATGATTGTGAATGTGGCCAAAAACTCATGCCAAGCTTCACTAACCCTTCCTTTAAGATGTACTGCTACATACCACAGCAAAATAAAATGTGCATACATCAAATGCATTTAATGCATTATAGCCCCAAGACTTACACCCCGAACAAAGGCAGTCGTTATACCACCCTTACATAAATGTAGAAACCTGGTTGGTGATTCACATGTGGTCTTCTCTCAGCTGTAATACTGTGTGGGTTTTAGTGGCATGATTAGCATTAGTGATATAAATACAACAATCACGACAGGCTGCTATTAATGAATTTTAACAGATTTCCCCTTGCGGGATGAATAAAGTATATACAGTATCTATCTATCTATTTGGCTTTTGTGGTTGTTAAATGTTTTTGTTTATGCACAGCGAGTGCTAACATGCATGCGTGGATGACCACACATTATCATGATACAGATCTTTATGAACACCCATCGGTGGTTAAATGTGTGTATTCTTGGTTACTGTTGTATAGTATCTGACGACTGGTTTGGTAACATTTTTTTCCAGAAGAAGAAAAAAATACTGTTTAAGGGTAAGCATTAGAAACAATTTGCGTCGGCGAGATTTCAATTTGTGAGATTTAAAGAGGAAAAATCCCTGGATGGTTTAGTTCTGTCTGTCGTAGACAAATGGAAGTGGCTGATCGTCTACCTGAAGCCATGATTGCGTTCCTCAGCTCGCTCAGTGACAGTGTTCCTGTTTGTGATACATCAGAACGGAAGAAAATGTCCTGGGGAAGGAGACGGCAGTTAGTTATGTAAAATTCTGACACAGCAAGAAAACAAAAACCCTATGAACTTTAAAAGAGGACGCACCCTAAACCTGCGTTTGCAGTGGAACGAGTTAACTCATACAGTCATGTCCGTAATAACTGGGAAGCACCCAGTTATCTTTCTTTTGTTGTGGAATGTTTAACTAAACCTTCACTGATCCCTTTTTACCTTGTACGTGACGACCTTCTTCCACAGATGAACAAATTCCTGATCGTTCAGTTTGCCGGTGATTGATGTCTAACCCAACATTAAGGTATCAGAGATGCACGTGTTGTTTCATGTCATAAGATGACCTTTTCCATCTATTCACGTGTGTGAAAACACCCAAAGGGCAGGCAGGTTTTGGCATGTGCACTACTTATGTGCCTTAAGCAACTACATTGACTGTGAGAAAGTCCTCCTTAAGCAAACTGACAGCTGGCATGGAGAAAAGAACTCCAGAACCCCGATTCACAATGAATATAACCAAAGAGGATACATCCATCAGAGCAACCATGCTGCGACAGGCATCAATGCTGAAGCCTCCAGATTTCAAGTCTCCTAAATGAAGAAGAAACAAATTGCGGGGCACTTAATTTGACATAGCAGTGCTATAAGATTATTTTAATATTTTGTTGGCTCATATGCTGTCCTGTGCTCTTGGACTTTTTACAGTGCAAACCTTTCAGGATGCGTTCATTTAGAAGCTCCTGGAGCTGCTCAGCATCCACTTCTTCGTACTAGAAATGGAAGGAAAACAAGGAATGACTCATATTTGGCTCACACTTGGTTGTCAGAATGTTGGTAACCTTTATATTAAGGGGAAATAATAGCATGCTACACATCATGAGATTGATATAAATCACAAAGGTGCAGATTCGTGATGCAATGGAGCAGTAACCACAAAGAAGAAAAGACAACACCAAAATGATTAATGACTTAGCTTAAACATAGAAAATACAGTACAGACATGTCGTGGTTAGGACCAATAACTCTTCCGAGTCTACACCGGCGGATAATGCAGCAAGGCAAGATGCATATTTTCCAGAATGTTGAACTATTGCTTTAAGACACACAAATTACCTTGTCAGAGTACTGACGGAACAAGTTTTTCTTTGTTTCGTCGCCGTCTCCATTCTCGATTCGCATGGGCTGCAAACAAATTGTGAATTGCTTTCAGCTCCACGTGAATTAATGCGCTGTTCAATATGTTTATGTCATATTTTATCTATGCAATCAACACAGTAACCAGCATGTAGCACAACAGCGATACCAAAATGATTCGAACATTGTCAATATATTTCAAATCTTGCTCACCTCTTCTGCATCGTTATGGTCATGGCCACCAGAATTCTCACTAAGAGGAAAGAGGAAGAGACATCAGTACATGACTTGAGGCAGTGTTGAGCAGTAATGCATTACTTAGTAACACGTTACAGTAACAAGTAGTGTAAGGTATTCCTATTTGAAATTCAGTATTGACATTACCGTTGCTAATCCCAGTAACGCTCCGTTAATTCAACGTTTTGGGGATCGGCTTGTTGGCCTCTGACACACTACTTTTGCTGCTGAGTAATTAGTCAAAATAATGTTGTTTTTTTAATAAGGAATGTGAGTAATTGTAGTAATCTTTGTTTTTCGTTAATAAAAAGGTGGTTATATGTGGTGTGTGGCATATAGATTAATTGCACAAGCTTTTTTTAAAGATTTATTTGTGAGTTGTGAGTGACTTACTGGACGTGGGTCTCTGACTTGGAGACGATGGTCACGAGGAAGGAGGCCGTCTCATTGGGATTGAAGGTGGAAGGCACGATCAGGTATTCGCCGGGCTTCAGCTGGAGGAACTCCATCACCTCGCGCCCATTTATGTAGGTTTTAGTTTGGGCAACAGGTGGGTTGCTGCGGAAGAAAGAGACTGGGAACTTCCCCCTCCTTGCCTTGTACTGTGATGAATACATATTTCCGTTCATATCATAGCTGCACAATGTAATCGGTCATGTACTGTGCATGAGGATTAGAATGAAAATGTTACTTACTTCTTCAGTCACCTTCGAAAAAAACAGAAGAAAAGCTTTTTTTAGGGACATACATTTGTGAATACTTAAGACTTTGAATATGCTGCATTTAAAATGACTTAAAGAACCAATGTTTTATGGTGCTTTTTCTTTGTGAATCAGCCCCAGCGATGTGCTTACTATGATGACACAGAGTGACTGATTCTAAAGAACAGTTTAATTGTTAATTTCATTTAGTGTGAATACTTTCAACAGCCACCTCCAATGTCTATGCATGATATATCCATAGTATAGTCGTCGCACTGTGAGAAGAACAATGAAGGGTAATATTTACCTCAAATACAGAGAATCCAACGTGGAGATTTTGGACGAGGCGTCTGTTTCTCTTGTCAGGCTTTTGCATGAGAGACACCAGCATATTTTTCTCACCCTGTTTCTCAGAGCAGTCACCGAGTAATTCATCAATCTTGACACGATACTGTGGATTAGTCCAGAAACTGTCTGGAAGGCAAAGAGGTAAACATTTTAGCATTCTACCATTTTGCTAAGAGACAGGCGAATCTCTTCATCATTTTAAAAAGGTTAAAGCCAATTCTTCTTCGATGTATCAATGAAATAAACTATTATGGATGGATACAAAGATTCATATAGGGGACAGTGTGTGTGTGTGTGTGTGTGTGTGTGTGTGTGTGTGTGTGTGTGTGTGTGTGTGTGTGTGTGTGTGTGTGTGTGTGTGTGTGTTTGAGTTTTTCTCTCAATAAAAATCTCTAAATTCTCAAATTGGTACGCTCCAGTCTCCGTATACTGCTTTTGAAAGGACAGTTTTGCACCACATATTTTGGAAGTACCGAAGTTATTCATGCATCCTCCAGCAGTTGTTCCTGCAACCCATCGGCCTTCATAAAAGGCGGTCTTCCAATGGCATGAAGCGCTTTCATCAAGGAAGTCGGGACACAGGCAGCAGATGTCAAGATCTGAGTAGAACCTACAGAAGTCCTGCAGGGTCATCCTGTTGACATAGGGGATTAATTTAGATCACACATTGTTGTGTTAGCCAGAGATTCACTTCAATCCATCTATGAAAAAATCTATTTCAAGTTATACTAAATTGCAATGTAAATCAGGATTAAATTACGATGCCTCTCTTGGCCACATGTGTCCTTAATGAAAAAGATATGTAGATATTGAGTATATTGAGTATACTGTACGTACCTCCTAACACTGTACTTTTTGATTGTAAAACTGTGGTTTCGAAATACAAACTAGTTTTTAATCCCTTTTAAGTATAAATATTATACCAGTTTTAATTAAAGAAAATTTGTAGACAAAAGTTGAGAAAACAAATAAAACAATGTGGCAGTTGCTGCTTTATATTTGTATAAGTATGTCACAAAATGTTTTGCATTTGGAATTTTTAGAAATGCCTGTCACCAAATTTTGATTTTAGCATGCTTACCAAAACTCCCCTTCATCAGCCACTGAAAGGCATATCTCACGATCTTCACGACTCACAGTTTGCCACAAAGGGGACCTTTAGATGCAATTTGTCAGGGAAGAAAGAGGAGAAGCAGCATTGTTATAAAGAGAAGCAAGTAACTTTTCTACAAGGGGGGGGGGGGGGGCACAATCACAGTGCCAAGAGCACTCGAGTGGCCGGTTGGTTTAGACCAGATGCACTCTTGCAAATCTCGGCATAGCGTGGTGGCTTTGGAGGAGCAAAGTTATTTCAGCTTGGGCTCGAAGACTATACATTTTTAGAAGTGTAAAGCCTGTAAATATTATAGCATTGAGTTTGAATTGTGTAGCATTGTGTGATTATTAACAATAGTTTCCATGGCATCATGACATTCAATTTAAAAAGCTAACAGAGATTCTTCTGGCAAAATGTCATCAAGCTGCATTTGCAATCCAACAAAACGTGGCTTGCAGAGACTTAAAACTTGCAAAACCAGTTGTGTGCAAATCGCAATTCTCATGGCACTGTTCCAAACATCATGCTTAGCAAGCATAAAACCACACATAACCGAGGGGATTATACTTCACAATGCACACAGCAATCATCTAGTATAACTTGGATGACTGTATGAGACTCCAGAAAACCTTTTGGCTGGGGTTTGGACTAATACTAATTTGGTTAGGAAACTAAGAAACTTTTAACATTGATTTAGCTTCCGTGAGAATAAATGCCATTGTACTATGTGAATGAAGAAGACCTGTCAAGACTTGGCTTCCCTGTGCATGCTTCGCACAACCAGTTTATGACAATGAGAAGGTTATTATAAATCAACGACAGAAAGGCGTCTCATGGCTCTGTGCAGAACGTCCTCAACCCCTTTCCACATGAATTACACAAACATCATTTACCAATGCAGAGGTTATAATCAACAAGCAGACACACATTGTATTTGCATTCCCACAAAATGTGCCAGTGTGTGACAATAAATACATTTGGAATGTACAATTTTTGTCATTGGAAAATAATCTCAGTGTTTATTTTCCTGAGGGAGCAACTCCGAGCCATTGCTCCGTGTAAAACAGTCACTGTGCTCGGGGTCGTTCTTACCGATCACTCCAGTCTCCTTTCCACTCTCCTGTGCCCCAGGGGTTCCACAAACGTACCAGGTTTGTCACTCGCTCTTGGCTCACAATCTTACCAGCAATTAAACAGAAAAAACACAATTGTTATTTCCCAATATACAGTAGAGGCCAACTTAAGGCCTTTATTACCCCAAAACTCTATCAATGAACCAAATCACTAGCAGACGTATAAGCTTCAAGCTTAACATCCTGACTGGTAAAATATATATATAATGCCTTTTTAAAAGTAATTCACCTGCTTCACACCGGTGACAGTGTAGGCATGGCCTTGGACCAATCCATTTGGTAACACAGTGTTGTCAGATGTCTCCTACAAGATATAGAGACTGTATATGTTATCAATGCAGGTAGTCATGTCCAACATACTTTTCCACAACCATGAACTAAATAAAGTCAACAAAAGACTTAACATATGATTTTGTTTACCTCTTTGATCATAGAATTGGCAAAAGCAACAATATATCAAATATTATAAATGTAGCTAAGATTCTAAAATATATAAACGAGCCAAGCACCAACATGTGTATTAAAGAAACGTCTTCTTGGCAGTTATATTAGATTAGCTCAATACAAAAGTACAAAAGGGAATATAGAGGCTCATCAATGCGGCAAAAACACTGATGCCACCTAAAAATATATTAAAACATATATATTTGTTTAACTTAGCTAGATATTCTCATACGTTCAAACAAATCCTTGGAGCAAAAAGCTGTAAATTCATCGAGGACAGCATGTTGACCCTCCAACATCATCAAACTCTCAGCCTGAAATAATGACCCATGTTATGTTCCCTTCTTTAACATTAATGTTTTCCAATCAGCCAACTTCATCACATCAAGTCTTTTAAAATGTCGTAAAATGAACTAAATATTATGTGAAAATGATGTGTCCACTAATTCAAAATGAACTGGATGACTGTATGTGACAGCTGCATCAACAGTGGTTCTCAACTGGTCTGGTTGCGGGACCCACCATCACCCCTTATTGACAAGCTGCGACCCAAATTTCCAACTTCTCAAATGTATTTAATGAAAAGATGGTGCAGTTTGAACCTGAGCTGAACATGTCCTCTGCAGTCGTAGTGTAGGGAGCTCTCTTGTGCAGAGGAATTGTTCCTGTCAGTCCCTGTCCCACACATGTTTCACGTAAACGGGTAAAACGGCTTCATGCTTTCTTGTGCCAGAACCTCGCTGCACAAAACACGTAAACGGGTAAAACGGCTTCATGCTTTCTTGTGCCAGAACCTCGCTGCACAAAACACACTGAGGTTTTTGCCCTCTTTTGTCCTCAATGTAAGAAAATCCATATCTGATGTAGTCGGTGTCTACTTGCGTTTCGCTCAATTAGCATGTGAAAACAAACTTTGTGGGTGTTCTTCTATACTGTGACATGGCGGGTGTATATTAGCATTACAAGGCATTAACGCCAAATGCTGTTAAGAAGTGTGAATAGCTCCGCTGCAAACAAATCCCCTTCAAAATAAAAGCACAGGATTTTTTCAGGCAAAGGCCCGCGACCCACTTTTGGGTCGCGACCCACCAGTTGAGAATCACTGAACTAGACAACGTGATGAAGTGCTTTCATGCATCATTCCTTGCAACCATTCAAAACCTTGGTTTCACCCTATCTTCCGTCACATATTTTCAATGTCTAACATGTCACTAGCCTCAAGCACTTTTCATTTAGGGAAAAGCTGTTTCTCTCACCATTCATGAAATGAGCATGAACTATTATAAAATCATGCCAGTGCTTAATTCACAAAGTTGACCAGACCAGACTTAGACGAGTGAGATTCTACGGAGCCATTTAGGGATCAGTTTGGAAGATTAAAATGAACAATGGTCACAGGGACAAATAACCAGTACAAACAAACTACTAAAGAATTGAATTACAACAAGACTGACTTGCCTTACAATTAATAATGCTAATATTTAAAACAGCAGGATGTCTCCCTCCCTATTGTGAGTCTGTAACTTTAAGGCATACTCAGCACTGAGTGTGTAAGGTACATGACAAGTTGAGGTAGCTATACTGGAATGCAAAACATTTAAAGACATTCTTTATGTATTTTGGCTAAGATCATCTAAGCCTTAGGATACTTTTATGAAACGTTTCAGCACATACAATAAAAAAGAACCAGCTTATGCGTGGTTCTGTGTGGAACATTCATGCTTACCCCCTGCGGCGTACCACAGCCCATCAGTGACTTGGATTGGCCAGCTCTACACATCAGTTCCCAAAGGTCTTTGGGAGGGTCTTGCAGTTCAATACAAATATGAACACCACCGGTGAAGTCCACCAAAGCCTCGGCAGGGGTTCCAGCACTCATGTCCGAGTAGGAACCACACACTCTGACATAATTGGGTGGGAAATTACTTTCACAAAAACTCCAAAAAAAGGCAAATATCACTCTGTGAAAAAGCATTTCATGACACAATACATTGTTTTTTCATACTTGGCGTAGGCTTTCTCCAGCAAAGCAGGCCAGAACTCAGTTGGGTCTTTGGACTGAACGAAGATTAGTCTGCCATCAATTGTTGGTAGCTTATCATCGATGACAACATCCACCCATCTTCCAAATCTCCAGAACTGAGAGGTTGAGAAAGGACAGAATATAAAGAGATTCATAGCAAAATGCGATATTTACTATTTAGCAGAACCTACTTCTTGATCAACACTTCTCGCAATGATTTACCCTGAAGTGGAAGAGACCGCAGTATTCCTGATCAAATTTTTGGTCAAGAGGAACAACTTGCTGAAGGATGAAATTCTGGAACGTCAGAGCGCCGATAGACGCGAGAATCCAGCAGTTTCCTGTGTGAAAAATGATCATTGAGTTGGCAGGAAGGTAAGAGGGGTTTCCAGATTACAAAGCATTAATACTACTAACACAATGGAGAGGGAAGAAAATGCATTGGAACAATATCTTCTCTGCCCTACTTTAGTCTGTCTTTTGTGCCCATTGTCTGCCCTTTCTTCTAGAAATTACATTAATGGACCAACAATTTAGGCATAATTATGAATAAAGCAATTTTCTTACCAACCCTGCCTTGACCAAAGTCAAACCTGGAGATCCCGGCGACTTCAAAAGATGGATTTTGAACCATTTTCTTAAACAGAGCAATTGTTGACATCACTTGTTAAAGGTTTAATATGTTCCTAAATGTCAGATAACAACACAACAATAGACTACATCAATGGCTTAAACATCACTCGAAGCAGCTTTCAACAATCTTAAGCAACAATCTCACTTTGAATGAAATAATATGAAGCAGTTGCTAGCACATGACACAAGCTAAGTGTACCGACCTGCCAAACATTGACAAAGATTCAAATGAAACACTCACTGATGGTCTCAGCCACACCACTCGCTGCAGGTCAGAAGGACTCAGTACCCCTTCGCCGATGGACCTTCTGTCAGGGGGGAACATGTCGTCGATGTACCTCACCCGTTGGATGAGACAGTACTGTTTCAGCTGCTCAAAGTCTTGGTTGAGAAACCGCTCAGGGTTGGCAAAGGTCCCATGGCCATTTTTTACGTTACGCGCATTAATAATGTTCATACACACACCCGGTGGAGCCATTGCAGTCTTTGAACTCTGTTCAGAAAAAGGAGATCAAAAACAATTTTGGCATTAAAAAGTTTGCTTGATTATTTTTTTTCTTCTTTTTTAAGAAGTTTGCTTTTAAGATTCTATGAATACTATAGACTGAGTTAACACATCAATCTTCATCAATACCAGTTTGATTTCCCCTTTTCCTTAATAAATATGGACTTGTGGGGGACACAAACAGCAGATCCAACTACATACTTACAACCAAGAGACGGTATGGAAAAATATGCCTGGACACTCTGAACAAATAATGTGCATGCAAAGAAGCTTTAGTTTAAGGATTCATTCACTTGTCAAAGCAGACACTTATCGTTTGGACTACACTGTTGAAAGATGAATTCAATTAAGTTCCATGTATAGAACTTCAAATTCGTAATTAGTAATAAAAATGAATACAGTAAAAAGAATGCATTCATAGAGTGGGGCTGTTATAAGCTTTTGCGGTCAAGTTAGTATTTTCCTCAACATAGATGTATTTTATTCTCTATACATTTCAGTTCCTCCTTTTTTATAAAGGAGAATTAAGTCAGTGTTTATGTTTAGTTACAATCTTTCCTTGACATACCTGTTTGCTTTTATTCTCACAGTTAAATTTCATCTTTTGGAAAGTGACAAATAGGAGACACTCTGTCTGTGGTTACTGTGTGTTTTAGGGTACATTGATGCTGTTCAGTACAGTAAATCTAAAAACGGACAAATCTAATTTGTCAGTTTGCAGTACTGTTTTCATGCACATCAACCCAACCAGACGTACATCACTGAATCACACACCACACCAACACACTGAAAAGGCCAAAAGTGCAATGAAACAATGAGGCGTAAATGCATATTTCTGGTCTCCTTTAAAAGGTAAAAAGCAAAGGAATAAGACTTCATTGTAAGTAAACATATTTCTAATACCATTCCAGAGTAAATGAAGATGCAAAAATGGGGAAAAAAACAAGATTATTAATCATATACTGTATTGTATATCACCATTATAACCAACGGATAATAATCTCCCTCTATTTACCACAACTGTATCTGTTAAATTATGACATGACATGGAAACAATTTATAAATATATACTCAGGTGGTCACCATGGTTGAGACAAGCTTACTGTTTACATGTTTATTCCTTACTGGGAGTGTTGTTTCAAGAGATTGCTCAAAAAGCAGGAAATTGGAATCAATTATCATTGTGCCTAATACAACAGAAAGTCAAGTAAAGATGTAAGCGATCCATTAAATTATAGACCGTTGGATTCAACCGCTGATATGTGTAAGTTAATCATGGAACTAATGCCCCTTTTGGAACAAATAGGTATGATCGTTGACTAATGACGCAATGATCCAGGAGTCTACTTCCCGTCAGCCCACGTTTCAGCCCAAGCTTACTGTGGAATCGTAAGTAACTAAATTCCGCTGTATTGGAGGAAATAACATGCTTTGGTGAAACTGTTTTCCAAGAACACAGCGGTTTGTCGGTCCGACAACAACATGTGAAGTTTGACTGCTTCGTGTCTACGTGTTAACGTGTCCCGTTAATAGCGTACGCGGTGTGTTTTGAGTCGTGGAGCGTTTAAGTGCTCTCGCACACTCGGAATTTTTAGTGTCCGGCAATATCTAACATGTTGTTGTTGTTGTTGTAGACATGGTAGAAAATGATCCCAGATCTTTTCAACATAACTTGCTCTTGTATTTACGATGGGAAGGTCATATTTGTACCACTTTGTTGTAAGTAATAAGACATAGTTTGGACAACATACAATTGTTTTACGGATTCTGGAAGTCCCCAAGTTTCCAAAAACAGTAGCCTACAACATGTATCTTCTATAAATAGACCAGCTTCCATTATGAATTTTTGCAACTGTCCGTCGGGCTCCAAAATCACATCGATTATCATTATACTAAATACATAAAATGATGTATTTGAGTTGAATTTAGAATTCCAAAAATCGAATGTATCATAATAGCCTATATTTCGAAATACGTTCACATTGGCTACTTTATGCTATGAAATTATAGTTCATGAACCACAAAATGAAATATTGTGTAGGAACTATCCTATGTCATATGCAGTAACTTTCCTTTGCAACAGCCTTTGAAATAGGCATTTGACCCAAACTACATTCCATGTCCTTTAAAATATAGACCACAACCTTAACACAAGCTGCGTGGTTCACTGCCTTCAATTTCCTTTTATCTGAGCTTATCATAGTCTACTACTAGTGTTGGTAGTTGTAGAAGTATGTTTCCCAAATATAATTTAAAAAAGGAAATCAATTTATAGATATAAGTTTTAGGTCTATATCATTTACTGTTGCAGAAGCAACAGTATTAACCACAAGTGTTAATCAGCTTAGGAACAGAAAACACTTTTTACTCTGTTACCTGTCTTTGTGGATGGAGACTGTCATTGCTCAACATCTAAAGAAGGAACCGCAGTATAATTTGCTCTTGCGTCCCAGTTTAACTTTGGCGATTATGAAGATGCATAAGTGACACGTGAAAGAATGCATGTTGCAGCCATAACATGGCAGTCAAGTTCAAGAGGAGGTGAAATTCATCCACTGACTCTGCAGGTATAGTAAAATAAATATTACACTGAGGCTTTTTTTGTCAAATTCGACTTTATCCTGGACCACAAGTATCAAAATAACCCATTAGAAGTAAAAGAGTGCAAGCCCCTTATACCATTTTCAGTGTCTCAAAAGTAACATCAATTACACAATATTAACTTGGCCTTCAACTAGGACAACACCACAAGAAGCAGAAGTGTACGCGAAAGTGTAAAATAGCCAGATTGAAGTGTTACTCGCAAATGAAGATCTCAATCTTACCTCTCCAGCAGGAAAGAGGACGTTTCGAGTGTCGGTGGAAGAGCAAGTATAAAAGAAGATGCTCCAGTTCTTATAGAATACCTACAAACGCCTGAGGCTACTGCTGTCAGCGTGAGATGTTCCTTCATGAAACTCCACCCGAGGCAACAGGTAGCGTGCCACACCTTAGTACAGTGTGGAGGCAGATGTAGGTAAACGTTAGACCAATAGACAGACAAACAGAAAGAGGGAGAGAGAAAGATTATACAAGAGCTTTCGCATAAATACAGCATTTTGATTAGCTTTCATTATTTGCATTAGTTCATGCTGCCCTGGCTTGTTCAAACGTTCAGGATCTTTTATCTTTAACAGCAGTCAGTTAAGACATAACACTGTCAGATGAACAATGCTGGCTGCGTGCAGTATATGACTACAAATCTGACAGCATTGCCCGTGCATGCAAAAGACAGCGACCTCATCTCTCAGGGCTGTTGTTTACCTCGCAGTGGCAAAAATCACTATTTCATGAGGCCAACAATGTCTTTTACTCAAGAAAGTTACAAAATGTCACACTTTTGTAATAAAGATCTATCAGTTTTCTTTACCTTATCCTATTGGTGATGATGGATGGAAGGAGTGTATCCAGCCGTGCATCGGGTGAGAGGTGGGGTACACCCATAGGTGTTGATACATTGTTACAGACATGCACATGCAAAACAACATTTTTGGTTAATGTACAAGTTCCAACTCGCCTAACCTTCATGTCTTTAGAGGAGGAAACCTTTGCAAACACAGAGAGCACACGCAAACTCTCTCACACAGATATACGTATGATATGTCACAGAGGTTACAGAAAAAGACAGTGTTTCGTTCATTTTCTTTCCCAAAGACTGCGCTACAGTGTGTGACGCAGCCTAAACAAGATATTGGGGCACTATTTTTGTGAATTAAGATGCAGAGAGCAAAACAAAGTTGTTTGCAGGAGACATGTATTTTCATGTCTTGTGATACTTGCCAGAGCTTAGTGCAAAAGGTTTAGACAAGGTGGGATCTATTATCAGACAAAAAAGAGAGAACACAAACACTCGTGGTATAATCTGACCAGGAACTATACTGGCTTAAATGAAAGTAGAACAACAAGAATATGTGCAATGTAGCATCTGTAAAATTATTGAATGCAGTATTTCAACTTTTTCTTTCAGGTTTATCTAAAAAATATGTTTGATCTATAATGGGCTGATTTTCTTCTTTTAAATATTTGACATAATGTTTCATAGGTTTGTGTAACTTTAGCATGTTTGCATTTCTCACTTAAGGTAGGTGAGCCAGAGAGATGTCCTTGTATGGATGAGAAGTTGAGCCAGAAAATCTATTTTATATTCTATTTTTGTATGTTCATTATTCCTCAGATTGCACCCTGTTTTGCATTCATCCACAAGAGAGCAGATGTGTAACACTAAGATATGAACATTTGAGTGGGAGAGGTTGGAACAGGTTGGATCTATGTACCCCTGGATTATATTATTTTGTATACAATAACAGAACACAGTACGGCAAAACAGCTGGACACAAAAAAACCTGTTCCTGTCCCAGGTGATCACTCTATGTAACACTTACAAGTCCCATAGTGTCAGGAACAATACCGGTGCAATAACCCTGCAACACTAAGCATCTGCTGGACCTGTAAATAATAGATTTTATAGTTGTATCACACACTGTGTTTTAACATGTAAATATCATCACTACCAATATAAATCCAAGCATGCCGTGTTATACTGTGTATGCTGTCATATCAATCTACTGTACCTCATTTATACAACGCAACCTGTTGCATTAATCATTTATTCCAGTACTCTTTGCGCTCTGCACCAAAGTTACTATACTTGGCCAATAAAGCTGATTCTGATTCTGTAAATCCTCAGATTGCACCTTGTACTGTTTCCAGCCACTAGGGGGCAGTAGTGTAGCATAAATCTGTAAACGTTTGTCATTCTTCCTGAAAACTTTAATAGTGCACGTTGTTTATCCTAACAAAGCTGGCTTCCCTTTTTAAAATGGTGCATCATTAAAGGTACATTTGAGTATACACTCATTTTGTACTAATACTAGTTGAAACGGGATTGGAATTTGCAATAAACAAGCGGTTCATATACGAAAATGTTGCCCGACCCAAATCAACAGGTAATTACATTCTTACAGAGTTTTTAGTTTTATTTTTTTAAGAAAATGGTCAAGTGGTCAAGAAAATTTGCACATGTCATGTGTTGAAGTCTAAAATGTGTTTGTATAATGTCTTTATTTTGTAAAGCAGAGTGAAAAGATAAGCATACATTAGAATTCTACTAAAAATACAATAAAGAAAAGTTCAGTAGTCTGTCATTGACACGTAATAATATTCCATCTCCAGTCTGACATAAAGTCTACGAAGGTGTTTCGGCCTTAAGTTAGAGGATTGGTTGTGTTATTTCTTCGCATTATTGTGTAATGCCCTTTAGTTACAGTACGTACTGTGTAATGGCTCATTCGCAGAGGAATACATCTAGCGTGCTAGCTACTCTTCCCCCACTGGCTGAGTACACCGTATCCTCATTAAAGACTTTGATTATTGTACACAGCCTGCCTGTGCTCAATGGGAGATAGCTTTAGATAAAACCTTGAAACAGTGTGCATTATAGCTTACACTCCACTTCTTGAGAAGTAGTGGATGTATTTAGTTGACATGGGGGTTAGAATACATTGATGAATGTCTGTACAAAATGCCATGGCAATTCAATAGTTGCTGAGATATTTAAGTCTGCCCCCAAGTGGTGGAGCATGGCTAAAAACTGCCAGCACCCTGTTACAGGGGAATGTCCTGCATAAAAAATCTTATAAAAATTCATACAAAAAGAAAATTCCATTATGTGGGTCTCGTCTGGTGTCTCGTGCTGTACGGAATTCTTTGAAGTGCATGCATGTGTGAGCTCAGTGGGTGGAGGAGCGTCTTACTCCATTTCCTGTGATTGCAGTTGGGGCACTTCCTGTGTTTAAACAAACACAGGAAGTGTTGTATGGATTCATATGAATGTCCTTGTCACTTGCCATCCAAATCAGTATAATCGGGCTACTCTAACACACACAGGTGATACACAAGTGTACCCAACTTCACAATATTTTAGGCTTCACTTTTTTCACTTGGCTGTCCATTCACCTGAAGAGCAAACCTCACATTGAACAAAGGAACAAAAATACAAAGCAATGGGTTTAGTAGAGCATGGGAAAACTGCATTATTTATTGTTGTTGTTTTTGTATGTATTTATCCAAAGTAAATATCATGAGCTTTTTTAAATTAAAAAAGTACCTTGATTTGTTGACTAAATTGTAATTTAGGTGGCCGATAATACTTAAATAAATAAGGTTATAAACAATTTGTTACACAAGGGATATTAATATAATGAATAAAGTGTAGGTGTACTGTAATCCCTGTGGCAGCAGGGTAGCAAGGGTTCATTACATCCAGCAGCTATTGTGCTTCCATCCAGAGCATTGATTTATAATGTCAAAGTGTATCTGAGACTCTGACCCCTGCATGTTCATGTATTGTGAGACGGCACAATCAAGGGAGTCAGCCTAAAATGCCTAAAGCCTACTGGGGCCGGAGACATCTGGAGAAGCAGTCAAAACACCAGGGAGCCTGCCATTGTTTTTTATTTCAAAACGGAACTGGTCAGCGGTGTTAAGAAAGGGAACCCATAACTGCTGCTAAACATGATTTCCGTCTTTAGTTTTTGTCCCAAACAGGATGCATGAGCACGAATGTTAGTCTCAGACCCGCCCCACTTGTTTTTAGCTACGAATGGACAACCACATATTGGTCACATTTCAGCCCCAAAACTCCCAGGGACCTTCTGGATATCAGCTTATTTATTGATCTCTTTGGCAATTATGTTGTGGATTTTTTTGCTACTGCTCATCGACAGCTTTAAGGGTTTATCTGGAGGAGAACATGAGACGCTGTGCACCTCCAACGCCTGCTTTACACTGCATATGGACAGGGTGAGCTTTGAGGAGGCCAGTCAGAACTGTGTCCACAATGGAGGTTATCTGATGACAGTCAGAAACCTAGAAGAAGAGGATGTGCTGCGATCGCTTCTCTCACAGATCCAAAGACAACCTCAGGACAGGGGGCTTGAATTTTGGATTGGATTAAAACTGCACAGAGGGAACTGTGTGTCGGCTGACAAGAGTCTCAGGGGGTTTAAGTGGGTATCTGGAAAGGAAGATTCCAACTACTCCAACTGGGGAAAAGAACCTGTCACCACATGCACAAAGGAGAGATGTGTAAAGGTTCATTACACTGTATCGGGTCAGAACCAACTGAAATGGACTGCTGGATCTTGCAAAAGCCCTAATTTTTATGCATGTAGGTTTTATTTTCAGGGAATGTGTAGACCTTTGGCTCTATTGGGGCCTGGACAAATCACCTACACAGTGCCCTTCTCAGAAGAGCCACAAAGAAGTGAAATGCAATTATTTCCGCTCGGAACATATGCTGTAATTTCCTGTAGTGAACAACAGTCTGATTACTCTGTGTGCAGGGGGATGGACAGCAGCTTTGGCTGGACTGTCCCTGGTCCATTTTGCAAAACAAGAAAGCGTTATTGCGCGGTAAACAACGGCGGATGTGAACATTTGTGCCACCAGGACGCAGATGAAGTTCGGTGCTTTTGCAAAGAAGGTTACGACTTGGATGAGGATGGACTCACTTGCAGGATGAAAGCCATGTGCGGCGCTGAAACCTGTGAGCATCAGTGCGTAATGGGGGAATCTGGGTATTCCTGCAAATGTCCAGACGGGTTCGAACTAGAGGCGAACCAACGTAACTGCTCTGACATTGATGAATGCCAGTCACAAGCCTGTAAGCATCACGTGTGCCTTAATACGCACGGCAGTTACACATGTGCGTGTCAAGGAGGCTACGAACGGGTTGGCGATAAATGCATTGATATTGATGAGTGCGCGCAAGCGAGATGCGAGCACAGCTGCTTGAACAGTATCGGATCCTTCTCTTGTCACTGCAATGAAGGCTTCACTTTATCCGAGGACGGCCACTCGTGTGTGGACAATAATGAATGCGTCAGTAATCTCTGTCAGTTCAAATGCGTCAATACGGTAGGCAGCTTCTTGTGCACCTGCCCGCAAGGCTTCCACATGGAGGCCGATGGATCGACCTGCGCTCCAGATGTGACAGAAACATCGGCTGCTTTATCTGATGACCCAGCGGGGGAGGAAACGCAAGAGAACTTCACCGAGTCCTTAACCAGAACCACGGTCGAGCTCCAACACCAGTCCCCTCACACTGACGCGACGATTCTGGACCTGGTGAACGATACGCGCGGGGATCAGCAAAGCAACACATCCTTAGTGACAGGTTTTACCAAGACAGTTAATTCCAGGATGATGGTCTGCATCCTCGGTTCAGTCATCCCTCTGCTGCTTGTGGTGGCAGTGACTCTGGCTATTGCAATTGTTCGATGCAGTCGCTCCAAAAAAGCAGCTAAGAAAAGTACCACCACAGATGGTTACTGTTGGGTGCCCTCTGGTTTGGACTCGCGTTTAGAGAAACTATATGAGTCCATCTTGACTGATGACCTATGACCTGATAGTGATGAAGAAGACTGTCCACATGGATTATCATGTTTATTTATGTAATTTATGTTCTTGCAACCTCCCTAGGTATGTGTTGTTGAGAAATTATCAAATCACTAATCAGAAAAAAAATATGAAGAACAGAAATAAAAATTGTGAATCTGATGTGATCGGCTTTCTATAACGAGGTGTAGAGAGATCTGATAGTTTGGATTGATGATTTGAGTTTAACAAGGAGAAAGTTGTCCCAGGATGTAATATTGAAAGTGAGCATTTTTATGTTGGGACCAGTCAGCTAATTTTGTAATTTGTCTTGTCATAACCAGCCACATTTTCTGCCAATTTACAAATATACATGTTTGAGTAATGTATGCACCAATATCTGTTTTGCTTAACCTGTGATCAGCTCCAGGCCCAAGAAACGCATGATTCACATGACATAAAAAGATTTATTCATTTTCAATACCACACGTCACTGATTGAAGGAGTTTTCAGATTGTTTATTCAAACCTGCAATAATCAATTTTTGATTTTACTTTCTGACGGGAGTTTGCACATCTGATGCTGGTGTAAATATAAAGTAACTGTAAACACATGTACGTCAGAATATCAAATCAATACTGTGTGTATTGTGATGATGAAGTAACGCAATGAGACAAAAATAAAATAAACAGTTTGCTCTGATATATGAATAGGTTTTTGTTCCTGTATCTACATTATGATGATCCTTGCCTTCACCAACCATGGGAAAACCCAGCAGTCCAACTTTATCTCATTTCCTTCCTGTCTTTAACTCTGTCATTGTCCTGATGTGCGTTGCTTCCTGAGTTGGTAGCCCCCGACTCTAAGTTCTCCACAACTTTAGTCAGCCAACATTATAAGATATTCTACGGCACAGCATCATGGCCTGCTTGCATTTTACTACAGTTGTGCCAGTGAAGGTAATGACAATGACTATTTTGATGTCAGTGTTTTTTTCCCCATATATTAAGACAGGATTTTGCCTGAAGCGGACTGTGGCCTGTAGGCCTTTTTGTACTGGGAGTGACTGCATCACTGTAAACCTGGACAGAGTGGATTTTCAAACAGCTGAGGAATCATGCCGTGACAGGAACGGAGAACTAATGACATGTCGGTCTGAGACAGATGAGAGCACACTCGGCATTTTGAGTCAAGAATTGTATGGACACTTCTGGATTGGACTGCATTTACCAGCTGTCTCCTGCAGCAACCTTTCAGCTCCACTGAGAGGCTATGAGTGGACATCTGATAGTGTGCACCGAAGCTTTAGTCCACACTTCAGCCCCTGGAAAGACAGCGTTAAAGTCTGCTCTCCCCGCTGTGTGTCACTTTCCAACGATCAAAAGTGGACAGAGAGGCTGTGCTCGGACAAAACTGATGGCTTCCTGTGCAGAACAAAGCACAAAGATGCATGCCAGGCACGGGAATTATCAGATCCAAATGTGATCCGAAGCTCTGAAGGCTGTTCAAGTGCTCCTTGTCAGCATACATGCACCGATGTAATAGGAGGTTATATATGCTCTTGTTCCAGAGGATTTATACGAGACAGCAAGCAACCCGGAAAGTGCAAAATTCACTGTGCTCAACAGAAATGTCCTGCGATATATGAGGGAAGTTCACCCTACTGTGCTGATGGCTTTGTATTCAGTGAAACGCTTTGTGAGGACATTGATGAATGTGTACACGATGGATGCAGTCAGGAGTGTAAGAACACTTTTGGAAGTTTTGTGTGCTCCTGCCGGGAAGGATTTGTACTGAAAGATCAAGTCAAATGCATCAAAGCAGAGGGCAGTGAACGCTTTGTTGTCACAACTCCTATCGTCTTAGGCTTTGTTAAACCAGCCACTAACAATCATACGCTGAAGGGCTCTTCAGCGCCTGCTGGCAGTTTTCTCTGGATGTGGATTTTCGGTGTGGTGGCTGTGGTGCTGTTTATATTTGTGATAAGGTTTTATGTTGTGAAACGTCAGAAGCGCAGAGAACAAAACTCCAATCAGCAGCCTACTGTTCCTGTGGACAATAATGAGTGTGAAATCCAGTCCAAACAATGATGAGCACCAACTCCACTCCTGAATCTGGGTAATGCATTGTAATGATACTAATAAATGTGAATACATGAAATGAAGGGGAGCTTTTTTGTTGTATAGACGTGGATGGACTAGGCCACTCAGTTATTTATAGTAAAGAGAAAACAACTTTTATATGTAAAGATATAGGTAATTTCAAATTAGATTTTGGATAAAGAACGTACTTATCTATAAATACAAGTTGTGTTCGGCAATTGCAGCATTAACATATAGGATTATCATTTTGTTGTTGTCCCAGGTGGAGCTGAGAGGTCGTTTTGATATACTGCTTGGCAGTTGTAAAGTCTTAACTGTTCTCATTTTATGAGTTCAGTATAATATGTTTCAAAAGAAAGGTCTCCGAAAGATGGAAATCCTTAGGGTGCTCTTAAAATAACATACTAAATGTACTGTGTTCTCCTCAACCCTGACTCTTTCTTCACAGAGTAAACATTAATATGCGTGCATATGCATTTAACTGTTTGTAAAATATGAGTTTTGAAGTACCTGTGAAATGATATATAATATGGGACACTAGATGGTAACTTCATGTGGCATTTTGTGTTCATTTATGGTTCATGACAAGGAAATAAAATCTGAATTCATTCGTAACAAGTCATTGCTCTCACCACTCTTGTTCTTAGAGGGCCACCTACTGTTCTTTTGTAGAAATTGCTAAAAAAAAAAAAAGGCTTCTGTCACGTGGATCCTCATGTTGTTTGATTTCAATACTGGAAGACCTTTAGTAAGACAACCGGCATTTTTCCTGGCAATACATTTCTTGTTTCCTTGGCGGACTGTCAGAAATGTCACAGGATATGCACAGGAACTATAAATTAAATTTAAATTAAATACATTTTAAAAATGGTTTTTCACCATTGACTCACTTACTGGAGTTTAAAATGTAAAATACTTTTAAATGTGTATTCCCCATTGTCCACTGTTGAAGTCTCAAAAAATGCAATTAGTTCAAACGTTCTGATCAATTTGCATTGTTATTGCTATATTGATATGCCGATGCTATTTTCGCTGGGGAAACCACAAATGCTATGTGGTTTTACATGCTGCAATTTAACAACGTTTTATGCAGATTGCAGCAGTTTAGCATCTTATTTCCATTAATGCAAGGGTCTCTGCTAAAGAGATGGTACCACTTCAGTTTAGTTTCACTGAAAATAGCGTGTTGAAAGTGAAAGATTGTCGGGTCTTTTGCCTGTTGCATTATCTTCATAAACGCTAGAAATATTTTACTACCTGCTGCGTAAACCGTACCTACTTCCTGTTTTGTACAAAATTCCACCAGTTTTATGCAAATAGGGTATTAATGTATTCTGACAGTCTTGCAGCAATTGGCAGTGCTGCTAGATAAATATTAGATGGCACAACTGATTGCCAGGTGGACTATGACTTTCTTTTGCATGGTTCAACTCACTGTTCTCAGATATTCCAGTTTTACAGAGTTGTGCAAATTAAGTATTTATTTTGCAGTTTACATCTTTTACTGAGCGTTTTCTCTCTTTATCTGATGCTCCTCAAGGTTCCTCTTCTTCTCACAGGCTGTAAGGACACACAGAACACAGACATCATCACCACTCTGGTTAGTCTGACACCCTGAACCTATCCTCCCTTTGTGCTGATGAATTTAGTCACAAGTCTGCCAGCTGAAGGCTATTGACAAAGCCATCGGGTACACTATCACAGGGTTAACTTTAATTCTTTAAGTTTTAGTTCAATCTTGTTGCAGTTCCCTACAGCTGCCACTAGATGCTACTATTGACACATATTGTACTGATAGCACTCCTCCAATAACAAAATACTTCCTATATAAATTGATTTACAGCTAGTCCCTATAGTTCCAGAAACAATTACTGATATTAATATGACACCGTATGGCTACTGGGACCTAACAGAGGTTAACTTTAAGTTAAATAACCAACCACATCAACTCTGAGATAGAAAATCCCATCAGTAAACGTTGCTTTTATGTCACTGGGTCTACAGTGTGTTTCCTCTTCTCGCCCAGGAAAGAAGCAAAGCAGATAAGACTGCTATTAAACAGGAATCCCAGCATGTAATCAGTGAGACAACACCAAGGCTGTAAATGAAAAAAACACCATAATAAACATGTGGACAAAGATAAGTGGTGATATCGTAATGGGAACAAAATAACAGCATACTAATGAAAACAATGGTTACAGATATATAAAGGCATGGTCCAAATCATTTGGAATAAGGTCCCTTCGCAGTTACAAAGTATTAGAAGAGTGACACATTTGTGTTGAGTTGGCTCTGTACTCCAGCATGTTGACTTTAAATTGAAACAGTGACTATCAGGTTAAAGTACTGAGTTTAAATTCAAGGGCTTGTTAAGGCTTAGGGTCAGAACAGAAGGTCAATAATGGGTCAGATGAATAGTGAAGGAAGCAGTCTATTTCAAAGACCGAAATAAACTGAACAAATTTAATAAATGCATCACATCATGATGTCTCCCTTAATAATGATGTATCAGGCTTGTACTGCTGCCATCTTTACTGTCTACCTGTCCTGGGCCCTCTTTCCTCCTGTGCAGTCTTAAAATGCACGCTCAGGTGATTCAATTGGCATTGAATCACATTAATACAAAAACAAGTACCAAACTAGCAATGTGACCTACCCTGCTGCTATCATTTTTTATATGCATTAGTCATTCAGGATTTAAAAAATGATGGCATGCTAGAACATTCTGTTTGTTTGCCAAGCCCTTAAAACATACAGAGCTCAATTGCATAACTATATCTTTTATAAGTCACTCAAAAACAGTAAAACCATATAGACGAGCATCGGCCCTGAGAGGAGATCATTGTGGAGCTGCAGTTGTAGGTGACTATGTGACCTCATTGTGCCGTGGAGAGAGCACGACAGGAGCGTTGTGTTGATAAGACTGGGTGGTACTAACCTAACCTGGATGGCACCGGTTGTGGCTGACACAACCTCACCTCTCCCAGTCAATACATGGTTTTTTTATGAGCTTAGTCAGCCAATCATAACAGCAGGAGTAGCCTTTTTGAGAGGGAGCAAAAAAAACAAAGAAAAGGGTTGGGTTGTCTTATGTAAGGCAGACACCCTCTGAGAGAACTTAGGTTTGGCTAAATTCATGTTGCTTTTATCTTAATTTGGTTGAATACATTTTTTTTTGTCACCCGTTTTGTTTCAGATATGTTTTTCATGCACTTGTGCCACTATGCACTCTGCATTTAGATAGGTGCTAACCAAAACAAGTTAAATATAATTGATGTTGTGGTAAAAAAAAATCGCAAATAAACCATACATTTCTGCTAACTTCATTGTTATAAGTTTGTAAAACTTTTGCATAGCCTATATGGGCCATTCTACCGAATTGGTTCAAAGTCAGGTTGGAAATATTTTAAAATGTTGTATGTTTTATTCCCAAAACGTTGTCCGTATATATATTATACCATATCTAAAGTACACATATCTAGTAAAAGAACCGTCAATTTTGATATTGTATTTTCAGACTGTGTGGGAATGTTTTTCCTCTCCCAAAAATTGTCGCTACCGAAACATAGTAATACACTATAGTAAAAAGGTATTATTATTAACCTGTTAAGATTGTGTTTCCTTCCCTTCTCTGAAGACTCTTGGGCTGATCTGGACAGCCCAAGAGTGTCCAGATCAGCCCAACGTCGTGTGACGTTGGGCTGATCTGGACATGCCTCTGTGTGACGTTTTCTGGTGGAGGGATTAAGGTGACGACCTTGTCCACTGTGTACCAGATCTTGTCCTCTAGTCGCGGTCAATAAACGCGGTTTCGCCCAATGTTGTGCATGACTTTGACCTCAAGAGCACCTGCAGACAGATAACGGGTAAAATAAAAGGACATTGGGTGAGATATGATAAGTATTGCTTGTATTTGAATCTTATAAGACTATGAAATAAAGTTTGATTCAAAGGGAATGGGAATATGAGAACGGAAGATGGCCAAGTGAGAATGAATGGAAAGAGAGACTTTACCATATGTTTCGGTAGTGACTGTTTCGGTAGTGACAATTCTAGCTAGCTTTGAGCATAACTAAAGAATGCTAGCAAGCGGATGGCTAGCATACACATATTTGAAGAGGTGTACACACATAAAAACATAATACTTTGCATTAAACCCCAAAAAGTTTACTTAATTAAAGAGAATATGTGTTCGGTAGTGACAATTCTTAAGGTTACACGCCGATTTTCAGACTTTGGAACACATTTATATCAAAAGTATGGGATTTAGCTACTTACCATTCAGCCATGAGGGACAGGGATGCAGTGTCGCTGCCTGGTCAAAAATGCAGGGGTGTGGCTGAAAACCAGGCTCAGCCAATGGACTAAAACTTTTGAGTTTCGGTAGTGACATGAAAACTGGGGACATGATTTTTTGGGTATAGTTTTTTAATTTTAAAATTAAACCCACAATAAATCTAAATCTTACAACTTCTGTTTAAACTTAATCATAAAGATCTTTGAAATTACGTTATTTACAGAAATTGAAATTTAGATGTGAGGGTTGGGGACAGCTACTTCCCAATAGAAAGTACCCTATATATGATGATTTTGTATATATTTAGCTTATCACTATCTAATTGAATGCCTTGGGTTTAAATAGACCATAACACATTCTTAGTAAATATCTATGTCTGAATACTTAATTGTTATGTTAAATAGTTTTTCTTGTTGGGGGACAGCACTTTGAACGAATTCGGTAGAATGGCCCATACCCTGTGTTTCATAAGCAATGTGTCCAAGCTGTATGATGAAATCTTGAATGATGAAATTTGAGTGGGAGGAGTGTAGTCAGCTTTTTGTGCCCTGAGTTCAACCTCACAGGCTGGCTCACCACAAATCTTATTCAGCAGTCTTGCTTACCTCAAACATGTCCCTGACCTAAACATCTATTACATAAAGTATCTGAAGTACCTGGTTGTACGTTACTTTATAATGCACCTTAGTGTACTGTAAATGATCCTGGGAGGCTATTTTAGGGTATTAAAACAGGCGACGCCTGTTTCAGTAAACACGGAAGTGGAGACCGTCTCCCCTTACGTCATCCAATCAGAAAGAAGGCGTTAGTTCATAGCGTAGTGTCATTGGGTTAAATTTTGTCCACGCCCTTTGTCGCCCATATACGTAATAACAACCGGAATCTGGGCTAGCGTGTGGAGAGAGTACTGTTAGACTATAAATACCACGTTTTCGTACACACACGTAAAGCAGTCAGGCCGCTGAATACCTCATTCGTTCGCTGAGTAAGCCAAGAGAAAACAAAGCAGCAGCATGTCAGCCGACGGCGTGTTTAGGACCCGCTCTCTCGGTGTTGGCGCCGAGGGTCTGCCGGACCAGTACGCCGACGGCAAAGCAGCGAAAGTCTGGGAGCTGTACATCGGAGACACGCAGAGTAGGACGCAGGAATACAAAAGCTGGGTGATGTCTCTGCTGAAAGAGCACGGGGTGCGGAGGGTGCTGGATGTAGCCTGCGGAACAGGGTAATGTCAGGCGGACTCAGCAGTTTTACACTGGCAAGTTTGAGGGGGGCTTACATTTGAGCTACATCACACATTTGTTCAATTCAATTAAAACCCTTATATATCAGCACAAATAACGCCTTCAGTCAGCACCTGTATACATGTTCTACACTTGCACATCCCTGTCTTTAATTCGGCGTTAGTTATATACATCAGCTCTCCGTCATTTCAATATCGTATTTCGATGGGTAGCAACTGTGTTCAAATAAGTGACGCATATGCCGAATTGAAGACCGCACCCTAGGTGTGTATGCTGTGACGTGCTGATCAAAATTGGGCTTCCATAATTACCCTCCAGGTTGCTGAATGTGTGTGTGTGACCACTCTGAATGTCTCATTCTGTAAAATTCTGTAAAATGTGACTCTTGTCAAGTTTGCACTGTTTATCATTTCAGTATGTATCTTTTTACTTTATTGTACTTTAGACTTGCATTAAATAGTTCAGATAATTCATCATGTAAAAGTCCTAAACATGCCTATTTTGTTCAGTAATAAATAAACTGGATTATTTTTTATAGATAATCAAGATAGTTTGACATTCCTGGAATTTCAACCTGCAGACCCTTTTTTTTTTTTTTTACTCTGGACACAATCCAGATTAGGCCAGAGAGCAATGAATGAAAGTGCAGCGTTGCATCAGCCACTGTGACAGTTCCTGCCTCTGGCAGCAGTCTGGAACTGGGACCAGCAGTTCCAGACTGTTGTTTAAAAGTGCCTTTATGTTTCAACTAAGAAGTTTTAATTGGCCTAAACAAAAGCCTCAAGATCTGTTGTGCAAATCTGGATACATGTTCTGCCTTTTTAAATGTACACTGGCGGCTACCCACATTTGAAGCACCTTCTAATCAACTTGAGGCCACAGAAAGGGAGATGTGGTGTTTGCTTTAGTGGATATTATCTGCTGCATGTCTGTGAAATAGCAGATGAAGGTTCCAGTGGTTGAGAAACTGGCCCTGGGTTGTTGAAAAAGGAGTTTTGACTGGTTACATGCAATCTGTTTACCTCTGCTGATAATGTATCTGTGCCCTGGAACATCAGCAAGGCCATTGGCTGAACTCCTGCAAGGGGACAATATACTTGAACCTGTCCATGTAGCCCTCCAATTCACCTACATTGGCATTTATGTCTGGTAGATGCAACATTATCATTTTTTTTTTTTTCTTCATTTAACGGCATGTACAACAGTATTTTACATTAAGCAAGCATCCATGCAGTGATGTATCAGTTAAGTTCAACTTCATACCTCGCATATGTCTGCTGGGATCCGATATGGAGGAAATCAACACACAGACTTTGACCCCCGCTCTATAGTAGAAGTGTGTCTCTTTCAGCAGCACAGCCATCCGGGGCGACGTAAACATGTTCCCAGTGGAATGAGGTTACAAATGGCCCCACTATTTTTGGCTGACTAAATGTGCCTGCGATGCAAAAGGCTCTCCAGTTGTTCTGCCATCGGATTCGGTGGCGATTTAAGCAAGAGCTAAAGAAGCTGCACGTCATGCTTTCTATTAAGGATACAATCATCTTAACCTGCAGATTCCTTGATCTGAACCATGGAGCAGTTTTTTTTTTGTTTGTTTTTTTGTGTAGTTAAAAGTGACCCAAGCTTGTAAAAAAAAATGTTCCTTTTAAACTAAAGAACGTGATTTAACTCGAGCTACAATTAAACAGTTGCACTCTGCATTCTTACTGTTGGTTTGCTTGGTCGCACTGCATACAGCGTTATTAAAATATAGTATATCTAATAGTATATATGCTGTTGTATAATCTCTTGCAGTTGCTCAGTCGCTATTGTGCAATGAATCTTGCTCCCGAGTTGCTCTTTAACGTGCATATTGCTTAGCATTTACTCACAACTAGTAACTATTTGAATATAGTCGTAATAGCACAAGAGACATCAGCGTAACGAGAGTCCAGAAAGAAGTCAACAGCCTCAATTCAGAGCATGTTTTGGGTTCATGCTGTTCTATCAGGCTTTTTAATTAAAGCACGAGGAGCAACTTACTATCAAATATCAACCATCTCTTTACTTCTGTAAAACATTACAGTGTTGACGTTCCTAACAAACTGCATTGCTTTTTGAAGGTGAGGAAATGTTAGTCCTGTTGTCACTTTATGTTAATATATACATTTACAACACGTACGCATTGTTGACATACAGTCAAAGCAGTTCCACATGGAGGGGTCTGAGTTGAAGGTGACAATTTCACAACATGTTCCCTCCTATTGCTTCAGGATCTTGATGAAGCCTTTCAGACGCGCACGTCTCTGGTGTGTTATGAGCAGAGCTCGCGAGGTTCCGCTGGTATTTCACACAGAACTTGTATGTAAAGAACATGTGTGTTTCACTTTGTAGCGTGGACTCCATCATGTTGGTGGAGGAGGGCTTTAATATGGTGAGCGTGGATGCCAGCGACAAAATGCTCAAGTACGCGCTGAAGTCAAGATGGGAGAGAAGAAAAGAACCAGCGTTTGACCAGTGGGGTACGCCATTTTCCCCTTTTGTTGAGATAGAATTGTCATCCTTGAATTTTCGAAACACTTGAAAGTAACTCAAACCAGTGTCTTTGTGGGATGAACTGAGATCCTTCATTAAGTGACATCCTCTTTATGTTTCTGTCTTGCTTTGACTCTCTTGTGCTTATCCCTCTCATCCTCAGTGATTGAAGAGGCCAACTGGTTGACGTTATCGGAGGATATTCAGAAACCAGGGCCCGGCTTTGACGCTGTTATCTGCCTCGGAAACTCCTTTGCTCACTTGCCAGACTTTAAAGGTACGTGAGAGGTCAAGGGACAGAACCATTACTTAAGCAATACATTTGTCCAATGACCTTTTTTCACATTGTTCTTGAATCTGCTGGTTAACACTGGAAAAAACAACCTTTCTCTGGATTTTCGATCCCAGTAAAAGATGTACGGGATTCATTGCAGACCACCTCCAACCAAACTGCTAATGATTAACCAGTGGCTGGACACTAACATAACCTCTTATTCAAACAGTGTGATTTAATTGAAGATGATTCCGGTGATGGTGCATGTTCATGTTTATTGCTCTCAGGGGACCAGAGTGAGCAAAAGTTGGCCCTTCAGAATATTGCCAGTATGGTCAGACCAGGTGGGATCCTCATCATCGACCACCGTAATTACGACTTCATCCTAGAGACCGGCCAGGCACCAAAAGGCAAAAATATCTACTATAAGGTACTAGACTTAATGTTTTCTTTACAGTGGTGCAGAATGACATTTAGACCCATCCAACCTTATTTCCCCCCCTATCCGAATTCCACCAGCAGCTGAAGATCACAGCTGGTGTGCTGTGACATGACTGTTCATGATTACACCATGTACATTTTGGTTTCTGGATGTTGTCAGAACTCTCATCTTACCCGCTTAGCATTAAATATCTTTCATGATTCTGATAAGGCTTTTATAAAAGGTGCAGTGGCCCATGGCTGCGTACCTGGTAGCTGCTAACTGTGGCTTCGTCAAATTCTCCCAACAAAATGGTGGGAAGCCAGAGTGGGATCAGTTCTTTGTGTTTCAAAGAAATCATGTGTCCGTCCCAAGTGGCAACCTCTGGTGTTGAAAAGTGAAGCCAAAATGGAAGTGCCCAAAAACTGTTTGGCTCCAAAAGCAAGAATCTCCATAGAGCCCCATGTACCAACTGGTACAAAAAAAACCTTTTTGTTCACCAGAGTCAATGTAGTTCATCGCTATAGTTCATGACAACTGATGAAACAGTATGTCAGATGAACAGGGTCGTGTTTGGAATGATTCCTGAAGAAAAGTGAAGTGCATCACAAGCTTGTAAGAGACTACTTAAAGATGTCAAAGAAAAACAAGGCCATCCGCAGAATAATACAACAAAAGGCTGTTTTTAATTTAAAAGTCTGCTGTATCTGACTTTCCGTTGCTTCGTGAAGAGGAGTTGGACAGACAGAATTGCTTATGGATGGTTTATTTACACCATCCCTAGCAGCAGCTTAGTCTAAGACCTAAATCTCTATCTAGAGCCTGCCGGATATTGTGAGGTTTTCAATGAAAGTGGCCTTAGGAAAACAGAAGGAAAGGTGGATGACTTTGGCGGCTTTTAAGACTATTTTGGTAGAAAAGAGATAATGTGGAAAAAAATGTTTTTTGAAAAATAAGCTGGGTGTGTTCATATGTGGCTTAAAATGATGTGTAGCATCTACTTTGTAGCTAAAATGCACATTTATTCCCATGGAGTATTGTACCATGACAGCATATGTCTGGGTTCAAACAAACAACCAGTCCTGCAATTAATTATCTCATCTTATCGGTAAGAGCGGAAAGATTTAATATGAAGATATAACAGCAGGTGCCAACAGCAATGAGGCATATTTGTTTTATTTTCCTCAAAACAAGCTCCATATTCTTTAATCCAGCCAATGCAAGAACTAACCAGCTGGGAGGCCTAAAGAGAAATACTGAGTCAACAGTCGTGTGCTCGAGCAAAATCCACGTCTGATGCCTCTGTAATCCCAGAGTCTGCGCTCATGGTCCAACAGTAAGAGCTACCTCCTGGTTTTGTTTGTCGCTACTCACTCTTGGTCACTACTGAAGGAAAGAGGAAAGGTTGTGAGAAGTCTTTTTGGTGCCTAATACTCACCACCATGTTTCCTAAATGTGTGTGTTTTGTGTTGCAGAGTGATCTAACTCAGGACATCTCCACTTCGGTGCTGTGGGTCGACAATAAGCCCCATATGATCACTTTGGACTACACCATCCACGTGCCAAAGGCCGCCATCCAAAATCTTCCTGAAGTCAGGTAGATCAACACTCTGCTCACTATGATGCTCACAAAACCTCGAAGGCAGCGTGAAAGTGCCAACAGTCCCGGCTACTTATATATATAACTTTATGTTTTGATATCTCAATATAATACAGTCGAGGTCGATGGACCTTCTCACCAGACATGTTAGACACAATAGAAACCTTGGTTGGATAAATACTAATGTGTGCGTGCTTTGTCCTCCCCAGTAAATTCCGTTTGTCCTACTACCCTCACTGTCTGGAGAGCTTTAAAGGTTTACTGAAGGAGGCCTTCAACGGCAAAATGGAGCACAGTGTCTACGGAGATTTCAAGACGTACGTCCCGGGCCAGTCCAAGGCCCCGTGCTACTTCATCCATGTCTGTAAGAAAACAGCCTAAGAGCCCGACCAACCAACTAGCAACACACAGACGCACTGCTTAGACAATAACAGCCCTTAATATGCTCCTACTGTCATCCAGGTTTGGGCGAAGTTTGAATACCTTTTTAAAAATATTTTATCTTTGTAAAAAAAAAAAAAAAAAAAAAGATAGACATCATCATATAAGAACATGTATTAACAGGGATTTTTTTTTTTTGGGTTTTTTCTATGGTCAGGAAATGTGTAATTTATACCTGTGTGCTAAAATGTTTGGTTGATTCTGATCTCTTTTGACTTAAAACCCAGTGAGTCCCTCAAACGCTCAAATAGTAACAGTCTAATGGTTAATAGAAACACACCAGGCAGCTGTGAATAATGCATGTTTTCTGTGGCCCGGAGGCGTGTTCATGTGTTTCAGGCGGGAAGAAATTCTTTGTAACACAGGTCAACATGTCACAGGACTGTTCACTGATTGGCTGCGGGTAATCTCGGGCCGCTAAAAGTTCAACTATCCTCAACTTTGAGTTTGGCCACAGAATCAAAATGCCCGCAGCTTTCCATAGACATCGCATGGCATCCCGCCGCTGCTGTTTTGGTGTGTTTTCGGTACAAAAAGGTCAAAGCAAGTTAGAAAAATGTATTCAAAATGTATTGGACCACTGTTTTATCCATATCTGGCTTTTTCCCAAAGTGCTGCTTTGGTGTTTACCTTATTTCCACCCCCCGCTTCCCGCCTTTCTGAACTGTGAAACCCGCAATGAACATTCAAAATGGTGCTGTTCATTTGGGATATTCCTCATGATGGAACACTTGATATTAATCGCCAGTTATGTACAAAGTGCTGAGATATATTCTTAGGCGATTGTATTTTTTAAGTTTACCACAAGGGTCTTAAAAACAACGCAGCGGTGTCTTGTGAATACGGTAGTCGTTCTTTTGCTTGTGGGTTAGGGTCATTGAGCTGGAAAAGGGGAAAAAACAATCTCATTCTGGCCGACTGCCTTTCTTTAAGTTCAGGTAAATCTGGCAGAGCATGATGGCAGTTTCAATTTATTACTTTACTCTTATGGGAGTCCCCCGATGTTCAACAGTAATCTGACACACCTGTGGACGTCACTTAAAAAAGACAAGAGAACCGCTAGTGAAGATTGTGAATCCCCTTAAAAAGGCCATGTTATGCTGTTTGGAGTGTCGCACAAGCACTGCTAGTCCAATCAACAATCCTCTACTCTGAAGGGCTCTTGGCTACCTCACCAAATCCCCTCCAGCTACAGAGCTAAATGACCTCTGACCTCCTCTGAAGATTAAAAACTGAAAGGATTTCTGCTCAGGCTCTTGAGAGAACAGCTTCTTATTTTTCAATGAAACTTTCCTTTTTTTTTTTTTTTTGTAACAATTGAGGTTTTGTTTAAGGATTCTCTAGTTTGATTCATTCATTGATCAAGTTCATGGAAACCCCAACTGTCTTTAAAATTGTTATCAACCAAAGATATTTGAAAAGTGTTGTTCTCTGCTCGATCTTGGAATGTTTGAAACTTAAATGTTATACAATCGTGCTGCACTCAAATAATTGAGTTTACCCAAATAATAAGGGAAACCCGATGAAGGAATAATTGAATCAAGGTTCAAATACATTTCCTTTGACGCCAAATAAAAAATGTATTTTTCACTGGAATGAGAAAGCAGCTCTATGAGAGCAAAATACTGCTGTTTGCCTAAACTAGAGCGCACGGTGCATTCAAATGTTGTGCCAGTGCCTCTGTGGAACCAGACGTACGGTGCGCAGTAGTTTGTGTTTGAGATCAACAGCAGGTTCACAAAGTGGTAAGAATGGCCAGATGTTTGAGTGGCTTTGAAGTTTGAAAAGTATTTCACAACAGTCTTATATGTTGCCAAAAAAATTGCAAACGTTTTGTGATGAACAATGATTATTGGAATTCTTTTGCATGAAATAAAAAAAATATTTTGAAATAAGTAACCTGGTTATGACATTTTTATTTTCAATCTCATGTTTCTGTGACATGATTTGATTCCATTAGAAGATTTATCGGCTCTTTTAATGATACTATTACTGAAACCAAGTGAACCTTTATCTTTGAAAGGTTATGGCAGCTGGCTCGTGTATTTTGCATTTGAGGTTTATTAAAAAAATCATGTTGACTTTTTTTTTTTTTTACTGGATCAAGTAAAGATATTTGTACTTGTATATTTGAATTCTGCACGAACTAACACGCAATGCAAGCATTTCAGAATCGTGTTTATCGTGACAACTGTGTCAAAGCAGCTGATAAAAACGAGATCATTTCTAGATATTATATGACAGCAATTGCCATGTTATTCCATCAAAGTGAGATCCTAATACCGACATAAAAAGGAATCAGCCATTGTCCTCTTAAGTGCAGAATACAGGTTGGACACAAGAGGGCGGTATTACATTACATGTGTCGAAAGCAGTCAAAATCCCACAGATGAGGACCAAAGTCCATTAGTGAGCTTTTTGTAAGATGAAGTGTATAGTTATACCGACATAAATATTTGCGATTCTTTAACTATTCTAAGCAAGTTATTAATCCATCCATCCATCCATTTTCCACCGCTTATCCGGGGTCGGGTCGCGGTGGCAGCAGGGCAAGCAGGCCGACCCAGACCTCCCTCTCACCGGCAACATGTTCCAGCTCATTCTGGGGGATCCCGAGGCGTTCCCAGGCCAGTTATTGTCTCATGTAATTGTAATGCCACTGGTTTGGTCTCAATGATTGTTGTGATTGCTAAACTCTTTGGTAAGATTGAAGTTTTCACCTTCTAGCTCTCTTTCTAGACACTGCTGCAACAAATTACAATTCAAAGAACAGTAGAAAGTCCTCAGCCCCAATAAAACAAACTGCTTCTTCGCATTGTGTCAGTGAGTGACACTTCCTGCCTTGTCTGTCTGACCTCCGAACATGAACTTGCTCACCGTCCTCCAGCTTGTTTTCCCTGGAGTGGATCGTCTGCAGCTCATCTCATGTCTCCGAGGTATGCGATCAGACTCTGGTGGTAGACGGCCGTGCAAAGGAGCTGATACACAAACCAGATGTGAGAACCGTTTGCCAGATGTGGCTGCTTTGCTTTGCTCCAGTTAGGGGAGTCAAAATGGTCAACCGTGGCTGGCTTTACTGGGGAGGATCGCTTTCACAGCACGCCATTGGCCAAATCAAACAAAAACAGAGAGAGCTGAGAGAGACAGATTGGCTGGAAAGGAGGAGATGAGCAATTATGATTAATAATGGTTGTACTGAAGAGCCTTTAAAGGAGAGAAGAAACTATGTTACATGAAGTATTAATGCCATGCAGTGTGTTATTGTATAGTTGAAGTATTTCTAGGTCGTGGCACTTTCACATTAAAGTCACTTTTTGATTTTCTGGCCTTGCATTCGACAAGAAGGTGACAAGATCCGTTCCTCAATCCAGTAACCTACAGTTTTACTGACATCACCGACTGTTTCAATACTGCGTCTCTACACTCTGTCGTCCAGCTGTATTTTGTGTATCAAAACTCTCCGTGTACTTTCAGTTGTTCCTGGGAAAAAGAGAGCAATGCAACAGCCGTTTGTTTGGAGGTAATCTTCTGTAACCAGAACAGAGGTCTGGAAAAATCCAAGGTTGTTGGCTTAAAGGGACACAATGGTCTGTTGTAATACTTCAGACCCTTGACATTAGACTATGGGAGGACCTGTTTGTAACTAACAAGACATAAAGAGCAGTTTCTCGTAGCAAACTTGCAGCCAATCAAATATCTGCTTCAGGATTTTCTACATCATCCAGATTTATTTTTAGACTTTGCTGTCTTGAAAAGTCATACAATGTTCTATCAATTACAGTAACACAACATATACAGTATACTATTATTAGTTGGTGCTTGTCTGGTTTGGGTCCATCCGGATAGCAGAGTGAGTTGTTAGCAGACACAGTAGCAGAGTTGTGTTTCTGACCTGGAACTATAGCCTCTCAAAAGTCCTTAAAATGTTGTTATTTATGCATGTTTTGGATTCTCTTTCTTCATTCAATGAGAATACTGCCATGATGTGTTAGCTGATCCATATTTTTATTTCAACGGTGGACAAATGACTTTGGGTAATGTGAAAGTGGTTATACATCGTGACAGACACACCCAACTGCAGTTCCCTTCAGCTCTCCAGGCGGGTTTAGCCTCTTTCAGCAAGTTGTTTTGGTTTTACAGCCTTCAGCTTCACTGTGTTGGTTAGCTCTCTCACTCGAAGGTTGAACTATTCTCATCAATCTTACTTCAGACATAGCAGGCAAGCTCTGATAAAGTCTGTGTTGGTTACCACAACAAACAATAGACAGAGAAAAGTTAGCGAATTGCTATGTGAATAGGCAACAGTTTGGTAACTTATTAGCTATTATCATTTGTAAATATTGTGTTTACGGAGTAATTCCGCTGTCACTAACTGGCTAATACAATTTTTTTTTTCAAGCTTTAAAGAAATTTTACAACATTATAGGAAATACACTAATTTGTTTTCTTGACGAAAATTGAGATGATTCGATCAATACTTCTCGTAAACCACAACGCGTTGTTTCTATACATCAGTTTTCGTAAGGATTACAATTATTATAGTATTATGCGTTAATTCATGAGGTGGTAGGTTATCTTTGGACAGAGTCAGGCCAGCTGTTTGCTCTGGTTTCCAGTCCTTATGCTAAGCTAAGGTTACAAGCTGCTTCAGAACAGACATACGAGCGGTATAGATATTATCGTTTGAGTACTACTATTATTTTCCAGTAAAATTCACCAACCTAGCTTAAGCAAGAGTTGATGAAGAAGAGAGAGAGAATTATAAGGATGTCTTTGATGACTTCCTTGGAGGACATTGGAGGTAGAAAATAGAAGGTGAGAAACAGGAAGTAAAAAAAACTTCTACATCTTTGCCAACAAAACCACTCAACAGAGAAGCAAGAAGACCTCAGAAGACACATGGAATCGGTGAAACCTTTGAAGTGAGAGTGTAAAAAGATGCAGCAGGAATCCAGAGGTGCTGAAAGAGAGGTGGGGGGGGGGGGGGGGGGGGAGTCAGACAGTATCTTACTGGCTTCAGTTGCTTGCACTGCTGCCAGATGAGGGTTTTCCAGATGTTAAAGGTAGGGGAAGAATAGGGAGGGGTGTCGAGAGAAGAAAAAAAAAAAAAAAAAACTCAAATCCTGATTTTTATTTATCTTCCTGTGAGTTTCCAAGGCTGCTCAGAGCACGTGGTAAGTGGCTGCAAACCCTTAAAGGTGAGGGCCCTCCGAGTGCTTTGATAGCCTCTATTATCCTCACAGCACTTGCAGAAACAATAGATGTGGAAAAAAACAACAACTTGCTATAAACTCACTGAACTGCTTTCTGTCCCCCTCCACCTCTCCCATCTTTTTACTCCTTCCTCCCACATCACTGATCATTTTCTTTCAGCCGCATGAGAGATTATGTTTTTATGTGTTTGTCATGCGAATCTATAGCACTAAAAGCCTGGCTCTCATTTTTCAATCCCCCTGTGTTTGGTGTGTGTGTGTGTGTGTCTGTGTGTGTGTGTGTTTGTGTGTGTGTGTTGAGGCAGAGGATCAAGACTAAGGAGTCCCAGTTGTCTCTTTCCCGAGTTGCCATTTCTTGACTCGTGATGAGAAAAAGTGGACGGAATGAAAGAATAGATGGCTTGCGTGTTTTGTCGTATCGTCACCTCAGTTGAGTCCTGCTTGTACGCATGTGCGCTTACTGTGATGTGTACATAATGTGTTTGTGTAACGGGACTTTCTTGAATCCCCTCCTCGACACGGGGCCAAGTTGAGGGTCTGTAAGCATTTATAGAGTCGTTATAATAAAAGAATGGGTCACAGCAAAAAACATAACAGCAGCTCTGGGGTTTTCCAGCCCTCCACTCAGCCTGTGCCAAGACACTGTTTAGTCAGAGAGGGCTGGAGATATTGAATATCGTGTCTAGTGTTACGCAGGGGAATAGTCTCATCCAGACTGGGCCCATTCTTTCCCATATGAATGGTGTGCGTTTCTCTGTACTCTGTGTTTGTGTGCCCGTATGTGTCTAGAGGGACGGGTATGAGAATCAAGAAACAGCCAACATCCTCCCGCTGTGCAGAGAAGGCCTGAAGAACAATAAGGCCTGAAGAGTGAAGAAAGCCTTCTGGCTGGAGGCCCGCGACTGGACAACGCTTAGTCTGTTTGGGGTCCTGAAACAAATAAATGAAAGAGTTCCTCTCAGTTGCACAGCTCGCTCGCACACACACACACATTTGCGGATGAAAAAAATACGGAAATCAATATGGATTAAACAAGGACAAAACTAATTTATGCTGTAATAATGTAATAAATATAATAATAATCTGTAGGATTTGAGAGCATGCAGAGACAGATTTAAGAGCGCAGCAAACGTTTTGAGCTCTATTTTATTTTTGCTCACTCCGCTCATGATATTTGTCTTCTAATCTGCCTAAACTGGGACATACTGTATATTAAAGAGCATGCCGAAATGTAATGGTTGGGGAAATAGCATGATGTTCAGGCAGGGACTTAAAGGATGACCCTTCACTTCAAGGTTATATCACATGAGAATGGGTCTTCGAGCGCCGTCTAAACTGACACAGGTTCGCACTTGCACCGGATAATGTGTAAACTGTAGGAAAACTAAAATATACTTTTTCATGACTTTTTTCAACATACTATATTTCATGCTTTTTAGACATACTCTGACTTTTTGATTTGTTTTTTGTCATTGTGAGAAAGACTTTTGAATATAATGTATCGTTATTTTATCGAAGTTATTTTTAACAATAAGCTATTATTGACTTAATGCTTTTATTTTCATGTGATGTGTAGCACAATAGTTTGAGAACATGTGACAAGTTTGCTTCGAACCTCATATTCTGAATCAGTACCTGGAGAAGGGACACTTGTTGTACCAGGTGAGCTAATAGCTTGAGCCGGAAATAACATTTGGGGCGCATACCTCCAGTATTACTGACATTTGGTTTTTCTATGACATATTTTGACATACTATACTATGACTTTTTTTGACATAAAAATGACTTTTCAACATACTATACTATGACTTTTTCATGACTTTTTTCAACATAAGCGTCACTGTCACGGGACATAATGAGGACTCAAATGCAGACAGTCAGAGTAGTGAACAAAAGGGTTTTAATAACTCACGAAACAAAAACAGGTAATCCAAGGACGAGACATGGGGGGAAATCCGGCAGGACAAAAACAGGGCAGACAGACTGGGAAACCGGGAACAGGAAGAGCAAAACGGGCGGGTAGGTAGGAAACAAAAGCAATGATCTGGCAGTGAGTGAGTGAAACACAGGGGTTTAAATAGTGACTAGAACAGGTGAGGAGAGTTGTGCTGATGAGGGAGAGTGTGACTGGAAGGTGCACTGAATGAACTGATTAGGGACAGGTGAAGGAAGTGAGGAGCTACAGAAAACCACACACAAAACACCCACACTGTAAACAATTACAGTGTATTGCCTCCTACTGGGGCGCCACTATTGCTTTATCTTAGTGCATTGTGTGTACTTTTTCAGACAGCTAGCATCAGTATGTTTAGAGGCTAATGCCTGTAGGACTCACAATGTAGAGGTACATAAGGCTTGGAATTAGCCATATGAATATTGAATGTTGTTATAGTCAAATTTGGTCATTTTTAGCATGTAGCTTGTTGGCTATGGCCTTCCATCAGCGACATACTGTATCTGAGACAGTTACCCTGAGATAACCTTGGATTTGCAAAGGCCATAGGTTCTGTCTGTGACCAGAAGTAAAGGTACCAGGTACCAAGCCAGCACATCAGTTGTATTTACAGCTGACATGTGCACAAAGAGTTATTCACATGCAATTAAAACATTTCACACACAATTCAACCAAGTCACCAATGGCTGCATTCAAACGAGTGTAAGCCTCAGTCAGAGCTCTCAGTCTGCCAGCATATTAAAGCTATGACTCAGATGGCCCACTGAGTCATTTCTACGGCTCCTCTCAGCCTCAGATAACCTGAAACTCCAGCTAAATTCTCATTCGGCCTCTTTGGCTTCTGTGTTTTTGCTGTTTAGTTAAGAATTATAGTTCCCAGTGTAATAAATTCCAGTCCAGACAAACAAGGAGCTCTTGCATCAGGATACAGGATACCTTGCTGAACCATACACAATACCAGTACAGGGAATCTGGACAGTACAATAACGTGGAGTTGTCATTCCAGTCTTGAACACTTTCATTTACTACTGTTATAAATACACAGAACCAATGAAAATACTAATGTCCAAACTCCTTTTCACAGCAAATTGTGCCAGTTTTTCTATGCTTTCATCTAATTCCAGTTCTACCCAAACCGCTACTTTTGCATTCATTTGAAGTAAAAGGCAGGATACATGTACCATTTAGTTGTATCACCGTTATCACACCCACTCATGACCAAGGTTTAAATTAGAGCCATAGAGAAAATACCTCCCACGTAGTAATTCACCAGTGAAAAAGCATTTAAAAAGCAATGTCAGTTGAAGAAAAGAGGAAAGAGATTAAAACCAGCTCTAATGTGATTTTCCAGTGGCTTTACGAAATGCGTCAAAAAAAGGGGGCTTTGTTGACACCATCTGTACATTTATTAAAATTGCAGTTCAGTTGAATCAGAACAAAGTTGCCGTCCTTTCTGGGAACACAAACTCCTTTTAATTTATTATAAAAGGAGAACTTTTCCGTTTGCCATCATAACACTAGCATTCAAATATAAAAAAAATAATAAAAAACTCATCCACCCTCCACAGTCTGGATGTTAAAGTGCTGTCAAACTAGCCAGCATTATCTGATTGTGAATCAACCAACTTGCAGTTGTATAATTATCACATTGCAAAGGCCTACAGTATTACTTCAGGGGCATCTACATTACTTCTTAGCAAAAGCTGTTAAGAAGCCAAATGGGTTGGGGGGGATGCTCTACTGTATGCCATTAAGAGAGCTCACCATGTGGCAGCAGTTAGAGGATTGACTGTAGTTCCACTGGTGTGTAGAAACTCACTCTCTCTGGGTGAACAGTTAACCGCTTTCTTTGGGACCCACAAAGCCTGCGAACAATAGACGCAGTGTTCCCGGGACCGTCCCTGGAAATCACCACAGCGAGAGCTTGCCTGTGCGTGTCTCCTTTGTGCGCATAGAAGTTACACCTTCCACACGTGTCTGTGTGTGAAAATGACATCTAGATGTTTCATTTTTCGACATGCGCGCAGGTTTGTTTGGTTGGTTGTGTGCGCAGGCCGCGCCATTTCTCAGAGAACTGGAGACACATTCTTTGAGCGGCCCAGAGGGGAAGCAGAGGGTCTTTTCAGGTGGCATGACGAGATCGCTGTTTGACTTGGAGAGCCCGACTGTTATTTCTGTCCAACCTGTGGCAAGCTGGCAACGTTTTCTGAAACGAACCTGTCGGACCGCTGGGAGGAAAACCAAGTGGAGGGCATGAATGGGAAGTCTGGGCGGAGGGATAGAAACTGACAGAGAAGGAGACCTCACACACCAAGAAAACTTTAGAGGCGAACTGAAGATAAACAAAGCACACACAGGGTGTTGAGGCCTGAGAGACATAACTGACTGATGCTGTTGATGGGTTTCTGTTAATGTGTCTGCGAGAGTTTATGTCTGCAAAATGCATGCACATAAAAGGACTGTGTGTGTGTGTGTGTGTGTGTAAATGAGCATACAGTGCTGTTTCATGTACAGTAAGGCCACAGCACAGCTTCTTGAGCTGCAACTGGAGATGTGCCAAGATACAGTAGGGAGGTTTGGCTGACACACACACACACACACACACACACACACACACACACAGTCGCCCACACAAATACGATTACTGCAGAAATGGTCTCCACAGGACGACAAGAGAACCTAAGGTCCAGTAGAAAATGTAGCACTGACACACAAATGTTTCATCAGGGAAAATCACAAACTGGTGTTTGTATGATGACATTTTGTTTTTATCTGTACTCAACAGGTTGGTGTGTCACAAGATGTACATTAAAAACCCATGGCTGCCACTTGTCATCACCTCTCAACCCCAGCACACAAAACAGCATTTAGCAAACTAACATTATCGTACCCTACCGGATCTGTGATGAATGAAGCCTTCTTACTTTGGCAGCATTTTGCACCAAAGTGCACACATTTGTCATGGCTTGTCAAAACTTCAGGACGGCCCTTTAATGCTGATTAAAGGGCCGTCCTGAAGTTTTGACAAGCCATAGTCCATTTATTACAAGTAAACTGAAGACTGCCATGATGATCATTTTCCTAATCATATTTATTACAGTACATTCACACACAAGTACAAGTGTAAACATGTACCTAAATAAAAAGCAGGTCAGTTAAAGTGCAAACGTCACTGCGTTACATTTTTAAAAAGGATAAAATGAACATCACATAACTGCACACTGCAGCATGTGCATACTGATTATCAGTAGAATTAACCAGAAATGAGACACAACTCAGTGTTGAAAAAAATGACCAGCGATACATTAAAAAAAAAAGTCTCTGGACATCGGCAGAATAAAACATCACCAAAGCAGACGACATGTTTAAACGATAAGAACTCCACAGCGGTAGGCCACATGTGACAGCAAAGAAGAGACTCACAGTGTATACACACAAACACAACACAATGGCTACCGGTGCTGATCTGGAGAGCGAGTTCAGTGAGTTTGATGTACTCACCTGTCTGAATGGCATATTGCAAGTATTGAGCCGCGCAGAGTCCTCCTCAGTCAGCTCTATGTTCAACTTATTCCTTCTCAAAGCATGACAAAGCCAGGGCACTCCGGCTCTCTGTCCCACTGCGCTCCGAACATTTAATACGTTTTAAAGCTGAATGAGTCACAAAAAATATTTTCTCATTTTTGTTTTTGTGTCGTTCTTGCATAATATGTTACTTTTTTTGCACTTTATTTAAAGCAAACAATGACCACTTAGAGTTACTTTATGATACATTATAACAGAGATCACAATGCATGATAAAAATAATATATTGTATTATGATCCATGTTTAAAGATGTGGGCGTCATAGAAAGTATTAAAGTCATAGTATAGTATGTTATAAAAAAAGTAATTAGGGAATTAACTATTTGTAGTTTTTACACTTCTGTTTTAGTTTCAATTAAACGAGATAGTGAGCTTCATAGGTGCTAGTTTTATGTTTAGACAGAGCCAACTGTTTCTCCCTGTTACCAGTTTCATTTTGGATGCATCATTTCCAAAATGTTGGACTACAATGTTTAAATTCACTCAACTCATTCTGCTGTTAAGCTGCCATGAGCATGAGGAAGCATTCATAAAATGCTTGGTGGTGATTTGACCACTAGGCAGCATGTCACTGTTATCGGCGAATCACAATTCAGTTGCTGTTGTATGTTGTTAAAGTGCCCCCGCTGAATTCCTTCTGTCCGCACCATCTTTCAGGTCGGTTGCACTACACACGCGCTTCAAAACACAATTGCTGCAATTTCGAGACAAACTGCGCTTTGGGTAGGAGACAAAGAACCCCAGGGACCAGGAGAGTGGCATTAATCAGACACAGATGACCTGGCTTGCCTCATACATTAAACGCATCCAAAAGGAAAAGGGTTGACATTTTAAAGTCAGAAGTGAAGAGAGAAGACGGCTCGTAAAAGCAGGGAAAGACTTAAAGGGGTTAGATCAAAGCTAGCATCCACACATCAAGAGACGCCGGGTCGTCCTCTATCGAACGGCTTTTCAACATTTCCGTTACTCCATCCCATCCTTCCGGATTGCCCTTCTATCTTCATGGTTTCAAGAGATCGTGGTGCAGAGCAGGAAAGGACGTGACTTGACAAAATAGGGACAGTGAGGCCAAAGAGATGTGTAGCTTATCAGCTGATCCCAGAGGTAGTACAGTTGGTGTGGAGGGGAAACGAGGATGCGGGCAGGACAGATATAGAACAAGGTTGAATGAGGACATTTTGTGGATGCTCTCAGGCTGTTCTCCTTCCCCCTCCTCCAACGTTTAACCTCATTCTTTCTCTCAGGCCCGTCAGGCCTCATTGCCGTTATGCAGAAACAAGGGGACTGATTCAAGGCCTCGACAGGGAACTCTTGAATTGTTGCCAAAGATATCAAGTCTTCAAACGGGGTGTGGCCTTTCACGTTGCCTGCTCCCCCTTCGTACTACTGCTCAGCTGGATCCTTTACTGCTCAGTCACAGTGAAGAGCTGTTTCACCAATGTCACACCAACATTGACACAAGTTGCCTTTTTTTTTTTTTTTTTACACAGCGATTAAACACTGATGAGAGGAGAAAATAAATGTCACAGGGACTGAACGTCAAATAATGATTATCATGACAGCACGACGACTGCTAATGAACCTTTGTTTAAGTTCAATTAATGTTACATGATAACTGTGAACTTGAAAGTGAGGTTAGATGAAGGTTGTGATCTAAAATTGAGAAAAGTAGCATATTTAGCTATATATATATATATATATATATATATATATATATATATATATATATATATATATATACTGTATATATATCACTATTACAAAAATTGCCAGAACGATGGCTTTATGGACCTCGACAGTTATGATTAACGCGTTAACATATAGTTCTCTGATTACACATCCAGCAGAAAGAATTAGCATATATTTGGAGTCGTGTTTTAAGTCCAATATTAACTCTGTTTTGCTCTCCTCAGCTGTTGAATGCTCCACTGTTTTCCCCACATAGTCGCTAACTTTGTCTGTCTGCTGTTCGGTGCTGGGTAGCAAACGTACAGCGGTTTCATCAGAGCTTTTTTTCCATTTCAGTTTTTAGTTGAAGATGAAGACGCCACAAATCTTCAAATCCAGGTGCCGTAAGCCAGTCAAATGCATCTCTTTCATCTCCAGTACAACTCTGTCTGTGTACCGTGAAGGACTCGCTGGTGGTGAAAGGGAGCGAGCTTCACAGTGGAGGATTGAGGACATCCGCCACATTGCAAGTGTTTATCAAATACCAACAGCTTCTTTCTGCACTGAAAATACAGGCGCATTATGCTGGAGGGAGAGACCCAGAAACATCAACAGCCAGAGAGCTGTGGTTGTTATGTAAGCTAAATCAAATTGATCCCATGGGGATCGACTCGTTGGGTTTGAGCTGCAGTGACATGGATGAAAATCCAGGCATAATAATCTGGAAGCACTTGCAGAGGGCAAATCATTGCTGTAGTCCTTCTTGTTTATTATAACTGTGCATGCTGGTTGTATGTATCAAACTCTCTCTGATATCATCCTCTTTAATCTCATCTCTATTGTCCAGGATCTACAGTGCACCAACGATTGCAAGTCGTTTGGCTTTTAATGCTAATTACAGGGCATGTACTTGTCACTCATCTTCACTCACCAGAAGAAAGAAGAAGAAGAAGAAAAAAAAAAAGAGCTTGTTCCCAAAGATCGGCAGTATTTGCATGTAGTAAAGTAAAAGGAGCAATACCGCAAGATCCATCCATCCATCATGTCGCTTGTGTAAGCCTAAGAGCAGATACAAATCTCCCTGCTAATGACAAGACCTGACCGGGGATGAAACAGAGGAATTCTGTCTCTGAGGTGGAAGAGACAGCAGAACAGGGAGGAAAATAAAAGGGGGGGGGGGAAATCCTGACAATATGTCTGAAGCTGTGAGAGACAGAGGTGAGGCGGGTGGAGGAGGGGTGGGACCTCCGAGGCTTTGGAGCCAATTCGAGGACCTTGTGATGCAAAACCAGTCCTCAGCAACAGACAGTTCCCATGGCAACGGTGAGCTGCCAAAGTTCCTTGTTGACAAATGACAGCTCTCCTCTCTCACTGTGTGTGTGTGTGTGTGTGTGTGATTTGGCAAGTCCTCTTTGCCTTCAGCACAAGGGGGTGGGTGAAGGGACAGAGTAAGAGAGAGCATTGTATTTTGTATGCAGACATGCATACAGTATTCAACACACACACACACATGGTGATTATGTACTATTGTGTAGTACAGAGATTCCCAACCAGGGTGCACTGGTACCTCAGGAGTACTTCTGCAGTTGTCGGGGGGCTCGAGAGAAGAATGCAGAGTAGCCAAACGTATTTGAAAAAATTGAAACGATGATTTGATTTGGGAAAAAAAAAAAAAAAAAAAAAACGTACAAGATCCGCTGACATGCATCGCAATTGGGTGAGCGAAAACTAGTGAGCAGGGAAAAGTTAAAGTAATACATCCATCCTGAAAACGGTTCAGAAAACAATAATGGGTAAATGGTTGATGGATGGCAAAAACTAACGAAGAAAAAAAAAAAATGAAAATCGTATTTTAGTATATTAGATCCCGATGGCTAGGCATTTAACTAGTAAACTAGAAGTATTGGATTAATGGTGAAATAGCCGGGAGTAAAAGACAAATGACTGAAATAAGTAACGGAGACATTGTTCCATCGTTAGGTTCATGTAAGGAACAGATCTGCCTGAACATAACTAGTGCAACTGTGTGAAAAAATATTGAAACAATTATCGACTTTTATTAATTAACATCCATTTGCAACATGACAGGTGGTGTTGATGAAGAGGATTACTTGAGTTCATCTGACAGCACTTCGGGGCTACATCTGATGTTGCGGACCACTGATGTAATACAAACATCATAGTACCTCAAATGAATAGCAATGCCGTACATCCACCTAAAATGAGGCACTGTACATTTTCATTCCTCTTTTAAAAACAGAGTAGTCCAGTGACATGCTGTGGTAGTGGCAAATGTGAAGTAGAGGCAGTTAAAAGGTGTGTGTGTGTGGGGGGGGGTGGGAGAGGGTTGGGGGGCTGAGCGGCAGGATACACCCCCCCCCCCCTGTGGCAGAAGTGTCGTGGACCGATGATCCTCCATCCTCACCTCCCAAAAGAGCTGTCAAGATGTTCAGCCCCGTGATTTAACCTCCCCACTTCATCCTACACACACACACACACACACGGTACAGTATTCACAACAATGGCTTAGCTGCTTCCAAGCAATGCGGAGCAATGTCATACAAAACCTGCACAGTATTAGAAATAACCCGGTAATTAGGGTGCACATGGTGAACACCATTACTGGATCAAAGTCACTTAAAGCCCAGTAATACCAGTGGACGGCAGTACTGTGTCTGCACACTCAGCATTACGCCAACATATAGGGTCTTTTGCAGTCATAATAACAAGAAATCGTGAGTGAGGAAGTGCATTACTTTTTTGGTAAATTGTCCCTGGTTTATCTCTCGGCTGTAGAAGTGTGTGTTGGTGTGTTTCATGCTCAAACAAGTGAGTATTGCGGGGACAATAGATACGACGGGGAGTGCAGGGAGCAGTGTGGAGGTGACTGCTCCGAGCGTAATGTCAAAGAGATTAACAACAATAGAGCGGCACGGTGACACCTGAGAGACATTTGGGCGAGTGCAATAAGCTGTGGTACTGCACTCCACTGAACATCAGACAGATGGGAAGCGAGGCAGTGAGCAGGAACTCTCTCTCACACACACACACACACAGATACACACACACCGACATCGTCCTACTGTGAACTGCTGCAATGCGAGGGAATAAAAGGAGGAATGCGAGATTTTTCTTTTTTTCAACATTTCTTTTACTGATCTTTACACTTTTCACAGAACATCACACAGAATTAATCGGAGCAGACTTGCTCTTTTGTTTTTTGTTTTTAATAACAGACATTGCAGTTACATGTTCAACAAATACTGCTTTGTCAGTTTTTTTTAATCTTCAAAAAAAATACCACCGATAGTCACTGGGTTTTTATCATTTAGGTCTTGAGATGAAATAGGCTGGTACTCGACTTGTCTGGTTGTAGATGTGTCACTGTTGCTAAAACAGTCTTAAGGGACGCACAGCTGTTATTTTATACATCCGGACAGAAAATATAGGACAAGTGCCAAGGCAGGAATAATTCCACCTCCTGAACCAACTGAGACCATCCGATGCTAGCACCTCAGGTTTAAGGTACGTCACACAATGAACAAAACACCCACTGATATAATCTTTACATTTTGAAACAACTTTGGTTTGGGTTTTGTCATCAGCGTGAGGACCCTTAATCTTCAGAGGTGCCAAAAAAGGAGACACACCAACAAACAAGAAACCACTGATCATGCCGACATGACAGAAAGGCTCGTATCTGTCGACTACTGGCTCTGTATTGCATCTGTCCTCGATTGGTTTCTTTCAGTCGAGTAGAAAAGGAACACGCTTCAGACAGACTTAAACCTCATCAGCGGACAGACCAACCAAACCACAGCGAGCCTTCTCTGACTGAAAGTAACGAATGTTAAGGAGGGTTTGAGCGCCGTTCGCCTTTTTAAGACTTCAGCAACTGGCTTTGAAAGTTGGCTTTAAGTGTGTGCACTGTCAAGACCGGTAGTGCTAGAAAACATGCATTTTGAAGTAAAACAAACACGTTTTGGGTGTGGGAATTTAGTTTGCTTTGAACTTTCATCGTCCTTTGAAAGAGTCCCTGCATTTAACTACATGCCCGTGTCCCGTTTGAGTCAAACGCAGTCGCTCGGAATGCAAGATACGTAGTAACAAGAACAATTACATTAACACACAGTTTACATGTATCCATAAAAACACTAAGGCACTTGAACTTGTGATTTCGTATTTGTTCGATGTTTACGATTGTTGTCTCTTAAAATACTCGTGGTGCCGCCACTGCAGCACAAGTCAGCTCGCCATTGCCTGAGACAGCGTCCAAAATCAACAGGAACACAAAAAGAATCGCTTAAAATCAAGTTTTTAAAAAATGCTACATCATATCTTGCAAACACACGCGCACACACACACGCACAGAAGCACACACACACAACCCTTCATTTCATCGGCTTGTTTAGGGTCCTGAAACGAGACCGATGCACCAATACGAAGCCCCACTGGGGAACTTTTACATTTGTGCTGTGGGGCTTGAAAATGGTCTTGGAGACCCTTCACCTCACTTTTGGGATTTATGATCCCACCAGATGTGACATTAGCCGGCATAATTGTTTAAGAAAATGTTCCAATGGCCAACAGTGGCCAAGAACCGTCTGTGTATTTTTTTAAAAGAAATGATTCGACTAGAACATTAGCAATAGAGTTGAATGTAGTTTCAAATAAAGCTGACTTGGCATTACTATAGCGTAGGTAGCTCACACCTCCATCTGCTATGAGGAGAAATATTCTTCAACTGATGACAGTTGTCGTCATCGTTACATTTTCATTCTAACAGACGTAAAATGTAAAGACAATCATTGTCTGTGAGCCCTGCGGTGCCAGAAGCTCACCTTGTGGAGCTCCCTTTGCATGGCATCAGAGTCCAACTGACCAGGTCTCACATCCTGCCCATCTTCCTCCTCTTCCTCCTCCTGTTCTCCCTCCTCCTCCTCTCCTACCCTGTCTGTCACGAGGTTGTCCTCCTCTGTCCTTGTGTGTGCGTGACCCAGCAAGTTCCTAGTCCTACTTTTCTGGCTCGACTTGTCCTTAACAACATCAAGGGAAGGCCCAGCTTCTCTTCTATCATCCTCTTCTTCCTCATCCTCCTCCTCCTCCTCCTCTTCCCTCTCATCTTCCTCTTCCTCCTCCTCCTCCTCGTCCTCGTCCTCAACATCTTCATCCTCATCGTCATGCTCTTCTATGGCCACTGTCAGCCCTAACTTACTATGGCTAGCTAGTTGAAAAAAAGAGGAAGAGTGTGGTGTGGACGGGCAGTTTGAGAGCGCTGCGTCATACATGGCGAACGGGAGGTGGAGGTAGTGTCCTGCAGCGGCCGCCGCCGCGTAGATGCAGCAGCATGTCTGGGCACAGTCGGGGCGTAGATCCCCCTGTCCTCCGCGGACCATTCGGAAGCGCTTACGGAAGGGCGGCCCGGCTTGGGGCGATAAGCAGATGCGGGTGGGTACTCCTCCGTGGAGCGCCTGGCTGGCAGGGTTAGCACCGGGCGCCGGGACGCAGGGGCCCGTGGTGAAGGCCGGGTTCGGTGGGAAGCACCAGTCCGTGCTCTGGAGGATAATCTCAGCGCGCAGGCGCCGAAGGAGGTTGTTGACGAGGACGGAGCGCCGGAGGAAGGCCTCGGGGTCGTCGATGAAGCGCATCTTCTCCAGGGAGAGGCGCAGCACGTGGGCACGCTCCTCCAACACCGGGGCAACCTGAAGGACACGGTACCATTAGATCTATGTAGGCTGGACAGTTGTGTTTACAAAGCCAACGATCCAGATTCAATTCAATGGCATTATACGAGCACTTTTTAAATGACTTGTGCAGGAGTAATATGATTTTATACAATAATATAGTTACGGAGTTATTGATTAGATTCAGTTTAGATTTGCATGACCTCATTTAATAATAACAAACATCTAATAGATACATTACCTACAATTTGACCATAAGAGGTTTGTTTACAGCAGTACAGACTAGTACAGCGTTGCAATAAGGGCACTTACTGTACTCTGGATACTTACAGTTTGGCAGTACGTCCTGAAGCTGAATCGAGGCTCATCGTCATCATCAACGAACTTCCTCTTGAAGTATGCGATCCTCGATACTGAAACATGGTCGGGAACTCGCTTGCAGGGGGTTTCTGCAGACAGAGCAAACATGTCAGTGTTTTGAAAGGGCAGTCTGTATGTGAACATCACATCATTTGTGGAAAATTTAACTGCACATCAAACTAAACAAATTTCAAATGCATTAATAAAATAAATCTAACAAAAAAAGCACAAAAAAAGTACATTTTGAAAAACAAAACACAGAGTTTCTGTCTAACCAGAAACGTCACCGTGGAGCTGAAGTAGCCTTCGAGCAGGCTCCTCTGGAAGAACCAGTTTCTTTGGTAACTCCGCTGATACTGAAATGACTGTTTGACTGGCAATGTAAATAAATGAACTCTTTAAATCGCCCCGACAAGCAAGCTCACCATCTGCTGCAACCTCAATGCAGTACTTAACTTCACTCAAACCCTACATTTTGAATGATGGAGTGCATCTAGAACACTGTAACAGACAAACACTGATGGATGGTTGGACAAATGAAGTCTAATGTCCAGCTCTGAGAAAAACTATCAGATGTGGTGCAAAAACATCCGTAAAGCTCATCAAATACCTTCGTGGACCGGCATCTGATGAAACCCGATGGACATGAACGACTGAATGAATAACCAGACGACTGCGTTTAGGCTCTGTACCTTGTGAGAGTTGCTCTACAGAGCTGCATGGTGGCGCAGCGTTGGACAGGCAGGTCTTAGTGCAGCGCTCCGACTCCCATATAGGCTGGCGCTGCAGAGGGTCTCCCTCTGGGTCCAGGAAAGGATTCATGGACAACACTAGGGTCATCTCTCTCTCTGATTCAGGTCTGGAAGGAAAACACAAAACACACAGAGTGGAAATCAGTACAATTCTAATATTATCAAACTCTTTATTAGCACGCGTTATGTCCGTAAATCTAACAAGCATTCCGCATATGCTTCCCTAACGACGTGATAAATGTTAACAAGATGTTTGTCTATGATGCTGGCAAATGCGTCGGTGTTGCGTGGAGGAATAACCAGCTTCTGTGCGAGCTGCGTGACAAATCTGAGCGATAATAATGGTGCGCGCTAAAAAGGAAATTGGCAGATGGCTGGCAACTCTGATACGGCGTGGTGCCGTTACAAGTGGGACACAGATGGAGAGATGACGCCCACTCGCACCATGAATTCCCTATTGATTAGTCGGTGGGGGAGAGTTAGCGACATGTTTGACACGAGGTTTGCTCGGTGAAAACGGATCCCGCGCGTCAAAATTTGCGTGTTCATCTAGAAAGCAAAAGGAGATGTGCAGGGAGCAAAGAGGTCCAGCACGCAAGGCAAACAACTTGACAAAAAGGTATCCAACAGGCACGACGGTGCGTATTTGATTTTAATTCAAGCGGATTTTTGTCAGTTTCCCAAATAATCCAAACGGTAATATGAAGCCGTATCACCTCATGTTTGGGTTAAAGAAGAAGAAACACGAGGAGGGCACAATACTTGGCAGCGACTGGACGAGGCTCGTTTCAAACCGAACACAGAGCCCCACTGTGAGGACACAGAGAGTCAAAGTCTGTTGTGATTCTTTGAATCCGAGGAGAGAAACTCTATCGCTCCTTTGATCACGGTGAACGGCTGTCATTTGGTTTGCTGTTGATTCCTCCCCCTTCATGCAGAATGCAGAGCCAGCTGTTTCAGGCATCGGCGGCTGGACCGCCTCGTCGCCGCTTCCCCCCCCCCCAAGCTTCTCCCGCCCCTCCCCTACCTGCCCACATGAACAGATATCATTGCCCACAACCCAGCTTGACACGCCACCATCTCAGACTCACCCGTTGGGGTAGCTGATTAAAATGTCCGCTTCAATGAGCTCCCTCCTTTGCTCGGTTTTATTCCTGTGTGCTGCTTTTCTGCTGTTTGCTTTTAACCCGACTAATCACACACCTAAAGCCCGAAAACACCGCCGTAGGTAACGCTGCTCCTGCCACACCTATCTAGCCAGACTACTACATAGAGCAGCATCACCTTTCATATTCTGTTGAGGGTTCAGCGAGCATGCTTTAATATCAACTCCAGCAGTGCAGTGCAATGTTTGTGTCACTGCCGCACCAACCCATCAGTAAACGTTACGCTCCATCGTATATGCACGAGAACCCTCTTCTCAATTGCCACTTTGTTGCAGAATTGCACAGAATGAGAACAAGTCACAAGTCACCCGATCACTGCTGTGTTTGAGTTTTGACAATATGATACGTATGTAGCCAGCTAGTTTTTTCAAAGGGAGATGAACTTTTTTTTTTGGGGGGGGGCAAAAGGGGGTTATGAAGATGCAGATGCATGCAGGTCATTGGAGGGTTTAAAATAATCAAGACTAATGGGCTACGGCTGTGTGGACGAATCTATGAGGCTCAGCTATGTTTTGAGCTAAATGCTAACTTTAGCATGCTAACACGCTCCCAGTGATGACGATGTCCAGCGGGTAATGTTTGCCATTATCACTAATTTAGTACTTTGGCATGTTAACAATTGGTCATTAGGAATAAACACAAAGTACAGCTGAAGTTCATGGTGATGTCATTAGTTTTGTTGTTGTCATATACCCCCAAAAATAATTAGCTCAAGTGTCAATTTGTTCATCTTTTACACTGTTGTATTTTTGCTACTCACACGTGTATGATAATTAACATTTTGACATCGCTGGTTGACAGTGTTTGCAGGTGGGAAGCTGGTGATGGATCACATACGTAATGCTGCAACAGGGACTGCTACTGGATTGTGTGTGTGTGTGTGTGTGTGTGAACAGTGGGGGGGAATCTGATCATGAACCTATGGCGGGTGAAAAGAAGCAGCTGGTGACTCGATGTGTTTCAGAGGAGACACATGATTGTCTACATCTGCTTCAGGCCAGTCGCGTTTGTCAATAGAGAAAAGGACAAATTACAGTTTTACTTCCAACAATTCAGCGACACGTATCGTGATGTTGACGCAGACGGAAGAGCTGGAGGGAGAGTCCGACTGCAAGACGTTAGCGTCTTTCTCTCGGACCGCTGGAGCCGACAACTCAGCTATTCCAGTTTCCGTAGATCCATCGTGTCACATTATGGATTATGCACATTTTATAACGTGTTCTCAGACTCAAACCACATTATGTGAGCTACATTCCTCTGCTGAGGCCCCCCCCCCCCCCCACCAAGTAGACCACCAACTAGGGCCAATTATGTCACTGTTACTGAGCGCCCGTGCCATTGTTAATTAGCAGCTTTAGCCCTTCTCACCCCCCCCCCCCCGAGCTGCTGTTTTACCCTTCGCTATTTTCATCTCCATCACCTCCCCTCACTGCCGCTGTTGCTACGTTTGCTCGGGCACAAAGAAACAAGCATGCCATCACTCCCTCTGCCCTCTTTAGGGACACCCCCCCCCTACTTCTTTCATCCCTCTACTCTCAATCTCTCTTTTCCTCTCTTTCTCGCTGACATCCTTTCAACAGCGGTCACAGTCGACAGCTCTCTGAATCAGGGGCTGAAAAAAACACAATGAGAAAACCGACAGAGCAGCTTCCCTACATGTACAGCAATACTTCTTGTTCTTCAAAGACAAGCGGTAGGAGGAGGAGGAGGAGGAGGAGGAGGAGGGGGGGAGACAGTGTGAACAAGTGCGTGTGCGTCTGTGAAAGAGGAAAAGGAGAAATGGAGGGTTGAGAAATAAAAACATGGAACGAGGAGAGAATAATCTCCCGGGGGGATATCGTACCTCTCTTTTTCTCCCTCTCTCCGTTTCTGTCTGCGTCTTGCAGGAACGCGAGTGTGATTGAGAGCGAGTTTAGGCTGCGTGTGCGTGATTGTGTTTAACAGAGTGTGTATTTGAGAGGGGGGGGGGGGGGAGAAAAACCTGCAAGTGTAGACGTGTTTGTGTGTGTGTGTGTGTGAAACACTGCTTCACCTCTGTTCACTCTCCTCTGGCTTCATCCTTCTTATCCTCCCTCTCTCACAGCTTCCCTTCCTCCGTCTGACTCGCTATCTCGCTTTCTTTTCCATTACACCCTTTGATGATGAGGAGTTAATTGCGGTGGGCCAAACCGTGGGAGGGGGAGACGGAGAGTGATAGAGAATAGGAAGAGAGAGGATGGGGGGGGGGAGAGGTGGAGATAGAGGGAGGGCTGAGGGATGGATGGAATGAGTCAAGGAAGGAAAGATAAGTGCCTTAGGAGCCTTGTCATGAGTGGAGACAGATCGCCTGCAGGGATGATTTCTGCTGCTGTGATTGACTCCCTCCCTCCAGCGCAGAGACACACACACACACACACACACACACACACACACACACACACACACACACACACACACACACACACACACACACACACACACACACACACACACACACACACACACACACACACACACACACACACACACACACACACACACACACACACACACACACACACAGAGAGAGAGAGAGAGAGCTTGCTGTGTCCTGAAATATTTTAGAAGGAAAGTCAACTAAGGCTACAACAGTCAACTGGGGTGCTCCTGAACCACACCACTACTGTCAGCTTCTGGATGTTGACACATATATAGTAGGCCTTCATTCATCTATTTCTGACTTTCACAGTCTAACAATAACCAACGTCTTGGACAACTTTTAAGTCAACATTAAATACTCTGAACGGCTTAATTGCAGATTTTCTATTAAATTCTGGTGATGTTGAAGTAATAACAATCCCCAGAGGAGCATCAGCCGCTCTCACACAACTCCACTCTGCTTCAAAGGGAACTCTAAAGGGAACAGGTGTGCAGGAGTGACCTCTCTGGAGAGAAACGCAGGACAGGAACGAGCTCTGAGCAACATTTGGCTACAAACTTCAAAGGAACTCCATTTTAGTTTTCTTAAACTAAATTGACAGTGGTAGATGCCTGTGTTATGAAAATCACATGTGTCAGCTTGAGCATGTTAGCTTTAGTCTGTGTCAGTCTTTAGCGTGTCATCAAGCGCACTTTTAAAAGAGTCCTGTTTTTAAACAAGTCAGCTGGAGGCATTAAAAAGGCATCTGTAGACTGCGCTTTGTACCGACTCATGGCGCCGCTAACGTTCGCTGAATTTGTGAGCTACAGCCGATGAGATCGACCAATGACAGTTGTCATTATATCCACGGACTTTTATTTATGATGAAAGTGGTGCTGTCTCAGGTTACAAGGAATCAAGGCAAGTACAAAATCTGCAAAACATGACCTGTGTTGAAAATCAATCTGAAAGATAAACAGCCTGACAGGAAACAGTGTAGGAACGTATTGGGGAGCGGTTAGTTTATGTACTCATTGTCGTGATTACGTCATTTGTGGCTTTTTGTGAGTGTTTATAGTTTTAAATGACTTGCCCTCACCCTACGTTTAATAAAAAACATTAAAAACACTGGATATTTAAGCCAACAATGGGGGAAGATTTGTACAATGATTCTAGGAGAGTATAAAACATGCCTCTAATAACCTTTGTGCTCTCTCTCTCATTTCTCTGTGGCCTCAAAAATGCTAATCGATCCAGCATGTGTTTGACAGAGTGTATGTTGTATCGCTCTGTGTGTGTGTGTGTGTGTTCAGTGTTTTAAGTGCCAGGTTTTTACTAAGTGTTTCCGTGCCTCGGGGGAACAGATAGCAGTGAAAAAGTTGTGGTTTTACGCATCAAATAAATCCAACATTGCCTGATAAGGTCTTCACAGCACACACGAGCATGCAATGTGTCATGACTGAACTGCAGAATCAGGTACACGCATTTTTGGAACAGAGAATTCTGCGGAGGACGGGTTGGTTGGATTTTGTTCTGCCTTTATTGCATAACCACAAATGACACGAGGACACACCCAGTGTACCAGGAGCACAACTTAAATGAACACTAGCAGGGTGCACATGCATGAACATGCATGAATGTCTACAGTCCAAGGACTAGGGCGGCACACGTATTATAAAACATCTGTATTGCTAAGCTGCGATCGCCATAATTGCAGAAATCACAATTATGCGTCTCTTGGCGAAATCCTTTTATTACTTTTTCTCTTTTGTGCTGCAGTAAAATTAGCAGCAGCTTGTAAGAATATGTGGCCTCCCTGTCATCTGGTTTGAACCAGAACATTGTGAAATGACTTGAATTGTAATTTCCTTACTCATGTGGAGCCATTCATTCTCTGACACTCTGCTCATTTTCTCCAAAGACGGACAACGTGACAGTGTGTGCTGCCTGATTCTCCGTCTTAACATTTCTCTCGGTTAGGCCGTTACTGGTTGTGTGTAAAGGAAGAGGATGAACGCCGGGCAAACGCTCAGATTGACAAATTACGTGATTAAAAATAGACACGGTAGAATGATGATGTATACAATAGGATTAACTGTGATTATGTGTGATTAACTATCAAGTCCTAATTTAAGTATTTTCTATCAAACAGACTAAATAGAAAAATCAACAGCTCAGAATATTTGTATGCAATTCACTGAACAAAGGAACCCATCTTTACAGCTCCTTTGAACTTCTGAAGAGGTTCTCTGATCCTATGAGAGACTTCCTACGTGCATCAACTTTAATGCATAACTGTGGATGCCTCACAGCTCACTATTATCGGGGAGGCCGTTAATATGAAACGGCCGACATGAAGGTGGAGACCGGCAGAAAAGTCAACTGACATTCATCCCATGTGTGTGGAGCACTGGGCGAGGGCGTCGACAGCAACCTTGTGCACATGCACAAAGTGAGACAAATCCTTTTTCTAAGTCACTCTCGAGTCAGCTCTTGAAAGTGACAGCCTTTGTGCATGTCAGTACTCATCTCTGCACACATATAGACAGGTGTGTGTGTGCGCGTACAGTGACAGTTTGCGTGGTGGACCAAATCGAGGCAATACATCTCCACACTGAGGAGATAAGTGGGCGTAGCCCTGAAAGAGCTGCCTGTGGTTGCCTTGACAGGAGCTTCAACAGCAGGCTTCCTCGGAGCTCTGTGCTCTCGTGGCAGAGCACTTTGAGTCTCGCTGGAAGAGAGACAACCAGACTTCTGGCAGTGCCTTCCCTGCTCCCTATGCATACCTCTTTCAGCTTGACGCCTGCTGCCTTTTACACACACAGCGACTGAGCGGTGATGTGACTCGACAGGGACAAGGGGGCCACTGAAACCTGCCACATGTGGAGTGTGTTGTATCTTTATGGTGCTACCTGGTCACCGGCATGCTTGGCCTCGTAAATCTCTCTCTTCTCTGTGGTATTACATCCACCCTCAGGGACTGCAAACACATATAATAATAAGTATAATGCAAATAACGTAGCTGTGATTGCACAAGAAAAGTAGAACACAAAACACCTTTGTAGTTTGTAAGAATCACTTATGGAGGTCATAACGAGGCATCAGTATTAAATTGAGTCTGTCTCTAACAGTTCCTTACATTACCGTAAACACCAAAACACATTGTTATGACTTTAAAAAGAACTGTCACTGCATTTCCTACCTCAATTGCCTTTTTAAAATCTGGATTATTTACATTAACTTCCTGTCTTCTCTGTTGCTAACTTTAATGATGCTTTACAGCCAAAAACTCTCAATATGCATTAATGCCCCACAGTTGGCAGTAGTGTGTGTATCACACCAACCCTCCTACGCTTGCAGCATGCACAGACAGTATGTCCATGGTAGTTTCATTTTTACAAAAATAAGGAAAGTTAAGAGCGTTTATTGACTAACTGCAATTCACATTAGGTAAAAAGGTCAAAGCGGGCGAAAGACAAATGAAGTGGATGACAGAGAATCATCTGGCGTTGATCATCGTACTGCAACTGAACTGTGAGCCAAGACACAGCCCACTTCTTCTCAATATGGAGATGCTACATCCCATCAATATGCCAGTTGGCGTGGGGGTGGAGTGTGTGTAAGTGCCGGCATACGAGGGTGAAGCGCACAGCGAGGGAGAACAGCTAGAGAATAGATAATAAGTGTCATTAAATCAAGTTCTCCTTAAGAGCAGCAACAACAAAGCACTGTACGCCATGAATCAAAAGTGAGACACTCAGATAGCAAGCAATTAACGCCCCCCGCCCCCCCCCCAGGATCAATGCTTGGACGTAAGGTTCCCCTTTACATATTCATGTGCGACATTAGAACCTTGTATACACACATTTGTGAAGGATTAGAGAAACTCAAAACATGTAACCGTAGTTCTTTTTGCTCGCCTCATAAAACAAGAAAAACCCTGGTTTAGATTACGTCTTGTGTGAGAAGAAATGCACGAGAGCAACTTTAATTGGGACGTCAACAACGCTGCAAGTCTGGACAGTTTGGATGAGTCACTCAGAAATGGGGCTAGGCCACAAAACAGATCAGTGATTTACTTAGAGTTAAGACTTTACTTGGAGTTGGTACTTAAAAGCATATATTGTATGATGAAAATGACTAATCCTTGTTAATATAGAACAATCTGTCCACGGCTGACATTACGTTTGGACATACTGTATGTGAAGCTCAGTCAGTGAAGGGGACGGATACAAAATTGCATTACAAACACACAAATAACCTTTTAACAAATGTATATTAACATGGAGTCCTATGTGTTGTATTATCAGAAGTGAGGTTTGTCCAGACTTGTCAAGGTTACTCTGATGTTGGACAAAAATAACAGCCAATCAAGAGGCATCTTCGCCTGCCCTTTCATCCTCATGCTGTGTTATGTTGCTATTTTCTTTCGGTTGCATCTTAGATTGTGTTTCTGCCAGCTTGCAGGCTGTCTGGAGTCATCAGAGCAGCTTGCAGTTTAGTTGAGGGCCGTCTTGGCCGCGGTGGCGTGACTAAGCTGGGCTCAGGGCCCCCCCCCCCCCCCCCCCCCAGGGGGGGGGGGGGGTGTTTTGCCCAGCACTCTTCTTGCTGAGCGGTGACACATGTGTTGTGGCAGGGCGGCTGTATACGGGGCCGCATTACGAACAATCTGGGGACGGCTTGTTGTGGCTGTGAGGGCTAACGGGACGGGGCTCTGCCAGAGGTGGATGCGGCACATTAGAGGCAGACAAGGGCATCAGAATGCGTTTATTAAAAACAAAAACCTTGTTTGTAACATTAAGTGTAATGTAAATCGTTGAAGGGATTTTTGAGCTATTCGAGTATGAACTTGAAGGTTGTTTTTGAAGCGAATGAAAGGTTTCAGAAATCCACCACAAATATTTATGTTAAGTGGAAACTTCTACGTTCAGGAATGCGAGGCATTTTGAATCAGCGTTTTTCTACATGTTGCTTTAATTCTGTCTCGTCTGAATGAATTCCTGTTCTCGTGCAGCTCTAAATTCATTACAGACACACTGAAGAACTGACAGGAATCTTTTGAGGGGAATAAAAAAGAGCACGTTGTATCTGGAGTAACTACAGGATTTTAAAGGTGGAGGATCTCAGGTTGTAAATGCAGCTTTCTCGGTGGAGGTGAAGCCGCAAGGTCTCAGCTATAAATAAACGTCTCGTCTCACCTTCCTCTGTTTTTTCGCACTTTTTTTTGCACTTGAAACAAATGTGTGTTCCTTTCCTCTCAAGTTGTCCACCTCAGTTAGTTTTGTGTGTCTTTGCTGGAGCACAAAGACGTATTCATGATGGGGAAGTGGTGCCTGAGGGGAAAAAAAGAAGTCTGGGGCTACACCCTGCGGTCTTCTCTCTCTCTCTCTCTCTCTCTCTCACTCACACACTCACACTCTCACACTCTCACACTCACACACTCACACACAGCTCAACTTGTATTGGCTGAGACCTTTTAACCAAAACAGAGCGGAGAAAGAGAGGGACAAAGGGAATGAGATGTGAAGCCCGCCTATTTCTTACCAACTATCATGACCAACGACATGCCATGAGATTATTTGTCTCTTTCAGTGGCAATCCCAACTTCCCTTTGAACTGTAATATCTACTGCACCTGCTTCTTCTGCCTCATTGGCATTGGCAATGGCACGATTACGGATCCGTGTATAAACGGCACACTTCAAGGGCTAATTATTCTGTGCTTGGCACCACGAAGGGTAGCCTTCATAATGGATTGAATCTCCTTCGGGGTACACGTCTCCTACGAGCCATGTTTTTAAAATGTTGCTCCAGATGTGAGTCTTGTGCGCCCCGCTGAGAGAAATTAATGGCTGAGGGGGATGCAGGCTACCTACAGGTTCACATCCTTAATGAGCAGAAGAGTCTGCTGAGAGCGAGATATGATTGATAGCGCCCGCAACAGAGCTGGAAGAGTGGGGAATCGCAGCGAGGGCTTTTGATAAAGACGATGGGGTGGAGGGATTTGGCAGGCGGCAAAGAGAAGGAATCTGGCATCAGCTCGATGCCAGGAACCCGTCCACCGTGCTGCAAAGAGCGGGAGCGCTTCCTCTTGTTCCAGCCCCTCTTTCTCTGGTCTGTTGGTTTAATCTGAGCTGGATGTTCCTTCCTGTTGCGTGCCTCACTATATATTCCTGCATAACACACTTTTTCCTCTCCGAGCAAAACAAATAGCAAAAAGGTGGAATTCCTGGCAAGTGACTCCGGATGTTATTGGCGGCGAGTGGAGGTGAAGCGCATCCAGCCCACTGCGCTTGAAGCCCTTTCTTTATAACCAAAACACGTAAATAAAGAAAGGGAGAAACAGAAGGGGACGGGGGACGGGGGTATTTATCGCCCTTAAAACTTGCCATGTTTAAATGTTCTTAATCCTCTCTGGGGCTTGTTAATGGTCCACTCTGAGTGAGAGTCAATGCTTGCGACACTAAAGTCTGAAGACAGCACAGAAATGACATCGAGGAGAGAATTACAACAGGAGCTCAGAATTCAGCTAAATCAGTCTGAACCCGCTTCTTTTCTTGGAGGCGGCAGCAATACAGACAACCAGCCAAGAGCGGTTCCCCCACAAAATAATAATGAAGTGAGGCTGGATGGATGCCAGGAGGGTGGCTGCTTATGTCAGCCTGCATAACGTGTTGGACCAGAGTCTCTGTGGTGTCACACTAGTGAGCTGTTGACAGGTTCTCATTCATCCTGCAGTATCCCAACTAATTATTCTACTACAGGGATTTATTAGATCCACAGTTCAGTGAGCACATTAGATAGATTAACCACTGAAGCAATGTTGCCCAATCAACACAATCCTAAACAAAATGTTTAAATTAAGATAGATTTTGTTCTATACTTAATAGTCATTGTTCGCTTTGCTTAATTGTACTTACAAACTAAAATTAGTGTGTATGCATTATTTTTCCCTCCAAAATAACCTTAACTTGACATGGAGTTATTTTTTAACTCTCAGTGTGAAGGACGTTCACTGGGCAAAATGTAGTCGGAATGGTTTACTAAATGATGATGTTACAGCCACAGAGACACACAGGCTACAATTAAACGGACATGAAGAGCCTTGCCTGTGAGAGAGAGCGAAGGGCATAACTTGTGGTGGGGAAAAAATGAAATGACACCTTTCAGTACCAACGCCATTGAACCGGAGACTCACCGGACTAAACATTAGGACACGTTTAGCTCGGAGAACGTTAGCTTACCTGTCTTGAATTGTTCGGACCTCGTCCTCGGCTCCACACTTGCTTTGTGATAACGACAGAAATCCAAAGGCGCGTTGATGAAAAACGAAACAAAGTCCTAGTGAATAAATACTACCATGTCCTAGCCAACTAGCACACACGCGAACCACGCCGACTGTTTTTAACTACCACTTATGTAATTACTGGTTCATTAGCTAGTTGTGTAAATACTTATCATTAAGCGCGCGCGTTTCTCTCACTATGCCCGCGCGAAGCATCCCCCTCCCACGCGCTTTCTTCACTAGCGAACGTGGACAGCTGATGTTTTTATCTTCCTTTACGGGGATAAAGAAGCTGGGCTCGTGTTGTTTCGGTGCTGCTGTAGTCCGTTCAGGGTGGTTTCCCATGCAAAATGCTCCGCGTGGCGCACGTCGTTACGGCTCGCTCGACAGCTCACATGAATATGTGGCGGAGAAAACAACACCAGCGACGCAGCTTCATCCCTTCCAGCCAACTACTGCTGGAGGGTTCAGGTACGGCTCGGAATTTCCCCCTCTTCCTTCTTGGCTCTCAACTTTGAACTGAATAGTCGGTGACTACTCATTGCAACTCCATTCGGAAATTGTCGCAGGTTGTTTTCCCGATCGACTGCATCGACTCATTTCAACTCTAATTATGGAATAGGTCTTTCCATTATTATTATTATTCGTTTATTATTTTCCGGTACGTTTGTAGGTCCAATTAATACTACTCAGCCATCAACATCGCCTTGTTTCAGCACATACTGGCACATTTACCTTTGTGGAAATGTCCTTAGATCTCCTGGATGTCACATTAATACCAATTTGTTTGAGCGTGTGAACGGAATCCGTAATAGTCATAATTCCGTGGGGACATGAAGGCAATCTAACACTTTTTTTTACAGATGGGTTATGTGTTGGAGATCTGCTCTGCAGGGATGTGACCGACAAAAAGAGGGGAGGGAGCGAGCCCCTCTCATCTGTCATGCATTTCCCCTTTGATTCAGCTGCAGCCACTGAATCTTATTTTCCAGCATTTCTCCCCCTGGGCCCTTTGTTCTGTGTTCAGCTGTGGAATGTGCTGGAGAACACAGTTAATTGTAAAAACAGTATCTCTGATCTTGCTCTTTTTCTCTCTCTTTTTACCTTTGCTTTATAGCTACAACTGCCACTGAAAGATTACGGTTTGTGGTAGGATCACACAAAGCAGGGGCGTCAATTCACTCAGACCTACATCACAGCAGAGTCTCTGCAGAGTGGAACAAAAACCTATGGCATGTCTGTGTGATCAAATGTAGCTCACAAAATGATCAGCTGAGAGGAAACACTGCTCCCAAGTGTTCCCTATTGTCACGCCTTTTGATTTTGATTTATTCTTTTTAAGAAAACAAACAACATGATCTAATTTGTACTCAAATAAAGAAGGTGTAATGGCTATAATGAATATCCACCAGATAACAAACATATTTTTGTATGCTGCCATTGTCATCATTTCTTTGGTATCACACAATTTTCCAAAACCATTTTCTTTTAAAAATATTAGTTTTGCCTTGAATGTTGTTTTTAGATTTCACCAGCCACTTCTACCATTAGGGCAAAAAAAAAAATGTTTTCAAATGAGACGCCACCGTACAAGTCAACGTCTCCCCACAAGAGCTGAAGGCAATCTGCTTTCAGACAAGAGAGAATTCAAAGTTTGTATAAAATTAGTGAAGGTCAAATTTGCAAAACACTGCCAAATAAGCAGCAAAATGCAATACTTGCTCCACCTGTTGGTTGTTTAGTGGCGATGGGGACGTTTTGTCAAAATAACTGTTTTAGGGCCGAGCTGCTCAACCTCACGGTATGAAAAGAAAACTAAAGAGTACAAAGTAGATGTTTGCTCATATGAACATGAGTGTAGTTGCTTTAGGGTGAATGGGTGAGATGAGGTGAGATGAGATGGACAACAAACTGCTCCCACACAAGTGTGTTTTTTTAGTTTTCTTTAAACAATAATATCACATATAAATTCTCTCTATCATAAATCAACTTGTAAGATATTTTACAAATCAAACCCAGCCTGAAGTACAGAAGAAAAGTACAAGTACAAGTACATTAAGACACTGTGACACAAGGTTGCCGAGTGAAAAACAGTAAGGCGCCAATGCCGGCGGTGGCATAGGTAGTTTCCAAATAAATAGGAAAAAATAAATAACATCACCAATTGAAACCAGCATTAAAAAAACAGCATTTTTCAACAAAAAAAAAATCAATACAAAAGAAACAATACTGCAAAGCATAAACGTACTGTTTAAAAAACCTTATTCGTGGAACACATCTTGTGAAAGATCAGCAGAACAAAGAGTTGGAAGTTCTACTCAGGTCTTTGTGTTGGTTTGCACAGGAGCAACTGACGGCCATAATCGCCTGAATTTAAAACACAGCTGACCTAGTTGTGATAAATAACCCGTCTTACTGTAAACTTAACGTTGGCATTTAAATATTACTGAATAAATAGCATAACTTGATAACCTATTTTTACTTCCACAGGTTGGTAGCAAGAGGTCATGAAAATAAGTGGCACTTTAATCACACCAACAATAGGTTGTGTGGCACACATAGGGAAAGTGAGAGTTTTTCAGCTGCTAATTCTTTCCAACTTAATTTATTTCTGCAAAGGGTTGTTGAATAACCTTTTTGTCACCAATGTTCGTGAATTCAGGCAACTAATACAGTCTTGACTATCACACACCCACTGACGGCGTGAAAGATCTGTTGCGTTCCTGCACACCTTCTGTTGATTCAACACTTCCTGCAGGCTGTTAAACAGCGACGCATAAGAATTAATTGACTGAAGTCAAATCAAATGATCCAGGCTGATAACAAAACAAATATTGCAAGAGTGGATTTGGACTTTTGGATTCAAACGATTTGATGCCTCTCTGCACGTACACAAGTGAGCCGCTGCCGTGCCGTCTTTCACTCGGTGTGTTTCACTGTTGTGCTGTAAAGGCTGTGCTTCTGTTTCACACTGTTAAAAAGCATCAAAGCTAAAAAAAAAAAAAAAAAAGTCTCGACAGATTGTTTGGAGAGGAGCTCCGAAGGGAATGTGAAGAGGACCAGAGCTGTAAGACATAACTGTGTTACTTTCTCCTCTAAAACATTGAATAAAGTACCAGAATAAACAATAGCAATTCACAATAGTATTGCTCACAGGGTGGGTTAATATCTGATCCACTATGGAACTGTCATTATTGATACAAAAATAGATATGAAAACATTTACTGTATATAAAGTATATGGCAGACGATCAAGAAGTGGGTTACTTTGTTCTAAATACCGATAAATTCAGAAACTCTCACACTCAACGACAAAATGCCACAACTACCTATATCACAGCACCCCCCCCCCCCCCCCCCCCACGCCCCCCTTTACTGCACCTTTCCAGTCAACGCATACACACGACCATACATATAAACTTGGTAAACACTGCACAAAGCTAGCTTTCACCAAAACCACACAGGCACAGTAAAGAGTATATATGTATTTTCTGTTGTGTGTAAATGACGTGAGTAAGTCGCCCCAGCTAAAAAGCACAACCCATTCGCCTGTCGACGCTCTGCAAGTCTGTCAATGCACACTGTGGCTCCAATGGAAACAGTTTGAATTCCCCTCCGGTGAGGTTGAGTGGTGCTGTGTGTGTGCTTTTCTGCAATTATGGACGCAGGTCCGTGTGCTCTGAGGGTGTGTCTGTGTCTTGTTTTTGTACTGGGCCCACTTACAGAAAACGTATGTGCCGACTAAACCATAAGGCAAAGGGATTCTGTGCGTGTGCAGCCACAGGACTTATTAGCACCAGAGCAGGTAAAAGAGAGCGACGGGGACATTTTCTTCTCACCTGTTAAAATGACTGTGATGTGTGACCAAGTTATTTTTTAATTCAAGACATACCCATACAAAAAAAAAGTCTTAAATGTCTTAGAATAAGTGACAGTCTGTGTGACTTTTAAGTAGGGGATGGAAACTCAAGATCACACAAACCACCACAGCAACTACTACGCTTTTCTATATATATATATATATATATATATATATATATATAAAATGTGTCAGTCTGTCAGTGTTTTCACAAACTGGTGTTTTATAAAAGATATCTAACATGTAAAAATGTAAAATGTCTTCCGAGAGATCACTGCTGAACTCCGTCTCAACATCAGCCACGACACTTCCGCTGTCAGTTATATGTCGTGAGTTTGATTTGCCTGACAACAAAATGTCTAAAATGATTGAGTTGATGTTTTGTTTGCTTAAGGTTGAGGCTCAGACAACGGTGAGATGTTTTGCCTCCGCAGTGTCGACTGAGAGTGATCCGCGAAAGTGTTGTAATTCAGCTCGAGTCTCTAAATGACTTCTTCATAGGTTTTTTTGGAAACCTAACCCAAAAATGGCACCACTTCATTGGTCACTTTTAATGCGTCAGATAATTGCAAAGAATCTCAAGTAGAAACGTTAGGATGTTGGCGAATTAAGCTTTGGCAAAGTAATAATCAGAGTCATTAACAACACGGTGATTTCACCTAAATGGCATCCATATTCATTTCAAGCAATTTGTCTCACTAATGTCTTCCTTGGAAGGAGGAAGTGATTTACATTTCTAGCCCCAAAAAAAAACAAAAACAAAGATTTGGTTGTGATTAATACATGACGAATAGGGGAGCTAGAAGGACCGGTGTGGTAGCTTCGTGTAGCCACACCTCAGGCTTAAACAACAGACATCTGGAGAAATTCAAACTCAAGAGATTAGTAGAAAAGTTTACTGGCGGTGTTGTTGTTTTCACTGGTGTAGACAGAGAGTTGTTAAAAGTAGCTAGCTGTGGATTCTCATTCCATGAAAATAGCTTAAAGCTTTCAAAGTACTTCTTCATTAATCAATGACCAACAAACAGTCAAAGTTTATATATAATTCTTTAGTCACTATTCATTAAGAGTTAGCCACTCAAACAATGTGGTTGTGGTGTGTTTGAGGCACTAACGTAAGCAAACAATCCCACAACTGCCATCGGATTTTGATTCAAATGTTGCCTGACTCTGACAAGTGCACGGTAATACACGACCTTTTTGCAGGCGAGCCACGACCAAACTAATGAGAACAACAAGGAGCGAGCACGCAGATTTAGAAATCCCTCATGTGTAGTTAGAACTGTTTGAGCTTAAGTGCAATATGTTATGTTCAGGTGGGATCACGCTGAGAAAATAGGTTTTTAAAGGCCTTTAAGAATGGCGGTGCAAAGTCCATCACAAAGTGGGAAATAACTACTGATGTGAAAAGTGAAAATGCACGTCCTGTTCTGGCCTCTGCAAGGGAACCTTTCCTTGGTCAACCCTATAATTCACGATTTAAACTTGAACAAGTTGGAGAAAAACAAAAGAGCGTGCCCATAGTTTCATGTTTAAACCTGTCTGATGAGATTAAGGATAATCCTGATGTCGGTTGTTCGAGCTGGAAGTGTATACAAACAAAATTATCACATTGTAATTTACTCAACAGCTTTATCCGGAGCCGCATTCTTGGAACAGGTCCCAGCTCAACCAGTTCAACACACAAAAACAGAGTGCCATCTACAGAAACTTAAAGTTCATTACAAGGCAATCCATGGAAAAAAATGAATACAAATTACATCACATTACTGGCCATATGACTAATCAATGGCTGTCAGTGATTTTACAAACAGTGCCACGAAAAATTGCCAAGTTGAACACCAGTAGACACATGTTGGTGTGTGTCTTTTCCTTCATCTCCACTGACCCTGGATCCCTGGACGTCCGTCACGCTCCTCTAGCCCAGCTGAATGACAACTGCTCTGTGCAGCTTTCCTCACGCTCTCTCTCTCTCTCTCTCTCTCTCTCGCTCTCTCTCTCTCTCTCTCTCTCTCTCTTCGCTCGCCGACCTCTTGCTGCTAGGACTCCAACAAACTGTGCCAGCGGCAAACCTGCTGTCCTTTGGACTCCTTCATCTGAGTCCAGTGGGTGAGCTCCTCCTCCCCCGAGCTGTTGAGGCCGAGCGAGATCCAGCCAATCATCTCCTTGCGCTTCATGCTGCGCTTGTTGTAGACGGAGAGGATGAGCGTGACGTCCGATAGCTGGAAAAGAGCGACCTGGAAGACGAACGTCTCCTTGTAGGTCGGGTTGGGCTGACCTCGACAGATGGATGTCTTACACTTGGACATCTCGTGGCCCATGGAGTTCAGTAAGGTCAGCTTAACATATGTATCTGAGTAAGAAACAAGGTGGAGGAAACAATTACTGGGGAAATGACGTAAACCTTTAGAAACCTTAACTGGAGCAGTCATGCAAAATCCTTATGTTTCTCCAGCGGTATTGTCTTTGAGTTAAAGCACTTCTACCTGCTGCAGCTGTGTTTTCTCTGTATGACCCATTTTCCCCACAAAGTGTTTTTTCTCGTAATAATGCAGCAGTTGATGTATAAGATCATGCCGACATGGGATGCAGGTTTTTTTTCTCTTCTTCTCCTGATCAAACACACAACGCAGCTGTGTGTGTGTTCCTGATAACAGAGAGCGAGAACTCAAAGGGTGCAAGGAGCGTTACTTCTGTCCTGTTGCTATGCAACTACTGTATCTCTACTAACCTGATGCAGGGGGGAAGCTGGTGAGGATGAAAAATGGACTGGAGAAAGTTAGCAACACGTCTGCTTAGAGGGCGAGGAAAACATCTAAAATAAATGTTCCTCATCAGGACAGCCCTCCAGGAGCTATTATTATTTCCTCTGACGTTGACATAATGTCAGTGTCTCGACATAACGTGTGCACAGACTTTCAGAGCCCAGGGCAGCGTCACAAAAACGGTCCAATGTCCAAAATGCGATGCATGCCTGCCGCATGCAAATGAGATTGTTCAAACGTGCACTAAGTGACTGGTGGTGCGTAACTATAACACGTCATGACAACGGTATTACATTTTATAAATGAAACAAAAATTGCTCAATATATTTAGAATTGAACAGAAAACATCATCTTTGGACGTGTTTCACATTAGCAGTTATGTTCCTGATAATCTTGATCTGTGTGACATTTCCCATCTTTTTCTCCAGCTTTTCTATTTTATTGTAAATCAGTGCACATTCCAAAGAATCATTCCCAAATGAAGGAGAAAAGAAAACAAACACTGGCATTATCGAGTGATTCAGCATTCACGGTTTCCTTTTCCACTCCTCATTTTCCCGTGCAGAATTTAGGGTATAAACTGAGGCCTACAAACCCAGCGGAAAGTAAACGAGGCAAGACTGGCAATCACAATGGGTCTTTGAGAGTGTTTCGCCCGTCGTCTTCAACCATACTCCATAGTAATGCTGTGCATTATGTTCCTGTCTAAGTGGGAGTATAGGGAATGAATTGCCGAGGCTTTCATGCTGTCGAGTGCCAGCTGCCTTCCAACGCCTTCGCTCGCCGCCTTGAATCACACATTCAGTTGCTCTCTTTGACATAAAAGCACAGTGGAAAAAAATAGCCTTGATTTCTTTTTCGACTGCTGCTGAATGGGCTCTGTAGAGCTGTGGATGTCTTAAGTGGTCAGTAGCGGTGATGCATGGCTCTTTGGCATTGTCGCTGAATGAGAGGGGCTGCGACTGATGATTAACTTGACTTGTCGGCTTGGCACTGTTTTGAAATTGCAGAAAAGGAGCTCTAAAATTGCTCTGCATCTTTCACCGCGCTCTCTCCACTTTGTGAGACGCACAAAGTCAATCAAGGCCTTCATAAGGATTTTGCAAAAAAAAGATTTTTCAGTGTTACCAGATGTGACTTTTTTCTAAATGCAATTTTGTATACAGTTATGTGGATATGCTATTCAGGAAAGCACAAACAATATCAAAATCTGGCAGCTAGTCAAGTAGACATTTATAAATACAAGGAACACGGCAATTAACTGGGTGGGGGGGGGGGGACAGTGCGGTGAGTCTTTCAGATTAATATATTTCTGCTCTGCTCCGTCACAGAAGTCCTGTTTCTGTTTTCATATGCTGTAAGCAGAGCTGAAAAAAATGTAAAATGACACCCAAAGCATGCCGAAGTGTACCGTTTGAATAAAGCCAGCAGTCGATGACGCACACAGCATTTCCTTCTAGCTTGCCACCGGCCACCAAGCAAACCGGATTGAGTTTAGCATGGAAAGTGTTACTTTGGAGTGAAAGCATGAAAGACCTGCAGGCATCATACTGGCACGAACACAGAAGAGTGACACGACACAGGTAGCGAGAGCGGTTGCAGGGCTGGATGCAACATACACATTGAAAAAATGAAGGCAACAGCAAGCAGCCATCTTCATGGATAAGTGCTTCGATTGTAAAGTGTGTGTGGAGGAGTAACAATGGAAATGTGAAGTAACTGCTATAGTTCATAATGCTATTGCTTTTAAATGCTTTTTTTGGGGGGGGGGTTATATGAGAAGATTGTTAGAACTTTCATGTCTGTCTGCTAAATATGAAGCTGTCCTTCTCATCTCTCATCGCACACTTTTATCAATGACTTAATTAATAAACTTTTTGGTTGTCACATCCTTCGGTTTTCCTCATAAACCGTTCATATTTCCAACTACTTTTTTGCAAAACATGTTCAACAGATACGATCATGGAAACCAAATTAGTACAAAAAATAGTTTGAAAAGTCAAAGAAACGGAGGCCAATGGAAAACGCTTTGTGTTTGACTGACTGCATCCATGAAGATGGTTTCAGCATTCGACAGCGATCGCACGTCACTTTGCGGCAGGACAGAGACTTACCTCTGATAATATAAACCTGTCCACCTATCAAGTGTTTTAGACAACAGAACAGCCCATCTGACAACAAGGGTTGGACAGCAGTAAGAAAAAAACAACGGACCAAGATGTCAAAAAGGTAGTAAGGAGAGAGAACTTCAGGTGCCGACATAACAGACGATGCGAGGAAAGAGAAACAGGGTCAGAAGGCCAACAACGTTGCACAAAGTTCAACAACAGGCAGTTTGTTTTTGTTTGTTTGAACTTGCTGCTCGGGACCCCTGGAGACTGACCAGTAAATGAGGGGAACCAGGGATCAAACCAGAGGAAAACTGAAAAAAAAGCAGGAAGTGCAGCTGAGATAGAGCGGACTATCTCTCAGCTGGAGAAGTTGCAAGCTGTGCAGAGTTTCTCTCCGGCTCAGTCTCAGATGGAAAAATTAAAGCAAATAGCAAATTTATATTTAACAAAAGGTCCTTCACGTCAGTTTTGACCACATTTTCCCAAGAATGATTCAATGTCTTTGTTTTCTACAAGTGTGCAAATGCCATTTACAAATGTAATAAATTAAAGGGGAGTTGTATACTGACAATATAGTAGATGTGAATCTAAATCTATAACAACTAAACATTTTGATTGGAGTTTGGTGTAGCAAAACAATATCATTGGTTGTGACATTTGCTTTAGAAGCAGATGAGAGTGGCGTTATCACATGATACATATCAGCTGCCTAAACATACATCCCTATGCACAGACTCGACTTGTCCTCCCCCCCCCCCCCCCCCCCCGTCTGAAACAGATTGAAAAATGGTTCACACGCTTCACTGCTCTTCTGGCAACAACTCAAACAAAACGTTTTAGAGTACTTACTGGGTGGCTTGTTGGCAGTCAGGTTTTTAAAGTGGATGCCTTTGATGATCTCCACAGAGAGACGACCTGTTGTGGCGTTGTACACCAGGCCCACGAGGATCTCTGGTGTGGAAGTCTGACTGACTGACTGGAATGATGAGGCGCTTTCACTGCATGTCATGTCGGAGAGGCTGACCTGGGATTCACCACCCTGAAAACGTTTGCAGACATTCGGAAAACGATTCACCGGTGCGTGTAACAGAAATCACAGTCACCGCTCCCCTATCTAGTAATATAACAATATCACAAATGTTTATTCGTTCCTATTACCACTTTAGTTCCCAACACTATGTCGTATCTTTCATGCGACAGTGCTGTTGAAGTGATGAGGAAGGATGCTCCGTGGACACTGTTCTTGCTGGTATAATAAAGTTTATTACAAACAAGCAACACATGCCATTACGGACGTCTAGATCGCCCGGAGGTCTCAAGTCGAATCTGCAAGTCCCTGCTTCTAGGGCTCTCGCTTCATCTTTATATAGGATACATGTTATGTTTACATCTGGGCGGAACGTAAGAGAATGTATGTGGCCTCCTCATTCTACACATCCCCCCTTCTGCCCCTGGTCTCCTGCACATCTGGTTTTCGTCTAAGACAAATACACTTGGGGTCTTCGCTGTATTGTGCAAGACCTGAAAATATACCACAACTATCAGCAGCATTTGCAAAGCCCAGTGTACAATAATTCTGATGACACTATTTGGCTTCTTCTGACAATTGGCTTGTATGACTAATATGACTTGCTTACGTATTTCTCAACACCATATGTTGCTCTTTTGCCAAAACACAAAACAACTGTGCTGTGAGAAACAATAGAAGGCCAGTAAACCAATATAGGACTAATTCCTTGTTGAATATACAGTATGTTAATGGTCCCTTGTGGTTTGAGATATGCATATGCTGCTTTAGCTCTTTGTAATCTGAATCTGAACATTTTAAAGTCTAGGAAAAGGAAAACAAACCAGCACAACTAAAGTGATTGTATTATTCCCTGATGTGAAAAAGAGGCACACTACCATCTATCCCTCAGACACGTTAAACCAACAACTCAAACAGAAGAAGCTGGTTAGATCTTTATATTCCCTCACGCTGGAAATCATAACCTCATTCTGAAAATGTTATGCAACCACATGAAAGATCGATAAACGTAGAGGCATAATTAGTGAGGTGTTGAGAGAGCGCCTGAAAGCCAACACCTGCTTTGATCCTACTTACCGGGAGAGCGCAGCAGGGGTCTAATATGACTGGCACTGACACTTTGCCCTGAAGGTTGAGCTTGGTGAGGTAAAACACCTTTTCCCCGAGCGCCTTCTCCTTCTTCATCCGCCGCACACTGTAAAGGCGGAATCGGATGGCATAGTTGCTGATCATCTCCGACTCAACGTGGCTGAAGCGGAAGGTCTCGGTGAAGATCGGGCACGGGCCTCTCGCGATTCCCGTCTTGGCCCTCTGCTTCTTGGTGGGCAGCAGCACCAGGTGGACCTGCCAGGAGATGTTGCCCGTGCGTTTCAGGGCGGGGAGATCCGATACCGCCATGATGGTGACCGCCAGCTGCTGGTCCTCTGAGTCGAAGTCAAACACCACGTCTAGAGTGCCATATTTTGCAAGTGGATCTGGTTCATAACCTTTAGAGAGGCGAGCTGCTGATCCACGGGCTGACATGTCCTAAAGAAACCAATGAGATGGTCAATGTGCAGTAAAAAAACCTCAATATGTACATCTGTGGTCATATCTTGAACCACTGGTACCTCTGGGCTGAGGACAGCTGTACTGTCACTGGGTACGTCCTCCTCGTAGCCCTTGTTGAGGTAACTCTCGGTCTCGTGGCCGTCGCTGCAGTCACTGGGGCATTTGCCAAACGACAGGTGGGGACTGCCGCTGGTATAGGACAGATCACACTTGGCATCCCCCAGGTCCGACAGCGTACAGGACATCCTTGGAGAGCCGTTCTCGTCCTGATAAGGAGGGGGCTGGAGCTCGTCCAGCGGCGGCGTTCGTCTCATCCTCTGGATGCAGTTGGCTGGTTGGAGGGAAGTCAGCAGAGGGGTCAAGGGTCACAATAATGCACATATTGTTAAGTATCCTAGGATCAGGATTCTTATTCATCCGAAAGAATGCAATTTGCCATACATTGATCTGTTTCAGTGAAGTGAAATAAAAACGTCAGAGTTAGGAGAGTGCAACTTTCCCATTCTCTTTTATCAATGGTATGTCATACTAGCATTCACTTTTAGTTCAAGGCCCCGCTTTGCCTAAGCACAGCCTCACAGAGCTGCAGGCATGACTGTAGGCATCTCAACCACAGCCATCACTGTAAGCAAGGCAATACAATTATATCGGTATAGCACAGTTCATACACGGGGTAATTCAAAGTGAAACAAGAACAGGCAAAAAAAAGAGACAAAAAACATGTCTTGCAGATTTAAAGAAGCCCTAATGTTTAAGTAAACCCAATGGCAAACAGATAATTTAGCTTTGACTGAAAGGCGAGACATGTTGAAGGAACTGCAGCTAAAAGCAGCCTCCCCAAATTTGGAGTGGGAATGTAGGGAAGAGCACTATTTAACAACATGCTGACAAGTATTTGTTTTTTATAAAGAACCAGACAGAGTCGCCCTCTGACATATCTTAATCCACCTTTAACAACAATGGAGATAACATGAGAGAAGGTCACTTGTGGATGTGCTAATAAATTTCCTCGCCTCTGAGTCATTGGTCTTTTTAATTGTTTTTTGGTTAGATGCCTGAAATAAGGTCTGTGGTTAACACAAGCTTAAGAGATTTTAACGTTTTGTTCTAAGATATAAACATGTCAGTAGATAACCCTCTTGTGAAATCGGACCGTGGTGTAGTTTGTTTATCGCCGAACATTAGCTTTTTACTTCTGCCATTTGCGTTTACGCTTGAAAAATCATAAAAGTGGTGTTGGACGAATATCTTGCTGAACGATTTGTGTAAGTATCATTAACTTGTGTTTCCCACATATCTTATTTTTCTGCAAAAATCCAATGAAAAAAACCTTTTGGCTTTTTGTTGAGGGAACCAGTGCGATGCTAACTTCCTGTTTGGCCAACAAAAATATGTCGTCCCTGCACTAATCTATGACTTATTTCTAGATTACAACACATGCTGAATTTACTGATAGTGAAGCTCTCATTACTAAAGCTTGACACAGACATTATTGCATATGTACTTCTGCTTTGCCATTTTATTTTATTTTATATTTTACAGATTAGGGTTTAATCTGTAGCTGCACCTCAATGCTTAGGTATAACTCAGCTTCTCGTATTCCGGTGTAATGTTTATCGTTCATGTAATTCTTCAGCATCAAGTCATACACGTCGCAATTTGTCATTAAATTTCATCTTCGCTCTGTGAAGTGGCGCTCATTCTGCCCGTCCTTGTGAGCATAATGTGCTCTCTGAGAGGAATCTTTTGAATGCGCAACGTAAATAAAACATCAGATATGCACCATTAAAGGACCAAACTGAATACTTCTTAAATCTGCCACAGATTTCATGCCTCTCACCTTTCTAAATGATTCAGTTTGCCTGGAAGGCAGAGAATGAGGCTATACTGAGAGTCTCTGTGCCACTTATAAAGAACCCTGAATAGTGTTGTCAGCTGCATTCTCAAGTCTGCCTCCCTTGTCCAATTTGGATTCACAAAAATTGAGCAGCCGATGCTAATACTCCCATCGGGACACTGGCGAAGAGTTCTTTAAACCCCGGTCTCTTGCAAAACAAAAAAAAGAAAACAAAAAGAAAACAAAAGATGAAGAGGAAAATAACTTGGGGGGGGGGGGCTCTTCTTTTTCTGTCTCCATAACTTTTGGAAAAAGCCAACCCTGTGATGTGACGTAATCCTCTCCAACTCATTGTTCCAGCTTTCTCCCAAGTTCTTGAAACTTTCACTCTTAATAATGTCAGTGTGAGACGCCACCTCAAAGTGGCACATAACAGTGGCAGGATGGAGGCAAAGGAGTCTTAACTAAGTGTCACGGAGAGCTTGATAAAAGGAGCAAATCCATTTTGAGCAGCTTTTTTTTTTTTTTTCCTGCTGAGCCGGGGGCGGTTGATTTGATGGAAGCTGCTGTGTAAAAGCACTACTCTTTTCTCCAGCCCGCTAATTGGGATGGTTACCATTCCTCCTCTCGTCTAACCCACCCTTCCCTCGCAGAGTTTCCTCCCCTCTGTTCTGCCAGTCGCCTTGTTTTGCCTTCTCGTACCTCTGTACGTGGGGGAAACAGTTTGTGCTTTGTGAATCTTGACTGTGAAACTCAGGTATAAATATCTTTGGTGACAAATGAGCAGAGCAGCGCCTCGTTGTCCTCTCCATGGCTACTAACACCCCCTCCTCTAGTGGCCCCTCACCCAAAACATCACGAGTATAAATCAGTAGCTATCAATAATACAAGCAGTAAAGGCTCCAACACCTTTGAGTAATAACAAATAATAAGTCATAATGCTATTTTTATAGATAGCTGTACAGTAAGCATATGTTACATTTCTTAACCTTAACCTTGGGAAATGTTTACATTTTCTTTCCCAGAGTAAGATCAGACGCTTGTTATCAATCTCCTTGTAGTTAGGATGTAATTAGCTTAGCTTAGCATAAAGACTAGTAGTAGGAATAAGGGAAATGTTTTCTCAAATTCTTGTTTGTAAATGTTTAAATGTTTCAGGAAATGCTACTGTTTCCTGGCGAACTAGATTGTAGTACTGAACGAGCGGATCCTGTGGGACTTCAGTAGAGCTTGACATTTTGCTGCTGTTACCAGTTTTGGTTCAATGTTTAAAGCTTGCTAAGTCGTCTACATGGGAAGGACAAAAACGCTACATCAGTTGCCAACATGCGCACGAATGTTTTTGATCACGTCCGCTTTGAAATATTCTGTTAGACAAAGTTAACATAATGAAAACACGTTTGAAAATATATAATGAAGGCGAGCATTTATTTTCAATGAACAATTTTGACTGAATCATTTCAATGACACTGAAATAATTCATAAAAAACACGCAACACAATGTCCTCATCGGGCGGTCATGACAGCACGCTAACCTCAGAGAAGAGAGCGGAAGCTGGTCCACAGACAAACCTCCGATTATTTCTTTCTCACTGCTCACTTCCTATTTTAAGAAGGCTGCCACCGGAGCACCCGCCCTGCCTGATACTGCAGCCTCTGCACAATCGTCCTCATGTATAATACATATGTCCTGAGGATAGAGCTCTTCATATTCACAGACAAACACGCAGCAGTGGGAAGTCGAGAGAAAATAACACAGACCCCATTAGACTTTTACGACGGGTCGTTTGAAACAAAGTGCACTTTGACGTCTATGTCGTGGCAACTACCTATGTCTACATTTCACATAATGTCTTTTTTTGGGGGGGTGGGGGGGGAGTTTGGGGGGAAAGAGTGACATGATGTCAGGACTGGTGTGAGGTCACAGCGTTGTCGTTGCTGGGTTAGTGGGAGAGAAAAGCGCAGCCATCAAAGCCTTTACCTCAGGGAGGAAAATAACGAACCTCTAATACGTTCAACCCAAGTGCAGTCATGGATGAACGGAGTTCTCGCTCCACTTCCTCTCTGGACTACAGATCATATTACTGTGTTGCTTATTACAAGTAAACTGATTACAATAACCTGATGATCCAAACGAGTTTAGAGAAACTGCAAACGTATCCGATTTTCCCTCCATGGACACGTTCTCTCAGTGAAATAATCTGCCTTCAAATGTTTAATGAACTCTATAATCCTGCAAACCTTTAAGGCCATTTGACTCACACAAAAACAAGCACAAGACCTTTCATGGCTAAAATGTTTGGTGTATATAAATAGACCAAGTCAATTTCAAATGATTGCTGTCAGGCACACATGACTCAAATCCCTGCCTCTCTCTCTCTAACAAGGAACACTGACTGCGTAATCTTACTGCTACTGAAAACCAGTCAGTGATGACCTTCACCAAAAAAAACAAATTCAATTGAATTCAGTGTGAACTGCTTCTTTGAAATAAATTGAAGTTATATAATATACTCCACATGTTTTCCCCTGATTTAAGAATATAATAATAATACAGCAAACATGATCCCATGACACATGGTGACATTTAGGAGGTCAATCTTCTCAGCCAGTTGGACCCCAGCAATATGTCACACGGTACATTTGAGGGGTCTCGAGATGATTAACAGAAGTAGAGAGCATGTTTGTGCTACACGACGTTATGCTAAATATTTTAGACTTCCCTCTAGTCTTTGCTTTTGTTCTCGTAGATTACCTCCTAATTCAATTTCTTTGGGACTTTTATTTGAATAAAAGAAGGAAACAAATGGGTCTGGTAGACATGGGGGTTGGAAGTGTAGTTGAAATGATTTCTTGATTAATTGATCAAATATGAGGACGAGGATCTTGGAGTCTTAGTGAATAAAAAACAGCAATTTCAATTTGTCATAATGCACGTCTTCACTATTGAGACATTTATAGACAAAACAATGAATCCAATAATAAATAGTTGTAGTAGAACATGCTGTTTTAAACGCTCCAAAATTAAAAAATATATACATACATAGTGGTCTCCTTTAACTACATTGCTGTTCAAAGTTTGATTTGACTGACTGTTAATAAGATTTAGCAGGCCAGTGAAGAATAACCTGGCTCTGAATGTGCCCTGTAGTGTAAGTGGACAACCGTCAATCAGTTCTGTGTTAAAGACGACGTGTTCTCACTCTCACGCTTGACAAGAACCACTGATTAGCTCATGTCCCCTAAGTCTCAAAACGAACAATTCCTGTGGCTGTGAGACAGAAATCAAATGAGGCTATTGTGTGTTCAGATGATGCAATCAATGTCTCCGTTTCTGTACATGCAACACAAATGACCATAAAATATCTTCATGTAATATCACTGAACAGCTCATCTGGTTCCATATGTCTGAGCCCAGACTGAGGAAGACAAGGACCATCTAGTGGTTACGAGGAGACACACAGCTTCTGCAGCACTTGCATAACGACAACCTTGCTCAGTGCGTTGCTTCTTTACTAATGGAGACAGAAGCATGTCATGCGCTATTTATCCCTCAGCTATACACATTCAAACACTGCCTTTAAATAGATTGCGCCAGACACTCTGTCTTGAAACCCACTGTCTTATATAACACAAAGCTGGTTCAGACATGATTCACCAATCGAGGACCCTGGCAAAGATTAGAGTGTGTTCGTCTTTGAAAAACACCGGCAGACATTAACACGGCTGATTTCTGTCTGAGGATGTTCAACGCAAGCCTGTCAGATTTGCATCTTTGTATGTGTCAAAACAAAAATGCAATGTTAAAGACTAATACAGCTCTGCAGGATATCACCACCTCTGTTTTTGTTCAATAAAAAATCCATTGCATCCAGCTTTACATTTACAGTTCTTGTCACTGTTTTTATAGATTCATTTTCCTTATTTTATTTTTGTTCTAGTTTGTTCTTGTCAAAAAGTAGCTCGGAACAGATCAAATGCTATTTTTCTTTTGCCCTTTTTGTCCCTTGAAAGGAATAGTTTCACATCTGGGTACATAGGTTTTCAAGCTATTGACAAAACAATAAGATTGACTGCAATCTTATGTCTGTCTGGTAAAGATAAAACTTCAGCCAGCAGCCAGTTAGCTTAGCTTAGCTTAGCATAAAGACTGGAAACCGGTAGAGAAAGCTAGCCGGGCTATATCTGACGGTAAATGAAAAATTCCACCTCCCAGTACCACTAAAGCTCACTGTGATTTTGTGTTTTGTACGAACTAAACGAAATAAAACATGTTAATCAGTGAGCTTCAGAGGTGCCGCTATGCAGATTTTGTTACCATTAAACAGTGCTAGGCAAGCTATTAATGCTAAGCTAAGCTAAAAGGCTGCAGCTTCGTGTTTAGCGAGGTGACCAACACCTCAGCCATCAAGTGAATGATAGTATTTCCCTTTCTTTCTTTTCAAATACTTTCTCGCTTTATTTTCAATGAACTCATCTTCTCAGCCTCTCGTTCATTGTAGCACCACTCCACCTGAATACATGAATCCGATATAACCATGACTGCAGTATATCATATGATGTCAAGTGTGTCACACACATGCGCTAAATGATTGATTCACATTCAGGCTACAAATGAAGTGTGCGTGTCAAATAAAAGACGTATCCAAATAGGTCAGTGCCGGTGTTCTCCTGTGACTTGCTCTATGTTGAAATAAAAGACTAAACCTGCCTTCCATCCGCCCGGTAAACGCCTTGTGATGGTGAGTTGGGCAGATGGGAAACAGAGATGCATCAAAAGAAGAAGAAAAAGATAGAGAGAGAGAGAGAGAGAGAGAGAGAAGTGGGAGGCTGCGGCTGTGTAGATTATGCAGACAGTTGACTGTTTCACAACCCTCCCACGGAGAGTGTGCTGAACGGGAGCTTCGCTTTGATCACCTCTCTGGATTAACTGACAGTGTGTGTCAGTGTGTACGTCGTGTGTGTGTGTGTGTGTGTGTGTGTGTGTGTGTGTGTGTGTGTGTGTGTGTGGTGCATTTGTGTTTGTTGGTTCGGAGGTGAAGAGGAGTCTGTGCATTTGGCTCAAGCTTACTGCGGTGATGACGAGGAAATCGCTGTGTTAATCTAGTAAACAAGTGCAATTCACCATTGTTTCTTTTGTGGATGTTTTTGGAGAAATAAAAAAATAAAAAAAATAAAATAAAAGAGATTATGAATAGCAATGACCTTGAAGCCGTCCCGTCTCGCTATCTGAATACTAGCACAGAGAAGAAATCTTTTTTTAATTTGATTCAATTCCCACTTAAACTCAGGGCCTACCGTCGTCAGCCGAGGCTTCGCTGCTGTAGCCGTCATAATCAGCAGTCAGAGGGCTGTACTTCTGCCGGCTCTCCCAGCAGAAACCTCCTGCGCGTTTGGTATTAGCGGCCGCCTTGGCTCCTCCCCGGAGGCCTTGGGAGCGGCTGACCGCCTCCTGATACTGACCCATCACTTCATCCTCGCTGTCCGATGACGAGCCCTGCAGGTTGGCGTCAGAGTAGGCCTTGTCTGTTTGGAGTAAAGAGAGATGGCCTGGTTACTGCGGCCCGATGCCAATCACTGTGTTGCGTTTGAGTGGCTCTTTCGCAGACATTTTGAGCTCTTTAAGAACCCTTTCCTCAGGGAATTACCCACAATTCATAGAAATGTGATGGTAAACACGGGGTTACCAGCGGAAGCCGGAGACGAAAAAAAAAAAAAAGGTAAACAAAGAGGACGGCACATGTGTTTAGCCTGTCATATTCAATTTCCACAGAGACATTAAGGATTAAAGATGGGACATAAAGACACATGAAATCAGAGGAATGGAAGCATAGACTATATTACACACCTGGTTTATTTTCATTTTGTTATTAAAGCTGTTTTGACAAAAACAAGTATAGATTATTTGACAAATAACTCATCTCATGAGGCTAACCTGGAAGACGTTCAAATCAGGGAGTAAAACATATAAAATAAACAATTGTACATAACATGGTATGACGTTGTCACTGCAAAGTGCTGTCTCATTCATATTTATACCATTTCAAGCCTGTACAGTCCTTCACACTTAACCATTTAAGTGTGAAGTGGTCCATCAATGCCCCGGACCTGTGGGGACAGACTGAGATGTAAAAGATCAGGTGGACGGGCAGCCTCTACTGGCACCAAAGCTGTACTTCACAGGAAGTCTGCTGAACTGCTTCATCAAAGGCAAACAGAAAAAAAGATTTCAAGGACAAATGAAGTGTATAATTTCACCAGACTTTGTCTAGGAGTGTGTCACTAAAATAGGCTCCATTATCCGGACGATTAGTTTTGTCTGTTGGTATTACTTTTCTTTTCTAATTTTACTCTTTTTTGTTTGATTCTATTTTGCTTTTTATTGTTCCTTCGTTGTTTTTAAATGTCATGATTCACTAAGTCATCTTATCTAAGGCACTTTAAATTGCCACTGTGTGTTGAAGCTGCCAGACTTGAAACATTATGTTTAAATGTTTTATTAATAATAATAATATCAAACTAATTACAATTATTGTGGTCGTGGCATATACATTTAGGGGGGGGGGGGGGGGGGGGGAAGATATGAACTTATTGTTTTGTAAGTATGAAATACATTCATCCATTCACTGCACCGTAGTGTTTGGTTGTGGCAGCTGTTGCTGATTGAATCATTCATACGGGGCGCTACAGATCATTCAGTCACAGCTTTGTTAAGGTGCTGCAGTTAAAGAGACATCTGCACACTCACCCTGCGACGCTATTTTCTGTATTCTAATTAATTTCTCCTGCCCCCAAATGATCTAAATTACCCTTCCACTGTTTTGTACGTGTTGCATTCACTGAGAAAATTACAAGATGTCGTGATTCATTTTGTTTTATGGTTCTGGGTGTCATGACACACGATGTCATCCATTCTCAAAAGAGGATGTTGAGGGTTTTTTTCCCCTTGTCAAGTGACTCTGAGACGCTGAATATATATATGGGTCCTGGACACATACAATTACATATATCTGTGATGTTGTTCCAGGGCTTAACTCAGAAGGTGATTCATTGCTTTGTTAAATCCATGTATCAGGCGGGAAACAACATTTGTCATGTGTGGTTCAGTTTCTGAACGCCTGCAGATACAGAATGTTTCGTATGTGACGTGTTTACGGTCACAACCCAAAACTGATGGTGCCAGATGGTAAAGCAACGCCACAAAATCATTCGACCCCATCCACTCTTCTTCGTGGCACGGTGGCACATTGAATCGGACATTCTTGAGTCACTGATATTTGCACACAACCACAAACATAAAAATAAAAGAAGGGATCAATCATCACTAACGTTGCCTCGGAGCTCTGCCCAGTCTGTGTGTAACAAAGCACATTATGCAACAAAGTGCTTTGTTATGCAACAGAAGTATATTAATAGAAATATATTGAATACATTAATGTGTTGGTAATCAATTGTGGAATGGAAGTTGGTTGGATATTTATAATGTAAAATCTCTGTTAAAGCTAAATACTCTGTGTATTTAGTGTCTCTGTGGTGGTTTCTGAGGCTGTAGTGACATAGTGTGGTGGACTGATTTGGACTTCTACTGAGGTTTGTCTCATGTTTGGCCCACATGGAAAAAAAGGAAAACAATGAAGAAATCTGAAAAGCAGGTGATGATCAATCAATACATTCTAGTATGTCAATAAAACAGTCACGACAACATCCCTTCTTCACATCCACCGACCACTACAACGCCACCACTTCACGTTTGTTCCAGCAAGGGGCAGCAGAGCTTTAAAGTTACTTCACATGCAGCCTGAACAATCTTGCAGTCTTCAAACTAACTGTATTTCCAAAATGCATTTCATTTCAAGAGCATGAAGTAAAAAGAATGAAAAAATATTATGCGTCTATCAAAAACAGCAGAGAAATATTCTTTCTCTAGACTAGACTGCATATTTAACACAATCAATGAAAAATGTTTTTGTTCCATCAGTCATTGCACAAAAAGATAAAGAGGAACCAAACAAAGACACCAAGAACAATGGTGCCTCCCTTTGTTTTTAACTGAATGTTTACCAGGTGGTAGAGCCAACTCCCTGTGCGGGGCTCCCTGGGGCCACCAACCTTTTACACTCCTGAAGCCCTGCGGCTGGATGACAAGTCAACAGGCCTTACATCTGTCAGCAACGGTAATCCCTTCATGGGTTGAGAAAGACCAGTGCCGGTGGACAATGTCCCCATGCAGAGGTCAGGCCTCATGGTGCGGGCGGTTGCACGGGTCCATGGTTTTATGGATCAGCTGGACGACACAAATGACTTGCCTCTAGGTTTTTCTAGGGCCTGGGAGGAGGCCAAGAAGGGCCATGGTACCGCTATGAATCTGTGCCCTAAACTGCAAGTGTAAAATATATTTTAATATATGTATCCTTTAAATCTATTAGGGATATATATACAAAAAAACGCTTTTGTTGCACTTAAGTGCCTCTACGTTTGGTTAATTGTGGACATAGTCGGATATCAGTCCTGTCCTGAGCAGTCAGATGAATGGGGAACATATCTGAATACACAACTCAAAATGTTACAGCTTCAAGAAGTCAGGCTTTTCTATTTCAAATTGGTAGTGCCCTAAACTCACCAAAAACGGTGTAAAGTGGGGTACATAACCAAATGGGTTATGGCGGCCGTGGCTCAATGGGTAGAGTGGGTTGTCCCCGGGCGCTTCTCAGCAGCCCACTACTCCCAATAAGCTAGGGATGGGTTAAATGCAGAAGTCAAATTTCATATATGTGTATATGTATATGACAATAAAATCCTAACTTTAACTTTAAACATGGCATATAGATCACAATTGGGTAGGTAGGTAAACACGGGCTCACCTTGCAGCTCGTTCTTTTTCCTGAAGTCATCAAGGCACTGAAGGCTCCCTGGGTTCTCTAGAGCCAACTTGTTGTTGAGGTACCAGAACAGGAGGGTCATGAGGATGATGAAGAGTCCGATGGCTGTCAGAAACCCCAGCACCTCTGGAGAGACTGAGACGCAGAAAACCAAGTTAAAGTCGCTGCAGTCAAATATCAGCACACAAAAGACGTAGGCATAATTGTGGTCAACAAATTAGATCATGGCTAAACGTATTTAGGGAGAAATGTCTGCAAAGTATGCTAACATGAAAATGACAGGCAGCAATAATTCTGGTGCTGTAAATGCATGCATTGTGGTAAACAAGACAACTCATTTTTGACTTATCACATTTCCTGCGAATACGGCTGGACATACATAGAGCGTAAAGGACGGTGGAAGCAGTCTCATTAGTTCAGTGAGTTAATGTTAAATATTACAATGAATGTGGTTGGTTCATGATGCTTTTTCACAGTATAATGAATGTTTTACTGTGACACTCAAATGCACCTTAAAAAAAGCATGTGACCCACTTCATATAAACATCAGTTCAAAACAGATGAGAGAGACAGAGGCAGGTAGATTGGAAGAAGCGCCAGGAGAGAGAGAGAGAGAGAGAGAGAGAGAGAGAGAGAGAGAGAGAGAGAGAGAGAGAGAGAGAGAGAGAGAGAGAGAGAGAGAGAGAGAGAGAGAGAGAGAGAGAGAGAGAGAGAGAGGTTGTGTCGCTGTAGAGACACAACCGGTCTGTTGCCATAGCAACAGGTTCAGGTGCGGCGTCATTACAGACTCCAGACACACAGGCGAGTCAGATCTCATTAAACGCTACACTGACTGGCACACTTCAGCAGATACGGTTTGGTTCGGAATACAAACACGGTCACATATGCAGACAGGATTTGTGACAGCAGAACGAACCCTGTTGATGAAGACGATCTGAGGGAGCTCTTTTTTTCCAGATGTCAGACATCTGTATGACCTTCCACCTCATATTTGACCTTCCGACACCCTCGAGGAGGTGCTATGTCATCATCGGGCGCGGTTACAGGGAAGGCTTCCCGTCTTAGCCATCAGAACGCCGTTTGTCTCTCTGATAGTAGATCAACCCGAGCAATCAAATGAGCTTAATATCTCCAACCGCTGCCGACAGTTTAATGTAACCCTTTCACACTTAAAATACTGACAAAGTAATGAAGTGCAAGGATTTCAATTCATGGCCCTGGACAAAAGCTCAGGAGCAGTCAACCTTCAATTCCCGGAGATTGACTGTCACCTGCAGTAATCTGGGCCACACAGAGGAGGTCACAGAGGGTAAATGATTGCTCACAAGCTGTCGCACATTAGAAGACAGAAGTGCTCCATAATACTGAAAAGGTCCCTATAAAGGATGCATGTATCAGCATGTTGGAGGCGCATCAGTTCAAACTGCCGTCACGTCAGAGCCGCTACACACAGACGGGATCTTTGTCACGTGTGTAGAGTTTATTGTCCAACTATAGTAGGGATGCACTTGAAAGATCATTTTCCCAGCTATATTTTCAAATCCCCCGGCTATGAATATTGTTTAGAGAATGTTACAGATCGAAGAGGAAACTGACAGAAAGGCGGGACTCAGAGAAAAGGTCTTAGCTACGAATCTATCTGCTACTTCAGCACCACGGACAGCGCCACGGATTTATGGACACACAGCACAGTTAGGCTGCTGATGTTTCGGAGCCATGGATTTAAACTTGCAGAAACTCCAGTCAGATAAATGAGCGGTGAGTCAGGCAGACTCGACTTATTCTGCCCCTGCACTCTCTCCGCTCTCATTACCCAGTCAGGAAAGTGGAAGTAAATGGTCCCCCATTGAAGCCATTTCTGTTGAGTGTGACTCATTGCAAAGACTTATGCAAGACGATTGTGTCTTTGCAAATGACCGAAGAATGAAATAAAAATTGCCACGTCATGTGTGTGGTCAGTAAGGACAATGTGGGGGATCAGCACGGGTGCAAATACAGTGAAACGGTGAATTATGGGATGAATCGGCGAATACGGTGCCTAGGCTTCTCAGTGTTGCAGAGGAGATTTGTATTCACAGTCTAACATGCAGGCTGCACCGAGGACTTTATGTGTGAACACTGCATACAAACTTTATCACACAGAGTTTGTGATAGAAACAACAAACGTATGCAGCACCGCTCTGTATTCTCTGCAGGGGAGGGTGACGATGAGAGGGATTTTGGATTGTGGAATGCAGTGGAAAGGGGAAAGGATGCGTCCACTTACACATGACAATACAATGAAACGGTTGAGAATGATCAAACAAAGTTGAACTCTTTAGGATTTAAAATAGTCAAGTCAAGTTTAGTAATATAGTTCCATCTTGTACAAATACTGAAGGGGAATCTATCCATAAAGTTGAGCAATTTATGAGAGAAAACAAATATTCAAAATCAAAGAAACAGAGGCTGATGTATTCTGATTCTCAGCTCCAAAATAAAACTCCCATAATGCAACCAAAGGCATCATCTGGTTTGACTCTCCCTGCCTGATATATGTCCACATCTTTTAAACTACATGTTTGTGGTGCATGTTTGGTTTTCTTTTATAAATGTTTAGTCTATGAGCATAAGCTGAAATAATGTCAATGATAACATCAGGGATATTATCTCAGACGTTAGAAAGCTCCCTCGAGAACCACAAAAGACATGATACCACTGATTGAACTAAAGTGTCATTAGAGGAGTGATACAGTTAACTGGTAATAATTTACAGAAATCAAATAAAAAACTAAACAATATGCGCACACATACAATATAGTTCTCGATCCTCTACATCAACAATCAGTAGTGCAAACGTCTCAGACATTCACTTTATAATAAACTACTGAAGGGTCACATAAGTAAGAAGTGACAGGTGATGAAAGAGATATTATAAGAGCAAAGGAGAAGAAAAAGAAAAGGTACAATAGATTTATTTTTGAGCAATTAGAAAGAATAAATCGTTCACTCCTTAAATTACTGCTGAGCTCGTTCACCATGATGTATTAAGCTCTTCGCAGCACGGAGATTACTGTATGCAAAGTCCATTTAGTTCAATTAAACCAAACGACTGCCTCGGTACAGATGGAGGATAATGAGGTCATTTGGCAAGAAAGTGTACTTAGATGACGTCTTATTGTCCGATCAATGATGGTGATGATGTTTTCTGTTATTTCTAATGCCCACATGATGCCTGCAACGATTAACTGGACTCAGCCAACACTTCCCTGCCGGCACGTAGTTAAAGGCTGGTTATTATTATTTTACACATACATGATCAGTTGTACTTATTTAATTTCTGAGTTATAAAATCAAGGAGCTGCAAACTGTTCTTTAACAGTATACCACTGTTAAATACTAGCAGCCAGAGTCACTATTTGCGCTTAAAGAACCAGAAAAGAACGCTACATAACCTGCTGTGCTCTTATTTCCAGCTCCTGTTTGACTTTTAATAAAAGATTATCGAGTTATCGTCTGAAAAATGTGCCCGGGCTGTATAACGAGGCTTCATTATTGTCGAGAGCCCACAATGTTTGGTCACATGGCGCTGGTGGGACCAGGAGGCGTAATCCCACGGGAATGCATGTCTGCTCAGACACTGTATACCAGTTTCTCGCCGCCGACTGAATTATTCACGGCACAGATGGAGCAGGATCCTGCTCTCTGTAACTCCCCAACTGGTTCAAACAGGGAGAAGAATATTCACTCACAGAAACCTACAGACGGCTTCTCTCTTTACTTTTGGCTTCGTGACTTGAGACTACAATATTCCTTTTCTTGTTTTCCTCCGTGTTTGTATTCAACATTGGACTCGGTGCCAGCACTGCAGTAAAAGTGACGTAACACGGTGTCAAGTGTTATTTCTCATTTTTCTAATTCATTTTTACAAAACAGAAACTCACTGCATGTGTGAGTCATGAGTTTGGATTCTCACCTTGCATACAATCTGCTGCTCATTTAGTATTCAAACCTGCATTTACCAACTGGAACTAATTGGTAATAACCCTGATAAGTCAAGCATTGTATGATTTTATGAAATAAGACCCTATAAGAACAATAAGATGTTTTTAAAAGTACAAATGGCAGAGATCATTTTAAGGACCGGACTACTGCAGCCACACACATATGTTCAGTTTCAGCTAATGCAACGTATTTAACCAAATCCACTGTATTCCATTACGATACTGAGAATAGCTCTTACACAATGTGTGGGGGACGGACTTTGTTACACAAGAAGCTCAGAGATCAATAATGCGTGAAAGCAGCAACCTTGTAGTGGTTACAAAATTGTGGTATTTCTCATTAAGGAGAACTGAACACAATTCCCCGAAAAATAAAAGCTGCAGAGTTTAATAGAGACTGTGTTCAGATGAAAGTCCGTTTTGGTCACCGTCCAAGGACCCAATGAGCCTTCCTTGTGTTTAGCAAATGGACGGTACTGTATGTAGGTCACAGAAAGGTTTCTGCACTGTGCATCCGATCCGACTGCTTCGGCCCCGATACCGGCAGCCATCCAACTGATCCAGAGCACTGATCCGATACCAGGGTTTGATCAATAAACTGTACTGGGATCATTCTTTTATGTGAAGGCAACATCCAGCGTGACTCAAACATTGCGTTCCTGACTTTGCAAAACAAATTGTTACAAATAAATACATTGAAATAAATGTACTGAATTATTATTTATTGTTAAAATAACTACTCGGGCAGCAGCAACTTTGTGAAAGAAAATCCTCAAAATTAACAGGAATTGCAATTCTATTTGCATTAAATTATATTTAATGTAGCAACAAATTCAAGTAAAATGTATACAGTAGAACTGAATTAAATAAATGGGCTCCATTGTCACAAATACCCAGACCCCCAATAACCTGATATTGATATCGGTGCATCCCTAATCCTGACAGGAAGAGCAGGGGGTCTCATCCCTACAACTGGGAAGCCTGGACTGGATCTGACGGCTGTCATGTTGGTCTGAAATGAAACTACAGTGGCTACAAATACTGTACATCTTTAGTCAGAGCCAATAAAATGCCTGTTTATAATATCACCATCATAATCAGGACAATCAAAGACGACCAACATTACGAATGAGAGCCGGTGTGCTTCCACACACTGGAAGAACTCCATTCCCCACAATGACCGGGAGCACTTAGAGAACTCTCAGGAGCACGAGGACGTTGCCGGGGAAAAGGACATCTGGGTTACTCAACTGACCTGACTCAGGTATGTATTTGGCTATAAAAGATGGATGGCTGGTTCATGATGCTGTGCTGATGCTAGCTTCTTAAAGTTGTCGGTAATGTTTCGGTGTGTGGGTGTAGGGATGTTTTTGACGGCATTTGCTCACACGTATTGTACGTGCAGAGAACCTACTGCACATATGTGGGAAACTAATGTCAATGTGCTTCAGTCTGAAGTTCTGGGAGTTGCTTTATTGTCTCTGCTGGGTTCTGTCTGCATGGAAACAGTTGCCATGTTGAATGTCAAAAAGCACAAAACCATCTCGAAACCACAAAAAGCACCCACACACTCTGCAGGCAGTCCGTAAGCACTCTCACCAGCACTCCCATACACACTCCCACACATGTTCATACAATGCCTCGAAGCGCAGTACTTACTGAGTAGCCACACACCTGTCCACACACACACACACACACACACACACACAGACACACACACACACACACACACACACACAACCAGACAGACCATTCAGGTGGCTCATACACTGTGATGAGCACCCTTGTTTCAGAGGGTGCTCATCACAGTGTATGTTTTGGGTTTAAAAGAGAGAGTCATCTCCATCCACATTATGAACACTGCCATGATAAAGAGAGGCACTGAGTGCTCTGACTCAACATGCACGATTATGATTATTCTAACCAGCCCGATTTGCTAAAAGCTTGTTATTGCAGAACTTTAAATTTGCCGCACCATCGTGACCTTCAATGCCTCCAGTTACATAAAAAAAACAGAATCACATCTACTCACTTTTGTGTCATTACAAGAAGCACAACATGTCCTGACAGTAAACGTTGCAAAGCTACGAGTTTAGAATTATCAATGTCGTGAAGTATGGGTCATCCATTTAGGTCTTCTTTACTCAACTAATTCAAATAAATCCACAATATTATGCTACGGTGACACTTCAGATTACGGCCTGCAGATGACAGTGTACATTTTTTTTGTATATACAAGGTATAAATTAAAACATAATGAATTACAGCATAAGTACCTCCTGAACAATTACTGTACCCCGTAATTGTTACTCGGTTACTCGGTTGCTGGGGCAAAAAATATTACCCAACACCTGTGAAGAGGTTGTACTCTTATAGTTATAGTTTTGTATGTTTTTAAAATGATTATGAAACACTGGGGAACTGTAATGTAGTGTTTGGGTATATTTTTATGTCTCTGCGTAACACACGTTTGTAATTCCCTTATTTCCTGTACTTCTTCCCCCAAACCTCCAAATAGATGCCAGTGTTTAAATAGTTCCCCCATATGTACAAAATATTACACTGTATTTTTGATGTCTGTAATTTTAAGTGTGACCATATTGGCCATGTACTCCAGTCTGACTAGAGCTTTAAGGTCTGAAGTTTATTAACTTAAATATGTTTTTCATTCATTTACACTACAATTAAAGTCACTCAAATAGCCTCAATCTCCCTGGCAACAGTGTAGACAAACTAACAATGTGTAAAATGAAAAAAGCAATCTGTCATGCCTGGAATTTTTATTTTTTTTACTTGGTCCGCCTTGAGAGAATATGACATTCATTTTGACATTTTTAAGTGTGCAGTTCCAGACAAAAACACAATGGACACAAGCAGTGAACACGTACAACAAAACAAGGCTCAAACAAACGGCACAGCCCCACAACAGTGAAGCCTGAACACAGTGGAACAGTGTGGGGTCAGAGGTCAACCTCCCAGAGCTCTGATCTGCCCTACCTTTTCTGACGCAGATCAGCTCATGCACTCCACAGTTACGCTCGCCACCTGGAAAGACAATGCAGTTTCAATGAGCCACACTGTGACGGCGACAGACAGGAGACAGAACAAACATCACGGCAACACGTGTGTACATATGTTGGAACATTTAGACAGATTCAGACAGACACATGAACAACACAGGTATAACACACTGACAGAGATTGGATGGTCACAGTCGGATGGTGTGGGTGGTGTTCAAGCTGCTTGACTTTAAAATAAACTGGTTTGACTCAGAAACACTGAAGACATTTAAGACTTAGTCAAACAGCCTGGACATGATGGCTAAAATGACTAAAATGGCACCGGCATGGAGTTTAATTATATTTTCTAATAATAACTGGAAAGCTCTAAATGCCCACATACGGTCCCCAAATGTTTTAGGAGCAGCTGATGACAGCAGACTGACAGCTCCAGCTTGATTGGTGTTCTTCTGTGGACAGAGGAGCTTTACATGATTGAAGGCTGGTTTGGTTTTTTTATATCCACAAATACACAACCACAGGGTCGTGTCACGCCGAGCGCACCCAAAGAGCGCCTGAGCGGACACCATCCCTTTATTTCTGCCGCCGTTCTGCTGTTACCCTCAAACATCGCAGTTACAGTCACAGTGCGCATGTGTCTGACCGCATAGCTCAAGACCCTGCCCCAGCCTCCATTCAATAGCATGAGCAGCCGCTTAGCTTAGCACCAGGCAACAGACACGAAGGCCTGAGATCCTCCGTCCACGTGGATTGGATCTTTGTGTCATTAGACTCCACAAAGCATTGTTCTAAAGCCGGTGATGGAATTATTCTCATATTTCTTCTTCTAATGTTTAGTTTGATGATTACATAAAAAAATCAAACACAAGGCTGGACTGACGACTGAACTTTGGAGCGATATTATCGGGCAGTAAAGACTGTCGTTAACATTTAAAGATCTATTAACAGAACTGAACATTATTGTATTTGATACACACCGCATGTTTGTACTGTATGCTGATATCGTATTTACATTAACATAGCACATATTGTTGCTGTGGTTAAGTTTTGGATAAATGAACATTCTGCAGGACATGATATGGGTGAGGGGTTCAGTCCTTATCCTACTTTTCAAATTCAGACCTTTGCAGTGGGCTGAATTGGGCCTTCTGTGAACTGCCAATAGCATCAGGCACAAGTGCTTTGAACTAAAATGCTAACTTAAGCATGTAAATCTTTTCCCTTTGACAACACTCACATGCTGATGTTTAGCAGGTACAATGTTTACCATGTACACCGTCTTAGTTTAGCGAGTTAGCATGCTAATATTTGCAGATTAGCGCTACACACAGCGGATGGTGCACGCATTTGGTCATAAAGGACAAAAACAAAACTTGATGATGGCACTTGATGACAAAGTTAAGGGTTACCAAAGTGATTCGTATTCATCCTAAGGGAGACAGGAAAGTGTGCACCAAATCCATCCAGTAGTTGTTGAGATATTTCACCCAACACCACAAATATAAAACTCATGTTAGCGCCAGAAAAAAACTCTTGGGATCGCAAAGAGTCTTTAGGATTCATCCTCTGGGGACCATGAATAAAAAAATGTTTAAATGTTTAAATTTGAAAGAAAAAATTGATTACAATGTTTTGTAGAAGAAAGACGATGGCTTCCAGACAGTAACTGTGATTCAGAGCTGTTACTCACACTTGTGAGGGCCTCCCAGTCTCTGAGCTCTGCCTCTGGGATCCGTCTACAGGTTGAGCTTTCTAATAGCTCGGGCTGCCTTCAACTGTGACCGCTTGTGTCAGATGTGCACAGATTGCCCAATTTTCTCTTTTTTTACCGTCTGAAAATCTCTCCTGCACGACTAGGAGCTGAAAGCAGAGTTGTTGCTGTCGTCCAGCAGATCGATACAGCAGCTGTGTGTGGGAGGAAGCTCCCTGTGCTCTTTCACTCCTCTTCCACACACACACACACACACACACACCACACTTGTCAAAAATAACATTTTCTTGCATGTGCTCTTGAACACGGTAACACGGTGCTGGTTGCTCATATCCCACCGCAAGCAATCTCTCTCCCATCTGTTACATAGAAGTTCCTTTAACCAGCACTCAAGTTTCCTATGTAGCCTTACATACCCCCACCCCCACCCCCCCAATGTATCATCTACGTGCGTATATCGAAACATATCCTCTGATGCTAATTAGGTTGTCAAATGAATGCGTTAATGGAAAAATTTCTGCGTTAACAAACTTGTCATAAACACATTAGAAAAATGAATATGAACAGAATGACACATTATACTCATTAATACATAATGTAGGCAGCAAAGTTGTTGCAAAATCCAATCAACTCGCTCATTGACTCCCTCCAAACACAGTAGTTAAGAGTCAGCGACTGGTTTTAATGTTCACTGTAGATCTTAAAGGGGAGCTGTGTGAAGCTGTTGTTGACAAGGTCGGAGTAATAATAAAGTTGGTGCCGTCTTGGTGGGGTCTGCGGAGCCTCTGTTATTATTTTAGTACCCTCATAAAGTGCAGGTGCAACGTAGCCCACCAATGAAAATAAGTGCATTAAAGAAGGCTCTACTCAGATGGAGTACTTAAATATGCATTTGAGACCAAGCACCATCACAAAAGTTGTCTCAGCAACATCCTCAGAGTTAACTCACAGTTACATTAACACAAACAAGAATAAGCAGAGAAAGATGAATATTGTCAGACGGACGGGTGATCACACATACTGTACGTGTGGGGGAAGTTTCAGGTGCTGCAACTGTGATGAAATAATCCTGCACACTGTGTATAATGCAGTGTTAGTCAAAGAGCTGTCCCTCTACCTAGGGGACACCAGTGTCTCTTAAAACCTTGTCAGTGCACGGAGAGGTTCACACGATCTCTTCTCGTGTGTCTGACAGAAATCAATTTTGAAGCACCAGTTGTGATCAATACGTGCAGATACTGAGCTCTTCTCAGCCTGTGCAAGCTCAATCAAGGTGAAGTCCGTGGCCTCACAGTCTTCCCTCATGCAGACGTCCGGGGGCCGGGCTGGCACTATTTTTTTTAGGACTTGTCCCAGTTTCTTTCAGGAGTCTCCTCTACCCGCCCCCTCTGGGTGCCGAGGCCAACGCGTCTGGGTTCAAGAGAGAGGGATGGACCGAGGCCGTGACAAAGAAAGTCGTGCTGGAGAAATTGACCTGACAGATATTTCGGGTGTTTAAGGTCAGCGGAGAGAACGTGCTGTGAGAGAAAAGAACAGCGGAAACAAACTTTTGGTCTTGGCCTCAGTACGTTTTAAACTCAAATGCAAGGCTACTATTCACTCATGTCTGGCCCTCTACTCTGTTCGCCTCTGCAGCGCGGTGCTGGGCAGGTATAGCGTTAAGTGAGCTCCGCTTTCTCGCTAAAAAGCAGCTGCCTGCTAATGCTAACGAGAGCCGAGTGAATCAAAACAATGAGCTGAAAGACGCTAAAACGCTACGTAAACCTGAAGTGGACTGGAGAGTTGGGTGATCATTCTGTCTCTTTGACATCAAACGTAACCTATAAAAATGTTAATCAGCGCAGCTTTATGATTAATAACTAAAAGTAGGCCTGCAGGAAGAGTTTAAAATAGACTGGACATATAGCAAGCTATCTAAATGTGCAGTGTCTCAGCTTGTGTTGCTTTGGGTTACTTCGTACCCTCCCGATAATAGCAAGAACTGATTCACCAGCCGAATTTCTTGTCGGCGGCCGTTAACAGAACAATCACTCACTCTCTTCATTGGAAGCGGCAGAGGGAAGGTTTGTGTTCCATCAGGTTGTTCATTAAACGTGTTGGTGTTGTCACAGAGAGACTTCAGGATGAGCTCCAGCTAAGCCAGTTAGCAAATGGAGGACACACTACGTCAAAGATTAGCCAGCTTAACCGACGGCTCAGCTGTAAATTCATAAAGCAGCAACAGTGTCCTAACACACTATACGGCAGTACGACACACACTGTTGCACTGACGTTTCCTGTGAGGAACAGTCGAGCGTTTGCTCTACATTGCCAGCACTGCCCCGTCGCTTTGGGCAATGGAAACACACTTTCAAAGTAGCCCAGTTGATATCTTATTTTTAGAACGGACAAAGCCTCACGTACCCAATTTAGAAGCAGAATATTCATTTCACAAATACTGTGAAGTAGTAACAATAGCTTGAGCCTACAAACAAGCAGGCAGACAGCAATACAGAAGGAAAAGATGTCAAAATAAAACATGAGAAATGTGCATTTGAAGTTTTTTTTTCTCCCAGCAAATCTGTTATTCCCAAATCAAACTCAAACCTCAGTGTCAAATGCTTTTTTTCAGACTTTCTGTGTATATTTCCGTCGGGACAAATTCATCAGCGTTTGAAAACAAGCGTTGGATTAACACTCACTCCCGCTCTAAGGAGGATGAAATGATCCGAGCTCAAAACATCCCTCTGTTTCTTTCGATTCGACTCCCAGCCTCCCTCGCCATGTGTCAACATGAGCTGATCAATAAGTCAACTGCGCACAATTCCTCCGAGCAGCAAATCCTTCGCTTTGTCTCACAGCCAGACAACAAGCCCTGAGCCGACAGAAACACCAAATATTAGGACTCACGCTTCTTTCTAGGGATCATTTTCCAGGACATGCTGCAGTGATGATCGAGCTAGTACGACAGACAGGGGTCGTGTGTCAATGAATCCCTTTTTCTTTTATGAGTTATATAAACCATTTCTGCCTGAACACGATTAAATGTATATCTTGAATATCAATATCTGACACAACGGTCTACAATCTTACCTATACTGACAAATCTAGACTGAACCTTTCACACCTAAACGTACAATTCAAAGTTAGAGACAAGTTTGCAAGGATTTCTAACTGTCACTGAGTCTTGTCAGTTCATCACACCGTACTTTAGCCTTCTGCTCGTAACATTAAGTGGAATGTCAACAAGGATAATCAAAACCACTGTGAGCGACCGGGAACGAAGGAATGAGGTCTGAGTCCACAATTCAGCGGGAGAGATTGTGCGTACGAGTCTCTTTAATAAGCGAATCTGTGTTATGTGAATTCCACAGCCAACGTCCATCATCTTCAGGGCCTCAAGACACTAAATAAAGAAATCATTACTTCATCAATCATAAAACGTTAAGCTGCATTATGTATTTTTTGGGCCATTTGGAACAACGGGTTGACAGGGTGGCATGTTGTTGCCTGAGTTGATATAGCTAACATGTTGGCAGACAGTTGCGTCTTTACGCTTTGAGCAGACAAAACAAAAGCAACGTTAGCATTCATTTAGAGTCAGTTTTCACTGAAAACTGCCGCCTGTGGCTGAAGGGAATGAACGACCTTTTTACAGTACGCACAGTCATTTCATCCATTTTTAATGCAATGATATTGATGAGAGCAGCTTTAATCACATCATAAATAATCAAGACTGTGACTGTAACGACCGGCAGCCTCCTCACGGCCTCTTAGCTTGTGCGACACTGAAATATGCAGGGTAGACTTAGGGCCCACAATGCATTGCCCTATTCCAGTTACAATGTTTCATGGCGCACATTAGCTCAAATTGTCCGAAGACATATTGGCTATTATCGCCACATTTCCTGTATCTCGCTCTCCAAAACAAGCAGGGGAGCTTTGACAGGAAGCAACGGGGTTAATGGAAAACACACGGCCTTAATGTTTTGGGAGAACGGTGTACTGTTTGTATTTATCAGTCTAAACAACATCTGTGATCTACCATAACTTTCTGATTGGCTTTAGCTCAGCTGGTCGTTACAGGCACCAGAGGACACGTGACACGGCACAGGCACTCCAGTGAGATTTGAAGGATACTGTTAAAATGTCAGCATGAAGAGCTTCTCTGTTGCTGTCATTTCAACACATAATATTTCCACAGCCTTAACACCTCCTGCTCTGCCCTCTCTGGACTTGGCTCCAGCTCAGGGCTGGACAAAGGCTTTGTACACACCACACACATTGAGAATACCAATGCCGGGCTGTTTTTGATCTGCCGGCCCACAAAACCGGGGCTCAACCAGTAAATGTACAAATCCATCTGGTCCTGCGATCGATCCGTCTCCAGCTTGTCACGGGAGCTGATGCATGGAGAGCTCAGTCACAGGAGCTGAGCAGTGGAGCAAACACCCAAACACACCAGTCCTCCCGAGATAACATGTGCACAAGAAAACCCTCGGCCTTTTTAACAAACTAGGGAAACAGCTTCTCTGAAAGTCAGTGGATTTTGAGTAACATGTACGCAAGCTTGGTTAAGTTGCTCAGTGATCTTTTCACAGTGTGCATGATGCGTCCGTATCCAATGAATTAGCCTAAGGAGCTCTGATATTTTTGGAATTCAAGACTTTGATAATGATAGTTTTAAGATGATGATTCAGAGACGAACCACAACCTGAAATAGCAAAATCAACAGACTTGATCGCACGCCTGAATGTCATTTAATACATTAACAAAGTCTTTGAATAGCTAAAATGTTTGTGAGTCACACTTAAGGCTGTTTCCTAAAACTACTGTAAGAGGAAATGTTTAAATCTAATGCAATGCTTGAAATGAGATTTGGGGTTTTTTTCATTTACTTTTCACGATTTCTTTTTACACTCAATCTAAGTCAATGAGTAATTTATTAATTGAAAAAAAATAACTGTCATCTTATTTGATAATTGAAATAATTGTTGGTTGAAGCTATATTGTGCTTTTGTATCAAAGATTTTGCATGAATACTTAGTTTGTTTTCTATTTAGTGATCGTGTCGGCACAGAAAGCTTCTGGAGTTGCACTTACATGCATCACAACTTAAACTGAGACGACGAGTTGAACTGTAAATAATAGCATTGTTCAAACTATAGAGGCCATCCTGCTATGGGATCACACCAGCCGCAATGCCAAATCAGACCAGGGGCTTTAAACTCAACATTCACTTTGATCTCAACCACACACCTGTAACGTTCCATGACCGGATCTCGCACAGTTGCGACACTATCGCGGTGACAAAATTTGCTCACAGACAGAATTAAAAACATCTGGCAAAGTAGTCCAAAGTGCTTCTGTGGTTGTTCCTGCTTCAGCAGGTGTCTCCAGGACCACATTTTGCCATGATGACTCTCACACACACACACACACACACTCACAAGGGGAAAACAACACATGCGTCACTGTCGCTACTGGGAACAACCTAATTACTTGCAAACGCTGATTCATGCAGCCACAAAGAAACATCATAACATCATCCTTTGCTCTAAAATATCAGGCCGAAACAACTTGTTACTGTTTTTTTGTGACACCTCGTGATGTTCATCCAACCCTAACATCACAAGTACAGACGGAAACAGCCTCCCGCTTGGTGTGGATCGCTCGGCCTCCGGATGCTGCAGGTGTCAGTCGGCCCAACAGCTGCTGCATAGATCTCAGCAGAGCCACGATGAAATATTGCTGACAGGGGCCCTCTATGATCACGGCCTTTAAGGAAAATAGCACTTTGCTGACTAATGTAGTGGGAAGTTCAGGACAGTGGGCGGCGTAGAATGAGCTAACTCAGGCGAGGTGTGGCAGCCTGATGAACTGGAGGAGGTATGGTGGTAGTGAGGCTGCTGGGTGAGGTTCAGTAATGCAGGGGTATAAAGCTGACCCTTATAATGTGTCTCATGGTGACTTTATCGTTATAGGACCCTTCTGTTCAACTATTTCCTCATGTGCTCTTTCCTAAAATAGCATGAAGTCCATTAGGCTAAGATAACACTGAAAATGCTGTGATCAGATTTGTTTTCAATACCTCTATCCAATGGTAAAATGTCAGCAACACTGTCCAATAAATAAGACTGTAAGGTCTTTGGATCATTTTATAGAAGTGTAGCATTAAACAACACTTAGCTGTGGTTCAAACCAAATGAATCAAACTCTCGGTGTAACTGGCATTCATTTAAACACAATTTTCAGATTCTCCATCAAACACTGATGAGTCTCATGTTGAACAATGTGCTTCTGAATTTCTCAAACGGTATTAGCAAAGCCCCGAGGGCTGCTGGGTAGTTGAGTCTACAGAAGGGACTGGATAGTTCACATTCACTGTGCTGGTTTCAAGCCCAGCTGTCCTGTTTTCCTCGTGGCCTACTACTTCCCCTCTTTCTCATAAGACCAGTACGGACCTTTAAACTTTATAACCCTGACCCAGTGGTTTAAATGTATACTATATACCGTGATTACAGCGTTCCCCGTTCAGTTCTGTCTGGGAAACTTTGTTGTGTCAGTTTCCATACCTCTCCTTCCTCTCATGTCTTGTCTCTACTGCCCACTTATAAATAAAGGCATCATTCCATATGAAGAAATAATGAAAGTGAAAGAGTAAATTCTAAATGTTAAAGCCCATCATATAATCAGACAATATAACAGATCAAGCGCAGACATTGATGTATTTTGGGAAACACAGAAATGACTGCAGTGAAGTATTTTTCAGAACACAGCTTCATAATCTGATTGAAAAGTGAAAATGCTTCCACTCTTTAATATTATTAAACAGGTCATTTGTAATTGAGCTGTCATGTCCTCTTTCGACTGACATTCAAAGCGTTGTATTCCACAGCTGCAAGCATCGTGATGTTTAAACTGATTGAATAAACACACCAAAGCTGCTTAAAACCTGCAAAGTTATATAAGCAGAGGAAGGTGTACAAGCACATGTCTGAAATCACAGAAGCTAAAACACAACATTATATACACAGGAAATAATCTATTACGCAGTAACCATGAGCTAAACTCAGTACTTTGGATATTACAAAGCTGAAATAGAGCTTCCCAAAGCACTATTGCACCCACTGAATGAAACCTCAAAGCCCATCTGTGTGAAGTTTGCTCTCATTGACCCAAGTTGTAAAGTAGCAGCGTGCAGCGAGGCGACAACACCACTGCCGACAACAGACGGCAGCCAGAGTTGGCGTGTGTTTAACTAACAGTAGAAACACAACCAGCGGATAGAAACGCAACGTTTCAGTTGCTCTCCGTCTCAATAAACGTTATGCAGTTGAAATAGCGGAGCTGTCCTTTCAGCACCACCGTTAGAAACACCGCCGCTACGAGATCCATCTGTCTCTCCTCTCACACACGGCGGAGGGGAAAACACACACACACCGCTTCAAAATAAATGAAAAACAACTTTCACCGATTCCACCCAAAGCAAGCCCCATTCTCCTGAAATCACTTGCACTTTTTATTTGACAGAATTCCGCTGTGACATTTATTATTTCCAGCTGAAGCGTTATTGGCCTACTTACCATCAATCGCCATGATGTTCTGTTTGGGCTTCCACCAAAGCGGGCGGTGAGGGAAGGGGGAGGTTCATAGCGTGGTACAGTCCGGGGTGAGGGAAGGGGGGGGGGGGGGGGATTCATAGAGTGGTACAGTCCAGGGTGAGGGAAGGGGGAGATTCATAGCTGGTACAGTCCATGAGACACCGGGAGGAAGCTGACAGTCTTCTCTTTAATAGTGTCGCTTAGCCCACTAGAAGTAAATATGGTTCAGCTAAGATACATTAAGAACTGCAGTAGATGCAAATACTGAACAGTCATTTAATTTAGCTAAAGAGCTAGCTTAGTTGTATTAGCAAGATGCTGATAAAACGTAATTATGTAAATTAGCTTAGTCAGCCGGAAAGCTAATTTAAGTTGGCTCATTAAGCTGTATGAGGCAACAGAAGTACAACAACAACATTAGTGATTAGTACGATGGCATAGGATTTTATTAAAAGCATGCGATGCTTGATTTGTGTCCCTGTAGTGGGGATCTTAAAGTTGGTAAAGGTGTTAAATATAGAACTGGAGTAAAATATTCATAAAGCAGACATTAGGCTCTGTTATTAATGACAACATCTGTTGAATACAGCGTTGTTTTCCTTCAGAAAAGTAGAAAAACACAAAGGAAGTTAAGGAGAATATATTAATATATTACTTGCTTTCTATTTTTCATCCAATCCCACAAGCTGCAGCACAGCCCAATATGTTACTTATACTGTATGTGGTGTTAATGTACGAACCTCAATGTAAAAACCAATTTAGTCTCATTTTGAGGTTCGACTTACCCCCATGCCGTCATCAGGTTGCCATGGAGACTCTACCGTGTGATGAGTAAATATCACCAAATTGAGGCATTTTGTAACACTCTCTCTGTACCCTCACTCCGTTGTGCCTCTCGCTTTAGAACCCTGATTTTCAGTCTAGCAGAGATGCGTGTAACAGTATTTGGCATGCGTATAAAGATTGTGTACTTTGCGATGCACCGATTACATATTTGAGAAATGCTTTGTAATATAATCTGACATGCATCTTAAATAGCGTAACCTATACGTACATGAACGCTGTCAAACAGAGCAGAGAGATGGCCGATGAAAGCATCGCAATGATCAGGGAGGGCAGACACAATCTTTATGGTTGGGCAGTATCCTCCACAGTTTCCTCACCTCATGAGTGCAGCTAGAAGATGTCTGATATTTGTGCAATGGCAATTCCCTTACAATGGATAAATACAAAGTATTGGCTAAATACAACTATTAAAACATTAAGCTGTTCAGCATCTCTTTGTCTCATTCTCAACGTCTTTGCTCGTAACCCCTTAACATGAAGCAAGTCATAGGTTGCATGTTAAGGAGTCAATCAAAGAGGGATTTTATTTTTCCCCATCTTCAATTTTTGTATATGAATTATTTTTAGTGGCCTGAAAGAGTAAAACAGCATTTCACAAGAAAAAAGAAGATTACAGAAAAGTCAGAAAATAAACCAAAGGTCGTGTATAATAAGAGTGACTTTCTCTTTTCCAGATGTGGACAGCTGTGCCCACGATGGAATAGGATGGATTTTGAAAGTTAAAGATGTTTTATCAAATTATAGTTTATTGATACCAAAAAAGATGTATGATTGTTTTTTTCTTAATTGTCACTATTTAAGGCACTTGAACAAAAACACGGACGGCACAACATTTATAATACAGTCTGTCAGGACAAGAGCCAAACCAATGTGTGCAGGAACATGTCCGAGTGCATAGATAGACATGCTACTGTTTCCATCTCCGTCTCTCCTCCGTTCATTCTCGTTTACTTCGTCCTATTTTTAGCCTCGGCTCCGCTCAAATGCCCTCTGCTGGGCTCATCAAAGCAGCTCCTTCCTGTTGTCATAGAAATGAGCTGGCACCTCTATCAGCTCCTCCGTCTGCGGGCAAATCACACTCTCCAGAGGAGTAACAGCTGTGGGTCAGGTAGATCATTTAGACTAGGAAACTATTATTTAATCGGGTAGAAAAGATCATTTCTCACGATGTATACATCTCTAATTACTCCCGTTACAACAGCACCTCCCATGTCACCTTCAGTCTTCTCACAGTCTCACACGGGAGAGAAGCATTTACAGTACAATCATGTCCACTCCATGTATGCCCTTGTGCTGTGGACACCCACGGCAGGTGCCCAGGTGCTCCTGGGAATTACACACTTCAATCAGCCCACTGCTGCTTACGGTGCTGCTGGGAGGATTGGTTATTCATAGGAGCCACACGTTGTGACTGAACGAGAGACAACACACGCACTAACAACACCTGTTTGACATGAGATGTACTCTTGCCAAGCAAGCAAAGGTATCGCTGAGCAACAAGCACCTCAGGATAAACCTAACACTTGTAAATATATTGTAAATGTCAAACGAACCGAGTCAAATTCCTTGTATGTGCACGCATGTTTGGCCAAATAAAGCTGATTCTGATGAAGGTCATTACATGTTAAGGGCTGTTTTACTGATGTGGAAAATGTATTTATACACACAGGATGTACAGAGCTTTAGGAAGACCTTCCCTCGGGATGGATTTGAAATGGGGAACAAGTGAGAGATGATGGATTTCAAGCTCTTTAATATTCTAAGCATTCAGTGTATAAAAGCTTGAGGGATACTACACTGTAACGAATTACTGTAAATTTACGGTGGATTTTCAACGGTATCTTACAGTATTTCATAATAACTGTAACATACAGTTAAATGTTCATCCTCACATGTAAATTAACAGTCAATGCTGTAAATTAACAGTTAATGCCGTCAATTAACAATAATAGCAGACTACCGTAATTTAACAGCATGATACAGTATTTTTTGTGAAGAGGTGGATACACGCTTCTCTATACAAGTTGAGTGAATCACGATCCATCTACATCGTACTGTCTATTGTAGGTTAATGTGTCTGTAATGACGATAGAATATTTTTATTATTCAAACTGCTCATTGCCTAAAAGTCATTTTTGAGTGACAAGACGTGACCGACTGCTCCTGAACGTGACTTTGGACACAACAGCTTCAGTTCATCCTTCTGAGCGACAGCCATGTGGAGATCAACCGAGGAGCCAAGGTAACTTATCATCCGAAATTCAAATTCAAAGTCTCTAGTATTGTTTTGTCTTCATGATTATTGAATTGTTGACATCTCAGATAATGTTTCACTTGGTCTGTTTCATTACATTAGGTTGCTAATGTTGGTGGAGCTAACGTTAGCTCTGTGACGTTAGCTAGCTCAAGCTCAATTAGCCTTAGAAAGGTTAGCTCGCTAACAGCATAGCAAGTTAAGTTAACATAAATAAAGTGAATCACCGATTACAGTGTTAAGATGTAACGTTAGTAACCTAACTTGTGTTTACTTGTGCTCTTATTGAACTGTAGGACCGCAAACAGGACGATTATCAAAAGGGAGAGAACAGAGATCACCGACGTGTTCAAGACGATGAACAGTTGAGGTAACGCTAACAGTAACGTTACCCGTGTGTGTTATTCCAGGAGCAACATTAACACCAGATCAAACTCATTTTAGTGTTGAACGTTAGTCCATTGTGGTCCATCGTCTTAGCTTTATTACTTCACCTAACGTAATCAGCTCACTTTCCAGAAGTTCAGAACATTGTGTTTCTAAAGTTTTTATTTTGTTTGTTTACAGTCACTCGTCATCAGAGATTGAGGAAACCAGCCAGACGCTGCAGTCAAGTCCTCTTTAAGGTGTTCTCTCTCCTTATTGTTTCATTCATGTGAGTTCATGCTGTTCAAATTAACTATAAATGTGTATAAGACTTGTTATCAAGCTAGACTGTGAAGCAGTTCTATTACACTGTTCTTGATACTATTTTAATTCAATGTTATACTGTTGATGCTAATGAGTTCAGTTAAGCTGGTCATTAACGATTTTATTGGTTTATTAGTTTTTGTCACGGCTCCGCTGTGACCTCAGCTTGTCTCCCCTCTGTTGTCTGTCTGTCTGTCTGTGTGTGTGTGTGTGTGTGTGGCTTGAGTGCGGCTGCAATCATCCGGCACCTGGGCTCATCTCCTCACCTGACAACAATTACACCATCATCACCTTCAGCTTAAATACCCCGGCTTCCTGCAGTCTCATCGTCAGATTGTTCCTTCAACTCAGTGGTAGCTACACCTCGGCCCCTTTGAGTTTAAATCTTCTCTTAGGGAAAGTTAGCCTTTTTGACGTTTTTTACTAACTTGTGTTTTCCCTCTGCCTCAGCGAGTCCCGTGCCACGTCGCCGCCCAGACGCCGCCGCACACACCGCCTCGCTGCTCCACCTGCATGCTTCACCTGCATGCTCCACCGGCTCCACAGACAAGCAAAATAAAACTCTTTTTTCACCTACTCTGCTGTCCCGGTGTCTGCGTTTGGGTCCAGGATAAACCGACCATAACAGTTTTCTTCTAAACATGCAGTACATTGTGAGTTTTGTGATGTAATACAAATGTCCCTTTATTATTTGAGAACATGTAATAAACTGCAACTATTATGTGTTGAATGTCTATTGTTGTTCTTTCAATTTTTGGGAATTAAATGCAAAGGTAGCGGGTTGTATTACCCTTTGTAAATAAACGGTAACATTCTGGCATATACCGTAAAATCACGGTAAAACCTAATTATCCTACTATCACGTACCGTAATCCAGTATACGGTATGATACAGTAAAAGTAAATTACGGTAGTGTACCGTAAAAAAACAGTAACTTACTGGTGTCCCTGCTGCCAGTAAGTTACTGTTAATTTACGGTGAAATAATTTAGAGTGTACAGTTGGTAGTATTCCTCAAGGTAAACACCTCCAGTGCAGAACGATCGCTCAAACAGAAGAACAGAAGGTCAGAAAGTTGTATTTCTGCCCCCATAAACAAGCCAGGTGACGGTGTATTACTGCAGAATGTTATAGAAGATGTGCATCTTGTACACAGTTCATGTGATGGTGAAAATGACACAAAACAATTCAGCACTAGCGGTGCTTTCATTTAAAAGATGGAAATCATTCCGAGGCTGCAAATGTATTTACAAATAGACCAAGGGAAGACTAGAATGTACAAATATGTGGGTGAAGTGTAATATTTTGTAATGCTTCAGACTGTCAGTGCTGAAGTACAATTAATGTACATCTTATGTCACATCAACAAGTATCTGTTGAAAGCAGAAGTAAGTGTTCTGAGAGAGACTCTGTGGACGGCCAGTGTATTTCTGAATAGTGAACCACCATGTGGGGAGATGTAGTCATTGAATTCTGACAGTTCATTGAGCTGAGCACGTTAAAAACACATTCACATGTAATAACTCTCTCAATGATGAATAACTTAATAAATGTGTTCTCTTTCTAACAAATCTCATTGTATTTTCATATTTCATGTGACTTAAAAATTACACCACAATATTAGGAGAAGCACAAATTTCTTCCTGCAGCTTGTGTTTGAGGAGGGTCAGCTGCTCCATGTCGATGCTGCTGCCACCGCACACGATCACCAGCAGGGGGCCCAAGAGAGCCGGCAGCCGACCTAAAAACAAGTAGTGCAACAAAACTGATCATCTTCTCCAGAAGTTTCCCCTCATCAGAAAGGAATTACGATGTACAGTAAGTTTAATCATAATCACTGTTTTGAAACATATTCTGCGGATATGGCTGTAGTCTGAAAAGATCTGCTATAATGCACAAATGTATAAGAAAAATAACTATGAGAAGAAATATCATTAAGAGCTGCCACAAGACACGTTTGCAATGACTTGTCAGACAGAATACTCCTGTCTCCAACACGATGTCACTGTTGTATCAACGAATGGAAGAACTGTGAGTAGAGAAGCACTATGGAAGCAGGGTGGCGAGTAACCTCATAAGGGTGCTGATGGCTCCAGAGTAGTTACCTTCGTCCTGTAATCTGCGTATGAGTCCGCTGTAGACGGCTGCTAGTGCCGCTCCGCACGCCATCTCCACCAGCACGCGCTCCTCGTCTACGAGATGACACCAAACAGAGCTTTAAATTAACACTTTAAAAATAAAGAATAATTAATTTTCTTATATGCTATTTGGGCTGTTCATTCAAGTCTTTACAGGTCAAAAGAAAATTAAAACGCACGTCCAAGCAGACACACACACACACACACACACACACACACACACACACACACACACACACACACACACACACACACACTAACCTAGGAACGTCTCGACAGCGCGCAGAGCCTGCTGGTCCGTCACAAGTGCAGAGATGATGGTGAGCTCGCTGCATTGGCTGTATTCAAAAGCTTTCTTGCAAACCGTCTTTGCTCCGAGACATTTGGCCTCACTGTGGAGAAGCAGAGGAGGAGGATGAAGTCAGTTTCGGTTGCATTTCGATAAAACACCTGAGCACCCTTAAACCTCTCACCTGGTGATGTCATCCAGGGTGACCAACCTCCCCGCCCTGACCGAAGCGTTGAAACAGTCGGCCCCCTCCGTCTCCATTGCGACGATGGGTACATCCGTCCAGCCCGCGTCCTTCAGGCCCTGGACGACCCCACAGAGGAGCCCTCCTCCGCCCACGGACACCAGCACAGCTCCAGGCTTCACGCCGGGACCCAGGGAGGTCGCGACCTCTGCGATCACGCTGGCGTGGCCCTGCCTGTGTGTGTGTGTGTGTGTGTGTGTGTGTCGTGTGAGGAGGGAGTCATTTAATATTGCAGTTTTGCAGTCGCAAACATGGAAACATGCATTGTGATGAGTGTTTTTCTACCAGAGCAGCGGGTGATCGAACGGAGGAACGTAGGTGAGTCCTTCAGTCTCCTGCAGTCCGAGAGCCTCTGCATTGGCATCATCCCAAACCTTAAAAGATTTCACTTCATTTTTCTTCTCCAAACTGTCTTTTTTTTTTAATTCTAAAGACTGATGTCGGTGCCAAAAAGACAGCACTTAAACATGATTAATATACTTTACCCTGCCTGTAATCTTGACAGTAGCACCCTGATCCTGGAGTCTCTGAACGACCAGCTGAGGAGACGAGGAGGGAACTACGATGGTGGCCGGTACACCCATTTTTCTGGCTACGTAGGCTGCAGCCATACCTGCATTACCACCTTCAAAAAGAACATATTATGTTGTATTATAGTCCAACCAATTGGTACTGTAGTGTGCATATGAACAGGCTGTGTCACCTGAAGAGCAGACAACTCCTTTGGACTGTCTGGTGAGCTGCAGGAGAGAGCGATGAATTAAAAAAGGGCAAGTTAGTGTCTTTTGTATATGCTTAGGTAAAATCGACACCACAATTAGTCAACAGGGGGGCCTTTCATTCAAATGGCGCCATCAGATAGTCGGTGTCTGATATGATGGAGGTGAAGTAATATGCTTTGGAGGACTCCTACCTGCTGGCAGAGGTGTCCGATGCCACGGATCTTGAAGGAGCCAGAGGGCTGTGAATTCTCCATCTTCAGGTACACGGTGGTTCCCACGCGTTTGGACATGCCGACGCTCTCCAGCAGCGGTGTGTTCAGGTGGAAATGCTTCGCCATGGTGCCCCCTAATTCCGCTGATATGCCAAACAATCTGTTGAGATGAGTAGACGGTTGAATGTGCGATGACAAGTGAAGGAGACACCATCCACTGATGAGGACAGTGAAATGTGGTGGAAAGCTCCAGAAAACCATAGTGGTCCTTGAGTTGAGGTCAGAGAGAGTTAGCCACCAGTACTTCAGTCGGCCTTTCAAGAGATGTTTTCATCAAGGTGGTTTGGAGATGAGCAGGAGGCAGCAGGTATAGTCCACAGGAAACAACACTTTATGTGGTCACACTGTTTTCTGTCCTATTGGGTGCAAGGCACGGCCAGTGCTGCCTTCAAGTGCAGCCAGAGACATAGTAACAGTAGCGAAAGATAAGAGCAGGCATGTACACGTGCACATGGAAAAGCAAGAACCAGTTGCGACACTTGTTGAAAGCAAGATAAAGTTAAAGCTGCGCAATAACTCATTTTTGTTTGATCATTGTTTGTTGTTGTTGTTCAATGGAAACATATTTTCTGATCAGGCCTACAGTAAATAGCAAAAATATATATATAATATATATATATATATCAGTCAGTGGACATTTTGAAATGAGTTGTATCTCTGTCAATTATTTGCAGGTTGACAATATCGGTACAAAATAGTTCCAGTGAAAACTACTCAACTGGGGCATTATTTCATTCCACCGTGGTATTGAAAATGTACATGTGATGTATTGTGTTTCTTCTCTCGGTCTGTAAGCGACTTTCCTTCACACAGTAGAATTAAAGAAAAGTGTAAGAAAGCTACCTGGTTGAACAATGACGCAGCAAAATCGTACTGAAACGTAACGTACAGAAAGCTATAACTTAAATAGAAATAAACTTACGTGTGAAGAGAGCTGCTGTCGGTGCAGAGAGACTTGAGTGACCTGTGAACTTTGTTTCCTTCCAAAGTCCACTTTTATTACCAAGGCTTGTTGAATGTGAATGTGTGTGTGTGTGTGTGTGTGCGCCTCTGCAGATGTCAGAGACATTCTATGTTGACTTTTCTTCTTCGTTATGTTTTTATCACACACTGAATCAGCCACAGCCACAGCGTTTATTCTCGGTAGGGATTATATATTCTTTATTATTATTATTATAATACATTAACTGAATAGTTACAGGTTGCATATACACAAATGAATGGTTTGCACTCCTCACACCGATGTGCCATTCACACTTCAAACGTCACTCATCCCGTCGCCTCATCTTTCACACGGCACGTGAAAGGAAAAGACTCTTAGTGTGTGAACCTTTGTGGACACTGGGTGGCAGCAGTGAGTCAGCACTGACACACAGAAACAAGACCAACGTGTCTATGAAGAATGAGAACAAGAACAATAGAAAAAAACAAAAACGATTGTTTGAATAAAACAACAAATCAGGGGATTAATACATTCCAACAACTAACGAAATGTGTAAATATGAATAAAAAGAAACAGAAAAGTCAAGTTGTTTTCACACTTGAGGCTCTTCACTCACTCTCGGCTAATTTAGCCCCATGTTACTACAGCGGTTAGCCCAGGGATGATGTGTACATTATGTTTTCAACCTTCTAAACCCAGGTTTGCTTAAAATGTGCTGAGCTGTTTTATAATATTGTTAGTGTTAGAGCCTGAGCATGAGGACCAATGTGTGCCATGCCCCAGTCTGGACCAGGTACTGTGTGTTAACGGCTAAAGGTGGCAGAAGTTTGATTAAAAATGAGGAAAATAGTGTCTCTCCTCCTCTTCTTCCTCCTCCTCCTCCTCCTCCTCCTCCTCCTCATGTTGTAGCTGCTTTGGTTTCACAAATTCATTTCACAAACACATTTCTCACTTTCTTGTTTTCCTTCTTTCCCTCCTCTCATACCAGCAGCAACTGTGTTGCAGTTGAACAGATGTTGCTATGACAGCACGCACCGCCGCTGAGTCGACAGAAATACAGACTCGTAGTAAACGGTTGAGACATCCTTAACTATTCACAGATGCTTCTTTTTTTTCTTTTTTTATCATTTTGTGAAATCTGAATCGAAATATTCTTCTGAAGTCAGTTCAAACAAAACAACTTCTTTTTTTCTTCTTCTTTACCCATGCCTTGATATTATATCGTCAACATCTGTTCGTGCTCACGTGGGTTGATGTGGACCTGAGCCACCATGCATCAAAAGCAGGCTGCCTTTTTGTGTCTTAGTCTTCCTTTAACACCCATTCAGAGTCCCGCTGTCTGTTTCCCTCCTCTCACTTTCCTCTCTCCAACTTCACGTCCCACACATACTTTCACCTGGAACTCTACTGCATTTACATCTTCTCACCACACGGCGTGTGAAAGTGTGTCCCGACGACATGCTCTGTTCACCGCTATGCGCGCCGATGAGCTCGGCTTCATGAAGATCCCTCGGGGGTGTTTTTGAATTAACACCGTACAAAAATAAAGTGGCATCACCGGGGATGAAAGTCAGATCGAGCCTTGTGGAATCCAAGCTCATGGTTTCATGTTCGGAGCTCGTAAAGCACAAAGCTGCGATGTATTTTTCCTTCTTTTTTTTTTTTTTTTTTACATTGCTTTTCTATTCAGCTTCTCTCATGCGGCTGAACTCGTGTGAAGTTGCCAAACTACTGTTGCTAAAAATAAGATCCAGGCAATTTCTTTTTACTGCAGCAACTGAGTGAAAATATATTATGATTCTAGCATAAAGTGTCTCTGTGGTTCCAGCATCGCATCCAAACAAACAGGAAAACGTTGCTTCATTAGAGGGGAGAGCTCCAGCTTTGTTTCCCTCCGTCTGCCTCCCGACTAGCTCCATCCTTTGTTCTTTCTTTCTGGGCTAACGCTTTACGCCCACATGCCGCTGTTCCTCTTCTGCTCTGTGTGCATGCGCCCTCTGCGAGCGTGCACGTGGCTCCTGATCCGGGCTTTAAGCCAGTGAGCGTTGTCTGGGTTTGATCCTTGGATACAGCTGGAGAGAGAGAGAGAGAGAGAGAGAGAGAGAGAGAGAGAGAGAGAGCAGGGTTATTGCATCATGTTAACATTGTTCTCAAGGTGCCTGAACATCATGAAGGCTGACGGTAAGACACGGTGTCGGGATAAATCCGTGAGTTGAAACTTCACACGTAGTTCCACCTGTAAGTCCAACATTCAGTTATTTACACTGAATGTGAGTCAGTAGAGTTGGTTTAAGCTGGAGCGGTGACACTGCGATGGACAGATTTATTAAAGCTCTGTTGTTCAGCTCAACTGGTACATTAGAGTGTGTACGTGCTGTTCTCCCTGAGGCTCAAACGGCACCACGCACAGAAGCACGAACCCTGTCCAACAATGCAGAATTCTCTCGCCCTGTGTTAGAGACAATAATGTTCTTCACATCGTTCCATTTTTACAGTTAAATTGATTTAATTATCTGGTAAACACTCCTTTTCAACCACTGATGAAATCTATTCATTCATTCAGTTTGATCTGGTCACCAAGTTAAGATTATTTTATTTAGGAATCATATATTTTACTGACTTTATTGTGTTGAGCTGATTACTCACAACAGATCTTGATATGCCTGCCGTGCCTTTGGGCATTTTGCACACATATTTTTGTGTTTTGATGGAAACTACTTGACACTGTGCACATTACCTGTTTGCTAAACTATCCAATGTCCAATCTTAGCGACCATAGCTCGGCACGACAGGCACATCGAGTTTTGCAGTCCAACTCTTGTCTCTTGGCCAACTTTTGCGGCAGTCATTAGCAGAGAAGGAACTATGTCAAGGTGTCTGTTAGTGTTCTCTCACCCCCAGCAGGTTCCTGGGTATGTATCCCTCGCGGTCGTTAAGCCGCGCCCACCACCAGTCTGTCTCAGTGTCGTCGCGCCGACGCAGCACCGTGAGGGCGTCGCTCTCGCTGAAGGACAGCTCGTCGGCTTGCTGGGCCGTGTAGTCCCAGAGAGTGTAGACCAAGCCTTTGTTCATCACGCCCAGCTTTTCTTGAACACCTGGGAGAGAGATACAGAGGGATCTCTGTTACAAACAAAGCTGATCTGTTTAGTTTAGTTAGCTCACCGTGTGTCTGTATGCGTCTACCCACCGTAGAGGAACTGAGAACACTGTGTGTAGCCCTCCTCCATTTCTTCACATTTGTCCGCCGCGGTTTCAACGTCGCTAATTGTCGTGGCGAAAATGGCGGCCCCCGACTCCACCAGCATCTTACAGAGGTGGACGCTGTTACATGAAGCTGCGCAGTGCAGAGGAGTCCTGGGAGGGACAACAATGAAAAAAGTATGACTTTAAACCGATGTAACCCTCTGCTAGACAAAGTTCATTCATGAAAGTATGAAGGCGTTCCAGTTATGCACTTGTATCAAAAATCTATGCGGCCAAACACAATTCATGTCATCATCAAACAGGCTGACATTAGAATGGACACAAACTCGGTAATTAAATAACGTAACTTCTGAATGCGGATCCACATTAATGGTAATCTCTTCCTTCAATACAGCTAAGGCAGCCGAGTCAAAAAAAAAAAAAATGAATTTGGAAATGCAATTATCTCCGTCATTGTTGCCTCCGAGCATGAGCTCCCATCTCGCTGCCTCGGAGCGTGTTCATTACCCAAAACACCCTCTGGCCCCGCAGCAGCCTCTGTTCTATTATTAGTCGGCTCTATTGAATGCATGATTGAACGGCTGGCTGGAAGTACTGACCATCCGTCACTGTCGGCTGCATTTACATTGACTCCGAAGTCCAGCAGGAACTTAACAATGTGGTGGTGGCCGGCGCAGACGGCATTGTGAAGAGGAGTTATGCCTTCATCGTTGGGCATGCTGGGGTTTTCCACCTTAAAGACACAAAATATATGGAAGAGATATTAAGACTGATAGAAGGATGACACACGAAAATATCCGTATTGGTCTCAACCTTGAGAAAGCCTTCACTTACAGTGAACTGGGGATAGCGTAAGACTTTTAGAACGGCTTGGAAGTGGTTGAGTCTTACTGCCTCGGGGGTTTGATGACGTCAAACTGAGCTCGAAGCGTCTGCATGTTTCCTTGAGAGTATCAGCGAGAGTTTGCAGTTCGGTGAGTCAGTGAGCACTTTTGTCCGCTCTCCAACTGAGAGATGTCGGGGATGAGACGGTGGTTTGCCTTTGAAAGATGTCAGGCTTTGTTCTCAGGAGCTCTGTGCTGCTGTGCTACAGAGTGGAAGTGCGTCCTCAACAATAACTCCCCCCCCCCACCTGACAACCGAGACCACCTCTCCCCCGGCAGACAGAGCCGCCGAGGATCAAAGCTGTTCTGCTTAATACGTGCTGTCGTGAAGGTATTGCAAAGCTTCACAACCCTCCAGCTATCCGTTGAGGAAATCTGTGTGTGGGGTGTACAATATTCATTTACATTAATGTTCTTCTATTGCATGAGGAAATGTGGATTTTCATTCAACACAGAAAGGTTTCGACGGCGCAACGTTTTAGAAGTTTAATAAATTTGAAGTATTAGAATCAAACTGTGTCTGATGATAGTCAGCTCTATTCGACAGACGGCCCAACATGTGAAGATGATATAGAGAGATTACCCCTCGCTTACTCTAGAACGCTCGATGCCTAACTAACCAGGGCTCTGTCTCGATTGGCCAGAGAGTTAACAGCATCAGACATAACAACGCCTACAGACTGAACTGTAATTTAATACGTTGTTATTATATCTAAAATATCACACATGTTGACAACATATTGTGCAGCCCTATTTTGAATTGCCCGTCCATACAGGAAGTGAATTTCTGAGTGTTTTTATCTGTTTTCTTGCAAAGCAATGGATGGGTTTGGAATCACCACTAATGTACGCTTGACTCACTCTAGTATTGAGCTGTGCAAATAAACGTGGCCTGGATTTGATTATTTTAGCTCTGCACCCAGTAAACACGCATTCCAAAAAATTTGAAATAGGAGAATGTATGATAATACAAATACCGTGACAACAACGTAATCTTGTGTTACCTCATATATAATCCTCTGCACCAGATCAAACTCTCCCTCCAACGACGCGTCCAGCAGCAGAGCGAGAGGGTTGAACTTCACTCTCAGACCGTGGCCTGTGCGCTCTGAGGACGGCTTCTTCAGGTTGGTTCGCTTCACCTGCAGCGCAGAGGGGGGGCGGGGGGGGGGGGACAGAACAGTGTTGATGGTGCCGAAGAGGAATTGTTGTTATTTTGTTTAGGTTAGGTCAGGGACGTATTACAAAGTAACCAGACGCTATCCATGCCTACCTTAGGCAGAGAAGGGGGGGCCGGAGGTGATGGAGAGGGGGAGGCGTGGCCTACAGAGCTTTGTGCAGGACTAGATCCTCTCTTGTTGTTGTTGTTCTGGTCCTCTGGCCTCTCGGGTGCAGGGGGTGGGCCGGTTTGGGCCGGTGGAGACGCATTAATGGCAGTATCGGCTTTTGCCGTCGTCTCTCTGGGCGTTTCTATCGCGACAGAAGGAGGGGACAAGTGGCGGGAGCCCGAGTTCAGGTTCTGAACCTCGCCCTCCGCGGTTCCCATACTGATGTGCGTGTCGCCAGGTTCTACATTTCCATTCGCCGAATGGATGTTGTCCATTTCGCCCAACAGGCAGTCAGGCTGGTAGAAAGTATTGCCTGGAATTCAGAAGGAAACAGCTGATTTAAGCATCGCCGAACCCTTAAGATCAAAGGGAAACACTACACAAGACCAACTGGCGCCACCTTAACTGTCGTCACATCAGTGTCTCACCTGAGCCTCCTTCCATGCCTCCTGCCAATGTGTTGAACCTGCACACCACAACAGAAATCTGCTTTAACCGAGCAGCAGCAACCATGTTCAGTTTCATAGAAATGTGTTTTTATGGTACGGTGCACAGCAGGGGGCTCTAAAACGTTTCGGGGCCCGGGACCCTTCACAGGGGAGGAAACTGCTTCAGGTAAAGAAGAATGAACTTATTGCTGTCTGTCACGAACATATCAGAGTTATTATTGGCCCAAAGCTAACGTGGGTGGGAGTAATGGACACAATAAGCTTGTTTTATTGACTGCCGCAAATGATCCCCATCGGTAAATATCCACTTTTGAATGAATCATTCATAGCTAATTATTTCGTGGAGCTCCTGACAGAGTGCCACGGAGCTCACTCTGACAGTAACTGGTACACAGTGAAGAACTGACCTCTGGTACAGCAGTTTTTGGATGTTTGGCCCCTGTGGGCCCTCGGGCTCGGTGATCGAGCTCCGTTTCTTCAGGGGTCGTGGGGCGTTGCTGAGGCGACGGCGGAGAACCTCCAGGTCAGCGTCGCTCTGGTAGCGTAGCTGGGAGTGGGCTGTGGAACGCAGAGGTGGGATTCTGTATCGTTTAAAAACTGCACACGTCTTCTTCTGTTGTTTTGCTTTTTGAAATGTTATTAATTGATTTTGCTCAGAGGATTACTTTCTCCAATTTAGTACAAAAAAAGGAAGTGTGCAAGGAAATGATCACAAGGGCAATGAGCCCTTTAACTGACAAGAAAATAATGTAACGTTAAAGCAAGTGTGATTTATACTCAAGTTAAACGACAAAATCTAAGAGATCAGATGGAAACAGGATTATGGCAGCACACAGAGTTTGATTTATTTTCTGGTACCTACCCACTGGGGTGAGCTTAGTGGGACTGAGGGGACGAGGGATGTTGTCCACAGTGGGTGGTGGGAGGATTTGCCCATCGCTGTTCCCGCCTCCTCCTTTCCCTCCTTCTTTATCCGTAACGTCCTCTCCTCCTGCTCTTCCTCCTCCTCCCCCCTGGAGGAACGGGACGGGGGACGGAGAGGTGGAGGAGGTTGGGAGGATGGGTTTACCATAGACTATGGAGGGAAGGAAAATGGGACAGAGGTCGGATGGATTATTCATTGTGGACGTCAACATAAAAAACATACACCTGTATATGTGGCACAATCTGTAAAAATAGATCTCATTCTGCTGTTAAATGACCTGCTTTGACAGTAGTCCTGTTGCTGAGAGAGCCATAGTTTTTGGCCTGAGGCTGCTGGAGGTACATGCTGTAGATGGAGCTGCTGTTCATAGTGGCGGGGCCCTTCCTGGGGGACTGGGGTCTGGAGGGGTGGTCCGGGACGTAGGGACGTACAGCCACTGCTGGAGGGGGATCTGTCCGCTCTGTTTGCGGCGACAAGAGAGACGGCTGGGAGGTGGAGCCTAAAGGGAGAGACAGTGTAGGGAAAATATCCAATTATATGAGGAGAGTAGTCCTGAAACCATTCAAATTCAATGTCACATGCTCCTGCATGTGAAATGCTTTTGTTAGATTGACCAAGCAGATATCATCTATAACCAAAGTAATAGCAGTATCAGTACTATGTTCAGCTCTGAAACTAGATTGACGTGGGCTTAATATAGAATTTATAATTTGATAGGTATATAATTCATATATAAAAAGATATAATTTGAGCTGATTATTAACTAATGACTCCAGGACCTTAGCAAGACAGGACAGTTTGGAAATTGGCCAAACCTGAGGAATAACTCACAGAGTTTGAAAAAAAAAAAACCAGGCTCTAGTTTATCCTCCCCAGTTGCTTTCCTGCAATCGATAGCTTGAAGTGCCTCCCTAAAAGCAGAGGAAGCGAGGGCCTGTAGGGTGAACTGAGAGCTGCAGTTTAAGGAGGGCACCTGAGCTGAAAGCTTACTATTAAGAGCAGATCCTAAGTACACCATCTCAAACGGATTCCCAGTAGCAGCAAAATGTGTGTCTAATGTACGGAAACTCTCTGATGTCTTGTTCACCAAGCAGCCATTAAACGAAACATGAGAAGGATTAGATACAGAGGATTCCTCCCTCCTCAAACTCGGTCTTTTCTGAACGTAAGTGTTCGTTATTTAAGGAAATAATCAGAATTATGTAAACTCTCTTTTAGCCAGGTTTCTGTCACAACCAGGATATCGGTGTCAGTCTGTGGTACAAGAATTCTCAGGTGCTCTACTTCTGATTCATTACGCAGACTTCCGATGTTTAAATGCATGAACTCCAGGCTGTTTCTGCATTTGAAAGCATGTGGGCTCAGGAAGACTTGCCCAAAGTCATAGGAGGGGTTTGTTTGCAAATTGCAACCTAGAGCTTGTTTGGGTTTTATGTTTATTACATTTTCATGTCTATAACAAGTTGTACGAGAAATCGGCTGCCGATCATAACAAAGGCGTGAGTGCAGGGCAGTGATTTTGACTGGGTTGTTCATGGGTTACACTCAATGTTTCTGTAAGTAATTTGAATATACGTTAAGAATGAAGATTCAAAACTTTGAACTATTAGATACAGCCTTTGTAATTACCCATGTAGCTCTAACTCCATTTCAATAGGGTCCTTCCTATAATGTTGTTAGACACGGTAGGGAACAGGCCGAAGTCTTACATTGCAGCCCGTTTAATGGCTGCCGGCGGCAGCGTTCCAGCTCAATACTGGACCAGTTTGAATTTAAATCATTTGAATTGTTGTCCACATTAGTCACTCTTTAAATTACCTTGAATTGAACTTGGAGGGACGGAGATCCGTTGCTGTATTTGTTGTAAAGCAGAAGATGATGAGGATGAGGTGGCATTGGATCGGGGCCAGCCCAGCGTACCAGGGGCAGAACGGGGCAGGGAGCTGGTGGCATAGTGATGCCCGGCCGCCTGGTGGTTGGCACTGGGGTACGTACCATAACCAGAGGGAAGCTGGTGAGAGGGAGAGACATTGAAATGAAGAGTGACTAGAAAATCACTGAAATGACTACTTTCATGATAACTTTCACTATTATCTCCCCGTGTCTTGTGTAGAAACAGTACAGTACCTGTTCTGGACTGTTGGTCCTCCAATCCGTCGCATTCTTACTGATGCTCGGCCACGACGCTTCATTAGCTAAACAGAGAGACAGCATAAGTTGAGAAAGATTCAAACGAGAGAGGCAATTTAGGAGAGGAAGAGGCAAAGACACAAACTGAAGGGAAAACAACAAAGTAGCGTGTATGTTAGAGGAGGTTGAAGTAGGTAAGATGTAAGATAGAGTTAGAGAGTAGGCGGCCCCTCGATATGAAGGTAAGTTCATGTTAAGCTGAGAAGAAGTTAGAAGAGATAGGGATGCCAGTTAGTGGCCTAAATATTTAACACTAGCGGCCAATTCATCCAATTGTATTGATGGTGCCCGTTCTACTGTACTAATCTTTAACATGTTACCCGTCACTAACCAGGCCTAACTAGCCCACAAACCAACACCGCTGCATCATATTTCCTTTACGACAGGCCCCTATTGTGTGACTCCATTGACACATACAAGTACACAAGGAAAAACGAATGACTAAAATAAAACCATATTATTATCCGAACACATGGTTTACTCCAAGAAAAACATAACCATGACCTTCAGGCTTCATTACCTAGTATCACATAACAACTATGCAATATTTGAAACAGACTCCACGTCATCAAGTTATTTATAATCTGATATGAGCTTTCAGTTGTTTCGCCTCAACAAAGCAAATGCTGTAAAGCAAAAATACAAGTGGCAAATTGCTTAACAACTACTCCACATGTTAAAATTGGTGATTACAGTGTATTCTCCACTGCAAACATGTGTTTAGCCTCCTGTAAAAGCACAGAGCTGGGACTAAAGTATCTGATCATGTGCCTGGTTGCTAAATGTATGGGTGGACTGTAGTCTCACGGCAGTTTAACCTCACCTTACCTTCATATCGCAATTTATCACAAAGCTGTTTAGTTCTGATGAAGAAAGAAATATCAACACACCATGTTAGCGTGCTAGCAGGCTTTTTAAGACTGATACCAATATTGTCCTGAAGCTTCCGGCTGCCTACATGTCTACATTAATATCTACAAAGTCTTTGTGTGAGCACGCTGAGAAAAATAACATTTAACACATTTAACTACGCCCATGCTGTACTTTGGCCCGGCGCTGCTATGAGCTACATGTTAACTTCAGCATGTCTATTGTCAAAGTGTCATTTTGAGCTGTTACCTAAAACCATTCGGTGCCGCTGTCGGCGGTACAGCCCCGTCACAGTTCTGGCACATACCAGACTGATACTGATTAACTAGAGAACCCGGGAGTCCTGCAGGCAGGACGCTGTGCAAAGCGGTCACTGCCGCTGTAAACTGTTGACCTCGGGATGAAAAACGGTCACGACAGGAAACAGCCAGCTCTGTGCGAGGTGGAAACTTGGCCATCTGCCCGATCGCCAGATTATAAGCAGTCACGCAGTGTCTTAGAGGAAACACAGGACAGTGTACAGCGCGGGCACCGTCACAGTACGTCCTGAGGACTGAGGTCAGGGCTGAGGGTTTGTGGAAACATCACTTCTCACGCCTCTTCTTTAGGTAACATGCAATGTGCGTTTTTGAAGACCAATCTTGTGGGGAATATGAAATGATGTTATGATATAGTATTATGATATATAACCGTATAGGCCATTATAAATTGCTTTATAATGTGCTGTGATTATTGACATAAATATCCATGGGTGCTTATAACTATGATTATACAGTGCTATAAGAAGATTATAAGGCGAATAAGTATATTTCCCAAAGTGTCGAACAGTTCCCACAAAATCATTTAACATTTAAAGATGAATCGATACTATTTTGAACACTGCATAGTGCGTACCGTAATCAGTTGCACCTACCTATCGTATCACAGGTAGACAACACTGACTGGAGCGGATCAGACTGTTAAAAAAAGGACAAGTTTATCTGAAGCATCAGGCTTTTTGAAGCGTTTGCTATTGATCATTAACTATGCCAATAGGACATTAAAAAAGAGAGCATTTGTTTGGGAAACGTGGCCCCTGGGTACTGTGACAACCTTCCAGCAGATATTAGTTCATGTCAATACGAAGCCATTTCTCTCTCTCCTGCAGATTTCCAATGAATTCAAAAATGATTCACTTCTAATGCTCATTGTGACTGCTATGCTTATACTATACTAGCATTCATAGAGTATAATAGGTACACACACACACACACACACACACACACACACACACACACACACACACACACACACAGCACTCATCCTGTTTATAGCTACAAGCGAACCTCAGACTTCCTTTCATTTGTTTGTTGTGTCATTTGTTTGACTGTTGACACGATTTACAACTACGTGTTTTCCACATTACATAAGCTGGGACAAAAAAATAGAGCTGTGGCATTTGATCTCGCATTCAAGAGCACAAGGGGATTTGTATCAGTGCTGGTTCAAGACACTTATACCCAGCAGTTCATCTAAGTGAGCAGAAATGCTTTGCTGCTTCCAGCCTGCGTGTACTGATGGAGAACTAGAAGTGTCTGGCGGGCACGCTGCAGAATGAGAGAGGCCTGGTACAACATGGTCGGTGGTTAATGAGGCACGGCTATGTTGTGTTGACAAAAGAGGATTCTAGCTATTTGGAATGGATGTTGACATTAATAAGTTAAGCTTGTGCGATTATTAACCACACTCAATAATGTGCCATGTTAGAGGAAGGGTTCCACATTTTGGGTAATACACTTATTCGCTTGCCGAGCGTAGGCGGGAGAGAAGATCGACACCGATCTCATATATTGTGAAGCTCCAGCCATCTGATGTTAGCTTAGCGTAGCGTAAATGGTGGAAACGAGGGGAACCGCCCGCAATTTACCTTCTCACACCACGTAGGAAGACGAGAAGAAACAATTGAATGTGTCTCAGACTGTGGTTTGCCCTCGGTTTATTTTCTTATGCTGGGCTTCCTAACCCTGAGCAGCTGCTGGCTATCAGGTGTCATGTGACTCATGTCTGTGTCCGTATACACATGACCCTTACATTCTGAGGTTCGCTTTTTGTCGCTCATTCAATTATGTTCTCCTAACCATCTGTTCTGATGAGTTAGACAAAAACACAAACCAAGAATGCACTCTTTGATTTTTCAGCCCGGGGGGGGGGGGGGGGGGGGTAATGTTCTCTAGCGCCTTCTAGGGACTCACTGTTGTTACTGTCGCCCCCCTGAGGGGACCGAGGGCCCTCCCACGTCTCAGTGGGCTCTGACAGGACGATGTCTAAATCTGACTCTTTCCATTGGCCGGGAGGCTTCCTGCTGCCACTCCTGTCCTCTTCTGCATGGCCACACCCACCACGATAAGACGGTAACAAGACCAAACCACGACAGTGACAGCCACCAAAAACGACAACAACACGAACATCATCACCATCGCGATGATGTCAAAAAACAGGAACAGTCACAACAGCAAGCACCACAACATCCACACGTGACAAAACAGTGATCACAAAACCACCATCAACATTAAGACGTGACACGACAACAACAACAACAGGTAAGGGAAGAGAAGAAAGAGGAGCCAACACACAGAAAGTTAGAGCCCAGACAGATGTATGAGATAAGATATAAATGAAGCTCTGAAGTAAAAGGCGGCAAACAAATGATACAAGTCTAGCTCAGTGCCTCATGAACCTCAAACAAAAGGAAATCTACCAACCTGAGAGAGAGCGAATGTGGCTGAGCGGCGTGGGTTTGGGCGGTGGGTCAGCTGGCAGGGGGTACCCCGCCTCCTGTCTCCCCTCCGCCGGGACCTGGATGTAGGGGCAGACGGCCGCCACTCGGCCCGAAACTCCAGCGCCTGGGTGGGAAGTGGTCTGAGGCGAGGACGGGCCTCCTCCGTTCATGCGGCTCAACTGAACGCCATGCGAAAATAGACGGCCAGAATTAGATCTCAAGCTAACTTCGAACCAAGCGTCACGAGAAAGAAAATACAATAATGAGGTGAGAAAGACTGAAGTGAAGTTGTGTACTTCTGCTCTCTTCTTATGCAGCCGTTCTCTCAGGTCTCCGATGCGTTGATCCATCACCGTCACCTGGGCGTTCCTCTTGTTCAGCAGCTCCTTGTTCTGGGCCAGCTTGCTGCTCTGCTCCACGTTGTGGCGGTTACGAGCCTGAAACGCACAGCGTTAGAAGTCTCACACTCTTCTTCCCAATGCTGGAAGAAAAAGGGGAACTACGAATCGGATAAGTTACCTGCAGCTCCTGGTAGAGTTTCCTCAGCTCCAGGGCCGCGGGACCAGACAGAGGCGATCCTTTCTGGCCGGCGGGCGGTGCCCCCTGGGACCCGGTGTGTGGCCCCTGAGCCGGTGCAACGGGGTGCAGCTGAAGGCGACCCCTCCTCAAATCCTCCAGCTGCTGGGTCAACTGGTGAGACCATTTAGAGAGAGCTCAACATCAACCCGACTTAAAACTAACTGTTGCTTGATTTTGACTGTTATCCTGAGGCCCCACATTACCTGGTCGACTCGGACCACAGCAGTCTGAAGCTCCGCCTGCTTCTCATGAAACAGGCTGCTAACATGGTCGATCTCTGCAGCTGCACACAGACACAGAGACAGAAAGAAATAGTTCAATTCAAATGAGATCACTAGCGTTGTCTTTGCCTACTAATTAAGCACAGGGTTCCCCCACACCACTCACTGTTATACTGTATGCAATCATAAGCTGCAGTGTGGTTCGGCTTACAGAGGTTTCCGTTGATCAGTTTGCTGTAGTCGACTTGTCCTCTCATGGCTCGGATCTTCTTCAGCTTGGCTTCCTGAGTGTCCACTCGCTCCTTCAGCCGCTGCAGCTTCTCAGCTTCAGACTAAACAAGAGGGCGAAGAAGAAAAGACACAAGTTTAAATACCATTTGCATTTTCATCTAGTGCCTCGTGTTTTTTTTTTTAAAGACCAATAAAAGACAGACAGCGCACCTGCGTCTGTCCCTGATTAGATCTGCCTCCCTGGTGAAGGTACCTCAGTCTCTGCTCCTGGAAGAAGAAAAATAAAAGGTGAGGACTTATACAATTTGGAGATTTTAGCTCATTTCCAGACACATTTTCAGTTGCTGTGATGTTCATGAAACACTATTTTTTCGGGTTTCGAGGACACGTCCCCTCCTACTCTCACATACGAAGGTACAAACGTGTGTTTTCTCAATGACCTTCTTACTAGAGCGATGGAGTACGACGTGAACGCAAACATTTCCTGTTTAGGTTTGAACCGTTTCGATTATTTCACACGAGGGAGCATCACTCTTTGTGTTCTTCGACCTTACTCGTCTCACTGTTTTGAAATGTCAGTTTGCTGTCTGACTCTTGCACACACACACACACACACACACACACACACATACGCTCATTGTGTTTCAGCACAGCTTCACATTCATCCAGTTTATTCATCCCCTTTGTTCCCACTGATAAAGACTGTAAAAAAAAGAAATGTAAAAGATTGTAAATGTTGCAGTTTTTGACAGACAGACAGACAGACAGAGAGACAGAGAGACAGACAGACAGACAGACAGAGGCCCGTCCTGTGTGATGCTGACTGAAGCAGTTTGCACCTCTCTCTGTATCGTGCTGGCACATAGTACAGCTGACCTGAGTTTCTCACTCATCACACACACACACACACACACACGCAGAGAAAGAGGGAACCGGAATGTTGGCAAGGAGCCTCCCATCATTCACTGGAAACACACAAACACACACTCTGATAACCCATTACGCAACAGTAGCTTGTTTCGCTACATAGACGGTGCAGGGGTAAACGTGCGTGCGGTAGCTGGCAGTACAGTAGCAGTGTTTTGGACTCTTTCTTCCTGGAAGTCTTCAATGAATTATGTTAACGTTACGAGGCTACATCTGCCTCTGCGTGGCAGCGGGGAGACCGTTCCATTCAGTAAGACAAGGACGTACTAGAAACACTTACACACTGGAAGGACACACTCAATGTTGTCAAATTAAGTCGGCCTTGAAATTGTGTAAGTTCTGGTTGTAGAAAATATCCCGGTTCACTTTCGACAAATGAACGGAGAGACTTTTAATCATTTAAAAGATTTATTTTGTTGGCTCCCCCTTCTGTCTCTTTCCTGGAGTTTAACTCTGCTTCAACTTCCCAGCAGCTCCCCGATGACCTCATTTCCTGTCAACTCAAAGGTCACTTCCTAGTGTGGGAATGGCCATGATCGGTATCTGACGCACGCACGCACGCACACAGGCACGCACACACACACGCACACACACACACACACACACACACACACACACACACACACACACACACACACACACACACACACACACACACACACACACACACACAATCTGAAGGGTTTTCTATTTGCTCAAATGGAGCTGTTCTTTCCTGTCAGTCCTTAAACCCTGACCTGATCACATGTCCTGTTTCCCAGGAAGACGTACGACCCGAGATCCTCGCGCACACACACACACAGACACACACACACACACACACCTTCCTCCAAGGCCGAATGGTGCCTCAAAGCCGACCTTTTCAGACAGACTCTAAAGTAGATAACCTTACACTAACTGACAGGCAATCCATCCAACAGCTCTGTCTCTGTGTGTAGGTGTGTGTGCGTGTGTGTGTGTGTGCAGAAGTTACCTTGGCGATTAACATCTGTTGCTGAGCCTCTATTTGTTGCTGTTGTCTTGTGGCCATTTCCTGGAGCTCAGAGAGGGTCAGCTCCACACGCGGAACCTACACACACACAAAAACACAAACACACACACACACATTACATATATTATTGCAGTATGTCCACAGAAAAAGTTTGCCCCTTTGTATCTCTAATCACTGTTTCCAAACATCACACATAACTGAGTCTAGCACTGTTACCGACGAGATGAAAACCCAAACAGCGTCAGGAGATAACCGCTGGACTACAGCGCACAGCTGCACGCACACACACACACACACACACACACACACACACACACACACACACACACACACACACACACACACACACACACACACACACACACACACACACACACACACACACACACACACACACACACACACACACACACACACCACCTCGCACTGGTCAGGTCACAGAGCACCTTCAGTGTGCTACAGAAACGTTATTAGGCCAGCAGCCGGTGGCCTTGGCAGGGTGACAGAATTATAGTATTGGTTCGGGGGGGAAATCACCGGAATCCTCTCTGCTCTGGTCATTTCAGGGGGTGTGACACAGACGTCGACGTCAGCTGGAAGAAAAAAAAAATCTAATCTCGTACTTAGAGATGTGTGTGCGTGCGTGGGGGGGGTGGGGAGAAAAGCCTTTTGCAGACAACAACGGAAGGTTTCTGCCCAGTCACATCCTGCTATTGTGTACATTCACTCACGCACACACTGCACCTGGTCTGCTACATTCTTTTCCAGTATACATCGAAAGAATGACTCTCCTCTGTGTTAACAGTCAATACGTCAGATACAATATCAAAGCATCTGAACGTCATTTGAATGATTATTTAAACACCGGCTCTTTCAAAGCTTTTTTTTCTAGACCTGTGACTGTATAGTTATAACTCCACAGAACGACGCAGCTCTGCACTGCATCAAATAAAGCTATAATGTAGTGCAGAATGCAACACAGTGACAAAATATCAACACATCAACCTTTCACCGTCAGCAAAAATTGTGCAAATGACTCGCTATGATGTAACAATATCAGTATAGCTTATTGCGTAACGTATGAGGGATTAAAAACATAATGCTGCGCCGACAAATGGCCTCAATCAGGCGCACAGTTCCATTTGTGTCTCAAGCCAGACGAGCAACACTGATTGATGGTCTGGAGAATAGGTTTCTGCCATGTTATGAGTCGTTATGAGACGAATCATTACCGTCGATATGCATGTCTTCTACGAAGGTCACACGGAGTACAATCTGTTGTGAGTATAACGTCAGTCACACATTTACGAATGATTTAACCGTTAAAAAAAGATGTAAATAAATAATAATGTTTTTGTTGATGTTGTATTGGCTTGCCCATGCTGTAGGGCACCTCTGTGTACGGAAATGAGGATTAGGATTAGGAGCAGTTTTTTTTGTTAAATGATGTAGTCCAATACATCATCTCAAAGTGCAGGATCAAAACAGCTGAGTCAGCACACAATTACATTTTTAGGTCAAATCAGTTGCGGTCTGAGGAATGTAAATGGATCAGGAAGGGGCCTAAAGTGGAACCCTGAGGAACCCCAGAGTTAACTCCAGACCGACGGTATGTAATGTAGGGACTCTTCTACTGTACGCCTCCTCACAATGTAAAGGTGTCTGAATGGCTTCACTAAGAGATAGGACGGTCGAAGAGTCAGTTCACCCACATTAACAGAACAACATTGAACATTGAACCCTTTTCTACTTCGCTGCCCGCCCTGCGATACACCCCTCCATACAACTTCTTCATCAAAACATGATTGTTGTGGTAATGATTTTTTTTATCTGAAAAGGTAAAACTGACTAAATGTTTTGTGAAATTTGTGAAATTCTTTTTTTGGTTAGGTGAACTTTCATCAAAGTCCTGATAAGTGGAGTTACTTCCACTGTCCGTACTGAGCGTTGCTGTGAATCAGGCTGCAGATAATTATAGAGGCCTGCAGTCATTAGGATTTAAGGGGTCCAGGCCTCAAGGTTTAAGGGTCTCAAAAGAATCTGAGGCTTCAGTCAATTTAGTTAAACGTTTGAGAAAGTCTTCATACACACCAGTGGAGTCTTTCATGCCATGACTCAGAGAGGAGCGGATGAAAAGCTCCATTACCTTGAACTGAGCCCCGGGGGTAATGGCAATCCTTAGATATTAAAATCATTGAAATAAATTAAACCCACTGGCCGTTTCAACAACTCGTGGGATCGGACGCTGTAACTCTGGTCTGCATTAGCGCTGTGCTAAATATCAGCATCAGTGATTAATGACGCTGATAGCCACGCTGTGCTATCACTGCCTCCAGGCTCACTCACTTCATTCTCAGAACCACAATGCAGACACACAGTGTTTCCAGCGTAATGCAGACTGCATCGTGTTTCAGACGATGACACGACGCACATTACACTGGTCAGTGGTGCCACGCGTCATTAGCTCACTGCTGACCTGTGGGATTCTGCCGACTCTCACTTTCTCTTGCTAATGCTCTCTGGTTTCCCCTTAAAGGAACCATCAGTATGATCAGAACATCGCTGTCATCATGTCATGAATCTATCGTCATAACACCTTTTCACTTTGATACACTCCTCTGTGAATGTGCTCGTATGGAAGCAAATAAAGGCCATAATAACTATCATTTTAGAAGGGGTTGAAGATGTAATTGTGAAAATGAAATACTACTGAATACTTAAAGTTGACATTTTAGCTGAATAGCATTGATGCATTTTACTTTGAAAACCATTGAGGTGAATTTATTTGGTCCGAACGCTCCTTTTAAAAATGTCATGATGGCAATTTGAAGTTTAAAATTTTAAAATCTTTCTATTCTAAATTGAAGTGTCCCGAGTCTTGGAGCTACACATCTGGCTCACAGGTAAGCTGATAGGACGGACATCGAACATCTAAATATTCTTGAATCTTGCTGATATACTATATAAGAGAGGATATAAACACATGTGATAATTACATCACATCTTTAAAGTTTGCTAGTAATAATACAATACAACCTGAATCGTTCTAATACACTTTTTTTCTCTAGTATGTTGGCAGAGTGTTACATAGTGTGCGACTGGATGTATGAACGGTGCATATTTTAAACACTAACTATAAAGTAGTGACATTTCACATTTGGTATTCAGTCGCGTGTAAGATTAAAATCCTTTGGCCGTGTTTTTGCTTCCATTTAATCACACAAGATGCGTTAAAAAAAGTGAGTAAACTGATTTAAAAACTACATTCTACAAGCAGCCTGAACAATCATCGATCTAAAACCCTAAAAAGCAAACATTTAACAGAATATGTGGATACAATAAGCAACACTATTTGCATTGTAAACACCCTCGACAACACCCAAGAGTTGTTGCTTTAAAGAATGATTCTATTGTCATCGGTTGGAATAAAGATCCCTTGTCTGTCCGTAGTGTGACGTTTGTGTCCTGGGATGAAGTTTATATCCTCCGGGCACTGTCACTCTAATCCCTCTAATGATGACACGCATCCTACGGCTACAGAAAAGTTAACAGTTCGCCTGACACTTAACAACGGCGTCATTCATCCTCACGCTGTCAAACACGCACCATCCTGCTGCAGACACCGCGCTGACGTTAACATGCGTGTTTTCTGTCAGCATCCCCTCGTGTATTTACCTGCAGGCTGTCCCATGTGATCCTGCAGGAGCGGACTTTAATTTTGCTGCATTGTCCTTCAACAGTAAACTCCTGCACCAAATCCACCTCGTTCCACTCCATCCTCGCGGAGAGCCGGCGGACCTCTGCGGTCTCAGATGGAAGGGAAAGCACTGAGCCAGAGGCTCGACGGGGAGAAAACGAGAGCGGTCCTTATCACAACTTTCCACTCTCGTCCGCCCGCTGATGTGCTGTGATTTACGACACTCTCTCCCCCTCTCTCTCTCTTTCTCCCTCCCTCCTGCTCGGCCCCCACCTCTCCCTCTCCCTCTCTCACACAAACTCTCTCTAGCATTGGTGTGCTCTCATGTGACGTGTAAAGCCCACTAATGTGACACCGCATTCAATTACGACAGTAAACAAACACGTACACCTATGAACCAGTGCAAAAAGAAGCGAGAAAAGTCATCACACCATCCCTTTTCTACTCTGTTTCTATCCTTCCATCTTTCCACACCTCCCCTTCTTACACCTCTCCTCGTGTTTCTGTATCACCCTCCTCCTCCTCCCCTCCTGCTTCACCTTCTCCATCCTTCTTAATCTGCATTCCTTCATCTCTCTTTCTCTCAATTCTTGTCATCCATCTGCGGCTGGCTTTTTGCTGCAGCGACATGTCCTTCCCCCCCCCCCCCCCCCCCCCCCCCTCTCACACCTCCCTCTTTCTTTCTCCCACTTTCTCTCAGAAGGGGGAAATCACTGCACCACAGCCCTGATGGGGCAGTAGCTGCTGTCAATCAACCTCCCGCTCCAGATGTGTGTTATGAGGAAGAAGATGATGATGATGACGCCGGAAGATTAACTCACGGCACACATTCCCGCCGGACACGTCCGGCGACACACGCGTGTGTGCGCACACACACACACACACACACACACACACTCGGACACACAGTGGAATAACAGCTGACTGCTGCAGCGTCATATTGTCTTCTTTTTCCTCGCTCTCTGCAACACACACACACACACACACACACGTGACTTAACTGCTGCGTCACACATTTTTTGTTTCACACATGTGTCTCACTCAGATAGGCACACACACACACACACGCGCACACACACACACAGTAATGAAAGCAGACTGGATTTTCTGCCAGTGCTGCTGTTCTGGGTGCAGGCATCTGTGTCACATTCATATTGATGAGGTATGACTTTGCACATTGCATATTCACAATTACAACGAAGCCTTTTTAGTCACTTCTGCCAAACTTACGTCTAACTTTTTTGGGCTCTTAACTCACTTCACAACAGTGATGTGAGCATATCATCAATCGAATGGCTCTAAAGCTGGACTCAAATCACATTTTCTTGCATACATGTGAAACACTAGATATTGGCAGAGCTTAGCATTGCCAGATTGGATAGTTTTCTGCCCAAATTGGAAAAAATGTTTCTTGATTAAATGTTAACGTGAATGTCAGCCCTTCCTCCGAGCCAGTCAGCATAGAGATTGTAAAGGACGTCATTGCTGCGCGTAATCTGCCAATACTTTAAGAAAAGGAAGAAGAAGAGACAGGAAGCGGGCACTGACTTGGGTCGGCTTGACCTACTGTGATTAAATCCTCATAGAAGCTTCCATTGGTTTATACAAACAACTTTTTGACCTGACGTTACCCAAGACATTCGATTGATTCACTTGGATGACTAACTTTTTCAATATAATGACTGGCTTTGAGTTTCCCCAAACTACAAAGCACGCCCATAAAACACGAGAGCCGAGGCGCACATCTTCTGAACACACTGGAGCCAAATTCCTTCCAACCACAGGACATACCCAATAATGGCCATAAGTGTGTTGTCTAGATACAGAGACAAATGGGCATGTGTGTTCGTTTTTTTAAACAAAATATATCATCACATCCCACTTAAAAAAATATGATTTCACAAATACAAAGGATAAAGAAACTGAGGAAAAGAGGCTTCTTCTATAATAACTGGGGCAGGCTCAAGGCTCTGACTGGGCCGGCAGCACTGATGGTGACTTACAGGCTTTCCAGTTGCAAATTCTCAGTGTGGCATGAACAGACCATGTGACACAGAAAAGTCTCTTCACACTGTTTTCTCTGTATCTCAGTGGGACCGATGCCACGCATTCAGCATGTTATTTGGAATGAACGCAGAGTGAAGTGCAGCACAACTTATGACTTTGGTTTAAGAAGGCCAACTTAGTGCTGTCGTATTGAATGCAGTTGTCGGCCACCGTATTAGCGTCAATAGATTATCAAGTCGTCAGAGCTGTGAAAAAGAAGCGATACTCGTGCGCTAACAGCAATCATTCAGAACTACTACATCGTAATGGCCACCACAACCCTCTCGTGTTGCAGCTGTTCACTGGTCTTCTTATGTTGCGATCGCGGATGTAATCTGAAGCACATGGGGATTTCTGACCTTCTCAGTGTGTGAGTGTTACGTTTCCAAACAGTGCGCACATATACGAGGCGCACACACACACACACACGCACACATGCAAACACAGACACGTTGTTCTGATCGCGCGTCCCTCCAGTAATGAAAGCCATCCCTTCCCCATCTGCTGTACGCCTCCAGTAAAAATATTCCTCCTAATCTGCAATAACAGCCTTCAGACATTCCTGCGGGCCCTCGGCCGTAACCAAACGGGGGAAGCTCTGTTATCAGAACCGCTCCAGTGACCGAAGGTTCACGCAGCAGGGTGGCCCGGCTGATTACCGAGACCATCGTGGAACCCAGAGGTCACGTCTTTGAACCTCACCACTGACGGGCCCGTCCATCAACAGCCGCGTGTCCTCCTTGTTGCAAAGCGGTGGAGACCATCTGCAGAATTTAGGAACGAAAAAACAGGACGACGCTGGAGTTAAGGTGTGTTCCCTTAACTCAGGGTTCTGGTGCAACACGATCCCACGCAGTTCATCCAAAAAGGGACTTTTCCTACAACTACAGCATGATGTATGAATCATATAAATGGCACGTATAGATGTCAAACCGTCATCTCAGCATTAGCAAAGTGAACTTTAGTCACATCTAGTGATTCGAGTCCCTGAAGCCAGACTATCGCATAACATGCAGAGGTCTTTCTAGTGATGACATACAGCGAAAACATTCATCTTAATCTGCATCAACACGACCCCTGACATGTGCGTTACAAACACACAAATACATACCTGACTTCTTAATACATCCCTCAGCAGTGCTCCCACACGCAGCTGTATGGGGTTGAGTTACACGCGGTAGGATCGAGGGACTTGATTTGAGTTTGCCCACGCGCGTGTTGACTCAGTCTCTGTTGTTTGGGGGCGTGGTTTAAAGGATGCCGTCTTGAGGAGGGAGCGTTGGGATAGGACCACCGGAGGAAGACACACCTCCTCTTCACGGCCCGCAGAACACTAGTGCTAGTACCGAACACAAACACAGTACTCGAAGCCTGAGAAGATGGATTTTTTTGTGCGATATGTGATCCCGCTGGGTGTTAAAAAAACAAAAGAGTGAACAAGTATCCCTGCTACCTGTTTGAATAAAACAATGACATCAACACAGCCTGGTTTCCCGTTTATAGACGCGATCGATCACGGCCTCATCCTGAATTTACTGCAGTCGTATAAGTGATATTAAAAATACATGCTGCTGCAATGAGTGATGCCATTAGTGTTGAGGTGAGTGATGAATAACACATTTAAAACAGCTGTACACTAACACAATATATCTCTCTCGCATACACACAAATGTGTCATGTTAACATCATTCTGTGGGAGGAAACAGCATCTGGTGTGTGTGTGTGTAAGTGAGAGCTTTTGGATATGATTATATATATAGCCAAGAGTCACACCCTGACTTGGAGTCATGCATCCACAACCCTAAGAAACACACACACACACACACACACACACACACACACACACAAAAACAAAATAACACTGTCAAGCCCAAACACAAATGACCAAAAGACGCCACGCCTCGCCTGCGCATAGCGTCAAGTTTAAACCACACAGACCTAAACACACATTGTGCTCCGATTGTGTGACACTAACACACACACACACACACACACAAACGCTCTGCCAGCAGTCCCGCCCTGACACACAGACTAACTGTCTGTCTGCCAATGCGTGCGAGTGTGTCGTGTGAGTGTAGTTTGGATCGTGAACAAAGTCAGAGAACAACTTTCGAAAACTTAAAGGGGAAAAAGAAAGTAAGGCACAGTTACACACACAAAAACACATTACAAAGTCACCCCTACATTCACTCCTACTTCAAGTTCCTCCAAGTGTTCTATTATGTATGACAAGCTGACGGGGAGAAGAAAGCAAAAGAGTGGAAGGTGGGTAGAAAGTTTAGCTCTTCACACGCACGCGCGCACACACACACACACACTAACAGAACAGACACACATTTACAGAACTCACCCCCGCCCTCCTGTCTTGTCTCAAACTCTTTGTTTGGGCTTTAAAACCAAATGTTTAAAGGCAGAGGACGAAGGAAGACAGATACCTCAAGACGACTGTGAAGGAGTGCGCGAGGTGAGAGGAAGAGGAGAGGGAGGAGGAGGAGGAGCTGCTTGGCTAGCTAACAATCCTCTTAGCCTGGTTATGTCATGGGACCAAGCTAATCCTACCTTCACTGGCTGACCGACACATACACACTGGCTGACTGACCAGCAGACTGACCAACACAGAGATACGCGCACGGCAACATGGCCGGTGACCGGCTAACCGAGGGCTAACCGACATGCACAAAGCAGTCTGTAGTCTGGGGTCGAACACAATGGCTACCATGGTTGAAAATAGCTTGTTAGTGATGAATAAAAAGCTGCTCGCATGAGGTCAGCTGCTGTTTTTACTACATGACTCGTTATTTTGCAGGGAAGATAACAGGATAACGCAAGCTAGCAAAACAAAAACGCGGTTAGCTAACGGCAATTAGTCAGGCTAGTGACAAACGGATAATTCCTATTTCATTATTTTCTCTCTGACTGTGAATACAGTAATTACACTCTATGTATATGATATTGTGTACCACATGTGTGTGCTACGTACGTGTGTGTGTGTGTTGGTTCGTACTGGCGTAGAACTATAATCATCACTGTCACTAATCCGTGGGCTAATCCGCTAGACACACAAACAGACGTGCACGTACGTTGCACTGTATATATGTGAATGCTCACACACGCACCAAAAAACCTTTTAAATGTTCGAGATGCATTCCCTGCATTAAATGAGCCGAGTTTAAGTACATATGAGACCCAAGCTCTCGCTAACATTGAGCCTGTAACACTTACTATTTGAAGTCTACCAAACATCACAAGCAGCAGCTTATATTATAGGAATTTCAAGAAACGTCAGTCAATAGATTAGCGGCGGGGTTTTTTCGAAGGCGGGAGTTTTTTTAATTTATTTGGACAGAGCTAGGCTAGCTGTTTACCCCAACTTCCAGTCTTTATGCTATGCTATGCTAAGCTAAACTATTCTTTTAAAGAGTATTTGTATGTGCAGCTTTAAGGAGGCTTGTGTAGGCAACAGGTTTAAATAACTAAAAGGTAAAACAGAGGGTTTAATAAATATTGGACATTTAGGTTTAGAGAATAGTATTTGGTAAACCTGATCTTTCTCGTGTTCTAAAGACACTGTGTATATATAGTATTTGTGTCGATATCACATTTTCACACATTGAGGTACAGGTCTTTACCATAAACCTTAGGCCTATACTGTAGGTTTTGGAGATGAACTGAGGCTTTCAAAAATATCATTATAAGTTGCAGTGTAGAGATCTTTATGCACACAATGCACAATAGATCCTGGATGTTGAGATTGAGCTTATTAGAGATGCATAACACAGCCTGCCCTGCACCCTCAGCCCAGCCAAGCCCTGCTCCTGTGTGTGTGTGTGTGTGTGTCTCCACCTACCTTGTCATCAGCACTCTCTGCTGCTTCTGTGGTCCATCTCTGCTCCAAAGGCTGCGGACTTCCTGCATATAAATGAACAATGACAAGAAAGTCTCAGCATGAAATATTGAAACAAGGTAAGGGTGAGATGAGCCTTGTGGCCTGCTAAAGATAAATGGAGAGTCACTTTCCATGACACTGCATCGACATCATAAACGTACTATTTCCATCAAAATGTACGTATTGCAAATATATTTGTACCTTTTACAATTTGTTTTTAATATTGTACGACCACATTTTGATATTTCCCACATCAGTCTGTTCTTGTCTCAGTGTTCTACAGTGTATTCTACATATTACTGTGTTTATGTGTCCTTATTTATATTCAGCCTCTCTTAAGGATGCAGAGAAAGTTGTTGGCAACTTGCCTGAAACACAAATGACACGGTGTCGCGATAAGACTGTTCAGGCCATATGGCTATATATGTTTCTCCCACGAAAACCATGTAATGCCACTGGATGCAGATAAAACACATTCAATTTTGAGTGAAAAAAAAAAAGTGAAATCTCCCCGCGTCTTATCCTATACCCGGCTCCATCTTTCTCCCTGTGTACGATCTAAAAATAGCATCCTTCCTATTAAGTCTACTAAGACCAGACAGGCTTAATGTGGGCTAATCCCAGCCAGCTCCAAGTTTCACCTCCAGTCAATAGAGCAGTCAGTGCAGTAATTGAGCTGACGATCTAGTATCTTACAATCAAGAAATAAGGCAAAACAGTATTTACATTCAGTTAATTAAAAAGTATATTTAACAGAGAAGCTATCGTTAGATTGCATGCTATCAACCTGCCGTTGACTATTGTGTGTTGAATGGCAATCATTTCTATCACAACCACATCTGTGTTACAGTCTGGTGCTGTAAACAGGGGGAAAGCAGTATCTTCCCTCCACAGCAACACTTTTCTTTATCTGTTTTAATCTTACTCTAGATCTCACACTGCTGCTCCTAAACCTATTACAGATCTGCTGGCACACGATCTGTGACCGGGATAGAAACCTGCACCAAGAACCTGCTCATCGTCGACAGGCCGTCGGATAGGAACGAGAAAAAGCATGAACGGGTTTAGATGTGTTCACTAAAGCACCGAACACTTCACGGCTCACAAGCCGTGAAGTGTTCGGTGAATAACGATGGGAGTCTAATGAATGGTAATTATGTTTTTTAATGGATGGGAACGCACCAGGTGGTGAGGTTGTCCTGTCCCCACAGCTATCACAGCAGCAGCCTATAGCTAACATGCACTATAACTACACTAGCATTCATTCATAAATGATTTCATGCTGAATAAGTTCAACAGAAAAAGGAAAAGCATCCATTGCGACTGTTTTTGGTTCAGCATCAATGCTTAACGCTGAATCCATTATGAACTGTCTGGTCTCCCCCCCGGTTTACCCTGTTCATGTTACGCAACACTAATCATCTTATCCGGCTAATTACTGACTGAGCCCCTGACCTGACCTCTAAACCTCAGACACACCACCGGCTCTCTGTGTTTAAGAGTTAATGGTGCTCAATGCTGGAAGAAAAATATCTATTTGTGTAGTCAGCTAATATATTCATACGGGACGTCTGGGTGGACCTGTCGTGTGTGTGTTTGTTTTGCTGCACCTTGCGTCCAGGAGGGGCAGTGTCGGAGGTAGAAGCTGACCTCCGGCCTCCGGGCTCCCCACTGCTGGAGAAGGTCCAACAATAACACCTCCTGAGGGAGAACTCGCTCTGAGGAGAAGCAGAGGGTGAGGAAACATTAGCGAAGCTACTGCAGGGCATGTCTTGTTGTGGTTCATCCATGAAAAAAGATGATTTCATTAGAAAGATGAATACATATTATTTACATACTTTAATAAGAAGTTTAAGTTAATATGAAATTGTACATTTTCACATTTACAATTAACAAATAATAAACTGAATAAACTGTTTTCATCATTTATTTATTTTACTATTATTAGTAGTAGTACTATTAGTATTATTACTAGAATGTATTTTTACTATAATTATTATCAGAATTAATATTGTTTTTTCCTTTTCAGAGGTTTGGTGTTATATTGTAATTCTACCCCTTTTCAGTTCATTAACCCCTTTAAATCAACCGTCCCCCTGATTGGTCAGTCATTACAAAACCATGCCCAGCAGCCTAACAATGTAAATACTCAGGGACTTGTACTGTAGTTTTTTTCGTCCAATTGTGGATCCCAAAGTTCCAAAAGATGCCAAATATGTCCAGCTGAACTTTGTGAAAATGTGTATAAAAGTCTCGGGTTTGAATATTTGACTCATTGTAACCGTTAACGCTACTTAAATGGGAAACTAAAAAGAAAACTGGATGTTGATGGGTTGTATTAAACATAGCGAACCTTAAAATAATGGTTACCTATTGTTAAAAGCTTACTCCATGATACAATAACAAACAAGGGGTTAAACCACCATTGACTTCTATTATTAGTATTCTTTATCTATAACTCAAACTCTTCAATTATCTGTAATTGTTATTTATATGATTCAAGCAGACAATCTGAAAAGATGCAGTCATTGTATTATCCATAGATAACAATACACACATGTAGACAATGGCTTAGCGCCCACACACACACAGTTGAGGTCAGTTGTGGCCTTGAGGTATGGCCTGTCGTCCCACAAGCGACACAATTCATACCAGCATTTATTCTGTGCCGCTTCACAGCGTCGCCCTCTCAGAGACAGTATAGCATCAGAGGCATTTATAGCCTTCCTGACCGGTCAGTCACACCACAGGGCTGCACAAACACACTGTGCTGTCGCTACTTCAACAGCTATGATTGAGTGAATGTGGGCCACGCTTTAATAGACACAGTCGCTCCCACTGTTCTGCCTGTGATGGACCGGTCTATTCACGCTCACAATGGCATGCAGTGTATACAGTCCGCACTGTAATTGATTCCCCGAGGTGTGGCCGGGATGCAGGTCTGACTTTGTTTACAGTCGGCTTCGAAAGCCGGTGATCTAGTCCAGAGTCACACTGTGATTATCCTGTCATAGAAATCCAGATTATAATCATGTAAATACTCTAAAAGCACTGTCAAGAAGATGTCAATAGTAATTATATTAGTAATGGACACAATGATGAATTATGAGTGTGTGCGTGTGTGTGTGTGTGTGTGTGTGTGTGTGGAAATACAGGTCGGACTACGATGAAAACAGCAAAACAACAACAATAGAATCATATCCGTTTAATTCTTCTAATTATCGCCAAGCAGTCTGTTGGCTAATGCTCATGTAGAACTATGTCATTTATATATATATACACAATAGCTTATCATCTGCATAGACAGACACTTTCTTAAGATCTTATTTTACCTTTCTTAATTATTCTTGTCTGTCATCATTCCTGGCTTGTTTTAATTGTTTTAAATACGTTCAAAATGTCAACCTTTAACTGATCTCACTTGTGTAAATGTGTAAATGGGTGTAGATGGATGCACGGGTGGACTCACCATGCCCGTTCCATACTTCGGCCAGGTGACACTCCCCCTCCCCGGCTTCTTTGCAGTATTCGACAACGTCGATCACTCTGGTAGCCGGAGTCACCGGGACCTCGGTCAGCATCTGCTGGGTGTCATTGAGGTAAACCGTCAGGATCACCTGGAACCACAGAAACAAGCGTGTTAATAAACGTCCTGAAAGGTTGCAACGTTTACCACCTGATTGGAATCACGTATGACTAACTACTTACCTTGGCTAACTATCGGTTTACTCAATCAACACATCGTCAATGATAACTACAGATACATTACTCAGCCCTGCTCCTATCTCAGCAATAACAAGCAACATTCAGACTGAAGTGGAGAATCCAGGTGAACACTTCACAATGAGCCCAAATAAACCACGTCTGCAGACAGTTGAAGATACGTTAAGAGTGTTAGTCCAACAGAAACTGCATTAAATCCAATCTGGAGAGGCCCATTTCAATCCAGGAGGTTTAAGGCAACCTGGCCTGGAAAGCAGTAAAGAAAGCTGAGCTGCAGATGTGAATTTTAATCTAATTAAATCTTCACGAATCTTCAAAAATACAACAATGTTAATGTGAAGTGACCGTTGAGATCTCTGGGAAGGTAAAAGAAGCAGCGGTGACAGCTGCTTGTAACCAGATACAGCCGTCCATCTGACTGAACAACACATTGATCACAGCTTTAATGACCTATCAATAAGTGCGGACACACACATGCAGTCCCCTCCGGGCTTGGGACAGAGGCTTAACCTGATCTAAATTGAATACAATGAAAAGGTAATGGATTTTGTCTCTGGGTACAGGAATCAAGTTAATTAAAGTCTTAAATTAGCTTAGTTTAGAATAATATAGCACATGACAACACTATTAAAATAAAGCTTTATGTTTTTGGTTTATCATTTTTTTTGGCATATCTGAAAAAGCAATATATGACTTCAAAGTATCAGCTGAGTAGCAATGATCCCCTTCTGAAATCCTCCCCATTCTGCAACCAAAAGATTAAAATAGCAATCAGAAAAGGACATCCTGTGTTATCAGCCAGTGATGTCATTGCCGGTGTCACCGGTGATGTCATGTCAGATAGTCAGTCGAAAAGATAAATTTAGGGTAATCTGGGATAGGAGCAGGCACACATGCACACATACAGATGCACTTTGACTCTCTCAATGTGGCCTCTCTCTCTCGCTCTCTCTCTCTCTCTAACATTTAAAATATACACTGAACAGTAATCCACAGTATTCCATACACCTGTCCCAGATCATGCGAAGTAATCTCTGTTTACATGCAGACGGATTGAGCAGGGACAAGTTCTCTGAAGCTTGGATTAGACACACACACACACACACACACACACGCAGACACAGCGGGGGTTTAACTAGTCCACACATCATTTGGAGCGCGGCTAATCGTGGCCTCACGAGGCCTGTGATGTTTCTGTTCCACATGGCACAAAACGGCATTTGTTTCACTGTCGGCAGAGATGAAAGGTGCGTTTTTTATCATCAAATCATTGGTGTTTTTTCTCATTTGAGGCAGATAGCAACAAGAAACTCATAATTTCCTTAAAAACACGATGCAAAATTGTCACTGTGAATGCAGCACACACTGTCATTTGCCGTTGGTTCTCATATCTGGCACCATCATAGAGGTCTAGTAGTAGTAGTAGTAGTAGTAGTAGTAGTAGTAGTAGTAGTATCAGTTGTCCAGGCAGTATCAGTTGTTTTCCCAGTTTTCGGAAACGTACACCAACAGCCACGTTCGTTGTTTTTGCTCGTAATGATACTTTTGGGGGAGTGGCTTTGGAGGGAGGCCTGATGTCTGTCAGTGTTTTGCCGACTTGGCGACTTTCTTGCTAGATTCAGCGACTTTTGGAGCTCGTGCTGCGAGCTACTTTCATTGGGAAAGACTTGGCAGCGCTGGGCTGGCTTTTTCGGTTGCGTACTCTTGCTAGTTTCTCGACATTTGACCAACTATAGTTTCAAACTCTGGAAACGTAACAGAACTACAGACGTAGCGAGATGAAAAATGGTCCGACCTGAGATCACTGAACCGGACACCCTCTGATATTTCACATTTCACTGGACTGCATTCACACACAGCGCTTTACCCAAAGCACGTGACATTTTGCTTCTCATTCTCCCCCCCCCCCCACACACACACACACACACACACACACCCATCAAAAGTGGCAAAGCTACCATGCAAGGAACTGGCCTTATTATTGGGAGCATTTGGGGATTTTTTGGTATAAATTACCCTGAAGCAGCTGAATGTAATTCCTCCTGAATCATGTTAGAAGCCCTGCATGCTGTTAACAACACCCACACTGTGGACTTTCAACATGGCCACTACAGTGTAGATTACAACACTGTATTCCACCCGAAAACCCCTCTATAGATAGACCAGACTACTGTATATAGGTCAAAAGCAGGCCAGATTCTCCAAAGCACCGGACCTTATGTTGTTGCTTACCGGCATATTACAGGTTTATTACATCATATCTGTATGAGACTGAACTTGTCCATCTCTATGCATGCATGACAAATCTAAGAATGTTTCACCAAGTGCGAAAGTAAGTCACAAGTACACCTAGTTCTGATCTTTGTGCATTTGAACACGATGAACTGTCAATGAGGACAACTTCTTTCTGTCTATCAGTGGACAGGACTCACATCAAATAACACACACACACACACACACACACACACACACACACACACACACACACACAGGCAGTTTGAGTTGTGGTTTCCTAAATCGCCCCTTGGTGCTGAATGGAGTGAATCCGGCTATTTTAGGCATTAGAGAGGGAGAAACAGAGTGAGACTCCATGCAGACAAACAGCCTCTTCTTCTCTTAGTTAATATGTCGCTGCAAACAACCACATCAATGCTCATTTTATTAGTTACTCCGGGGCAATGTCAACACAGTGTTTTTCATTTAAGGCACAGTGGCCCCAGCCTGATACTAAACAACAGCAAACTCACTGCATGACACCACAATGTTAACTTGAGCCATCCTGTAGTGATAGAGTGTGTCTGAGTCAGAATAAAGTGGAGCTCACCGATGGCTTGCTGTCCCTGGTTCTGAGCTTCTTCTTCTTCTTCTGTTTCCTGCACTGACTCAGTTTGAGGTTCTTCGACACAAACACCAGTCGCTCAAACACCAGCGCAAAGAAACGCTTCATTGGAAAACCATCAGCCAAAGTGTGTGTGTGTGTGTGTGTGTGTGTGTGTGTGGTATCGATAGATATTGAGTGGTGTCCGGTAGAGAAAGTGGCGTCTTTGAAGGGAGAGAGTGTGTTTGGAATGTCAGAGTGCAAGAGGTACGGAATACAAATATAAGAGCGCGTGTCAGTGAGGGAGGAGGGGAGGGAGGGAGTCGCCTTTCAGTAAATATGAGGGGCGGGAGAGAGGGTGAGGAGGAGAGGATGATAAGAAAGAGAATCGGGACTCTTTTCACGGATGTTAGTGGGAGTGGACCGTGATATTAAACTGATGTTGGTTTTTATTAGAAAAGACGATATGGTCCATAAACACCATCCACCTCTGGTATGATGGAGGCACTCCTCTTCTTATTGTTAGTAGTCAGGTGTGACATTAAAGTGATTGGAGTCTGGTGGGAGGGTTTCACTCGTCAGCCTTGAGGCCTCATGGACCTGTGCTATTAACTTGTTTTGCTACTATAGAGGTGGAGCAATTGACCCAGTTTACAGTTGTCTACTACTTCCTCATTATGGTGTTCATCCTAACAAAATAACATTATGGCTAACCTTAAATAATTGCATTTTTTTTCAGGAACATGTCAACTTTACATGTTGTGAATATATCTACTCTTTTACTTTTCATGCTCAAATGCATACCTTGCCATATTTTTCGATTCACTTCTTAAATATTTGTTGATGTAAGCAGCTCTAAAGACAACACATTTAGTCTGATCTAATCTGAATCACTGTAACGATTTATTCTTAAAGTGTTCCTCTCAACATTTTCCACTTCCCAAACAATGATACGTAAGTTCGAGCATGTGACAACTGATTTGTCGAGTCTTTGGAAAAAGTCCCAGACGCTTCGTTGCCAAAACATTATTTTTTTTAGCTCTGCGTCCAGCAGGGCTGGAGCCGGCCGGGTCGCTCAGGGTCACGACTAACACACTCACTCACAAGATCATTAACAGCACAATACTGGAACATGTTAACATATTGTATTTATTCTACTTGTATACTAATGATTTGCTTTTTATTTGAATTTAATAATGTCATAATTATGCCTGATAAGTATTTCTTAGGAAACAATTAGCAGGACGTCTAACTTTATTTAACTGCACTTTAACAGATATAAGATATACAATTACTGTAAAAGAACAAGAAAAAGCCGTAATAATATGCTGAATGACAGACATGACCACCAGTGTTGACCTGACTTGTGGAATGTAACTAAAATAACCCTGAAAACATTACTTCTCCATCTTCTGAACATTGACAGCATTAATGTTCGAGTATAAATATATCTGTGTGTGTGTGTGTGTGTGTGTGTGTGTGTGTGTGTGTTGCCTGGGCATGGTGTGGAGTGAGGCTGTCCAGAAGCAGCAGTGGTAATGCTGGAGGGGAGAGATTAGAGAGAGGCTACACTGATATACTGCAGCATGGCTGCACACACACACACAGAAAGGACACGTAAGGTACGTTGGCAGAAGAGCTGTCTCGCTCTCTGTCAGACACACACACACACACACACACACGGTCACATGCTTGGTGCATGTGCTCTAAACAGAAACATTGATCCCGGTGCTGTATCTATCGGAATTGACGGAAAATCAGTAGACAGTGCCGAGGAAAACCGATAGCAGGGAGGAGAAGCAGAAGACATGCATCATATCAACATTATACTAAAACCTGTAGGATTCCTCAACACACCGACAATAACAAACAACGCCCTAAACTCGGTTTTCCTTTCCTCTTCTCTTCTCTTCTCTTCCCTCACACACACACACACACACACACACACACACACACACACGCACACACACACACACACACACTTTTGAGCATCATTTTGAGCATCATTAGACAATTAAGGAGTGGGGTACAAATGATCATGAGATTCATATCAAAACAGTAATGTGAGTACTCAGAGGGAATAAAGAAGTACTGCCTTGTAAGAGAGAGTGTTTGTGTGTGCATGTAAAAGTGTGTGTGTGTGTGTGTGTGTGTGTGTGTGTCTCCGCTAGAACTGGGATTTTTATAAACAAAATGTTCTTCCAAGTTCTTGCAAAGGGACAGTGCTGTACTTCCACCCACTACAGACAAAGATAGTCAGATTCACACACACACACACACACACACACACACACACACACACACACACACACTGACTTCAAACAGTAAAACTAGTAAAGGAATAAGAAAATATATAAAATTCTATAGTTGAAAAAAAAAAAAAAAACATTTATATTTGGAACATTTGTGTTTTTTCTGTACAGTAAAATAAGGTGACGGTGTGTCTCGGTTCGGCTACTGACAGTGTTTAAAAGGTCACATGGGCATGTCACCATGCTCATCAGCTGTCACCAGCGGCACACACAGAGCACAGCTGGCTGAAGTCACACCAAAACCTCCAGGTTCTGTTCCAGACGGAAGAAAAGAAACCCTCATTCAGAAGCCTGTTGACAGCGTAACAAAGCCAATACATTTAAAAAATCCTACCTTGGAACTGAAGATGAGAATGGTGATTGTTGATTATTTCTGTTTTTAGCAGCTGCCCTTAACAAACAACCCATCATGTCTTTAACATCGCGTTCTAAAGTCACTGCTTGACTGACGTGAGTCAAGGGGCTGCAGGTAGCCACGCGTCTAACAGCAGGACAGAGACGACTGAACGCTGCGGAGGTTTTCACACAGCGGAGGTTTCAAAGTGTTTTACAGAGCTGTAGTTTTAACACTGAAAACTTTGTTTCAATTTCTTATAGCACGTGTATGCATCGTCTTTGATTACGGAAAGTAAATTCAGTAACGCTTCATTTTTCCAGGAAGGCCCGATGAAAGAAATGCTGAATGAGAGACTACTGTATATTGAGTAAAAGAGGACGCTAGACAGGACGTGATGTCATGATTTCATCTCGCAACAATAAGTCTTTCAATTTGTAGAATTTGTTTTATTCATCAGGTCTGAGCTGAGGCCTATCCGGTTGATTATGCGTGGTGAAGACATATCTACAGGTTCCCTTTGTTTTTGTGTGAATGTGAATTATGTAATAGATATGATTGGATGCTGTCCAGGCTGCTGTAGCGTTTTTTCAAGGACAGTTATCCTTTTCAGTCCGTTCCATCTGTCAAACTCTTCTTATGTCTGCCCAGTCCAGTCCATTGTCCCGACTCTTCCCATGTGTTTTGTTGCAGTTCCTAAAATAAATCGCATCTCTTCCTGCAAGATCTTGGGCTTCACCTGAACTCTCTGTGGTCTTAAATCAAATCAGGAAGGTGTATTTGAGAGCAGCTGGTGGAAGCCCACGCAATCTTAATTTAATTTCGGAGACATTTCAAACAACGGTCTTCTCACTAATGATGCATCATGGGAGGGTAGAGCAGCTAGTGTGGGAGTGGAAGAAACACCTGCCGTTTAAAAGCCACACATGAAGACGTCCTATTTCAGGCAGTGCATCAACCAGAATTAGGAAAGTATTGCACACTGAGGAGAAAATAGCTCCGCCATACTGTGTTCCAGTGAGGGAGCTTCAAGTAACACCTGCTAATAAGAGTCTATATTACATTACAATTACGCTTTAGGAACTGGGCTGTAACGAGCAGACACGATGGATGAACGGTGGAATATACTTTGATCACGTTCTGAAGTGAATGTGCTTCTTAAATCTGCATCATTACAAACAAAAGGCCAGCTTCCCTGTTGGCAGTGTGTGTGTGTGTGTGTGTGTGTGTGTGTGTGTGTGTGTGTGTGTGTGTGTGTGTGTGTGTGTGTGAGCGAGACACAGTGGAACACAGTGACAGCTGGAGGTGATTTGTGTTTCAGACACCCCAGCTCCCACTGCCCACACTCAGACACACACACACACACACACACACACACAGCGCTGTCTTTATAGGAACTGCATGTGACCGGTGAAGCACGAGCTTCCAGCTCATTGAGAAAGAAGCAACACGAACACACTTCTGAAGACGTATACAGTACGTCTCGCCTGGTATGCCTCCGAATCGTTCATGTCAACTCATGGACTTTCTTGAAACATTCTACAAATCACGTCTTTTCGTTACGTCTCCAGAACAACCTCCCAGAAATCCCGCAGCGATCTCAATCAGCAACAAATAGTTCCAATTTGCCCAAAACAATTCAAAACCTGGTTCTATAAACTATTGAAACCATTTATTTAGTAGCAGGATAAATGTGTTAAACCCTGCAAAGGAACAACACACTTAAAACGAGCCCTATACAAAGTTCAGAGCGTGCTAATTGCCTCCACTCGGCTCTCAACATGGAGAAGGCCGAGCCGGCAGCTAGCAGCTAACAATGCTAACAGCATGAACAGCGCAAACACCCGGTGGGGCACGCTCACATACACTGACATCAATTCATTTGTGCAACATTTTCAGTTAGCTTAAAACGTTTCCTTTCGATATATAACATGGTAACAACAGACCACTAGACCATCAAAACGTAGCAGCTGCCACATAAATTGTAAAATTTAAAATTTAAAATGCGATGAGGCAAAACTTGTTAGCGACACATTTGTTAACACAAGCACAGCACTGCTTTGAGCTAAATGCTAACACCGGCATGCTAACACACTCCAAGTGACAATGCCAACATGCTGATGTTTAGGAGGGAATAATGTCGCTCACCGTTTTGTGCGTTAGCATGCTAACATTTGATAATTAGCATTAAACACAAAAGTGAGGTAGCCAGTCATATCATTAACTTATCAGCTATTTGGTCATAATTCAAAGTATTAGACTAAATAAAATGTGATACATTGCTGTATCCATCATGGGAGCGACCCCGTGTTTGCAGAAGTGAAGGCAAAAGCGGAGATGAGAGACGTACGTAAAGTGCTTTAGGAGCCGATACAGTTTCCCAAGCAGTCTGAATAATGAAGTGAACTTGATGATAGCGGCTTCAGGCAAATACCTCCACAAGGGAAGTCAGAGCTGAATGTCACAAAGCTATGGTGGACACTATGGTAGAAGCTAAAACTCCCTGAACTTTGGGAAAAAAGGATGAAAAGAACCAGGAAGAACATTCAGGGTGAGGTCAAAGGTCAAGGTAGAAGGGTTCTCTCTCTCTCTCTCTCTGCAGTAAACACATCTCTATATCTTCAGTGTATTGTCCGAAGCTGACAGCAGCCCGAACCAGCCACAAAGCACTGTGGTGTTTTCAGTTCAGTGTGTGTGTATGTGTGTGTGTGAGAGAGAAAGAGGGAGCGAGGATGGAAGCAGGAATACTGATGGTTTACTAATTTTACAGTTGGTTCGCAAATTTCTTAACAATAAACTGTTACAATTTGCAAACTTTAGCCTCTATGTACATTATGTTACCAACATCTACCGATCTAACGTTTTCTACTCACCAGGAAGGTATCAATAAAACCTCTTTAAAACTATTTGAAAACGTCATTAAAACTCACGCACGTGCCATTTCAATATTGTTTAAGGGCCTTCAGTATTTGGGCTGAGTAGTAGTGCAAGAAAGCATTTCTATGTTTATGTATATACGCAATTACATCACTCTAGACCTAAATATAAAAATGTTTCGACCAATTGTGGATGAGCAATTGCACTACACACACACACACACACACACACACACACACACACACACACACAAACACACCACTGTGTCAAGACAGCCAAAAGAAAAGTAAGACTTCTCATTGGAGCCTTCAAAATAAAAGCCTCATTGATAAACGTGATAGTATCCTCTTCGGAGTAATGCAACGCAAGTGAAAACCACAAAGCATTTACACATCGCCAGAAACAATATATGGAGAGTATGTAAGGTAGTCTATCTATACATGCTACAAAACATACAGACATCTTTTGCAGGGTATCTAGCAGTTTCAAAGTTTAGGACATTTATCTTAAAACTGTGGCACAGATTTGGATTTTGCTGTTTGCTACATATTTAAGTAGCTAAAACCACATGGCTTCCTCCATTGCCCATTGAAAGTAGCCTTAAAACGAAAAACTCCAATACTTCCTAAACCCTGCAGAGTAGAGCGCACAACTTCCGGTTCTGATCTGTCTAAATGTGGTGAATTGCTGCCGCTCAGAGCGCTCAGACACTGAATATATCACGGTGTTTTAATGGCGGTGAAACGTCTGCTTCTCTCGTCATTTAATACACATTACCGTAAAGCTTCTCGTCTTCACTCACGTGCAATAAAAAAATCATTCTTTCGGAAAACGTTTCGCGCGCCCTACGTTCCTGTCCGTTAATTTGAGAAATCGTTTTATTTTATTTGTATTGTAGCTGGAGAAAGTGTATAAAACGTGTTCATAAAGAACATTTCAAAATCTAAATTGACATTAAGTAAAGGGACAACGTAAGCTTGCCGTTTAGTTCACCGTGTTTGACTCTAATGGTGAAGCCCTCACTAACTGTCACGTTAGCCAGCTTTGAAGTCCTTTAGCAGTGATTACGTCAGCCAAGACGATACATTGTCTATTAAGTATATTAAGTTTGGTGTATTGTATTAATGGAAACTCACCGGCAACATTCCTGCTGGTCAGTCTTCCTGTCCCGTTAGAAAATGTAACTTTCTCCTCCTGTTGTTTCCCTCCTTCCTGTCCTCCGCTCTTCTTCTACTGAGCTTTTTCGGTCTTTTCCTCTGGTATCAGGTAATTTTCCATAGATCCAAATTCTTCTTCTTCTTCTTCTCTCCGCAGCCAGATATCCATATGCTTAGACAACTAAAAGTCCTGCTCCTTTCCACTTTCCTCTTTCAATCCCTCCCTCTTCCTTCCTCTCTCTCACACACACACACACACACACACACACACACGCTCACACACACTCTGAGTCTGCTGTTTTACACCGGGAGAGGAAGCACAACTGGATGTGAGGAAAATCTGGGAACACCAGTTGTAGTTTGGTCTGTCAGATGTTTCACTGATTTCATCCTTTCAGCAGCCGGTCCTCCGGTTTGGTCTGCAGGGTGAACTGGGTCACCCTCCTGGTGATCCCTCCCATCTGCCCCCGGTCTCCTCCTCCTCGCGATAAATAGCCTCCAGGTTCAGTAACAAATGTACCAGCAAAAAAAAAAAAAGAGTTGGTGGAACAATCACCAATATAAAAATCCATACTATTTTCCGGAGATTCTAAGTCCTGTTTGTTTGGAGCGAGAGCGCCCTCCTGCTGCTGTGTGAAGAGCCATGTCCTCCTTCAGTAGTACAGATTTATTAAATGTAGTCTACAGCTAATTTGTTACAGTTCAGTGCTCCAACTTACAGTATTTGACTCTAAGCACACTCCTAATAATGAGCTCTGTTTTTTTCACCATGCCCATAAAAATGAATGCTGATTTTAGTATAAAGTCATGTAATTATATTCTATTTCTTATCTATAATACACACCACTCTCATGTATTTCTAACCATAATTGTTTTTGTCTTTATATCCCCCCCATATGTAATTAAAAATGTTTTTATCAAATTAAAAAAAGCAGTTTTTGACTCCACAGGACAGTGAACACACACGCACACACACACACACACACACACACACACACACACACAGTGTCGTGTAGCTTACAGCGAGTTTAGAGATGTTCAGCTGTCATATATTCAGCAGATTATCACAGAGCTGTCCTCTGCTGCCAAGGACGGTGTAGGCCTCTCTCTCTGTGTGTGTGTGTGTGTGTGTGTGTGTTCTGACTGATCAGGTGACATTGTACAAACCATAATAATATGGAGCATTACATTGCGAGTACAGTAGCAACTTTGCTGTCTTCGTCTAACACTCTGTGCTGTAGGACGTCATCAGTTATTGTCATACTGCATTCCACCTTCAGAACAGAAATGGATTCATTGATCAGCGCCTCCTGAAAAAACATTTCAAAGATAGAGGAAGTCATATTTTTACATTTGAACTAAGGTGCAAATGACTCAATTATAAAGTTCACTATTTGGCAGGACGTTATCGCCCTCTACTGTCCACAGGGGCTACAAACACTCCACCAAACATGGAAACATGTGAATTTGACCTCCCTGCACTGACCGCTAAGGAGCAGTGGGTATCTGATCCTCTCTGTACATCAGTCAAGCAGGAGGTCAGTGTGAAGTCTGTTTGAGTCATTTGCAGTACAGCATTACACTCTTTACCTTACACTCGGTAGGGAATATAGAAAAACTGCAAGGACTGCAATACTTTAAAAAAAGGGTAGTTTTTCCAGAAAAGATTTCTTTCGTATTAGTGTGTTGTGTGTATCAGTGTTATAATCTATTTTCTACTGTTTTATCACTCTGTAAAACACTTTAACTACAATTATAGAAGATTGTGCTCAACAGATGAGGCAAATAAAATATTATACTTCCCTCCGACCGTGAAATCCCCCTGAATATTCGGATTTTTATTCTCAGTTCACCGCTCTAATGTCCTGGAAACCCGCTCCAGGATGTGAAGCATAAACTCAGTCAGGCGTTTCTCTGCCTGAACATGAATAAGGAAACGTAATGAAAAGCAACATTGTCGATACATCTATTCCTCAGATATGTATTTAAACAATGGAGTGGTGGGCCTTTGCTGCATTCACCCATTGTGGCTCTTTTGTTCAAGGTTAGTGCGTGTGTGTGCTGTCGGGTCAGTCAATAAAACCAATCAACCTTGAATTGGCTCCATGTGATGCTGTCACTCCGCGCTGACGGCCACGTTCACACAGCAGTGCCACGGCCAGAGGCAACCTCTCACGGACACGGACACACACACACACACACACACACACACACACAAGTGAGGGCAGGTCAGGCTCAGCATCATGTTGATCAGCTGCCATATTTCAGCTACAGCCCCATATGCAGTCCTGGAACTGTTGCAGACGCAGCCAGGCAGTTTGCAGAGCTGCATTTGAAATTATTAACAAAAATGTGCTTTTGGAAAATCTGTAATATGGTTTCTACTGACATGATGATTGAACTGTTCTGTTGTCAACCTCTTATCAGATAGATATTCATGTGGAACTGACCTGCATTGCATTAGTTGTTTTGAAGTGGCTTTTAAATCGGAAATTGTTTATGAGAATTTGACCAAAATATGGTTGAAAATAAAATGATGTATGACAAACATCACACAGACAGACACATCTAATAAAACTAGAGAGATGAAATATGCTCTGCAACAAGCAACAGTTACATTACTAAACACTTTAATTTTCCAACAGGATTACTAGATTAGGTTTCTTTCTAGCAGACAGACATTTCACACAAAAAAACAAAACACCGTGGAATCAATAAATAAATGACAAGTACAAATAGTTAAAACGGTACAGGGAAAGAAAAGCTATAGAGCAATAACAACATCACAAGGACCCAACAGCATCTTACAAGCGCAGCAGCTGACCGGTGAGCTGAGCCGGTACAGAGCCGGAGATGGACCAGAACCAAAGGCTTCAGTGGCAGCCATGTTGGCTCCGCAGTCCTGTGGAGGTCGGTGTAAGGAATCCAGAAAGTATTCAGCAGATTGTCCCGTTTGTACAGTCAGCTGTTCCGTGTTGAGGTGTGGAGCACCGGGGTCAATGAACTACCGACGACATGTCGGTAGTTCTTTACAGCCAACAGGACAATCTACCAAAACTTTAAAAAGTGTTGAATACCTTCACCAGCTGACCCTCTTGCCTTGGTGACATTCTGAAGGACAGTGTCAAACATTTACAGCCAACACAAGTGTGTTTCTAGAGAAGCAGGCTGCCGGTGACTCTGACATGGGACATACAGCAGACAGGTAGATAGTAGTGTTTGTTTAATACAGCATACGTCACATGTAGAACTCGCTAATTTCTTTAATAGTCAATGCTTTCTAACTCGTCAGAGTTCTTCATCACCTGTGTCACCTTTCGGGTGCGGGACATGGATTTGGTCCGGGAGGAGATAATTGGAATAAACAAAATCAAATGATGTGCAATAAAAACCAGCAGGTAATTTATTCAGTTTGTAGTGTCGGAATATCAAGCTGCAGAGCACAAGAACGAATCTACTGTCGACTACTGACACTAAATGTTCTACAACGTCTGATCCCAACGTCAAAGTCAATTTAAATCAAAAGTCTATTACAAGGAATACTTCGCCACTAAAATAACTTTTTGATTAATACATCTATCACTCACCCCGTGTTACCTTGAATTCTTGGAAGGAAACTTTTTTTCTCGCATGCCTCCACGGTGAGCGAAGAATCCACAACCAGAGAAAGCTCTTGATGAATTGCGGTGAGGGTGCATTTAAAAACAGCAAAACTACATCGAAACATCCGTTAAACTCTCACACAACCTGTGCAGTGAAGCCAAAGTCTCATGTTCCGCATAAACAGCGTCGATGAGTTGTGTTTAGATGTAGTTTTCGCTGCGGTTAAACGCTTCCCCCATTCACCTAAAGACATCCAGAACATCCTGCGCTTCGTGACTCTTGGTTCACTGTGGAGGCCGAGAGAAAAACTGAGGGCGAGTAGCTGATAAACAAACGGTCATTTTGGGGGTGAAGTTTTCCTTTAACATCAACGGCATTTATCGAAGCTGCATCTGCAATAGTGTTTTTAACTTCTTAACATTGATGCGGACAGTTAAAATGAATTGTGTGTGGGGTCTTGCTTTAACGGGCTAAATATTTGTTGGGGTTTTGCTACATATTACGGTGAGGTCACAGACCGAGGAGCAGAAATAAAAACGTTTAAAACCTCTTTTTTTTTTTGGCTCATTTTTTATGTAAAGTTGTCTGCGTAGGTTTTTAAAAGATCTTCAGAAATTTGACAACATGTCCCTTAAATTTTTGTAAATACTTGAAGCACTTTGATTGGATTTCACGGACATTGATGTTACCAAACATTCACCCAAAAACATCAACTTCCCATTGAACATCAAACAGGTGAGCGTCTCCTGCTGCGCTGCGGTGACGATGTGCGGGGCCGTAGATTCCTACTGTATAGAGCAGCTCTGTCCGTTGGCGTCTTTGGAGCGCAGACACAGTTTAGGTTTGTAGCTCTCCAGGTACAGCAGCTGCTTGGAGTTGAACGCTCCGCGGCGCTTCCTGACAAACGAGAACACGTTTATTTCTTTGAAAAAAAAAAAAAAAAAACAGCGACAGGAGTGTGTGAGCAATCACAGGGATGGGGGGGGGGGTCAAATCAGTGTTTAGTACTCACAGTCTTATGAAGTGCACGGCGTCTTCATATTCCATCCCACACTCGATTAGAGCCAGGGCCACCAACACGGGAGCTCTGAGGACAGACGGCAAATAGATACAAACGTCTGTTTGGACGGAAACGCCAACTTTAAACTATTATTTCAACCCAGCTTGTACTTTGACTTTTGCCGCAGACTTTTCCTTTTTATCAAGTTAATGCCAAATTCTACCTTGATCCCCTGTAGCTACAGATCAAAGAGGCACAGCAGTGGAACGTCCAGTAGCACAGAGCTTTATGCTGTGCAACACTACGACAACTGACAATGCATGCCAGGTCTAAACAACCGCTTTTTTGTGCATATTGGCGGGAAAAAACAACAACATCTGAGAGATAACTGACTCGGGTGGATATTAATACATCAAGCCGTTCATACTGTGTGTGATAAACACAACGTGTTAGATCCTGTGTGTAGCGCATACTAACCTTCCTAATCCAGCAACGCAGTGCACAGCCACACAGCTACCCGGCTCCTCCCGAAACTTTGTCTGCAGGAGGTTCAGCCAATCATCAACCACCTGTTCTGGGGGGGCGGAGCCATCGTCAAATGGCCAATCCTGGAGGGGATATCGAGTCGTTAATTGATCTCATCAACTTGTTGCGACACGCTGTCAAATGTGAACATTTTTGTTTTCATGGTTAGGACTAAACTGACATTTTGCCATTTTGTAGTGGTGTAGTGACAATGTTTCAATGTAGTGAAAATGATTATGCTCTATATAGTGGAAGCACTATACTGCAGTTATTAACGGTTCCATTTCGACCAAACTAGAGTTGGTGATTGTTGAAAAAAACGGAAACGTGAACCGAGTCGAATTTTCTTTCCGTCAAGTCTGAATAAAATGTGTTTGAACAGGTGTTTTACAACACGGTGGAATTACTGCAGCATGTGTATACATTCAGTATACCGTCAGCAGCATAGAAGTGTTGATGTGCTGTACTCTGCCAGTGCTAGCTCCACACAAGGACTAGGCTAAATCTGCTGTGTATCTACATCACTTACCAGGACTTGGATACTTTCTTGCTCCACCGGTGTCTTGTCGTACGTGGCAGCACACACTCTCACCAGGGTGTTTACTCCATATGCCTTCAGATCCTGCACATCAAAACATACGTTTAACACAGCACGACACGGTTGCTTCCTCTATTACTGAAAGAAAATGAACGATGGGTATGCATGAATTATTACAAAAAGGTGCGCTACCTCTATAAACCTTCCGAGTTGTGCATTGGTGGGGTTGTGCGTAATGAGAAATCTCAGGCAGTCATAAGAGATCTCCACTGGAGCCGGTCGGTTCATTTTTAGACCCTCAAAAAGGTTTATTAACACAGAAAGAAAAGGTGAGAAAAGGCCTGTGCTTCAAACAAATCAAAGTGAAAGTGTTGCGATTGTTTAAAGAAAAAATGTAAAAGCAAATAAAATTATGTTTTCAATAAAAGAAAAACTGTCAAAAATGCAAAACCACTTTGCCAATAATTTCACTAACTAATGCATCCGTATGACTTAAGGGCAAAAAACTGTAACTACTCGATTTTGTTGACAAAAAGTGGTATCAATTAAAATAAAAAATAAAAGACAAGACTAATTTCCTGGGATAGAAATAAACGTTTCTTGGCAATGAAGAAATAACTAAAGTTGGCTTGGTTGAAAATAAATATTAAACTCTAGCAGACCGGATTAGAGAACTAAAGTCCAGAAAAAAAAAAAAAAAACGAAGACAGAAAAAAAAAAAAGATCGGTCCTTTCTTTCTCTCTTTCAAATCGGCTAGCCCATTCAGAAAAGTCTTGGCCGAATCAGGGTAGAAGAAGAAAGGAGAAGCAGAAAAGGAGAAGAGCTGTGCGGAAACTCCCGGGTTAAACCCAAAGCCTCTCCCGCTCCCCGGGACAGGTGACAGGCTGACGGTTGGCTTGTCTTCATATGGATTGAACAGGATGGCAGTAAGGACCTACGAGGACACGGAGACGGCCATTAAGGTTTCCTTCCATATTGCTTTTTGTTCTGTTACTTTATTATGAACAGTATCTTTCTGTATAGCGACCTATTCCCAAATGGGATGTTTTTACCTGAGGCTTTAGTGTGATTAAGATCTGATAACCATGAACCTGGATGAATTAAATGACTAGCTACACATAAGGACATGAACTTACAATCAGTAGCTCCACTGATTCAGTGTACCTCTACTCTCTGCTGCCCCATAGACTGTAACATGGTGAAAACCAGCCTTCATACTACACACCTGTGCACGTCAATGGCAGTGTTTGCGCCTAGCTGGTGTCTCTCCTCTTCACTTGTCCACGATAAGCAGCAGGTGCTGGGCTTGGCAAAATTCCCCTCCGAGCCTCGCAAACGCCATACATGTGCAGCCTGGGGGAGAGAAAGACGAGAGACACATAATGCATTGCGAGCGTGACGTGTAGCCACTAACTTAGCACAGAGACGGAGACACTCACTGTGATGAGCGCTGAGGAGGTGGTTCATTGAGCGTACACAGGACAATGTGTCGGCTCCGGGATGTAGACACACCATTGATGATGATGCTGCTTTTTCTGGGTCCTGGCTGACAACGGCCCGCTAGCGTGCTGCTAACCTGCTGCGTAGAGGAGAAACGTGTTGATAATGCTCGCGGTTAGCCTGGTTTAAGTAGCTAACATACGATATTCTACCAGTTTGACGTGACATTGTGTCCACGCGAAAATAACAGACCATTGAGAAATGTTCAATTCACGCTAGTTAAACTATACGGATGGCCAGAGATCGGATTTGCACCTGCAAGTTGCCGACTGCAATTAATAAACTGCTCACAGTACAGCGTATATATTGCTAGAGGCTAAATGTTGCTAGCTAGTCCTTTATGCCCCTTACAAACAAACGGATGTTAACGTTAGCTCAGGCGATGCTCTGAATGACAGCCAGCTAGCTAACCTTACTAGTAGGCTGATTGTCAAACGCACACACAGTACTTGCTGTATCTACCACAACATAACATGCCCAGTTTAAGACACAATGATTTAGCAACTAGCTAGCGGTTACCTCACTAGACTTATCAGTAACGCCATAGCGTTATGCCATTAGAGGCTCAGCCGCCAACCAGGTCAACAACCATGTTCCTAGAATAAACAAAGCTAACACTTCCAGGCTAACGTTAATGCGTTGGCTGGTTTTCAACAACAGCCTAATGACAGCGGGTGGCAGTGGTGTCGTTAGCACGGGGCTAACGTCAGGTTCACATTAGTAACACCTGCTAACATCAAACAAACACGGCTGACATAGCTAACGTTACTTACAAAACGCAGTTGTTTCACGGAAAATCCAGACGTTTCTACTGGCGGAGAAGAGTCTGCGAAGGAGACATGTCGAACAGAAATGTCGAGTTAGATAAAAACAAACGAGACTTCCGGTTGCAAGCTTTCAATAATAAAACTGATTGGAAAAAAATACACTGCACTGCTTGGGAAAAACAGTCTGTTTTAATTTGTAAGTACACTTCCGGTATTATTCAGACTGTCTCCTTCAACATGACGAATCTTTTAAATCACACTTTTCATTATGTTGCTTTACTAAATCTGACAAAAGTTCTATTTTATCCCTTTGAGCTGGGTAAGCGAGGTTAGGTTTAATAAGGCAAGTAGTACGTAATAGGTAGTAAGTAAACTTGAATTGATTGATAAGGTCTCTCTCCGGTGTAACATTATGTTAATCCAGGCATAACTGAACATTCTAACTTCCTAAATCATATTTGTTTTTTTATACTGTTACTGTATGATAAAATAAGGCCGCAAGCAGGCAAATTGTAACTGTCAGGCAGATGTTGAAGTCATTGCTGCCATCTGCTGTTTGCACAAAGTAAACCTACCAAGACTGGCTGTATTACTGTCACTGAATTCCATGATGACTCACACAAAACAACAAAGCAGACTTTAAAATAAATGTGAATGTTTTTTGTCAGCCTAGGGCCTTTCTATATTTACAACTTGACCTCTAACCTTTATCCTGCTGGCATGACAACGTTTTCTAAGATGTTTTCAACAATGTCTACAGGACAAATTGTTGTTTGGTTCAACTTAACTCTAGATTTTCTCATATGTTCATAACTCTTTATCGTCATGTATTTTACTCTAATCCCACTATATATTCACAATTTATGAACGCTTTTGATGTTATACTTTTTCTCTTGCCACTTTGTATTATTTTTCATACACTGACTTAATATATATTACAGCATTTATTGTATTTTATTTGATGAGTTACTCTATTTCAAACAAACTGCAGCAACAACTTACTGAAACAGTTTGACACGCTACATTTTTTTAGATCTGATTTAGTTCTGTATGTTTGTTACCATGTGAACACGTTGCTCACTGTAAAAACACATCTGCATTGCTGCCCAAAGGGTGTGGCATCTTCCTGCCTCTCTCCTTCTTACTCTCTTTTTCCTACACACACATACTTACACACACACACGTACAGACACACCGGCATTCTGTTTGGGAAGGATGGGTGTTTTCTCACCCTGCCTAATAAAGTATAAGCGTCTTGTTTCTTTACCTATTCATAAGGTGTTAGGTTACTTGGCTCAGAGGGAGTGGAGCCTTCCTGTATCGTGCAAACTGACAAGACAGGGCATGCAAATCTGAGTGTGTGTGTGTGTGTGGTGACGTAGCAACTGCTGAATCTGGTTTGGCAGGAATTCTGAGGGAAGGGCGAGAGAGCAGAGACAGAAACAGAGAGAAAAATCAGCGGAATAGTTTAAACCAGTTTTTACTGAACTATATTTAACTTTACAGCTGTTTATTAATCTTCCCCTGCTGGTGTCGACATATTGGATTTAGGTATTTGAGTCTGGTCCCAGCACTAGGTAAGGTTGTTTAATTTTCATTAATGTTGTATCACATGCCTAAAGTGAGGACTGAGCGGTAAACAAAAGACTGTAGCCAGTTACAGTGATGTCTTTTTCCTTGTTTACCCTAAAACAGTACGATAGAAACTGTTGTTTATGCCAACATATGCGGAGAAAGCCTCGAGGTTATTTCCCCCTAAAAAAAGAAGACACAATGAGAGTAACGTTACACATAGTGTGGCAAGATGTTGCGCAATCAGTATAAAGAAAATGTGGTTTTATAAACTGTAGATTCACCACAAAGACAGAGTCGTTGGGGTATGATGCCCTCTTAAAAGTTAAACATTTCGACACACACACACACACAAGCTGATGTATATCAAGCAATCTGCTTTATAAATAGCCTACCATGCAATTGGTCTTTTTTTTGGTAGATTTAATGCCTTCCTGAAATTAAATTGAAGATCTACGGTTTAATTTGCCACTACATCCCTCGCACAAACAATACGTGTAATTCACCATTTGCAGCATCATTTTATATTTCATACACAGCCACTGCCTGAAATGGAGCCCAACGTTTGGGGTTAAAAAAAAAAGACAAATAGTAATGTAGAATCTGAAATGGTCTCATAACCACAGCAGTATGTGGCCCTCACTGGACAAGTCTCATTGCTGCGAAGATTTGTTGTATTTAGCCTATATGACTAAACTAATGGAGTAAATCCAGAGTTTTAAGTGTTAACAACGAAAAGTCCTCAGCCACTCCTGTTTGGTGAAATCTAAATATTTTACTCGTTTGTAAACAGTGTGTGATCCTTCACTGCTCCAGAAAATCGTACGCGGCCTAAAGATGGTGTTTTATATCCGGATTCATATGGATTTTATTTATCTTCATGACCAGCGAAGTGGTGGGACTTCAAGTAAAAACAAATGGAAAATATAATTGAAAAACAATCTGTTGTACTTTCCAAATAACATTTATTTAAAAAAAAAAATGTATTAATTAAACTTGATCAAAGCTTTAGTGGTTCCCGTTTATTTGACGAGCAAAGAGGAACTATATGTGGCGAAATACTCAATTAGATACACATTTTTAGTGAATGAATGTAATTACATTTTACAAAAAAAGGACTAAAAATGAAGTATATCTTACAATCGAAAAAGAAGAATCTGTACAATGCCAGCCCCATGTTACTATGACAACATGATTCAATAGACTGAGCACTGTGGTTACCACATTAGGTTTTGTTTGCCAGGATAAAGACATATTTGTTAAACACACACACACACACACACACACACACACACACACACACACACACACACACATAAACTCAGACAAACAGTATCTAGGTAACTTCAATTGTGAAACCACACATTGGCCAGGAGGTTTATGCTCGAAGATATATTTATAATGGGCTAATGACACCTGGTTGTTTCATTCATGAACCTCGTTCCACAGCAGCGGTGGTTACAGCAGCTGTCTGTACAGAATGAACAGCGTCCAGGAAGGAGCATAAAGATACATTTTATCATTAACGTTTTATCTTATTTAACACTGGAACAGAGCTGAATATCACAGTAGCAGAAGCACAGGTGTAACTAATACCATTAACCATGGCCTAAAAGGTCTTGTTACTTAATCCCGTTTCACATCTCTAAGCGAGCACTCCCAACTCCTCAAACTAGTTTGTCTGCATGTCATAGAGCACATTGTTGGTTCACTTTCAAAAACATATTTGCATTCGAAATATAAGATTTTGCATGAAACGTAAAGCTAAAAGTATTACGGTGGAGCAGTGTAATCCTTTTGTTCCATGAAAGGTGTCTAAGGTGTTTGTTGGAAATGTGGTCTAAATTCTGAGCATAGAATCTATGGTTTGAAGAAATAGCAAATTTGTAGCTAGCAGCCAGTTAGCTTATTTTAGCATAATAGATTGCATAAAAAGGGGGATTTAAACGAAGGTAAAAACATCAAACGTCACTGTCTTATTTGGGTTTGTGTGCCACACTACTTTTTGGTGGGGAAGCAGTTGCCGGGCAACCAGTGGACATTTCAGGAAGTGGTCCCAGCCAGGAACAGTCGAGCACGTTAACCGCAAATTGTTGCTAAAATGCTTCCAGAGGGAAACCAGAGCTTTAGGGGTGCTGGAAGGCAGATTAGGTTACCCTTTGGACAGAGCAGGGGCTAGCTGTTTCCAGTCTTTGTGCTACGCTATGCTAACCAGCTGCTAACGTCAACTTCTCTGGCCTGTGCACAGTACATCTTGATATATAGCTACTAAAACATGGGCCTTCATTAGAGAGATGCCTGGTGACATTAATAATCCTGAATAACAATTTATGAAGCATTCAAAAAAAGAAAATTGCAATTTGCAACAACACAACAAAGACACCCCGGCAGACATGAGATATGAGATATAAATCTGTTTCTAAATGTCACCTTGTCACAAAATTTCAGACAAGCCCATGCAAGCTTTTGTGTCTTAGCCAGACACACCGGTTCTAGGTGCAGCTGTGTTTTGAAGTATTCTATTCATGTAACTTGCATGTTGGGTTGGGCAAAATCTAGCTAATTCTTAACCAGAAGCCAACATTTTATGTTATTGTTGTAAGTAATTGTCTGATCTGTTTGTATCTTGTCGTACGGATGTGGAAGCACAACCCTGTATTCTCCCTTCCTCTCCGTTAAAGCGTACGTTTGTGTCCATCCCCCAGGCCCCGTGCAGCAGCAGCCATGAACTGGTCAGGCCTGGAGGGCTTGATGAGCGGAGTCAATAAATACTCCACCGCGTTCGGGAGGATATGGCTGTCCATGGTGTTTGTATTCCGGGTCATGGTGTTTGTGGTGGCAGCGCAGAGGGTTTGGGGTGACGAGAGCAAAGACTTTGTGTGTAACACTCGGCAGGTAAGATGTTTTCCTTTTCTATTCTTACACTATTCTTACATAAAATCTGTCCCGACTGTTTATGAGTTCAACCACGAACGTCGGCTGTTACCCTGAATGATGTCATCGGGGTTATCTCGGATTGGGTTGGACGCCTTAATTTGTTAAATTCTAGTTCAATTTGCAACTTCGTAGTTGTGGAGTTTGAAAGACGTGGGCATTTACCAGACCGGAAGACTTAAACAAAAGACAGTATTGAGTTGCATTATGGGAAATGTAGTTACCAGTATTTTGTGGAACACTAGAGACTAAAACTATGGATATATCTGGCTATGTTGCATCAATTTTGACCTTTCTTGTTTGTAATTTGTCTCTAGTGAGACCCCGAACTTTGTGAAAGTGCAACACCAAATCGCCCTTTAAGGGCTAGGCATTCAGCGCAGGCAGCCTCATCAAAGAAACGTGCTGACTTCTTGGGACATTTGTGAGCATACACCCGTGACCAGAAGATCAACTCTCATCAATTTATTCTTTAAATTCACTTGCTACGGTTTTAGCATTTACGACGTACGGTAAATGCTACGGTAGCCAATCAACACCGTTTATTACAGCAAAACCTGTTACCGACACAGCCATCCTTTAGTCTGTAACCCTGATCGAAATCAACTGCAAAAATGCTGACTCAATATTTGCCTGCAAGTCTTGTAGGGAGAAGTTCTGCCGTTTGAATGTTCTGTTATTTCACTGATCCTCTAAAAAGCGCCGTTGTCGTATTGTATTCATCATTTCATGACAGTTGCATTAGTGGTATGAAAGTATTGCCTCTTAGAGACTCAGTTTCTTGTTGTTGTTGTTTTTTATCTCTGGCACAAAGGCAATAACCTACACTTTCACTGAGACATTTTAGTCATTACAGAAAAAGCAATTGCTGTAAATCTTTTACTCTGTTTCCAGCCTGGCTGCACCAACATCTGCTACGACCACATCTTCCCCATCTCCCATATCCGTCTGTGGGCTCTGCAGCTGATTTTTGTCACGTGCCCGTCCCTGATGGTGATGGCTCACGTCAAGTTCCGCGAAGGAAAGGACAAGAAATACGAGGAGCTGCACCACGGCTCTCACCTGTACGCCAACCCCGGCAAGAAGAGAGGGGGGCTGTGGTGGACCTATCTGCTGAGTCTGGTCTTCAAGGCTGGATTCGACATCGCCTTTCTGTACATCCTGTATCGGATATACCACGGATACGACTTGCCCAAGTAACGCTCGTACCTTTTTACTTTTCAGACGAAAGCACGGCCTTTTAATCATCTTCAGCATGGACATTGGAAATGAACAGCCAAACCGATTATCTAATGAATCTCTATTCTTCTTCTTCTTCAATCCTTTCTTTTAGGTTGTCCAAGTGTTCCATAGCGCCGTGCCCCAACACTGTGGACTGCTTCATCAGTCGCCCCACGGAGAAGAAGATCTTCATGATCTTCATGGTCGTTTCCAGCGCGCTGTGCATCCTGATGTGCCTCTGCGAGATGGTTTACCTCGTCGGCAAGCGCATCTCCAAGCTGGTGAGGGCCCGCCAGGACAACGAGAGGTTCCGCTTTGCTGAGCAGCACGAGCTCACCAACATGGCCCCACCGAGGTCCCAGTACCGCAGGGCCGATCCGACGCTGACAGAGAGCCAGATGAGTTTAAACAAAACGGACAAGGTCAGAGACGGTGGTATAAGCACGACCTTGTAGGACTTGGTTGGGGGAGGGGGGGGGGGGGGGGGGGCACTGAACCATGGGGTTCTTTCTAACTGGTGGACCCTAATAAAGTTATTAGACCGAAAAGACTGTGACCCAGCTGAACATGGAACATCCATGGCTCTCCGTCAGAAGGATCGCAGACACTGGCTGTATGTTGAACACTGTGAAAGGAGAGGACTACTGGTATCGCTGCGTTTAGATATCACATGTTTTAATCTCTGTACTATAGGTCGCATCAGCTCATGGCTGACTATACCTGGACCAACATGCAGGAGTTGGCTTTTTAAAGCACGCGTCTGATGTTGCGTTGGAAGGGCATTGTTGATTGATTTGTTGAATCAACGTCAGGTGTGTCCTGTTACAGCTATGTCTCTCAGCGCTGGGGCAGTGCTAAAGAAAGGTCTGGCTTCAAGCGTTATCATTCTGGTATGAGGGGGGAGAAATGCTCTGACTTGTTTGTATTCTTTTAAACACAATCACAGTAATTTAGAGTCTTTAAGTCGTAGTGGTTTTTACACCACATGTCTGACCGGCGTTGGGGGGCAGGGTCACACACACACACACACACACACTGCACGACCTTTCACCAGGAAGGATCTCGAATGAGGTCCCCAAATTTAAAAGTTCACACATGGGTGCTCGGGCGCCAATGCTGATCTGGGGCTTTTGTCGAACCGGATCTGATCTGGACACCAAAACGCGTTACCGAAAGCCCCACGAGATGGATTTTCGTGTGATGTGATGTGTGATCCTGCAATTCTTAGATGCAGCTCAAGCTATTGCTTGTGTCTCCGAGCTGAAAAAAAAAATGTCGGCGACAGGAAAATCTGGGTTAAAGTCGTGTAAAAAAAAAAAAAAAAAAAACACTGCCGGGAATTTGATGAGCTGATGCCCCACGTCAAGCGTTGAGTCTATAAGAGGATATTTCTAACTAGCTTAATTAGCTGAGCTGGCAGGGTGAAGTTACAGGACAAGGTCACCATGTGTACCCCGGACACAACTACAGTTCAGAGCCGACTGGAGTCAAAAAAGTCAACTGGAATGTCGTAATGTGGTCCAATAGTTTTTTTTAAGACTTGTTTTTTATTGACATATATAGCGTTATATTTAATTGCTTGTTAAATAAAAATGCTGATCAAGCTCTGTGCCAAGACTGTCCGTCTTTACAGAAAGGTCCATTCTGGTATGTTTGTATACGCAGGGTTTGTAAATGAAGTTTGCTGCTGCTCCTAATACCAGTGACAAACTCACTCGAGAAACAGAAGGATTAACAAAAATCAACTTAAGCATCAGGTGTAAATAAACATTTATATTATATTTAACCTCTTGAGCCCGATGGAGTGGTACCAGGTCCTCTCCCGTGGTTACAAAAAGTCAGGATGGAAGATGGTTTATTTTTAAGAAGATATATGTTATAAAGGTTTGAAGCTTTCAGAATCAGGAAACCAACTGCATGTTGTCCAAACTACTGTATGTTTTATTACAATGTATTTTATCAATAAAGTCATGATTTATATAATGCTTGTCTAAGATGAACTAGACCGACGCAGGCCTGCATAACTGTGATCACCGTCTCGCTCAGTGAATTGCATGATGGTTAGTGATTTTGTCCGACTTGCCATGGAGGCTCAACTGCATTAAAAATGGAAATCTGAGAGGAAAAAGACGCGTGCAGTTTTGTGACCTAGGTGCCATTGAATCTCTCAAAGGGCTACAGCAGCGAAGTGCTTGATGGGAAATTACTTGCCTATAAATGGAGCTAAGCGCTTAGCTCGTACAAGCTTCTATTATCCTTTTTCATCATTATTCCACAATGTTTATCTACAAGGCCGTAAGCAGTAACACATGTATTTAATGAGTATATTGCTGGCATTATTAATTCAACATATTTGGACATTGTCCAAAAATCCAACCTGGACAGAAAAGTTCTGCCTTTCACATGCAGTATTCAACCCCCTTGATTTGATTTAGAATGAGCTTGCGTCTCATTAAATTGCCGTGTTTTGCAGTTCATGCAATCACTGCTGTTGCTGCTGTATATTATCTCAACTTGATTTTAGTTTTATCATTATAATTTTAATTATTGTTATTGTTTATTTTGTTGTTGCAGCTAAGTGGAATCCAACCATCATAGATTGTATAATTTACTCATAAAATAGCCTATTGTGCACATGAATTAACTTATTTAGTTGGTTAAAAAGCAACAATTTTATCACAGAACGTCAAACAAAAGTTGGAATAAAAACAGTTGAATTATGTTCTGTTACCACTAGATGGCAGCATGTCCCACGTTGACAATACCTGTTAATGTATCCATCTATATCAGAGGTCTTCAACAGGGGGTCCACGGCCCCTAGGGTGTCCGCGGAGGTACTGCAGGGGGTCCGCGAAATTTTTGGTTGATTAGACAATAAAAAAAAAAAATGTAATTTTCTTTTCTCTAAACATGAATCTGACCATTATTTTAATAGTTCAGTATTGTATGAAAGATAACAGGTATCTTTATGCATGGCAGTGGCACTAATAGGCCATCACTCATTTTTCGTTTCCACATTTATGTTTAAAATGAAAACATCAGTTTGAATAGCTTGTATGCATGATTATCATGCAATTGACAGACAATGTTGATATTGACATTGGTATCAGCTGACAAGGTATGTTTGTAAATGGCAGTGGCACGGCCTCCCTACTCACTGTACCTTGCACATGTTTAAAATAAAAACATGAATATATGAACCTGTGTATTATTTGAATAGCTTAGTATTGAATGCACAGTAAAGAGGTATGTTTATACACAGTACTAGGCCCATTTAATATAAAACACAATTTTATACAATATATATAGTCGGGGGTCCCTGCTCCATCTCTCTATCAGTTTTGGGGTCCTTGGCCTGAAAAACGTTGAAGACCCCTGATCTATATATTTACAGACATTTTAGGGATTTTTGTCTAGAGATTTGTTATTGTACAAAGGGACAGGGCGTAAAAGCAGCCAAAGTGAACCATCATTCATCAAGGTAAGAGCACAAATATTTACCCTTGAAGTCCCCTCCTGTTTAAAAGCACGTGCTGGTGGCCTGCATCAAGAGCTCTGAACACAGCTGCACATGTGGGCGGCGCAGGTACTCTAACCAGACGAGCCAATGTTGTTGCCTTCAAGTGCTTCTTTAAAACACATGGATTTCCCCCAGTTGCTTGTAGTTGCGTGGGCTACAATTTCACACGATATTATGTCTTATGGAAGTGAACCATAACGTTTCAGAAGAGGAATACATAGAACAGTTAGCGTTACAATTAAAGTCTTTTCCAGTTGTTTTTTTATTTCGTGGCTACTTTCATATTTGACAAATTGAAAATATCCGACGAGGATGGGATTCGAACCCACGCGTGCAGAGCACAATGGATTAGCAGTCCATCGCCTTAACCACTCGGCCACCTCGTCTGTGAGCAATAAGTGTTAACTCATAATATTTCGACATACAGTAGTCGTTATTAAAATATATGTGGATGTAGACCTGATTTGGTTCTGCTCAACATTTCGGTCGACGTTGCTGCTTTTACATTGTGTTGTACGGAAACGCGTAAGGCCAAATCTACTTCCACATCCCAGCGCATTATAATCCCTGCTAATGATACTACGAAAAACTAGCTACCTTTGGCTAATAGCATAACACGAACAACGTGAGAATTAGACGTTAACGTGTTTTACTCTGACCGAACAGCAACAATGTGCAGACTCATGTACAATACACGTGTCTGTCCACCACAAGGAGCCAGAGACCAACGAACAATTAGCTAGTTTAAGCCTCTGATAACGAACTGGACTTTACTCCAGCAGCTGATGTCAAACAAGCTGCCATAATTCATTGAAAATTATGTTGTAAAAAAAATAAAAAACACCACCTATGACATGTCATGCGCTCTCACACAATCCACTATTTAGATTCAAATGTTTGTCACGCAGACAAGTAATGTGAAGTGAAAATATGCAATGAGATGTGAGCTTAATGTGCCGAAAGAATAGTCTGGAATGCATGAAAACTGTAGCTAAAGGATGAAAATGAATATGCAGATATTGTTCTATTTATGACAAAATATTGGTGCAGGTGTGACCAGCTTATTATATGCAGATCACACGTGAATCAAGTGTGACTCAGGTCTGTGGAAGCAGCAATGTTCATGTTCACTGGTGTTTATTTATTCTCCCATTTTCATAATTAGCTGATTTAATGACAAAGCTTGTTTGTACCTTCAATCTAAATCATGGTTGCTTTGAATTACTTTTCATCAGAGACAGTTTGTATTCTCGTATCTACTATTTAACTGAATGTTTGTGTATGCATGATGTAGTAAGCACACAATAGGACTAGTCTTTAGTCTACTTCATCAGTGTGTCTTGAGGTGTGAATCAAAAGGCAGAACACAGACCGGGGGGGATCGAACATTTATTTACCCTTATTAAAAGTTACAATAAAATCATTGACATCTTCAAACGATAGCAAAATAAAGAGAACCAAAAATATTGGCGAAAACATATTTACAGAGACGGTTTGCAGATTAAAAAGCTCACATTTTGTACACAACCCCTGCATCATAAACTCTGAAATGTGAACACTGCAATACTCAAGAAGCTCAAATGTGGTTTTAGCCAGAAGAACAAAAGAACTAATCGAAATGCACGTACAAAGACATTGCTCATCTTCCACCTCCCCTCCTTGATTTTTTACTTTTCTATACATGACAAAATACTTGAAATTGTTTGGGGGGGGGGGTAAAACATAGGAATGTAGAATTCTAAAAATGAGTTAGAACTTTCTGAAAGGTTTATGTGTCCATATAACAGTCATTTCGAGTGAAGGAGATGCTCTGCCCCGCTCCGCTACGGTGACAATTTTTAGATCCCAAAAAAAAAAAAGAAGAGAGATGAGACAGAAAAAGAAAAATGTTATAGGGCTGCCACGCTGTTAAAAAAGGATGCTTCTCCGTGAACTGGGAAAATAAGTCAGTATTCCTGATTCGCTCCACATCCAATCCATTTACCTTCGCCACACACCAGTCCCCGTGTGTACCATGAGGGGGCGACACACGCCGACGCTTTGATCGTGAGAGGGCCCGGTGAGATTCCATCTGTCGAAGAACTAATAAAAGGCAGTGAACTGGTGGTTGACTCAGCAGACGTGATATATCCGTTGTCTTCTTCTCTAGTTTCGTTTATAACTTTTAAGAACGTGGCACGGGTCGCTCATATATATATTTATATACTTTTAATCTTGGAAAATCAGTTCAGGTGCCGCGGCTGGGGGGGGGGAGGGGGGGGGGGGGGGGGGGGGGGGGTGCAGTCACTCTGCCTTGGCCTCACCCTCAGGGGCCGCAGGTGTCGTGTCCTCAGCAGGGGTGGCGGCGGCAGCGGTGGCCTCCTCGGCCGGGGCAGCCTCTGTGGGTGGGGCCTCCTCCTTCGCCTTGGCCTCTCCCTCGGGTGCGGCCTCAGCAGCAGCCGGAGCTGCGGCGGCGGCGGCCTCGTCCTCTTTGGCCTCGGCGGCCGGCGTCTCCTCTTTGGTTTCCTTGGCCGACTGGCCGTTCTCCTCGGCCGTCGGGGAGGCGACCTCCTCCTTGGCCTCCTCGCCGCCCTTCTTGCTCTTCTTCAGCGAGATGCCCTTGAACTTGAAGGAGTTCTTCAGGGAGAACTTCTTCTTCTTCTTGCCCTCCTTGGCGCCCTCGCCCTCCGGCTTGGCGGACTCGCCCTCGGCCACGGGGGCTGGCTCGATGGCGTCCCCGGTGCCGTTATCGCCCTCCTTGGCCGGTTCGGCTGTTCCGTTTCCATCGGCGGCTGCGGCCACTTCCCCGTCGGGCTTGGCCGACACGTCACCGTTGGATTTGACGTGACCGTTCTCCTGCAGAGAAGAAGGACTCATTAGTCGTGGATTTAAGTAATCAAACTGGGCCCAAAATAAACATGTTGCCTCTGCAAAATGGAAAAATATTTCACTCGTAAACAGATGGATAAACTGTAGATGAAAATGTGCACCGCATTCCAAATAAAAGGGATCTGACATATGACAGATCACAGCATTAGCCCATTTACTCCACTAGTTAATCCATGTTATACTTGAGGAAAGCTGCTTGCACTGACAGTGGTGTGGGGGGGGGGGGGGGGACGACGACGACAGACAGCGGTTTGCATGACTACTAAGCAGCCACACGGGGGCAGTAGTGCTGCATTCAAACGTCAACACAGCTAGCGGGTTTGGGGAACAAAGGAATCCCCATGAAACCTGCTTTCTGCTCTCATCCCAGAGCTGCAGCTCCCATCTCCCACCGCTCTCTGCGCGAGCTCGGTGTGGCCAAAATACAGCAGCACACACATCGGCATATTCAATTAAGCGACTGCACTCACGAGGGACCGTGAGTCCAAGTTCATCAACCTGTATTGCAATGCGCTTTGCGTTGTATCAAATAATGCATCTTCTGATCTGGGGGTTTAGATTCAAGCGAGCCACTCTGTACTCATCCCAGCTATCGTCAACGCACATTTTATTCCACTCCGTGTTGAAACTAGTCGAACAACACGAGACACAAAACGCATAAATGTATATTAGTTTCGGGGCAGAGGTTTTTTTTTTTTTTTTTTTTATAAACTGGCGCCCGTCTCCGCCGCTTTGTTTGCAACTCCGCAAAAAAAAATGCGCCTCCAGCAGAGCGCATTTGCATCCTTTGCACCGCTCCGCGCCTTTTGTTTTCGACGTCGAGCGCGACTACCGCCCCGACCGCAGTCAACTCATGAGAGAGAACGCGGTCAAAACACACGCTTCTACCCGAATATGTCGTTCTCAGGTCTAATTTTGCGGGTGAATTGCCCCCACCCCCACCCGGGGACCGGCGAGCGGAATTAACAAAAGGCAGGTCTGGTGCGCGCCGAGCGGGGACGAGCACGGCCACTCGTCGGCTACTCTGGCTGGAGGTCCCCCCCTGTAGACAACCATGTTATTTATTTCATTGGCCCTGTAGCCACGCGGGTTAACGCAGGAACGGGTCTGCTCTCTGTGCGGAGCGTGAAAGAGCAACAGCAAGGCATCGCAGCGGCACCCCACGCTGCCTTGTGGGCGTTGGGTGCCATGTGTCTCCTCGAGTGGCCTACTTCACTCACCTGGCCGTTGGCTTTGGCGGCGGCAGGGTCGGCAGCGGCGGCGGCTTTCCCCTCAACAGCAGCTACTCCACCCTTGGACAACGGGGCTCCCATTCTCTCTTACTGTATGTTAGAAACAAAAAAGAAAATCGAAAAGAAAAACCTCGAGGAGAGTTTTGAGGTTTAAAAATCCAGCGCCGGGATCGGGTAAGGTCTTGCCAAAGAGGTGAAACAAATCCAACCGGATCTCCTTCTCCCTAGCTAGGTCTGGAAACGAGAAGATCCCCCTTCGCTGAGTGCGGACCCCACGGCGGCTGAGCTCAAATTAAAGGAGGTCGGTGATGAGGCTGTGAGTATTTCTACCGCGCCTCAAAAATCGACCGGAGTCTCCTCCCATGGGCGGGGCAGGCGGGGATTTTGTCCAATCTGCAGCCGGGGGACGGGCCTCCTTCGTCCCCCTCCCCCCCCCCCCTCCCCCTATGTCACTGCCACAGTCTGCTCAGCAAGACCCGTTCCACTGTTTCACATGCCTGGAAGGTTTTGGGGCATTTTGAGCTTTTTAAACTTTGTTCATCAACAGCACTGAGATCATACAGGTCGCTGGCAATTGTATTTTCATAACAAATTTTATTTTCATAACAAACTATGGAAAAAGTACGATAGCATGATGGACAAACAATGCCATAAATGTTATGATTCATGGTATGAATGCTGCGGTGAGAACAGCATACACACCACAGAAGTATTTTATCCTCAGATCAGTGGATCCTAAACCTAAAGTTCGAAAAGGGGAAATAAAAAAAACATATTTGCCATTCAAACCAGCCGATCTGGGAAAGGGAGCATCACTTGTTTTGGTTTAAGTCACTGCTCCAAGATACATGCCCTTACAAAAATGAAAGCTAGAAAGGCTGAAAAAGACTGAGAACCAGCGCAGTGATTGTTCCAAGCTCATTGTTTTCAGCCTCCATTCACTGTGTGTTACTCTCGTGGTAAACTTGGTATGAAAATAACGCCAACTTCTTTACAGTTTCAAAGAAAACCCTCAGGTGGTCTTGACGATCAGATTTTGTGAAAAAGGCTGTGAAAAAGTGACAGGCCCGGCTTTCCAAGAGTAAACTCGTTACATAACGCACATCCCGCCTTGCACTCGCTGGGGACCCTGCGATGGCACTGGGGCTGCTTTGTCACTGACCCAGACAGGGAGACAGTGAATCAGCCTGTCAAGCCGCTAATGAGGTCTCTTGGCCAGACGAGCGAATCCCACGATCGCAGCAATGACACTGCATTTTTTTTTTCTTTCTTCATTGGTAACCCAAAGCTGACGGGTTTCCTCTTGCGACCCGGCGAGGTCAGGGGGGGGTCATTGTGTTTTAAGCTGAGGAATAGACTGCTTCCATAGACCGGCATGTCATGAGACGAGGTCATACATGCGTTCTGGTATGCCAGCTGTCTCCTTTTCAAGCCGTTACTCTCAATTGTGGCAACTTTAAGTTATCCCTTCTTTCCCATCCACGAGGCCCCTCATTTATCCGGCAGACGAACCCGTCTCAACAAAACGGCTCTCTGTCTGCTTGTCATCTTTATGGGACTTCATTAAGCGGAATTTATGATTTCATGTATTCTTCTGAGGCATTCCTTTATAGCCCCATATGTCTCTCTCTCTCTCGCTCTCTCTCTCTCTAGGCTTTCTGTAATTGTTTCCACCGAGCTGATGGCACACGTGACGACCTCCTCCACGCATACTCATACGAGCGTGTCACAGCCGTGGTATGCGGGGCATGCACGGCCCGGAGAATGATCTCCATCCATTCAGTGGGCTGAGCGTCCCACAGTGGAATACACCCTCAGGGTTCTGCACTCCTACCAAACCAACCACCACCACTCCTCCATACATTCACCCAAACCTGGCTCATATTGTCTGTGCAACTCTCGTGTTGTTCTGTCAGCATTTCAGTGTTAATGATCTGTAAATGAGAGTATGAAAACTTTAAGCAACCATCACTCCAATCATTTTCTTCGTCTCTGTATGCTGAATGGGAAGCTAGCACCAGCAGCCGATTAGCTTAGCTTGGCCTGCAGACTGGAAACATTGAGCCTTGTTTTTACACATTTGTGGGGGATTTTAAAACCAGATAATACGTGTTCATTAACGAGCTTTGGAGTAACATGTATTTGTTACCTTTAGACAGAGACGGCTAGCTGTTTCCCTCTGTTTCCAGGCTTTGTGCGAAGCTACGGACACGAGAGTGGTGTGGATCTTCTCATTTCACTTTGTCTTACACACATATTAGTGCAGACGCAGACTTAATGAATGAGCACACACACACACACACACTTATGGTGCACACACCGAGGTGATGACAAGGCCTGATTTCCTTGAGAAAAATCGTGGCTGGAGGACTTCCCCTGTCCTCGACCTGCCTACTTATTTCTGTCACGTTCAGCATGGCGCTTCTTCTCCTCTTCACACACTTCCCCCCCCCCCCCCCCTTCCGAGCTAGTCAATGCCCCTGTTTGTGTGAGTGCCCACTTTGCTTGGCCTGACACAGGATGAGCTCCCAAATCCCGCTAAAAGCCTTCATTGTCTCTCTCTCTCTCTCTCTGCGAGACAACTGATGAGCATGACAAGTAGAAAGAGAGGAAAAAAGAAGAGAGAGAGGAGGACTGGAGCGAGGGAGGAGAATCAGAAACATGTCTCTGGGGTTCCTTTTGCTTGAGGGAGGAGAAAAGTTATCTTCATGACAGTCACCTTGAACACATTACTTGGGCATATCAGCGTGATGAATATGTAATTTCCCTTGGTTCCTCAGTTCGTCAGCAATTCATGCGTGCACAATCACAAAAACAAGAGTGCGGTCTGTTTCCTGTGCATTTCCTATGTGAGACACTGATGGTTACAAATCTGGCGCACCGCTAAGAGGCCGAAAAACCTCAATGAATTCTGTTATGCCATCCGATGAGGCACAATTGTAAAACAGCGTTTACAATAAGAAATATTGGTCCGGGAAAAAAATGGCCAAAAAGTGGATTATTATAGTACACATTATAGTTCCAAAACATTTGAATATGTCACAAATGTGGTATCCAAGCAAACATGTAAATTTCATTTAATAAGCCTGAATTAGTGTGGTATAAACAGAACATTTGCATTGCCAAGCACCTAATTACAAGGAGAATCAGGTGCACAGCCCCCTTCACTGCCATGAATAGGGGTGCGTAGACTTAAAAGAAAGCCCTTTGTAATGCTAATTATTTTGATCAACTGGCTTATTGACTCCAAAAAGGCCCTCACCAGCAGGCAGCCACAAAGCTGCACATGGCTTGTGCAGACGATTCTGTCTGCCGGCCTCTGGCAGTGCCTCACGGAGGAGGAAGAGGAGGAGGAAGAGGATAGTAGCTGGGTGTCCGATGCTCAGCCGAGCTTGCATGTTGGACTCGACTCATTGATAAAATAGTGGTTCGTCCAAACGCAACCTCTAAAAACCAACAGCAATCATTTTGATGCGAGTAGAGTTCACCCCCCCCCCCCCCCCCATCTCTCACTGTGCCTAAGGTGGCAGACATGAGCGACACACCCCTCCCAACATTTCTATGTGCGTGCAGACATGCCACAGAGCCGGTTGCCATGGCAACTGCTGCTTCCAGCGACGTCTCCGGCTGATGCTGTTTAGTGGGAACCCAGTGGAAGAGGATGCGGCTCCGCCGTTGTTTTTGTTTGCCTTATCATCCCCGGCTTGTTTATTTTGAGATGACTTTGACCCCCCCACACACACACACACACACACACACACAATTCTTTGCAGCCGAGCCTCTCAACCTCTGCGGCCGCGGAGAATTGAAGCGTGGTTTCCTTTTAACCTTTACCCTTCGCCGTCTCCCCAACAGACTCCATTTTTATTACTTCCTCATCATAAATTATTTTTCTCGAAGTGTTTGCTTCTCCACGTGTGCTTCTCTGGCATCAAGGCTTTGGTTGTTACCGGCAGATTCACCGAGCGGTGCTTTGTTTCCATCTGTGGTCACAACATGCGGGCCAGGTAGAGAAGGCAGCGAGGGATGGAAACAGATGGCGAGACAAGAAAAAAGGGAGGGTGAGGGGTTAAGAAGTGCAGAAAGCGTTGATGAGTGAAGCAGAGGGAGAGTATATGGGGCTGGGCATAATGTCTATATGTGTGTGTGTGTGTCAGACAGGGACATACAGTAGCAAGGCAGCTCATCCCCACTGCCAACGGCACTGCGGCGTTACTAGGTCAGTGTGCCATCATCTCATTCATCATTATCACAGCCTGCTCGTCCTCCTCCGCTCTCCCTCCTCATCCCTCCCACACATTCTTTGCAGTTGCTCTCTTCTTCCCGCAATGGGAGACACGCCGAGCTTCGGAGGGCAGAATGGGAAAGTAAAACGCACTGAGACACGCCTGAGCAGGGAAACAGCGAAATCATCTTCCTCTTATGAGCAGACAAAAACAACAAAATTGTGCATCACCGTGTACGCCGAGTCAGATAAAATCAATACCATCTCTCATATCTGTGCGCCTAATGGCGCCGGGGGGGGGGGGGGGGGGTTAGCTTAGCATGAAGACAGGAGAAAACAGCTAGCTATTTTGTTTGGTTACAACAACATAAACCAAAGTGAGTAAAGACAACAATGCGCGGTTTTACGGGTACTTAGGCGCCACACAGGTTTCTTGCCCAGGTCGGAGCCGAGTGACTTCCAGAAGACTCCGCTGGTCGCCTGACAAGAACTTAGGCCGAGGCCTTGGAAAGGCACGTAAGGCTGGAAACCCAGTGACCCCTGCTAAAGACACGCGACTCATTAGAAAAGTGTCAATAATATAAAAATGACCGTTCATCACATACACGTCTGTCAAAAAAAAAAAAAATCGCAGGACGTCAGATGTCCCGTGAGAGACAGAAACCAACTATCCCCGGGGGAATTCAGTTTAATTTAGCAGGACACACTCCAGAACCAATAGAGCACTATGGGCTGTAATTCATGACAGCTTTGCATTCCTGCATATTAGAGAAGGGCCTGAGTGATATCGGTCCACACAGACATCTCCCCTGCTGCTCAGGAATAACTGGCAGCATGAGTGGCGTTTGTTTGGTACACACAAAGACATTTATACGACAACAAACACTTGGGTGCAGCCGCATGCAAATGAATTCCCCCCCCCCCCCCCCCCCCACCACCACCGCTACACACACACATACAGACTCATTAGCTCACTTCTGGGTTGTCTGCTAGCTGGGGCTTTTTTGTTTTTGTTTTGGCCAATCTGTGAGATCATCACTCTCTCCGAGCCACCGTCAGTTTTTGCCTCTCCCCCGGCTCCTGAAACCCCCCCGCCTCTCCTCCTCCTCTTCCATCCTCATTGTAATGCAGATTTAAGGGTCGGGTGGGGGATGGGAGCCGAGAGAAGAGGTTTGTGTGGAGAGGCTGTGGTTGGTGTATGACCTGGCAGCCCTGCTGGGCCTCAGCGGGCGGTCCGGCGTGGGCTGGGTGGGGGGAGGGGAGCCCGAGAGAGAGCGAGAGAAAGAGAGAGCTTTGAGGGTTATCCGACAGCCTGGACACATGACTCAGACATCAGATAGCAACATCCCGGCCTCTTGAAAAAAGATGGCAGACGCGCCGCTCGTATCTCCATTCACCATGATCTCATCCAGGAGTGGAACTGAGAAGAATGTGATGTTCGATGGCGTTTCTGCTCCGTCTAGACATAATGAGCTTAATGTGACCGAGGTCCTGTTGTTGTTCCCCTCAGTCATACACTAATACCATGTCGAACTAACTGCAAAACGAATAGAGATCATAATTTGCAAATGGTAGTGCATTCATCTGTGTATCCTTCTGTGTGGCACTGAAAGCCATTACCGAAACATTGCTAATTTGCCCACGCAGATTGTTCAGCTGTTGCTGAATAAGGTGTTGTGGTAAGTTTTTTTTAAATTTTTTTATTTTCTGCAAATGTGTCAGGGTGTGTTGTGTTATTGTGTGTCTGCGCATTTAGGGTCGGTCTAGTTCTTAAGACCGCAGCTTAAGCTACGGCCACGCTCGTCCCAGCTGTCGGAGAAGTCAAACCCTGACTTATTTACAGAGCCCCTACCCTCCTGTGACAATGCACCCCTCCCATCCCCCCTCCTAGCAAACACTCACACACACCAGAATGGAGGGCAGAGATGGTAGAGAGCAGTCTAGAGTCGATACTGGGCCATTGTGTTGTAATGAGCCGTGTGTGGGATGGATTCATTGACTTTGCTCCTCTTTTTGTGCTGAAAAAAAAAGAGCCTGTTGTTGACTCCTCATCCCCCATTTGATTACACTGAATTGCACTCAAAACGCGCACAGTTGCGTGCCTCTTTCAATTCGGGTTAGACTTTTATTATAATAATTACAACTGTGTGATCATTTGTAATTTCCCGGCCATGCTCCACGTGGGTCTGAGTGCAGGTTCAATAACAGAGGCACAGAGAGGTGGATGTTTGCCAAAGGAGATGCAGGTCCTCCAGCTGAAGGATGCCCCTCCCACTCGACTTAACTCAGTCGCTTTAGTGTCATTTGTTTTGCTCAGCTTTGGCGCGATCCATTCTTCGGTTGTCATTTTGCTGCAGTTTTCCAGTTCCCCCATCTGCCATTGCAGCTGTGTTGTCATGGAGCATCATTGCAGCGTGTTGCGCTTGTTCGCGCGTGACCTATTTATAACCCACCCCTTCAATCTCTTGCCCCCGATTCCCTCTCTCTTGTCCTCCTCCAGTTTATCAAAACGTGGTTACGTAAAAAAAGAAAGAAAAAAAAAGCAACTCCTTTTGAAGCAGCGTTGGGTCGTCGCTGGGGCATGAACATCTCTCTGAGTTATTAAATAATTCAGAAGAAGGGGTGAGGTCTTGCGTCTGGGTTATTGAGAGATATTCTTAGCTCAAAAGTGGCATAACAGAGACTTGAGTGCCACGTGTTTTTTGAAATGTTGAAAGTCACCTTTCAACTGAAGCCAGAGCTTTTTCCTCTTCCATAATGTGATGTATGTCGGAGTGAAAAGCACATTTCTATATTGTTAGATCAGTGGTGGTTAGAAAGCCGTGATATTGCTCCGCTAGCTGCAGCGGCCAACGAGCGGTCAAGTGCAGGTTTATGTGAGAGGTCAGGATCAGCCAGTTGTCACAAATCACTAGTTGGTATTGGATAAGTTAAAGTTATCAAAAGTATGCTACAGGAAGAGAAAATAAAATGCATTTTTGATTTAAAAGCATTATTTGGCACATTTCAAGAGACGGCTGAATTATTAACACAGGGACACGTTATTAAAACTCTGAAAACAAATGTTTTGTTTCTCTGCATCTTTACATGTTTGCCTTGTCTCTCAACGGACCAGCAATGTTTCCTCTCATTTGTGCTTTAAGTCATCTAGAACCGATCAACTGTGTTTGCAGGGCAGCACTGACCTCGTCTCCACTGGTCTGCTGAGACAGCTCGCATTGATCTATTCTAGCTTGACCAACCTGCCCAGTTGAGTCTGCATTAGGCTCCCGCTAGCCCACCGGTGAGCCCTTATAACCCGCGACGCCACGACCCAAAAGTGATTGCAAGTGATTGATTAGGGATTGATCGGGAAGGGGGCGTGAGGTAAGGATGTGGGTGCTGCGGGACAGTTATTTACGCTTTGTGTCTCATCAGGAAGTCGGCGCAAGCCGAGATTTACTGTTACTGCCCGTATTACTCTCTTGAACATTCACCCCCTGTCAGCGCCTGATATACCACCCTGACAGGGAGATACATTAAAAACAAAACGGGATGAATATATCTCCCGCTGACAGGCACAATATGAAAGACACCTGCTCCGACGAGGGGAGAAAAAAAAGCCATTTGTCAGTTCCAGAGGGAGACACTTTCCTTTGTGCGACTTCCCGCTTCGGGGCTTACCAACAAGGTCGTCATGGGTGAGCTGGGAGATCAATTGTAGCAGTTAGGAGACCCTTCGTATCTCCCGCCATCAGAAAGGGACGGGCAGTGACAGCAGGCATGGTAGTGGGGTCAACGGCGTCGCTTGGCGCAGGACAGGAGGTTTTGCGCTATATGATCAGGTGCTCCCGGCGGACTTCCATTGCATCCACAAATACCCACACATGTAAGCCGATCACGCACCATTCAGGTACCGTGTGGGAGTTAATCTGCTTTTACCGAATGACAATGGTTTTGATATATATAGGAGGCCATAATTTGATGAGATTGTCGGTTTCTTTATTGATGTCATTCAGGATTTAAGCCCATGGATGTGTAACATAAGCACATTACCTGTGTCACATGGAGAGGGCCGGAGCGACGTGGTGCACGCACAACAGGAGCAATTTGATCGCTGTCCATTGTGGCCTGATTTCTGTCGCCTGTCGGTGAGGCTTGCCCTCGGGGAAAGTGGTTCATTATGGTAAGCAAAGACCGTTGAACTATCAAGGCTATTTGGTGTCACGATTTTGTCCCTGCAGCGTATGATGGATGTCGGTGTGGCTGGTCACGGGGCAGCTCCTTTTACATTCGCTTAAGAATTTGCCCAAAAGGGGCTCATTCCTGAAACATTCCAGGGTGTCCCATTTTTCTCCCCGAATTTGAAAGTATGGAGACAAACAAAACCATGATAGTCTTACATTCCAGCTGTCGTAGAGTTGGGGGTTGGGGGGGGGGGTTCCCAGAATCGTTGACAACCCCAGGTTGTTAGGATTTAATAGATGGGCAGGTAATAAACTGGGCATTTAAAGGGCTGTCTGCTTTTACGCTCTCTGCGTATTCATGAAGGGAGGATTCATGAAGGGAGATTTATGGGAGCGTCATGGGAAAGTTTGCTGGGTGCAGGCAAGTTGTCCCTCCTAATGGACCGAGAGACCTCAGTGCCCTCAAGGAAAGGGTCATCCAGGGTAATTAACGACCAGGCGCTCTGACTGGCTTGATCTCTGCTCCGGTGCCGTCATCAAACACCTCAAACCTTCAGAGGGTCCTGCTTGGCTCCGAGTTGACTCAACAATCCTCTGCACACCTGTGTGTGTGTGTGCCGCCCCCACACGTCCCCCACGCTCACGCAGACACTCTCAAGGTTGTCTAAGGGTGTCGTCTCGGGCTTGATCGATGAGCATGTCACATGCGTGTGTGTGTGTGTGTGTGTTCCTAAAGTGCTGTGTCACGGTATAACGAGGTTGTTTCAGGGCAGTAATGGCTTGGCTATAGGCGGAGATAAAACTTAATGAGCTGAATGCCTCGGCATTTACAGCTGAACACAGAACACAACGCCACACAGAGAAGCGGCGGCTCTCTCTGCCGGGCGTGTTTCTAACGTCCCAACCTATAGACCCCATCTCCTTCCTCCCTTGTCCAACCACAGACTCGATCGCCTTATAAGGGCTGAGAGAGTTCGGGGCCTCGAGTAGCTTGGCAGCAAAGCGAGCGACTGTAGCGCCTGATGTATGGCCTTGTTATTCCGAATAGAGAAGAGGGAAACGGCTGATTATTGATATCTGCTAAGTGTCCGGGATGAGTAATGCGGCTGTCCAACCAAGCAGCTGTTCACCAAGCTTCTGGCAGGTGGAGAAAATCAATAGCGAGACGCACCTTTCAGATGAGGATAACGGATGAGAGAGAGGGGGGAGGGGAGAGGGGGGGGGGGGGGGGCTGGGGCACTGTAATGGAAAGATACCCATCTCTTGCTTTGGCTCGGGCCTCTCCAGCAATTGCACAGACAAGTGAAGACAGCAATGAAAATGACGGTGATGAAAGCCAGTCCGAGAGATGTTGGATTTCAAAAAGGACTGCATGTTTGATCGCCGGCTGTCTTTGGTACTGTTGTGGCTTTGCAAACAGAGGCTTTCCACGATCCCTTCGTCAATTCACTGTCAGAGGCAGAAGAGCCATTATCACTCTCGGAATGGAATCAGCCATCAGAGTGACTCTTCCTCCAATTGTCTTCCCCCCCTCCCGCATAGGCTCAGATGCATCCTCACAGACATTAAGTCAGCTCTCCCTGCAGACATGAGGCACATTCCCTCTCTGAACCCCCCATTTTTCACTTTTTCATCAGCTTGCATCATCACACGTCACATCTCATCCACTGATTCGTTACAGATGTGGCTATGCGGTCCTGCATGCACACATACCCGATTGTGGTCAGTAAGACGCACAGTGGCTCCCGAGGGTCCCTGATTGGCGCTGTCAGAGTGAAAAAAGATACAGTAATGTCTCTGTCAAATTACAGCCAACGCCACATCGCAACTCTTTCTCCTCCCTCTTTACCCCTCTCTTCCTGCCCATTTCGGTCCCTCCGGAGGCTCCTCTCTAACCCTCTGCTGCCATGCAAATGGATTAATCTTGTAGCTCCCAGTCTGAGGGGAGGGTAGAGTGGTGCGCTTGTGTCAGGGCTCAGTGAAATATGCATGTGTGTATCCACATTTCGAGTGTGTGTGTGTGTGTGTGTGTGTACGAGAGGGTGAAACAAAAAACAAGACAGAAAGAGGGAAACGGATGGAGGAAGAGTAATTCAGTGAGTAAGGGCAGGCAGAGAGAGAGAGAGAGAGAGCGAGGGAGACGAAACGCAACATGTAGTTATGAGACGATGACAGTCGCATCTTCTCTGCATATTTCTACATCGTGACTAGGATGCAGAAGGACAGGGTCGTGAAGCTATGTAAAGATCAAGTGTGATCTGTACATATGCTCTTTTCGGGCAAACGTTCCTCACATAGAGTCCTAAAATAGAGTCGTATCCATTAGTAAACCATGCGCCTGCTGTGCATCCCGGCTCTTTGCTCGTACCCTTGCAGCAGAGTGAGGAGGGGACAGTCAAAGGGAGTCTGGCTGTGAACAGAGCCGGATCTGTGTAAAGCCCTCAGTCACTAGTAGCACTCGTGTCAGCCAGTGCTTGCAGCGCCTCTACATTATTAAAAACGGTTTGATGGTCGAATCACATTAAATATTGACTCTCGTCTCGCCATTTACTGCAAATCCCCCCCCGTCATTTCTGACTCCACCTCTTCCCCCTTGCGACCACCTGCTGCCCTCATATTGCTTTCCTCTCACTCTCACTCTCACTCTCCCTGTTGACTGAGCAGCGGCATCAATGACGGGGATCTAAGTGGTTGCCATGACAATGCCATGGCGACAGTGATGGAATTCATTTGGCACGGCAGCGAGTTTGAACCTGAGGAACCTCACATCTGGTAGCTGTCGGCGAGAAAGTAGACCTCATCACCCCCGTCTGTAAACACAGATGTAATAAAATAAAAAGATGAGAGATGGAGTCAAGCGTGTTTAACTCACTGTGCTCTGTTGCATAATTGTGTAAAATTCCACAAAACCTCAGATCAAGTTCAATGCCTGCATTTTACAATAACTTTTTTCTGCAATATCGGTGCATGGCAACTAAGTTACGGTTAACTGTTAAAGTTAAAATGTTAAAGGGGAAATTTGTGACCATGGCAAATAAGTTATAATTTTGGTATGATTAGAGTTAGGTAACTTAAAACAAGTTGTTAAATAAGCACTTCACCCATTTAGCACTTCCCTAATGTTGGACTCCCGCTTGGGCAGTTTTAAAAAAGTATCAAAAACGATGCAGCAGAACCTGAGATATCGACTGTTTTAGTCCACGCATTGTGACCCAGAATGCAACTCTCCAATCAGTCCTGATGGTTAATGCAGTCCATGAAATAAAAGTGTCCAGTGTGCGCTATATTGACCGAGAAAGCTGATCTATGCCTTCATGTACCAGGATGAGCGGCGAGTTCGCTACATTACACAAGCTCTCTTTTAGCTTATAAATAAACAAAATAAACTCACAAAATGTCAATGAAGGAAATATTCCTTCTATTTCTTTTACACTGAACTACTGGACAAAGACAAAATAAAACTCACCAAATCAGCTCCACTGTTCTGAGACACTGTACAAAACTCTGGTTTGGTAGAAATAAATCCCTAATTCAGAAAGTGTAACAATGTGAAAATATCCCCCCCTCTACACACTGCTTTCCCCCGCTGTATCTACGCCATGCCAATTTGCCCCGCTGCAGCGGCTCGTCGGCGGCTCTCATCCCTTCTTTTCAGAGGCAGACCATTAAGTGAGAAAAATGCAATGACAAAAATAGCCCCAGAATCGCTGCGCTGGCCTTGGTTGCCTTTTCCAGTTTCTCTTCAGAATCCTGAAGGTCTCCAGCACACGTCTATCCGACTGAGGAGTAAAACTTTAATGTAACACACACACAGCTCTCTCTCTCTCTCTCTCTCTCTCGGTTGTCGTCGGCGACAGCATCCGACAAAAACTGCCCACGCTGACATTCATTAGAGCAGAATTATTCAGTTTCTGTTGACATTAGAGGGCAATATGAGCAAAGGCTCCACCAGTGGGTGTTTGCTCTTGGCAGTTCCGCTTCTGGAGGGTCCCCGCCGGCCATATCCTCCCCACCACAGCTTCCAGCCTCTAGCGGCCCTGAGCTTGCCTCTCTCTGGCTCAATATCTGACTCATCCAAAAACAATCAAATGTACATTGTAAAAAAAATCCTCATCCATAACAGCCTCTGCTCACACACAGTTTGCTTTTGCAGCTACCAAAGCTGAAGTAGCACTCTGCAATTCTTCCTTGCCTTCGACGACGTCACTGTCACGTCACTGGATGCAAGAAGAGCAACAGATTTTGCAACATTGGCAAGAACTGCAAGCTTTTTTTCCACACTACATCCCTAACTCAGATAGGGATGTAGTCTTCATTTAACGGCCACAGTGTTCCCTCTTTGGGGTAAAGAAGTCGGTTTTGCAGTGGACGATCTGCACACCGCACAGCACTCGCCTCTCGTTCCACCGCACTCACCCCTCTCCTGAAGCCTTGCAGCAGATGAGGAATCATGGGAGGTCAGGGTGGGCGGGGTGGGCGGGAGTTTAGCGATATGACATCACATCCATCATGGCTGCCACAGGCTCCCAGCTGCCACCAGCTGTTGTACATTAAGCAAAGTGCAGCAGGCGGATTTGGCTGAGCCAGTTATCGGATAACTCAATAACATTACTCTGTTAGGGGGCCCGCCTTGAGCTCTTTATTTCATAATGCGTCGTGGTTTTACCACGCGGCCCGCCATCTAACCCCTCAGGAGCTGTGGAGAACTTCTAAGCCGATTACCGTTTATGGGTCACCATGATTGGCCTTTGCTCATCGGTCAAGTCTTACCACACCGTGTCGTCTCTATCTGGGAAAAACCGTGTTGACATTATGTTATTGTGCAGATGGAAGTACTGAATTTCATCAAGCAAGGCCATCAAATCAAATGCTCCATGTTTCCCTGGCCCCTGGCTTACACCCTCAACTTGGCCGGGTCTTAATGCTTTCATGGAAGTAGGTTAAGTGCCTTGTGCCAACACAGGGTGCCACACAGCGAGGCCGCATTAATCTGAGCCACCACCACAAGTCTCCAACAAGAGTTCTTTGGCGAGTTCTGGGAGCTCACACAAACTCCCGATGACTACAGAGGAGGGGAAGTTCTGAAAGAAATGCCAACATTTTTTGACCCCCCTTACTGGTTCGCTGTCGGTGCGTGTGTGTGTTCAATGTGTGTGTGTGTGTGTGACTGAGAGAAACAGAAAAAGAGATAGAGAGTGTGTGCAATATGTGGCGGGGCCTTTTGACACTAATTGTTTGGGATGGAGGTGGCAGCTGTAGGAGCACTCGGGGGCAGAAAGGTGATAGTTTGACCCCGCCCACCCTCTGGGCTCCACTCAAGCCGTGTCCACACTAATGGAGATACATTTGAAACACCCTCTTCTTCTTTACGTTTTAACCTTCATCCATACTAAATCGGCCTTCAAAAACAGAGCTAAAAAAGACTCCTGGGGAGCGTACAATAAATAAGCTCTGGAAACGAGGAAGATTTAGCTTTTTGAAAACAGTTGTGAAACCTTCACAGACCTGGTTGAGTAAGGAAAAAAATACATTAATGCACATGCTGTCAGGGTCTTTATACAGACTATCATCCTCCAGTGGCAGGACAGGTATACAGGTATCGATGGACATCTTTTGGGGCCCTATATTTATGCTTGGTATCCGGTCTAAAGTGTTGAATGTTGTGACGGGACAGACAGCATATATCGCACATCGTCAGTGCGTGGGTCAGATTATTCAACAAGAAAAACATTTTTCCACTAGTACTGCCCTTTTAAGAAATTTGCTATATCTCGCTGCCAACCCGAGGCCCTTAATCATAGGTTTTAGTCAGTATTTTGTCCATAAAACACAAATTACATCAGTAAGGCTTAAGCAAAGATTTGATCCGAGCAAAGTAGTTAAACAGTGCCAATAAAACAAACCATAATACTAATGAAATGTATGATAAAGATTTGAGTCATTTTATAGGGCTCCGGGTTGTTTCCTCTCCCCAATCCAGAGCCTCATTATTTGCCATCTATTCAAAATAACAACTCCCCGTGTTAACTATCGCCTCCTCCCTCCAGACTGCATCAGACAGCCTTTACCTGCTCTTTGCTGCTAGCGCCTGTTACACGGTGTCTGGCTTTGGCTCAGATCACGGAGGCTTCCTCGGCTATCTAACAACGTCACCTCTCCGTCTTCACTTTTGATTGCATTCCGTCTGGTTGAGCCACCTGGCTTTCTTCCTCTGCCTCTATATTGGCTGTATACGCTTGTTAGTCTGGCTCCTTGTCTGTCCTCTAGCCCGGCTCAACGGGAGGGTATAAATACCTTTTACAAGCTTCCCTCCAGTATCTTTCTTTACCTCATCCTGTCCTTCACATCCTTCCCTCAGCTTGATTCGTCTTTTCGTCTGCCTTCCTTCCTTTCTAGTCTAGTTTCTTGTATTGAGAAAAACACGCAGGAGGTTAGACAAATCATAATAAACATTCTATATATATATATATATATTATACTTTTGTGTGCATCTGAAAAAACAAACAGAACAAAGCAAAAACAGGCTGCACTGGTTGACATTTTTACATCATGTCGAGCCTGCAAGCACAGCATTCTGCAGCAGCATGTGTGAATGTCATCAGTGGTTATGGTTACCCGTGGATATGGAGTAGTCTTCAGTGACAGTTTCACAATGATAAACCCAGTGGGCACAAGTGAGGAGAGAGGAGTGTGTGGCTCACATGCAGGCCTGGGGCCCCCGCTCTGTCCATTAGTGTGTGTGTGTGTGTGTGTGTGTGTGTGGGGGGGGGGGGCTTCAGCCGTTACAGCAATCTGGGTCAATCAGAGGCTGAGAGAGAGAGAGAGAGAGAGTGACCTCATTGCTCCTGCATTATCATTATTTTCCCAGTCAGTCCCTACACTGGGACTCAGGGAGACCCTGCACCAGGAAACACATCCAATCTCGAGGACACAAACCAGCAGGCTTTTCCTCTCTCGTTGCCTCGCCGGCACCGTCTTTTTGCTCCGTTTCTCCAGTCTCTCCCTCCCGAGCCCTGAACTCCTGCCAAGGACTCTGTGGAGGAATTCTGATTTGCGTTGATTGCATTAACATTCTCCAGATGTTCATAGTCTGAAAGATCTGACACCTCTGTACCACAGCTGTGTTGTCACGGAGAGCGAGGAGATGCGAGGAGATGCGAGGCTACGTCATCGCCCGAGCTGCGAGGGAGTGCTGTATCCTTAACAGAACACGAGCCGACGTATGAGATGGACTTGGATTGGGTTCAAAGGAAATGAGGAAAAAATACAGCAGAGGTGTACAGGGGGAGAAGAAGGAAAAGACAGAGGTAGTTGGACACAAGTGAGTGATACAGAAAATAAATGAGCTGAACAGAAATGTGTGCAAGAATTAAAAAGAAAAAAACCAAAACGAACAGAGAGAGAGTAACCTTGATAGACGGAGGTGAGTCTGTGCAGAAGAGGAAATATTCAATTCCCTTGACTCTCTCCAGTCCATCTGTTTGGGCTTGTCTTCATGGGGTTTGGTCCTCGCCGCATGGCCACAGGAAGTAGCCGGCCCCCCCTGGGTCTTCAGCAGGGAACGTGATCCTTTTAATGAGCCCTGAAACGGGCCCTCCACCGCTGCCTTCCTCTTCAAAAGTCCCCTCAGGCTCCGCTGTAAGCCTCACTCTGGCCTTTGAGAAGGCTCCATGCTCCATGATCAACGCGGAGGCCAGACTCAGTCTTGGAAACACAAGCCGACACTTTTTTTGGAAACAGAATTACGAGCTGCAAAACATGTTGGATGATTGGTTAGTACGGGGTCACGCTTTTTGTAGATTGGGGGGTTACCTGTAATCTTACCCATATCACCAGACGGAGTGTTGCAATCGGACTATTTCACCCATGTCTGTTAGAAATGATGTGTGTACTACCAATTTGTTTTGAGTAGAGATGTCATTTCTGCCTGGATTATGGTCGCTGGTAACGCAGCGCTGTGAGAGATGGGGGTTCTCATCCTGAGTGCGTGGTTGGGTTTATGCAACAAAATCACTTTGGTTAAGGTTAGGGAACTAAAACACTGAGGAGTGTTTGTAACTGTTAACTCTGTGATTGGATTGGTATCCAAACCCAGAGTGTAACCGTGGGTAAAAAACATACTGTATAGCATGTATAAGGCCTGAAATGTATGGTGTGACATGGGCATGGCCTCACTCAAAATATATCTTAAAAGCTAATAATGCTTGGCTAAAGTTGACATTTATCATAGTTGAATGGTCCAAGATTGGAAACGGTTTGGACATCTTTACTGACAACCCTAGATATGATCAAATGTGTGTGTGCGTGGATCATGTTTCCACCACATTTTCCTGTCAGCACATTCCAGATCGTCCTCCATGTGTTGTGCATGTATGCGTGCCATGCAAAGCCATGTTTCACTGCAATGCATCCTGTGGTGGAGATCACAACTGCACGTAAAGTGAAGAAAATGAAATATGAAAGTTATATTTGATCAAATCCCAGCCATGTTCCCCAGTATAATCTGACACATATCAGTGAGTTTTCCTTTGTGTTCGCTCTCTCCTTATTATCTTCTTCACTATAATCCCTGGCTGGGATTGAGACCAGCGCCTCAGACGCTGAGAGGGAACTGCGTTTCGTACTTGAAGTCCCTGTATATCTTGGACTGCGCACATACATGTGCATGACTTTCTGTGGGAATCTTTTTGTTGTTGTTGCGTGCTTTATCAGAGTCCCGTGAGCTCCAGCTCAAACTCTATCGTCCGCCCTTGTGGTGGTTTGAAAGAGGAGGAAGACAGCAAGCTGGGGATCAGAGAATATACATGAGTGAGAGATGAAGAACAAGAAAACAAAAACGGATTCTAACCTCAACCGGACTCAAAACTGTTGGTCGCTTGGCATCCGCGAAAACAAAAGAAACTCACTGGCGTCAACATCTGGTTAAATCTCGCCGCTATCTAATCCCCAGCATTCTTTCAGCTTCATGTCAGGATGGAGGAGAACCTCTATCAGCCATCTGTAAACATGGACAACCAAAGAAATCTGAGCTATGAAAGCTATGGGTTAGGTACTGTTTACACATGCATGCAAAAGCACACAAACACACGGCGATAACAATGTGGTGCAAACAATCCGCCACTTTCGGGGTGCCAATTTTCACACCTTCATGTGCGTGCCTGACCACATTCTTTGTCACGCCTGTGTCAGAATAAGTGTCATTTTTTGTGGCACCTCCTTCGCCGAGAACGGAAATCGGTAATTTTGACTCGCTCGGTGGAGATTTTCTTTCACAAAGAAGACGGGGAGGATACTTGTTGACTGCGGGTACTAATTATACTGCTTGGGGCCGTAAGTGCATTCTTTCTTTGTTTGGGATTCCAGTCGTCGGGGGCTGAGAGGAACGACAGAAACAAACAACGCTCGCGGTTGTGCTGACCTTGAACGGCTGGTTAGAGGTGTGAAGTCAGCCGCTCTGTGACAACAAAACCTCAGCAGCTAGACAATGTGAACTCATTACATCATCAGAGTAACCATACATCATTATAAGTTCGAATTAAGGCACGCGCACTAAAAGGCACACGTGGCCGGCCTGGCGATGTAAATAAAGCACAGAGAGACACACAGACTGGGGAGCGGCTTCAATCTCTGCTCAGGTACATTAGTCCACTAGATCTTTACATAGACAATAGTTGTTTGCTGCTACATTAATGCTCTGAATGTCAAATAGAGAACCTTTGAGCCTCATATCCTTAGATAGCAGAAGAGAAGGCGGCTTCAAACAATTTGTGTCTTGTATCATATAGCACCAAGATAGGTCTACCGGTGAACCAAGGTCAATTTGCTGCCGCTCTATGTCAGAGCCCACAATTACGACAAGCTCTGTTTTGATCTCTTTTACCACCATGCTATATTTAGTACAACAGGCTTCAAGGTGTTCCAGTTTTTCAATTAATTTCCCTCTGAATGTTGCCAAAATGACGGTCGTAACCATTAGCATTAAAACATGAAGGCAATTAGGAAACCATCTTCTTCACACCCTCGATTAAATTCGAATGATTACATTTTCTAATTTTGTCTACAAATAGAAGAAAGAGTTTTGTATTCCATTATATTTCATTTTGACTAGTGATATGACATTATTGGATAGTGGCTGGAAGCTGTGTGTTTTTCCTCAGCTGGAACCATTTTGATTGAGTCTTAAAATAGCTCCATGGCAGCAACAAAGTGTGGGACAAAACCTGCTGAATGAAAAGTAACTGACTAATGACTTGCATGTATATGTGAGTAAGGAGGCACTGCAAGCTAATTAATTTCAATCTCAGCATCTCGGGGGCTCTCTAAGTGATCCCTTCATCATGTCGTGATGAAGATCTATATTCAGCCTCACACAACACCTGGAATGCTGCTCACACTTTGAATAACATTCACGATTTTACCTCTTAGCCCAAACCCTCTGCCCCCGGGTCATACAGGCAGCGACAGTACCCCGCTGGGTGGTGGAGCATAATGCAGGATGCCGGGTCAAATCATCCCCGCAGGAAGAGGAAGAGACGTTGCATGTTTTTTTCCCCAGAGATACCAAGGGGATGACACGCATGTGACGGATCATCAGAGACAGAGAGAGATTTGAAGAGCCGGAGTGGCAGGCTGATGAACGTTCAAAGAATTTACAACATCTGCCGGAGCCAGGACCAGAGGATTTTGGGTAACAGTGGCAGCTTGAGTCACAGACTGCTGAGACTACTTAGACCAAATACTGATAGCGGGCCATTCATTCTCTGAGACAAAAAGGAATGAGCCGCCCAGATAGGTGGAATCAATGAAGCAGCAGATATGAATGACGAGCATATGCAGTTGAGGTCGGACAGAACGCTTCCGGCCTTGGCTCCTGGGAGGAAGGAGGAAATCCTTTCATAACCGATGAGCCTTCACTTGAGACCAACAACACCGTCTGATAACGGGACGGCAGATTAATCAGCTGCCTTCTTTATTCCCTGACTTTGCTCAAACACAAAAACTTTAAAGGAGCATCTCAGTTTGCTGGCTCCCTTGTGCGTTTTCCTTTTTTACAGTTTAGAAACGTGTCATCCCCCCCACCAGGTTTGACAGCTCGTGTAAACCGGCCCTCGTCCTAGGGGCTAACTGGCTGACCAGAGAACAGCTAGTCTGTTTGCCTGATCACTGTTTATCAACCCAACCCCCCACACGAGAGATCACAAGACTTTCATGAATGTGGCCCCATCCCGGCTGCCTCCCGAAAGGCAGCCCTCCGCCAATTAGGGGCTCATAAATAAGAAGTAGCATGGGGGTATGGTTGAAATGATGGGGGAGTGGGATTTTAAGGTGCTCAGGAATGGGGTGCGTTAGACTCCATCACAGTAATCTTAGATTTTCTGTCAAACTGAATGATGTCCACCACCAGTAAAACAAAGAGATCAAATCGATTAGCACAAGATATTCATCTTATCTCATCTTTTTTTTTGTTGGTCTGAGTGCCCCAGCTATCTGCAATCTCTAAATGACTGGACTACATTCTTTCACAATGAAAAACATATGACTATCACTTCAGTCATCTTACCCCCCCCCCCCCCCCCCTTCAGTTGAGATGAGTGCTTAGTTGTTTTTCTTATCCGATGTCTCTCAAGGTTTTCCACGCAGGTTTTCCGAGGATAAAACTCGGCAGACTGTTAAAATAAACGCATGACTAACTTACAGTCACGGCCCAAAGGCAACATACCTTTCAATCGGTCACAAGCCAGTAGCAACAACCGTTGAGGGATTAACGTTGGCTCAAGAGAGGCAAGACAATGCTTTTATGGTTTCATTAATTGAGCCGTTTTTTAAGATGGACATGTTTAAAGCGTCTCCAGCCTTCCTCTTGTGTCTCTCCCTTTTCTGTCTTTCTTTACATTCCTGACATGCTTGAGTGTGATGACACACGCCCATAAGAATGCCGACTGAGAGTTTAAAAGACTCCTGTGTGTCTCACTCCTCGTGTACCTCCGGGCCGTTAATCAGCACGAGGAAAAAAAAAAAATGAGGAGGGGGCTCAACATTTGATGGATGGGAACTAGATCAATTAAATGGGTGTATATTTTCTCTCCATTTCACAATGATTCTCTCAAACTTGAACATAAAACTCAAATCATATATTACTGTACTTTTTGGGATATTTAGCTCACAGTGTTCCTCCAAGCTTTCCCCATATAGTAAAGGGTGTTTTCCCAGAGCGCTTGACAGCCCAGCTGTGTGAGCACGGGAAATCACACATCTTTTGACAGGAACTGCCATCGACACACACACACACACACACACACACACACACACACACACACACACACACACACACACACACACACACACACACACATACACACCTACAGAGACACCTGCGAGTCAGGAAGCTCCGCCAACTCGGCCCGCCGGTTCATTCATATGTCTTGACAACAAAAGCGCAGAGCATAAGCAGTGAGCAGACGACGCTTTGTGTTCCAGTCTGAGATGCAGCAACTTCTGACAGGATATGGGAAGGTCGGAGGTCAGCGGAGAGCTGGGTGTAAGCTGGACCCGTGTGGGCGGTTTTAGGAGTTAAAAAAATATACAGCGAATGGATCATCCTTTGACTTCGGATGGCGCTGAGATAGGCCGAGAGGAATTTCCTGGAAAGATGCAGATCACATGTGTTGATAGCTCAAATTTTCAGCTCGCTTTTGCTCATTCTCACTTACGCACGGAGAAGGTTCATGTTAAAGGTGATCCTCCCCCCCCCCCCCCTAAGATTAAATACATTTTAATCCACACAGGGCAGTAGATCCTTATAACAAAAACAGTCTGATTTCAAGGGCCCTTTCAAAATCATTTTGGCAAGAGTCTGACCAGCTGTTAAAGGAGACAGACATTACAAAATGACCTCCAGGTGAAGAAATATCTTCCTGAAGTCGTCAAGCTATGGCCTTGTACATCAACACTCGCATACGGGACCCTCTTTCAAAGGTGACATCACACAATGTTTTCCACAAGAGCCCCATTTTTCCCAGAAGGGGAGAATAGTAAGACAGACAGCGAGAAGTGGAGCAGAGATGTCAGAGGAAAGACTTATCTGCCCGGGCTTGCCCTTCATGTGGCCCGTGGTCTTGAGTAATGAATGGGCCCGTGTGTGTCAGGGTGTATCGCGTCTGTCACTACATGCGAGTATCGGTGAATAACATCCGTCTTGTGGGTGACGATGATTTTCAAGGTAGGAGGGGAAGTTTCTTGTCAGTGAGAAGAAATATGAGTTAAAGTCGGGAAACAAACATGAGGTTTTGCTACATCCACCGTCATGACTTTTGACCTTTGGTCATCCCATTCAAGTTTAAACACGGGCTTCTCTTTTACACTCATTAAAAGATAACTCCACCCACTTAGCATTTCATTTCACTTTTATAAGATGATTGAACTGTTGCGAGATGTGAGAGATGAGGAGAGGGCTCCAGCTTTTTTTTTATCTTTTCATTTTCAAACTTGTAGTATTCAACCCAACCAACCAACGCAGACTCAAGCGATATCACTCGAGGCAATTTATGAGACTTCACACAGCTCTCTCTGGAGACACAAAGGGCTATATGCAACTTTTTTTATTTTCGCATATGCAGTAGTAGGCTACTCCCCAAGTCCTGTAAACAGACTTTGATGTGTAAAATGAGCACAAAGGAGGGCAGCATGGAAGAGGAGTTGGGCAAAATATATGTGTGAAGAGTTTGAAGCTCTAGTTGCTGTTTTTTGGGGGGAAATGGGCTTATTTGCTTTCTTGCCAAGAGTTCGATGAGAAGATCCATACCACTCTCATGGCTGTACGCTGAATATGGAGTTACAGTAAGGACACGATTAGCTTAGTTTAGCACAAACACTAGGACAGGCTGTGCTTTTAATGCTGGGTCTTTATGCTAAGCTAAGCGGCTGCTTGCAGTAGTCCTATATGTAACTATCAACCTTCAAAGAAAACAAGCGTAGCTCCTACATTGTTAACCTATGGCATTATGATATATGGCACTGTCATTCTGTTTTGTGACCTTCACATTAAGGTGACTGGTGGGTTCAAAATAAAGACGATAAAAACGTCAGACGCATCATTCTGGGTTTTCCCTTAAAACCCCCTCCTGAAACTATAAGAATATAATGACTGTGTGTGTGTGCCTCATGTTAAAAAAGACACCACTATCTACTGTCAGCAAGGAAAACAAGCTACAATGCGTAGCGATACGTACGTCCGTGTATCCGTGGTCCTCTCCCCTATTTCCAGGGTCATAACCTCCTCCCTCCACCTCTCCCAGCCCTCTCTGACCCCTCCTGCCCGGGATGCTCATCCTGTTTCCTGTAGTTCCCTCTTCCCTGCGGACAGGAAATGGCTGGAGCTCGAACGGATACTCACACAGGGGGGGAGCCGGCAGGAAGTGATCTCACTGCAGCACCTGCAACCAGGAAATAGTACAGCCCCAGCGGGGAGGTGGAAGAACAGGCTGGGTGCACTAACACACACACATATATATACATATATATATATACACACAAACAAGTGCCTAACCCACAAACACCCTCTTACTTCCCTTACAGCTGTTGGCATTGGAACCACAACACCGGAAACAGAGTGTGAGCAAACTCTCAGATGCACAAGGGCAGCTCCTCTTCGCTCACATTATCACAATGTTCGACTCACACGGCTCAGATATCAACTGGTGCATAAAGGTTAAAGATAACGAAACAGTCTGTTGAAGTCTTTATTTCTACAAGACAGGGTTTTCTTTGCTCACTTTCTCAGCCTGAGGTAAATAACTTCTTCATCAAAAGCTTTGATTCAATTTGGGGCATGGGGCGAGTGGGGGTTCTGGGGAGGAGTGTGTGTGTGCATATAATTGTGTTTGTGCCTGCGGCATATTCCCCCAAGCGCTGTCGATAATCAAAAAAGTTTGAAATTCCATTACCTATTCAGGAAATACATTCCAAGGTCTTATTGATCGTGCAGACGGTCGAATACTTTCAGCTAACGAGGAGCGGCGTGCCACCTCGTCAGGCTCGTCGCGCCTCTGAATCCACGCTACTGTTGGAGGAAGGCGGGTCGAATGTCCCCGCTGACTCCGAAATCTGATTTAAGAGCTCCGCTGATTTGTGAAACAAAAGGAATAGCTTGACATTTTGGGAAATGTGCTTATTCGCTTTCTTGCGAGTTAGGGATGAAGATCGATACCACTCTTGTGTGTGTATGAATAACAATCAACTGCGTCGTTGATTTGTAATAACCTTACAGATATCCATTATTCAGTGCTTCGAACTCTAGCGACATGTTGGGAAGGCCCTTTTCTGATATAACATGACAATGGCCCCTTGTTAAAACAGTCCTAGTCCCAGTGGTGTGGAAGAGCTAACACCTTTGGGACGAACTGTGAGCCGGTCCTTATCGTCCAACATCGGCGACCAACCTCACAAACACATTTGTAGACTGAATAGGAGGAAATCCCTGCAGCCGGGCTCCAAAATCCCAGAGAAAGCATTTCCAGAAGTGAAGAGGCCGCTACAGCAAGCCTGTTAATGCCCGTGATTTACTCATCACGCAACTATAGCATCCGAGTGTGCGAAAAAGGATGTCACAGTGGAGCGACTGCGACTTAATGAAGTGAATATGTGCTGCCCAGACCTCTTCAGTTCGTCCATTAGCCGGTCAATGGGAGTGTGCAGTGTGTGCGCCGTGCGGGAGTGCGGAGTATGCACTCTGAATATGAATTGGCTGCGTTGGCAACAGACTACTGTACTTTGCTGCACTGAATCAGCCCCACTCACAAAGGCTGAGAATGTGTGTGTGTGAGAGAGAGAGAGAGAGGAGAGAGAGAGATGTGGCCCAGGCAGATAGTGCAGCCCACTGACATACATTCTCCAGATGGAAAAATGGACATTTACTCCATTTTTCTCCCACCTCCCCCACTATTTCATCAGACGTACTACAGCCTGCTCATTCCTAAGTGTGTTACGAACCGCTTTGTATTCAGCGCAGGACAAGCTTAATTTCTCTTGCTTGTCACACAAGTTGGAGGACCAGAGTGGAAACAAATTTCTCTTTTTCCTTCTTCTTCTTCTCCTTCTCCTCTTCCGACCTGCTGCATATCTTTTAAAGTAAATCTCCTCCAGTCTCCCCGGCAGCACATTTATTTTCATTTTAACGCATTCTGTCACCACACAGTCGAAAAAAAGTGCAGCAACAGGGCTTCTTCTTCGACGAAACGCATTTTTAGGTTCGTCCCCCCCCCCCCCCCCCCCATCCCCCCACCCTTAATACCCTCTGCGGTCCTCTTGTCTGTTGTCAGAGTAAGGACCCTTGTGATTCTTGAGATTCCAGACTGCCAAATACAGAAATATTTTTCCAGTAGAGCTCTCGTATATCGCCATGTATACATTATACACATGCCACTGTTGTTTTTGCGTTGTGGGCAGAGGAGCGAAAGAATAGTGTTGCGCTGCCAAATAAACACACTGCAGATATTTATAAGATGGGTCACCCAGAGTGTTCCCTTGATGTCGCACGCAGGATTAAACACAAACACAAAAATGATGCCGCATCAGGAGAGCGGGCGATTTACTAATCTGTTTCCTTTGAAGGCTTGGCACGCTGGGCCTCTACTTTATAACACCGGAAGTTTGGCTGAAGTGCGGTCCCATTTACTTTCACATGGTTGTTATGATTTAATACCAACTTCCTCTCTGCAATATTAGCTAATGTAAACGTATTATAGCTCAGCATCATCAAAGCACTGCTACTTTAAAACCGTGTCCAGGCTGATAACTTTGATGAGACCACCCGACAGTGTTGCGAGTCCACGCTGGCCTGCTGCAGGCCGTCCTTCAGCAGGATGTTGAGTGAGGCAATGCATCCTGGGACGACCAGGCCTACGCTATATGCCACCTCTGCCATTCCACAACCCCCCTCCTCATGTGGGGACTATACGTGTGTATGACTGTATGCCCAAGAGAGACAAAAATGGGCCTCAGGAGGAGGTAAGAATGGATGGATGCATCAACAAAGCATTGGACTTTAACACGGGAGACTGCTGTTGGCTTCCTGTTTGGTGTCTGCAAACCACGACCAGAATCATTCCCCAACGACGACTAAGATCCCATAACCTTAATAAAGTTTGACGGAAACCATAAGGTTTCCCTAACCTTAACCAAGTGGTTATTTTAACCCAATGACATCTCCCTAACCAGGTGTTTTGGTACATACACTTAATAAAACCTTAAAGGCAAACCATGTAACGTTTTATTTAGAAAGCGATATTCCAAAAACCCAAACACTCTTTACAAAGGGGAGGAATGTTAGTTAAACAGCAACATCTACCTAAAGTTAGCCAACCTCAGCCACCATAAGCTACTGCTCATACCCATAGACTATAAGAAGTGGATGTTGGTTTGTGGACTGCCATTTTGAAGCCTTCAGTTCGACATTACAATTAACTTTCATGAAGTGAAAAAAAAACACTGCAAACTCCCAGACCAGACAACACTGGTGGTGACGACCTGTCAATCACATGGTAGCCACTCCCTAAATCATACCCTGTTTTATCCTCCATTTTACTCTAAATGGGAGCACAATATACACAATGTTTACTGAGGTAATAAATACTCTCAGACTTTACGATCAGACTTCTTTTTGGCTATTAGAAAGAATGCAACGTTAAGGCACCGCCGCATTTGGCTTCACTCTTCAGAGGTTGCCACCTGGTCATACCAGAACAAGTAACGCTTGTGCCACATTGTTTTGAACTGAGAGAGGATTGCATTTTACTGCTTATGTTTTCATCTTTTGAAGATTGTGGCATTTGTTCTGTCAAAAATGACTGAGGTCCGCTTTAATCACAGCAGAATCCGATCAGAATGCAGCTTCACAGAAGGGCCATGACTCACGTTGTCATTCCGCCCGTAGAGGCAGCAGATCAGCGAGCGCTCATCTGTGTCGTTGTGGAGGACTTGTTATGGGGATAATGAGCTAAAATTCAGTATTAATGATCCTTCCGCAGTCTCTCAACACGACACAAAATCCATCCTCTGATTATTTATTTCCTCCTGTAAACAAACAAAGGTCAATAAACAGAGCAGTCCACTCAGAGCTCTCTTCCTGAGTGAAGCCCCGTCATGAAACATGGCTGCCTGCCAACAGAAAGAGAGGAAAACAAAAAGGGACCTACAGCGTATTTTAACCACTTCCAATACGACTGGAGGCTAAAAGGAAACAAATATTCTGAAAGGGGAAAGTAAGAAGAGTAATGGCTCCAAAGTTAAAGGACAGAACGGTGCCCTGTCACCTGCTTCCTCATGCAGGTTTTTGTTGCCGCATCACTCCTTCACGCTGTTTACCTGTCACACCATCATCGATTTCATTCGCTACCTCTGTAGTTCTATGTGCGGTCAGAAAGGTGATATTAGAAATTTCGACTCGTGTTGATATTTATCGACCGCCCTCCCTCCCTCCCTCACCCCTCCACTCTCTCTTTGCCCCCTCTTCCTCCGCCGTTTATTTTTCTCTCCCTCTCTCTCTGCCAGCTGTCAGCATTGGCAGAGCGCCACGCTGGCGCTTGCCGCTCGGCTGGTGACGGATGCAGCAGCAGCAGCAGTCAGGCAAAGACGAGAAAGGGAACAAGAATTGAAAACAGAGAGAGGTCGAAAGAGAACGAGCAAGGGGGAGAATGAGGGGAGGGAAGACAGAGAAGAAAAAGGGGTAGAAGAAGAAGAGGGACGAGCGAGACAACAGAGAGTTGGCCCTCCCCACTGTGTCAAAAGGGACACGGTGCTGGATTAGGCCACGGCCAATAATCACAGCCAGATGGGCTGTGGAGGGCCGTGGACAGAGAGGGAGATTGAAAAACAAGATAGCCGGGGACATTTCCAGAGTAAGGTTACAGAGCAACTTTATTCTGACATTTTCTATTTACAACCTTGTGTACGGTCTTCAAGTTAACAGCCCTCCGACACGACGTCGTCGGCCGAAAGTGCTACAACTCATTTCCTTGCTAGATTGCATCACTGATAGGCCACATCTGTGTGGCATTTAAGTCGTGTTGGCCTTTTTTCCCTCCCTTAATAACATTCCAGAGCCCATTCCTGAGCCACTGACACTGGGAGATTACCTTGACCGAATCATGGCCGTTTCCCTCCAGCTTCGACGCAAATTGCAGCAGTCGTTTTCTGTTTTTGAAGGAGCGACTTGTCACGCGTATAATATGAACGGATCAAGTGTCGTGGGCTCCGCGTTTGCTCCAAGAGTCACAGGACAAGAACCTCACAGGACAAGAAAGTTACTGGAAGAGAAAAAACATCCTATTAGAAACAAGTTGAGGAATACGCCACTGTGATTTTTATTTTTTGTAGGGGGAAAAACAGGCGTCAGTTTCTTACTCTCTTCTTTTCAGCACTTGAGGCACCCTCTCCCTCAGTTTTTGCCAGCGATACCTCCACCTTGTCAACCAGTAAACAAAACACAAATTAACATGTTTCAGCTGCTTTTCTTTGCACCACATACGTACAATTATCATGAAAATGAGAAGTGCTAAACGTGCGATCTGGCCTATTAATAAGTCAGTGAATGGGTATAATCGCAGTTGACGGGCCCACGAACTTGGCCGAGGCGTGCATTGGCCCAACAAAGACACAAACACACAAGTATAGGCTCATACAAAGCCTGACGCCCCCTCCACACACCATGTTGGCTGTTCTGCATTTATGTCATTGTTTTTCTCCCCCAGTTTCTTTTGTCTCTTCTTCTACCCCCATCTGGTGTGTGTGGACACGGCCTCTCCGTGCTAATTCACTTCCTTGGACACCATCTGCTGTGTGACTTTCTACAGTAAACTGAGCCTGGCTGGCCGTCTCGGGGAGGGACGGGGCTGTGTGTTGTCACCTGTTCAGCACGCCGCCTTCTGCCGGCCGGCATCGTCTTTCACCGGAGGCTCCGTGCGCTGACGCAGAGGGTGTGACGGCAAGGGGTGTTTGTCAAGCATTAGCACTTCACTTATCTGATTTTCAGCCCCTAATGACTAACTCGTGTCTCAGAGCAGCCAGGCAGAATCATTTCAGTCTAATCGCGTGCCCTCTGCTCCACGACGAAACGTGTTTAAAATGGAGTTTTTAATTACAATTACAGTACAGTAACTAGACAATTTGGGGGTCTGCTTGTTCGCTGTGTTTAATGGAGGGTTTTTATTATCTCGGTCTCCCTGCTTTCTTTGGAGAAACTGACACGCTAGCTTGGGGCATGGTGGAGTTTTGGTAGACTATCCTCCACTAAAAGAGGAAAGGGTCACTGTGACTCCAAATTTGCCTTCTCTACATATTGTGTCTTCTTAGCGAGCTTGCTAAAGGTAGCAAATGGTCAGCCTACAAACACATAGCCTGGTTTTGTTCAGTACCAAAGATGCTCTATAACATTACAAACTCCGCTAATGGTTTAAAATGTATAAACACTTCCTATCTCCTAAGTGAGCGTGGTCTTTCCCCCTATCCCGCCACCTCGTTTAGAATCGTTGTGAACGCTGTGTCGATGGATGAAAGCAGATTGGGTTATATTTGCATAGTGTACTTATCTTTTCTTTTGCTAACATTAGACATTTACACAGCTAAAAGTTTGCTATTTAGGGCGTTAGCGAGTGTGTGTTGCTGAGACAAAGAAGAGTCTCTAACAAAATATATGTTAGGGAGATATGTGGCCTGTGAGAAATTGGTCCAATATTTATTTTTGTGAGTGTGGAGCTAAACAATCAGTCATAATGTGTTGATGTTCACTTCCCCCATTGGAGTTAGACTCTGCTGCGGGCGACTGTGGCCAAGTGGATAGCAGGGCCATCCTTCAATCAGAGGGTTGGCGGTTCGATCCCCGGCTCCGGCTCTGCTAGTCGCATGTCGATGTGTCCTTGAGCAAGACACTTAACCCCAGAATTGCTCCTGTAGCTGTGCCTACGGTGTAGAAATAATATAGAATCTGAATTGTAAGTCGCTTTGGATAAAAGCGTCTGCTAAAATGACTGTAATGTAATGCTGCTAGTCTCTAAAGGGGGAGGGGCAGTGGCGAAACCCACATGACACAGAAACAGGAAACTGACTCTCAGTGGGCCGTCTCTTTTCTGATCCGTCTCTGCTGTTACCTAGCTTATTTCCTGACAAATAGTTGTTAGCTTGCTGCTAGCTAGCTATCAGCTAACGCTGACACATCGCTGTGGAGACAGCTTTTGCTATGCAAGACTGCAGAAGTTGTAACATGTGGGTTTGAAGGTTTCAAGTAGAAAAGTAGTAACTAACTAACTTTTACTGTTGAGTATTTAGTTAAGTAATGTAAGACCTCATTAATTCAGTAATTGATTGTATTTTCCAAGCCGCTTGCTCAATATCGAGGCCCACAAAGAGGAGTTTTTTGTATTTGCTGGAAGACCAGAAAGGGCTTACAATGAAACCGAGACAATCCTCACGACTATTCCCCGTGAATTTAATTATATATCAGGTCCCTAATCAGCTAACTTAATTACCAAAGACTTCATTATTGAGCATGTCAGGCGCTCGGAGGTGAACCGGGATAATAATAGCAGAACAGCGCCATTCAATTACAAAGCTCAGCAGGTGATTTTCTCAAAGCACCAGGAGGCCAGACTTTGCTTTTCAAAATGGCAATGGATTAGAAACCTCTTTTCTCAAAGGAGCTATTCACAGGAAAGAAAGACATATAGGAGTGTTGGTGATCCTACCAGCATACACATCACTGCTAAGTCGACACTGTTAAAAGTTAACCCTGGAAATTAGGTACGAAAATACCGGGATACCTCATGAAAGAATACCTCATGATCTGTAAAGCAACACAGTTTCTGGCTTAATCCTAATGGATGTGTTCCAGCGTGTGTGTGTATGTATGTGTGTGTATGTGTGTGTGTGTGTGTGTGTGTGTGTGTGTGTGTGCGCTGGGTTGTGGAAACAACCGGCCTGTCTCTGCTCAGTTTCCTCCCTCGTTTCCAGTCAGATCCATTTCTTTTTCCCCTCTCTCTGCCTTTTCGACCTTCTAGCTCTCCAGCTCTGAGCAGAGTTTGGATTTCTCCAAAGCTCGGCCCGGGTTCTGCCATCTGTGGCTTGTGCTTTGACCCTTTTCCATGGCTCAGGAAGTGAGGGATCTAAGCCCCAGCGGAGTCTAGGGGGATGAACCACATTGCTGCCTGCCTCCCTGACTGACTGACTGACTGTTGACGTGACAGCTGGGTGAGGGAAACGGAGACGTTCCCTTGCAAGAGGATTGGCAGAACGGACAACGCGCGGGATTGTACAAAGCGCCGATTTAGCACACACACACAAAAAATGAGAGTGACACATGCATGTGTGCACAGATGAGCGCACATGTGGTGGCAAACAAGCGCACACAGTGGCGACTGGAGTCTTGCAGCTGTTGACAGCGCAGCATAAGAGGCTTGTGTGTCTGCGAGCATGACCCGGTGGCAGCTTCCCCGCTGATAGCCAGAGCAGAAAGCCACTGTCTGCTGAATATCTATCAGTGCAGACCTCGGCGGCTGTCGTCGTCCTCCTCCTCCCTCCTGCTGTCCTCCAGGAGCTGATAGCAGCCCTCTATCCAAGCAGCCTGTCCAAGCAGCCTGTCACTGGATTGCACTTTCTTCCCTTTAATCTTTTTTAACAGGGCCAGCCGAGTGCAATTTATGACACCGCTGTCTTGTTTGGCCCCTGTTTGGTTTCAGTGCAACATTGTAAACAACCTGTAATGTCGGGGCTATACTTGCGATGCCGTGGGTGAAACAGAAATCTGACATTGTTGGCTGTTGTGTTTCTAATGTGGCACTGTTGCTGGAGGGGTAGTTGCTTCACCGTGGATTGCAGCATTGTCTTCAGTATATTTTCAAAAAAGTATAATTTAATTTCCACAATCCATATTCAGTAAGAACATCTACTCTTTAAATAGCATCTATTTTCCCATTTTTTCCATTCATTACTCTTGTCCGTTTCTGTCCACGTGCTGTGGGTTTGCACAGCCATGTGGAAAATGTGCGTCTTTCTTGCCATGGTGGCACATCATCTGATTTATACAGCAATCTTGTATAAATGGAACCGTTTCTCCTCTTCCTCGGCTCACTGAGGTCAAGTGTGCAAAAGTACCATGTGGCTGCCTGAGTAGTAACTCACTCACCCTCCAGCCCCCTCCAGCCCTCCAGCAATCGATCCCAGAGCTCATTTAGTCCGATCAATCCTTATGGAGAATCAATCTACAACTGATGCTGCACTCATTCAAACCCGTCCACGTCAGGAATAACAGTATGGACCCCCCCCCACCCCCTGATATGAACGTTTGTCACACGATAAATGGAATGGGAGATGTGGCAGACCCCGGCTGGCCCCGAGCGCGTCTCCCTGTATCTGCGTTGCGTGTTGGGGACGTCGGATGCCCTCTAGGGAGGATCGGCGGGTTGGTTTGCTGATGTGTTCCTGCCCGAGAGTCAGGGGAGAGCTAAAGCGGAGGGATGGTCTCCATCTGTCAGCCTGGCCCACTCTAAAGTGGCCATCACTCTGGATTGATTAGCCAAGAGCCCATTAGCCCCCTGGCTTTTTCTCTCTTTCCACCTCTTTCCTTTTTTTTCTCTCTCTCATTTACCCCCCTGACCATCAATCTTTCTACCTTTTGCTCAAAACCATCTCCTGCCATTTTCCACAAGTGTCTCTTTTTATCTCTCTGCTACACTTCCTGAACTCTCCTCTCCATGTATCAAGTCACTTTTCTTTCCTCTCAAGGTCCCAACTTTTTCTCTTTGTGCACTCTTATTCGTCGCCTCTCTATCATTTCCTCTTTCTTTCTGTCTTGATTTTGACCTCTTTTACTGTGACCTCACTCTTTTTCAAAATCCCTCCCTAGGACACTAGTAGTACATCACACCACCATACTTCTGCTTTTATACAAGTCGCCTTGTAGCGGTAAAAATCACATCAGCGCCAGGGAACACCCGGACGCTCACGACCATTCTGCTGTCCTGACGACACGATGCTCTGGGGCGTGGAGACCATTACTCTGCCCATCCATTTAGGTCATTGTCCTCTGGGCTATCAGCGGGGGGGGGGGGGGGGGGGGGGGGGGGGGGGGGGGTGATGTGATGTGGAGTAGCTGGAGGGGTAGAGGGTAGTTATATATACTGTTATGTTGGTGATGGAGGTGGGGGGGGGGGGGGGGGGGGGGGGACTGTGAAGAGACATTTCAGTGACAGATTGAAAAATATAGGTACTGGGTCAGTGTGGACACTGAGATGTGACAGATTTAAGCTTTCCTTTTTTCCACACAAGCAGCCACCACGAGGTTTACATTGGGGTTTTTAGCAGCCTTTATTGGTTGGATTGCCGTTAAATTTGGTACAGATATCCATCGTGCCCAGAGGAAGAATTATAATAACTTTGCCGATTTCCTGAATTTTCATCTGGAGCCATTATCAGGTCAATTTGTATCACTTTCAGTCATGTTGAGACCCTGACCTTAAAAGTTACTGCAAACTCTGACTGTCAAGCAAATGTAAAGAGTACTTTTGCTCTGAAATGTAGCAAGTATAATTGGAAATATCTCAAAAGGCTGACTGTATGTGGCCCACAGTATAAAAAGTTTCCTGTTACATCCCCTGCGGTTTCTCTCTACATTATTAGACTGCTGTTTGGCGGACATTATAGGTTAGTGACGACCACAGCACTGACAGGAGGCGGGCAGAATGCTCTCAAGCAGGTGACCCTGTAGGCGTGCATGCTTTCTGACAGGCCTAATGGCCCCCACGTGTGAAGATGTGGCCTTGGTGACATACAAGCAGGGTGACAGCGTGAGGAGAGCTCCTGACCGTGGCTCCACGCCTGGCCTCTGATAAGCCGGGCAGAATGCTGATTGAGTACTAACCGGTCTGTCGTCTGCCTCTCCCAGAGTGCTGACAGCCAACTTCTCCTAAAAGAGGAGGCTCGTCAAAAGCAGGACGCCATGGCACAAAGTCAACACACACACACACACACACACATGCATGGAGGCATGCTTCAGTGGTCTACTTACACCAAGGTGGGGCGGATGTGGCAGTAGCCCCCATTCAGACTAGAGGGCACATCGGAGGGATTCCCAGGGAAGACCACTCGAAGTCGGCACGTGTCCCTCCACGTGGACCCCACCTCCTGGTACCTCTGGGGACTCCACCAGTAGCGGCCCTTCCCCTGGTGCGGCGTGGAGAAGCTGGGCAGCTCCGGCCTCCAGTAGCGCCTCGGGTACAGGGGCTCGCACAGGCTCAGGTGAGGCTTCCTTCATGAGAGAGAGAGAGAGGGGGAGGCAGAGACAGAAAACCAATACATCCACAGCCTTACTCATTTACTAGCTGTTTGGCCTTGTTTAATCACAGACACAAAAGCAAGGGCATGCACACCGAAAGGTCTTTACATACTGTAATTTAATCTAGTTGTAGGAGATAGACGGATGTTGACGCCTGTGTAGTGTGACTCCAGGAAGCGACGAGGCTTCGCGGTATGACTCATGTGCCAACTACAGAAAATGAACTCCCCTCATAGTCCTTCAGCCTTTTCCTTTCTGCCTTTTTTTTCTTTCTCCAGAAGCAAAGACACAGGCCGACATCAGCAGTGTTGTCACGGTGCCAGCTCTCAAGCTAGTGATAAGTGATTTACCTTGTTGGCACCTCACATCTCTCATTAACGACACCGGACCTGTGATAAAGCAGCCCGTACTGTAGCATTGGAGAAGAGGATTAGAGGTGCTAAGAGGGGCTGAAGGAGTCGAGGTGAGAGCAACACTGTGCTGTGTGTGTGTGTGTGTGTGTGTGTGTGTGTGTGTGTGTGTGTGTGTGTGTGTGTGTGTGTGTGTGTGTGTGTGCGTGGCTCAGTGGCCGCGTACATACCGACCAAAATATGATGGCGGTGTGGGTCCACTTAAAGCTATCTGGTTACAGTGGTGCTTTAATGAACATGGTGATGTGAGACCCGTCGGCCGCCGCCACAGACAGTGGGTAACTTTAGAGGCACGCCGTGGGATATGATGGCATGGAATTGGGCCCCCAGACCCCCACCCATTCATCCCCACACCGTTCCACCATCCCCCCCTCTCAACCCCATGAGGCCCGTTCGGCTTGACTGCACTCTCTCTCTCTTCCACACACACACACACACATCCTTCCTTTCCTCCATCTCCTCCCGATGAGAGAGTCTCGATCCATCCACATCCACCCGAGGCGAAGAAGAGAGCCATTATAAAACCACTGGCAACACACACAAAAAGACCCAGTCGCATGGTAGAATAGATGTATGCAGTTTTAGCATGAGAAAGCCGAGTGCGCTTCGACTCGTATAGTCCCACGAGGCACTAGAATACATTACATCAAAGCATACTGCTGGGAAAGCACAGACATGCACACACCAGCGTGTCTCCAGTTGCTTTTGAGAGTGCCTCTGTGGATGTTTGAGCACATCCTGTATGAGTGCCATGTCCCAACCATGATGGTGATGTGCGTATCTGATTTCAGCGGGCCTCTAATGAACTCGGCGGTTTGCGCGAGTGAGAGAAAGTCTGAGCCGGTCCCACCAGGAGGGGCTGTAATCAGACAGCAATCAAGATGCGCTCCGAACAGCATTCATCTTTCATCCCCCCCCCCCCCCCCCCTAGTCAGCCTCGCTATCTGCGTCCCCCTCGACTCCTCCAGCTCACCCAGGGTGAAAATGACAGGCGCCTGCGAAGTCGACATGATGAGATGATTTCTCATTTCAGGCTGAGACGGGGGAAACAAAAACACACGTAATGACAAGGGCCTTTTTTTTTTATTTGACACACAGATGAAACATTGTGCTTTTATGTAACAGTGCTGGTTGGTGGCTGTCATTGCATTTCACGCAGAGATGCTGCGACAAAGAGGAAGTAAAACAACCACCTTCAGGACGAGCTGGATGGAAGCAGATGGCGAGATTGTTTTGCATCAAAATCGTAGATTTCAAATTTTCTAAACTTTGGATTTTTCAACCATTGTCACACTGTGATTCCCTGCCGTGAGAATGAAGACGAACAAATTGGCAGCCACTCTAGAAAATCCTGCCTTACCGACACCTATTGAACAAACACCCGAGTCATGTCGCCACTCGCCGGCCCAGTAAAGCACGGCGACCTTGTTGTAAACAACCCATGTCATCAATTATGGACCTAATAACTTGATGTAAAAAATCCGCTGCGAACGGTAAACAAGGTCTCGTGAGGGAGCAGTGACGGACCTCGAGATGTAATTAGCCACGTTTTCGGCTGTTTCTGGATACATTGCTGCCCGTGTCGTCTCCACTCTTCACTGAGTTCTTGAGTATGTGCACTTGCTGTGAAGCATCTACACTTGTGCCTTTTTTCGTATGCGGGTGTGTTCTTCAGGCGTACCAAAGGGACAGTGTGTGTGTGTGCCCCTCTTTTAGCAACCATAATCCCCCCCCAGGTGAAATCAGCTTGAGCACATCTCAAACTAAAATAGGGCGTCTTTTCAAAGCCATGTAGGGACTAGTACCGTGGATCCTCCGGCTGATTCGCCCTCAGGCCTAATGATGGATTTTTTTCGCTGTCACTTTTGCACTTTGTGCTAATTGCAGTACTTAGATTTCCTGCTTTTTTTCCAAGCATTTCTCTCCCCTGCAGATCCCAAATATGAGGACGACTCTCGAGTTAATGATGCCTGAATAGTTGTCCCCCAACATTGCATTGTGACTGAACCTAATACACATCGGAAATGAAAAGGGGTTTTGAGATGTAATACACTGTAAGCCCACTCAATGGGATTACATTCTAAAAACGATCAAACGTGATTACGGCGGCATGCAGTAGATGGGACTCATCTCTGGCCTCCATCCCGCCGTTAAGTATCCACCGAAAAAAAAAAAAAAAAAACTTGTTCCACAATCGAAAGAAACCCTACGAGATGGCCTCAATAACGCGGGGTTCTGCGGCTGCACGTCAGAAGAGAATGCAGTCTGTCTTTTGAAGAGAGTAGCTCTGCTGGAGGAGAAAACATAAGCTTGTTGTACAGCGTTTTTCTTTTTCTTTTTGCCTCATTAAATCTGCAGACGTGCCCTACTTTTCCTCTTCCTCCTCCGTTGGACTCCCTGCGCTAGCGAGCAGATTTGGCGGAGGATGAGAGTGTGTGTGTGTGTGTGTGTGTGTGTGTGTGTGTGTGTGTGTGTGTGTGTGTGTGTGTGTGTGTGGGGAGGGGGGGGTTAGGGTTAGTTTCATTAAATATCCATACACCCCGAGCCGTTTCTGCAGTCCTACTCGACATAATGTGAGCATGTGTGTAAGACAGTACAAATTATAACGTGAGCTCCACAGTCGCTCTCTCTTCCCTTTGGATTACTTCTCCATCCTGTTGTGGTTCTGGCGAGGCAGCCGGCTCCCTTCCATCCTCACAAACACTGATAAGCCTGTCCTTCTAACCTCCCCCACCCCCTTTTCATATTCCCCCTGCAGCCCTCCATTAGTGTGACATTGAGCAGCCCAGGATTCCTTCTCTGCCACACCCACCTCCCCCCCACTCCCTTTTTTTCTCTCCATTTGCCCCCCCCCCCCCCCCTCCCCCCCTCCTCTTTTCTTTCCCTCTCCATCACAGTCTGAAAGCTGTCAAAACACATCGCTGCCTTCTCCATATCAAAGCCCGCTGAAAAACACAGGCACATGTACTGCAGTTTGGATTGAATTCCAGAGCGACGCAGAGAAATGTTTCGACTCTGCTACCGGTGTTAAAATAAAATATTCACGATATAACCACACCAGAAAGCCGTCAACTCTCCCACAGTCACACTCCCATGTGCAGCTTGTTTACGGCCTCATGGCATTGACTACAGTGGAGCTGGTTAAGAGTCTCACTGAGAGTAGGGAAGGAGAGAGGAGTATGCAGCCACAGACAGAAGAAACCCGACAGCTGGCTCGGTCAGATAAAGGGCGATGAAAACCCCACAGGTCTTTCCCCCCTTTTTTTCTCTCTCTCTCTCTCTCTCTCTCTCTCTCTCTCTCTCTCTCTCTCTCTCTCTCAGGTGCAGAATCACCAAAATACCCAGTTTCTGCTGCAACAATTCCCCAGAATTTTTTTTGAAGTGAGACAGAGGAACAGAGCAGAAACTTTTGAGGAACTACCGAGGTCGGTTTCAATTTGTATTTAGAAAATCGAAGAAAACCACAGAAATGCTGAAAATGTCTCAATATGATAAGAGAACAAAGTGAAGTGCTGCTGTTTTCATCTGGTTGTGTTTGTAGCCAGGCTAGCATCGTGGCTCTGTGGTTGGCAATGGCGGTCCGTGGTTTGGCCGGTCCAGCAGTTTGGTCCAGATTGAAATATCTCAACCGGACGGATGGATTGTCATGCATTTTGGAACAGACATTCATGGTCCCCTGACAACACTCCTATTGATTTATTGATCTCTTTGTCTTCTCCTCTAGAGCCACCATGAGGTTGGCACCGGTAGCTTTGAGTGAAATATCTCAACTGCTCTAAAATCTGGTCCACGTTCATGTTCCCTTCCGGATGAATCGTAATGACTTTAGTGATCCCTTAACTTTTTTGTAGTGCTAACTTGTCCATTACTTTTGGTTTAAGACCAAATCCCATCAGCCTCAGCTGTACTTTGTTAATTGGTAATTAATTAGCGAATGCTAGTATGCTAACATACAAAAAAAATATGGTGAACATGGTGAACACGGTACCTGCTAAACATTAGCATGTTGGCTTTGTCATTGTGAGCATGTCACATTATCACTGGGTCTAATGCTGCGTTCCACACAACTCGGAACTGGAAACTTTCCAACCTCCTACCAGAAAAGTACAATGGAACGCCACATAAAGTTGGAGAACTACTTGTAAACTCTGGGCAAATCCATTGACCCAGACTTCGTAAGCAGTTGTTTGACGTGCCACAACAATGGAAGAGGACATTGTAAATGGTAAACCATCAACAAGATGGCTGCCGTAAGTATATTTTCCTGAATTTAATTGAAATAATACATGTAAATTGATGTCGAAATAAGTTGCCAAAGCTAATAAGTAGCTGGTTACGGAAAGTTATCTTCTCTGCCCAAAAGTTATTCAGGAAAATGTTTTTTTAAAAAGCTTAAACATTGTAGAGGCTGATGGCATGACCGAATTTAACCTAAAAAACGCAGCCCTCCCATTTATAGGCAAGGCGCTGCAGTGGTGTACATTCAACACGTTCCTGGTGGATTACTTCGTAATGTGAATGCCATATTTATATTTTTATCTCACGATCGTCACAGCGGAAGATAAAATAATTGCTGGCAGGATAACTTTCCAGTGTTGTAAAATCATAAAAAAAAACTGGACTTCTTGGATCGTATTTCAACCTTGTCAACACCAGTGGCTTAAATGCAGTTTCAGGGTCGTGAAGCATTCTGGGTAAACACACTTGACAAGAAGCACATATCCATCCTGTTGTGTAAAAGAATATGCCACCAGGAGTCCTACAACACCTTTAAACCCATGGGGATCGCTCTGCTGAGGGTCAATATGATATTCATGGTATTTTCTTTTATGGTCAAAGTCGACTTCATCCCCGATCAGTTGCCACTCCCGATCGCAGAGCTGCAGGCCTTTTCTCACTTACTACAGAGTAAAAACCAGCTCCCTGGAAACATTCATCACTCTCATGACTTACAGAACATTCGGGGTGAACGATGACTGCGGTGTGCTTTGGTAAATATTTTACAGTGTGGCTCCAACACATATTTAATCATGGCGGGGGGAAATCGTATTAAGGTAGAGACGTTTATCACACAACAGATAAAAAAATGTATTGTAATGCTGCCAAAACAATGAGGTGCAGTTAGAATATACAGCGTAAACAGATATAGGCTAATATAATGGCCAGCTGCCTGAAGGTATTCCAATGCTTATCTACTGACGAGAAAAGTTGTAATAGAAGTTTCAAGCTTGAGCTCAGATCACTATCAATAGGCTTAATTTGTGAAAAACATTATATCCCAAGTACCATCAAGACAAAGTAGGTGTTTTAAGGAGGAATGCTTTTTGTTTATTCGTCAGAAACTAGTAACTGCTGTCTGTTCTGCAGGATATTTGTCATTTAGGAAGCAAATCCTTTTTTTAAACAGCTGACAGAGACACAGTGCCGTACCTACAGATGCTATCCATCATGTTAAATGAGACAACATGTAATTTCTCCCAGCAGGACTTCACCCACCTGCTTATTACCACACTTAATATAACTGGTTAATCATTTCCAGTTAGGGCCCACTGGTACACTTACTTTAGGTGACAGTGAAGAGGCAGCACGATAAGACAGACAAGATTCATTTCTGGCAGAATGAAACTACAGTTGACAGGATTATACTGTAACTGCAATCAATGTCGTCTCATACAGTCGTGTTGGGGGGGGGGGGGGGCGAGGAACAAATTGAGTTGTCCCGTTTACAATGATGGATTACGTTCAATCAATGCAGCAGTATGTCTCTGCAAGCTGTTTTAATTGATTTTTGAAAAGAATGGAGGCCGATGATTTCCACAAGATTAGGTGAGCTTGCAATAGATACGACTGTATGAGTTTCTGAACTTGGCAAGCACAGCAATGGGTATAGACTCTTTGTAATGAATGTCTCCATCCATCTGTTTTTAGCACATTTTCAATATGCATAAAACAAAACTTAAGTGGAAGTTCCAGGAGTTTGAAAAAGCGGAAGTATTGCAAAAATGTATAAATGTTGGTACATAAAAAAAGAGAAGATGCAATAAAGGCAGATTCATTTTTCGAATAGACCTTTGATGTGAGGGGTCCTCATATGTCACCAGATGGCAAAAAGTCAAGCCATTGCCAGTGACAGTGCCGGAAATTTTTTATTATTTCTAATGGCCTGCTGGGGGCGACTCCACTATTTGTAAAAAGAAGTCTGATTGTGTACAAGTCTATCACAAAATGACCCTTCTCTCACTTGAATTATTAGACTAGTAAACATGGTAAATATGCAATTATGGTCTCAATCGCTAGTGTTCGGTTGTACTTGGCTCCACCCTTTTGTGTCACTTCTGGTTGTAAAAAAACAAGATAGCGGCGCCACCATAAAAACAAGATGGGGGTGGCCAAAATGACGAACTCGAGGCTTCAAAACCGTAGTCCCCAAACCAATGAGTGACTTCGTCCCCCACCTACTATAGTGGCTGATAAAATCACAGGGAAGAAGTCAGAGGAGACTCAATCACATCTCAGTAGAAGCAATGCAATGCCACAATGTATCCTACTTGTGCATGTTTAATATGTCATCTTGTGTGTGTGTACACGTCCTTGTTAATACTTCTGGGAATTTAGGGAGTTTCATAACATGAAGAGGATCTCATATTCCAGGATTACACACGTCATGTTGGGTTCTGTCGTGGCTGATGATATATTTTTGACAAATTTACTGAAGAATGGGTTTGTATTCAGGCAAAAGATTGAGCTATAAAATGAAGGATAGAAAGGGAATTTAGATTCATCCTACTGGTATTAATAGATCCCTGCAGCCTTCGAGCGGTCAGAGGAACTTCACCCACCACTGGCTCCAATGCCAGACAGCTGAGTCAGAGCCGATTCGCCAAGCAGCCAAGAGGGCACACAGTCTCCTCCCCCCCCCAGTATCCTGCCAACCAAACCCTCTATCACCAGGCAAACCAGTCCGCAAAGAGGCAGGGAGGGAAAGGGGTGAGGGGGAGTGTAACTATGACATGACTGGGTTCTTCTATGAGTGTGTGTGAGACATAATCGTACCGTCTGATGGGATTTCTCGCTCTTTCTTGTGCGATGGAATCGGTGGCAGGCAGTCAGACGCGTTGACGGTAACTTACAGTGACTAGCAGAAGCCTTGCTCTAAAGCCCCGTCACTCACCCGCCCCTGACTTGCCACACTCTGTGCTTCCCTCAGCCCAAACAATGGCCGCGCTCTTGTGAAATGTGGGTCGAATTGTCTGTCGCCATCTAATGAGCAGTCGCTTTCAGTTCGAGGGTTAAACGCCCCCATTTCAAAAATACAGGAAACCGAAAGCAAAAAAGAGGAAGTGTGTTTTTTTTCGTCCTTCTTTACGGTGGCATTTCCAGTTGGTACAGCAGTAGGTGAAAGAAAAGTCCCCTACTTTTCCAGTCTCCACTGTGACAGAAATTTGGGTAAATATGCAGCTACGACTAAGAGTGAAAAAGTCCCTAAACTAATGGAGCTTTAAACTAACAGACAATTTAATCTTTCTTTGCTGCATCAGAGGAGGGGACAGTCTGGGACAGAAAACACACACTGGCTTACCGAAATCCTCAAATCCCACATGCCACTTTTTAAATGTGTGTTTCAACGGCAAAAAAAAAATCATCACTTTCAGGTCAGAGATGTCACGATTTTAAATTGGAAAGATTCTTCAGCATGGAAATGAATTGAAGATCCTCTTTGCGTATTTAGTTCTGAGCTTCATACAGCAGACAGTAGATTATAGGCTTTAAAGGAGCTACGCCGCCCATTGTCAACAGTCAGTAAAACACTATGGCTGAGTAGCATCCAGGCCCTTTTGTTCCGCACACAGTCAAGTTTAGAGAAAGCTTAACCCCCCAAGGGGTCTTTGTGGAGTCTTGCAGGGGCCGCTGGTGCGGGCTTTTATCCACATCGCTAAGGCAGTAAACGTGGCCTCCTGTTGTGCTCCCTGGGAGTCTTTGTGGGAAGCTCTCCGGGAGTCTGGTTAGTCAAAGTTTGTTAACCACCGTTTCAAAGACAAATGATTCATCAACGTGATTTTGACGAGGGGGGGTGCTTTCCCTGATGAAAAATCAAACAGATCTGAATGCGAAGCAGACCCACTTTGAGCGGATATAAGTTTTTTTTGTATCCGCTCCAGGAACTGGCTTTTGAGGAGCAAAGTAATAAGAAGAACTGCCCATCAAGAGGTGACTCACTCTTACTGTCTCTCTTGATGGTTTGGACTTCATTTACTCAGCTGATCTACAACAGTGCACGTTGTACACACACACACACACACACACACACACACACACACACACACACACACACACACACACACACACACACACACACACACACACACACTGTATACCCCACACATATTTCTGCTACTGATAACTTTCCTTAAGAGTGTATTAAAGGAACAGTTTGAGGTTTTGTAAATGACATCAACGCCCCCTGTCTGTCCTCACCACCGGTGTTTTGTCACAGCCCCCAGCGTCTGATACCCATGCACAAGCCACCCTTTAGCGTCTGCATAAAGGACGCACGGGGCTTTCAAGTAACTCCAACGCAAACAACATTTTACAAATGTCTATTAGAGGCCCTGAAACACTGTTACTAGATGTGTAACATTAAATATCGGAGGAAAAATCAGCTTGCCTTTAAAAAAAATAATATTTTTGGGGGAAAGCAGTAGAACAACTACAGTGCGTGCATGGCTGCTGGCACATGCACAAACTATATACATGTGTTTTGGGGGGTGAAAGCACACCACTCATACTGTCAACTCATCATAAATAGTGGAAGTAAGAGTCAATAAGAAACAGAGACCCAAAGCTCAACCACAGCACATTTTTTATTTATGACACAACTTAACTCTCAGCTGCTTCACATCCTCTTCTGCACATGAGCTGCACGGAGTGAAGGGCCACATCGCATGTCTGTGTGTGTGTGTGTGTAAATAGGATGTTGCTTTAGAGTCATCCAGGCATCTCTCGGCCACTGGCTGAGCTCCACGCGCTGATGTCACCTCTTGGCACAACTTTGCGATCTTTGGACCTGATCAGCAATTCTGCCACAGCCCACCAATTGGCTTGCGTGGGGGGGGCTTTTGACCCCGGGGCGGTGATGTCATGCAGCAGGGAATGCAAACAAGTGGGCTGCTGGGGCGATGTGTGCGTGGCTGTGTGTGTGTCAGTGTGAGTTGTAGGGCAGCGGCTGTACTGCGGCATTGTTTATAGAGCTTGACTGTTGTCAGGGCAGAACAAACAGCCTGCCAGCTGTGACACTGTTGATTTTTCACTGGACAAGCTGTATATTTAGTGCACTCACATGTCGCTGTGTGTGTGAAGTTACCATTGCCAATGTTTGTTGTTTTGTGGTTACTGCCCACTGCAGCTTTTTTAAGCTCTCCTGTATTGAATTGAATCTCTCTCTTTTTAAAATGTCCTTTTCTTTACTGCTTTTACATCTTGGTTCAACAAACTGATCAAAGTCGCCATGGTAACAACACCAATGAACTTTAAGTCACTGCTGCGTGTGTCACTTCCTGTACTGGAGAATGATGAACAGATATGACTCCGTTGCTCAGCAACAATGCAATGCAAATTGAATCGCAGTTTTGAGATGAATGTGTGAAACTCCCTCCTCTGTCAGGGGAGGGGTGTCTGTGTGTGTGTGTGTGTGTGTGTGTGTGTGTGTGTGGGGGGGGGGGTACGTTCAAGACTAAAACTGCTGATATTGTGTCGCTGGCCTCGTGAACCTGGCGGGGCAACTTACACTGTTTATTTTATGGCTGCTTTACACTTTGACGCCCCGTGTGGGTTATGGCTAAACACAGGAGGCAGGAACCCAAGTCACTGGTGTAACCAGAAACCGGAGGACAGTTTAGGGAAATACCTAAACAAAGTAGAAGAACCACGTGTTACTTGTGGCCAACACAGAACTCTACAACCAAAAGCGACTTCACTTTAGTTCCCCTGCCAGCCACGGGTTACATGAGATTCAAACGATAAATGAAAAGTGATGACACAGCCTGCGGTCTCTCCCCACGCTTCTCAAAAAAGGATAATTAGCGCTTCCACTAATCACCTTTGTTATGCATCGTAAAACACAAGCTATTTGTCACCGTTCGCACAGCGCTTGCTCCTACTGTAGACGGGACTTGCAGCTTGCTGGAGACGGGGGACTTAGCAGGGTGGGGTTGAGCGGGAGCCGTCACTGGACGCAGACAGAGAGGAACCACAGTCTTTGGGTTTAAACGCTGAGACTGTCTGTACCCTGTCCTCCTCTGTGGCTATTCTCTATTAGTGGTGTTCTGCTTTGCAAAGTCCTGCCGCCTGCAGTAGTTGATTCTTGGAAAGATTAGTGAGCCAGAATCATGTGACCTGGAGTTTGTGTTGGTTGGCAGTTGCAGCATGCTATCTGTGGTGTTTAAAGTACAGCTCTATAGGCTGTGGTGTATTTCACTAAATGCCCCTAAAGAGACATAGCTTACTATATACCGTAATAATGCTACGTTCATATCTGATATATTTCACCAGGTATATTTTTAAAGTGAAACTGATATTAAAATACATTTTTGGATGATTATACAGTAGTCTTACCTATTGATTGACTTATATACTTATTTGCTCAGAATTCTAATTACAATAAATAATACATGTCTGTTCTATTAATTTATCTGCAGTGACAGCGCCCCTTACATCTCTGTTCTCCTGGAGGTGGAGGTCTGCCTGCAGTTTGATTGGTGCAATATCTGAGCATTAGCTTCCACTCAAAGAAAGGGAAGCCAGTTAGCCTAGCCTGCTATCTTTCTCTTCCTAGCTAACTCTGCTAGCTTCACGCTGAGACAGCTGCGTTCGCATCCATTTTTCTTTTTTACTTGTAGTACATACTGCAGCTAAGCTTGAAAAATAAGTAATGTTGCTTGCAGTATGCATTCTATTGGGACATACTACGTCCTCATAACAGGGCAACTTGAACTTGCTCATACAAATTTCCCCCTGGGGATGAATAAAGTACATATCTATCTATCTATCTATCTATCTATCTATATTTGCAGCACAATGGATTGTGGGTCAGACGGGCTAGAAAAGCATGCTTGCTTGCATACTGCAAAATGTGACCAGGTGTATTAGAATATTCTGGTATTTTTGGAAGTATAAATTTGATAATATCCATGGTAACAGTAGCGGGCGGGGCTTAGTAAAAGGTCATAGTGTTTAGATAGAGAGAGAGAAAGACAATGCACCAGTCAAAAGGAAAATCCCCGCAAGTGTCAGATCTCAATGGGACTTTGTTGTCCTGCAGAGTCAGATTTATCGATTTGTTCTGCTATGGATCTCAAGCATATCCTCTGGATGTTTATGAAATATGGCATTCATGGCAATCGCAGAAAAAAGGGAAAAAAAGCCAACGGATGTTATCTGATCTTTTCCTGTCAATCTAAAATTTGGTTTTAAAATGTAGAGATTTACATCTTTTTTAAAACCCGTTCAAAAGATTAACGTTTCATGCTTTGTTGAATATCTCTGCAAAGCCTTTTAATAATCCATTATTTCTCAAGGTCTAACATCTTAGTAGTTAGCGCCTTGCCAGAAATGACATTTTTTTTTAAAAATCAGATTGCACACAATAACATCCAGTGACCTTGCAATTATCTCGCCATGACTAATTAACAGAGCAGTCATGTCTATACAGGCATTGTTCAAGCCTGATTTAATGGCGGTGTAAACCACATGTAAAGGTTAGTGAATGGCTTCTTAGTGGTTTCTTCCACAGCATTCAACGGAGCGGCTTCCTGTTTTTCCACCCTTGCCAACCACAGGAAATGCACACTGAGGCTTGCTTTCTCTTTCTCTCCTCTGTGCGTTAAACTGTCCCGAATCATTAGGATGAGCAAAGTGGCAGTAAAGCCATCTGTTTTTACTGGCTGTCTTTAAAAGCGGCAGGGATTGAGCTCCTTTTTGTCACTTTTATGGACTCCCTTACCTCATAGACCAGGCAGTACAGATGAAGAGAAGGAACTGACTGGTGGTACAATTTTGACTGAGTGACAAACAGCCATTGATGGACACCGCTAATCAAAAAAAAAAAAAAAAAAAAGTCAGTATAAAAGTCATAAAGGCTGGGGCATGCTCAAAAGAAACTATTTTGTACAAAATGTCCTCCAAAGACATCTGAAGATGAAAGTGTTTATGGCTGTTCCGAGCAGCCATTTGAAGCCGCAGTAAAACGCCGGCCATAATAGAGAGTGCAAGACGTGATAATTGTCCAAAAGGGGTCAATGGCTCCTCAAAGGCAATCATGGTGTGGCACTCGGTTGTACACACAGAACTTGAAGGACAAAGTTGTGTGAAGAAAAGCATGCCTGGCCATTCCCGCATGCTTCTCAGATTGTTACTTCCGTAAAAATTAATGAAATTGCTATCCTATTTTGACTATTCGGAAGGGTGAAAGAGGGGGTTTCAGAAGCTTTTTGCATCCAACAATCGCTTTAGTTAAAGCCTGCTGACGCAACAACTGAAATGATGCAAATAGACTTCGTGGAATATATATACAAGTTAAAATGCATTATTTTCCGTAGGTTTAGCTGCGAACGGTGTTTGAGAACATCCTGCCCAATTGTATGCATTCTGAATGTGAAAAAAGTATGCGATTTGGAACGCAGCATTCATTTTTAGGAGACTGGCTTGCAACTTTGAAGTCTCTGTGTGTCGGTAGAGCTAAATGCCTGTAATGTCTTGTGGCACCACAGTTTGCCTAACCCGACAAAGACTGCAGTGGATTTGACCAACTTATCAAATAAACTGTTTCTGCTTCTGATTTAGGTTTTCATTTCTTGGTCATGTACTTTCTGTTCTCCATATACCTCTTTATAAAGCCAGCGAGAGTTTTAGGAATGAGGAACCAATCTAAAAACACATGCCCCATGAGTTCAGGGCCCGAGATAAAACTCTCATTATTCAGGGGGATCTGTGAGGGACTAGGGACTGCCAAAGACTCAAAAGCTACCTTGTTACAAACCCCCATGTGGAGTGATGGAGAGGGGAAGGAAAAGGAGGGTATAGTAGTAGTGAAGGCCCACAAACCCAATCACAACTGAAACAGCAGGACTTCCACCCATCAGTGTCCTCATTGCTCTCCCTCTCTTGTTTAACCCCCCCCCCCCCCCCCCCCCCCTCCCTCCTTCCTCCTGTCTTTCCGTGTGCACGGACAATATTGCTCAAAGAGGTGCCAGCTTGCAAAAGCAACACAAAGGAGAAGAAAGAAGGTTTCTGCGAGGTCTAAACCTGGGGAGCTGGAGAGAAGAAAAAAAGGGTCGGCTAAGGTTTCTCTCTCTCTCTTTGTGCCTGTCCAACAGCCCCGTTTCTTGATGAAAATGTCCCGCTGGATGAGGGCATTAGACTCCCGCTCTAATCCCGTGTAATTTCCCACAATCCCCTTTGCTTGCATCCTGCCAAGGAGGCCTTCGGCGCCCCGCTGAGCCCCTAGCTGCTGGCTTTGGCGTTCCCACACCCCTGCTCAAGCAGCGTTTCCTCTGCTGGCGGAGAGGAAACGAGACACTCCGTCTCGCCATCCCTCCTCCCTTTCATCTCGCTTATCATCGGAGCCAAAACAGCAGCAGAAACTAGCGGCCTACTGATGAGTGCGTCCTCAGATTGTGACCTTTGGCCGAACCAAGCTGTGGTAAAGGCTGCAGAAGAGACAGACAGGTTTTAGTCATTAGCAGAATTAAAACCTTGGTCCACTACTGGTTGACCCAAATCACATCTCTGTCTGTGTGTGTGTGTGTGTGTGTGTGTGTGTGTGTTTGGCCTTGTTGCATTGTTGTCCTCCGCTGCTAACAGTGTGTTTATGTGCCAGGCTGTGTACATTTGCCACCGCCATAATCCCGTACAATCTCCTTCTTACGTAAAATGCTTTATTATCATCGTTTTTTTATATCACTAGGCGCATCAGAGGGTCAGCCAGGGAAAGAGTCGAGCTGACTGCCCTGTTGTCCAAATGTCTATTTCAGAGGCATCCAGCACAAGTGATAAATCTATTATAAATGCTACGGTGTTCTCAATAGTCGTGTAAGCTGGTGCTGAAAGGGGGCTTTGGATAAAAGGCATGATAGCGTAAAAAGCACATTGGTTGCTAAGCAATGTCCCATTCAGAGGCCGTTATCCACGCACACAGAGGAGAATTCTTCTGAAGACTTCGATTAGAAGCCGACACTTCTCGTCCAAGACCGATGCTTCCGTTTGATGCTGATTTGGTGTGGATAAAAACAAAGAGAATTCACATTCTTCCTCCTCCAGTGTTCAACGTGTCGGTAGGTTGATTGGAGAAGGTACTGTGTAATCCTCTTTCCTGTTGAATTTAGTGAAACTTTCTCGAACTTAGTAAAACAACTTTTCTATGTTGGGAAAAAAATGAACCATGATGAAGGGTAAAAATACAACATCGTGACTAGTTTAGTCAAAAAGTGACAAAGCAGACATGCTGATGTTAAGATGGAATAATGTTCACCTTGTGGAGCATTTTAGTTTCCCATTTTAGCATGTTAACATTTGCTAACTAGCACTAAACCACAATACAGCTGAAGCTATTTAGACAATATAGTTTTGACGATTGCACAACTTTCATTGGTCTGTTAGATGTGGAAGGAAGTCCTATTGAGTTGTAAGAGTTTCCTGACAATCACTGATGTCAACAAATCATCATTTGTTTGATGAAAACATAAGTAAATGGATTTAAGCAGCCAACAACCTGTATTTGGATTTTGTATTTGTTCGTTACCAGATGTGTGCCAGCTTTTTACTTATTGGTTGTTTCATTTGTCATTGTGAAGTAGGGATCGCCATCATCTATGAAACGTGTTTTTATGTAATAAAGTAACTGTGCAAAGTAGCAAAGTGTCCTTACTTGGCCTTGTGGTTATTATAAGAACATATGCAGAGCTGGCTTACTTTTTAGTTCTACACATCTCTGACACCCTTTATGTGTGTGTGAATCTCACAAGAACCGAGTGTGACTGTCGTGGGTGCATACATTTCTCTACAAGTCAGGTCAACACTTTGTCAGCGTTTGAAAGTGAGCGCTACCAAATTGCATTGCTGAACACTGCTGGTCTTGTGCGTGTGCGAGTGTCAGCGAACGGTTATCCGCACGCGCGTGTGTTTTGATCTCTTTGGCAGGCGGCGACACCTCTGCTGCCTCTGAGCTGCTCTGCTCCTGTAAACACAGCGGCGACTGCTCAGTGTCACGCAGGAAAAGGAAGGACAAGAGCAGCTCCCCATCAACGCTATGTTTGCAATGCATGTGCAGAGAGTACACACACACACACACACACTCACACACACACACTCACAGGGCCGTTAGCTTGCCCCCGGCTGCTTTTAAACCGACAGAAAACAATTTATTTATAGCTGAATGCAAACAGAAAAAAACAACATTGGCTGCAAGTTATTGTTTTGTCATATCTTTAGCTTGTTCCATTTCCTAATTAGAGCTTTAAATCACAGAGAGTAATCCAGTGAATGAAGATTGGTAATGACACAGGAAATGGAGGCCTGCATCGCAGCTCTGACAAACTTCTAACCTTAATTTCACCACCAGACTGAGTGTAAATAAACTGCGGGAAACAGTTGAAAGGATATTGCTGATGAGCGTCGACATAATGTCCATCCCTCTGCTTCCCATGGATATTAAGTTTTAACGACTACAATAACAAAACATAAACAACATAGCGGTTATTGCCAAAAAGTGTAGTTATTGCCAGTTGTCTGGGTATTTAATCCAGCAATTAAATTCAATTTTAAGCACCTTTCTAATCTGCCGCTCAAAGCGCTTTACAGCACAGGTCAACGTTCACCCATTCACACACAAACTCATACGATGATGGCACAGCCTTCGGGAGCGATTTGAGGTTCAGTATCTCTCCCAAGAACACGTCGACATGCGGATCTGAGGAGCCGGGAATCGGACCACCGATCTTCCAATACTCCATCTCCTGAGCCACAGCTCAGTACATGACATGTGGAGTATGACATGCTCTAGTAGTCATAGCACACACCAGAAAATGGTGTCCCTTAGAAACGCTGGGTCTTGAATGTCAGTCAACCATTGTGACGCGAAAAAAAACCCAGAGAAACCCTGTTTCCAATCAACAGTTTCCAAAAAAACCTAATTTTGAAATGTTGAGTTTATATTGCCTAACAGAAAAAGTGATAATTCAAGAGAAATGCTACAATTTCCAACCATGCTGAGCTCCAAAAACATCCCGGTGCTGTGCTGTGATTGAGCAACCCTACACGATAGCAATCTGGTGATCAATACAGGATAAGTGTGCCGTACCGGACTCCGCCACTTCTCACCAATCACCGCGGACAGCTAGGGTTAACCGCGGACAGTCTAAATGGACGACACACGATGAGGAAATCTGTTTCGAATGCGACTGCGGGAGCTGACTCAAGTAAAGAAAGTTTCCTATCGAGCAAGTTCACTGTCATCACTTCCCCCTTGTCTTTAGATGCCGATTCTTTCTTTAGACATGTAGGAAAACCTTGAGCTCAGCAAAAACTAAATGTGGTGCTGTCATTTCCTTCAAGATTGGCTGCACCGGACTGGAATAGCCAGGGTTTGCTTTGCTGGATTGAAAACGTGTATCGTAATAGTTCCCAGAGGGGGGGGGGGTCAATTCTGTGTAAGCAGGACAAAAGAAAAAAAGATTGAACAACCTTTGGCACAATTCATTTTGATTAACAGCAGATGTATAGTTAATCAGCATTTTAAGTGTTTTTAATATAATGATTGTGACTCCTTGGTGCAGGTTCGTCCCAATTATGTTGTGGAATCCAAGATGGCGGTGGTGGTGGTGGTGGTGGTGGTGTGGTGGTGGGGGGTGGGGGGGCAGAGGCCACCGTGGGGACTGTCTCTGTGGTCAGCCACAGTGGGGAAACTTTGGGAAATGTTCTCTCCTGGGAGAGATGTTTTCTTCTGGGAAATATGAGCAGGCTAGATCAACACAAATCTTCTGTGTTTGGGGGGGGGGGGGCTGCTCTGCCTCCCGCCTCTGATCAAAGCGGACCCTTTGACGGGATTTCGACACAACAGCCACTCTGTGTTATGAAAAAGTGTATTTCATGTCGTAGCTCGGGACATTCCTGTGGGAGCAAATTGATTGAAATCCACATTTCAAAAATACCCTCAACCGGGAGACGCATTCTGACCCACAACAGCAAATCCCGCCATCCATCTTTTATCTTCTCCATCCTGTGATTTCAATCAATCATCCTCCCACATCTTTCTCCTCCTCATCCCTTCATCCCGCTGCTCTAACACCCCTTCCCCCAGCCAAGTTGCTCCATCCCGGACCCTGTGTGATAACAATTGAATTAGATTGGTGTCCTCTTGTCTCTAAGCTCTGAGACTGTTTGCTGTCTTTGGGATGTATGGTATGCGGCTAACCCTCTAACCTTATCTGCTTTCTGATCCTCTTCCCTGCTCTGTCGGTCAATGCCGGCTCGGGGTCAGGGGGTTCAGATGGTGCTCAGCGGCGTCATCCATTACCTCACTGCCGGCAGCCGGGCTTAGAGCGCGATCAATGGACTGCGCACGCACGCGCACGGAAGCTATAACACTCCTCATACCGCCTAATCATGGCCTCACTGCGACCTAATGAAACACACATGCATCAAAGCGTTTTTATACTTGCAAATGAGTGGCAAAGATACGTCTGACCTCCTTTTTGGAGGCGATGCGCCGACATACACGCCTCTTAAAGCTTCCGCTTTGTCCCGACCCATCATGCAGTAGATGGTGATGATGATGAGGAGGAGGAGAAAGTATAGGCTCCCTGTCTGCGTGTGATTGGATAAATAGGTCTGTCGGGGCTCCAGTGAAAACTACTCCACTGTGAGGGAGTCCGCTTTGATGAAGAGACGTCCTCACCGCTAGCGTGAGAGGATTCGGCAAGGGAACACCTTGGTACCGCGCTGTAACAAGCACTAAACGGAAGTACCCCGCAGTTCACAATGTGCCGGTGTTGTTCCTCTAGCCTGGGGCGGCACAGTCAGCATCGTATGCATTTGTTAACATAACATTTTCCTTCAGAATCTAAGCCTGTGAACATACACCAATGTGTATTCACTTTAAATACACTGTAATGTATTCCTTTTGGAGAAAGAGGCAAATCAGATAAGTTGGAGGCAATTAAGTAATGGATTGTGCAAAAACTCTGCAAAGCAGTAAAGACTAGTGTGGCTGATGTTTTTCTAAATTCACTTTTGTTTGAAACATCTGCTATCAGCCGATCAAAATGGACCTTTGGCTGTCACAGCTTCACCAAAGTATTTTCCGATCCATAGAAGAGAAACGGCGGCTGCAGAATATGTTCACAAGCAGAAGCCAAAATGTCTGAGGGTGAAAGTGAAAAGCATATTTCAAGGCTGAAGTTCGGTGGCATCGGAGCGGACCGAGATTAATAGCATTTCAAGAGGGAACAAATGGTGCATTTTATGTGTTCCGATGAATATGTTACTGACATGAAGAGAAGATAAAGTGTCGACCGTCTCCTTCGAAAAACAAGATATTGAAGGAGGAGATCTCAGGACAGACAAAATATGTCTAAATTCAACATTGAATGCGATAGTGGGCGGCCAGATTTTGAAGCACCGCTTTCACTCTATTTGTGTTGACAAACGGAGCGCCTGATTTACAGAGTTAGCAGGTAATTAGACCGTCAGCTGCTGGAACTGCCTCCTATAGGTGCATTCTGTAAGTGAAGGAGTGAAGTTATAAAAGGTGCAGCTCTGTAGATTTACAGCATCTGCAATCAGCAAGCTCAGAAAAGAAACGGACATTTCCATGTTGAGGTCATTTGATTCAAAAACATTTACCGAGTCGCAATAAAACTTTCATCAAGGAAACTATTTTGGAGGCTTTTCGTATAAAAGTTTATATAGAAACTTTTAATGACACAATCCTTAATTCTGGAAGGTTTGGTAAGTAGGAGTCATCAAACAAACATTTATGAAAATAAAGAGATGGCATTACAGACTAGCAAAGAAAACAATTACTGTGATTATGGCAATCAGCTCGTTATTGCATGCGTGACATATCTGTCTGATGGATATGAAGATAACCTGCACCAGTTAGCTTAGCTTAGCACAAAGACTGGAAACAGCTAGCCGTGCTCCTCTCAAAGGAAACAAAATTCACCAGAACCTCATCACCAACATGTTATATCTCGTTAGGTTAATCCACACGAAATCCAAACTGTAAAGACGACAATTAGCTGTTTTACTGGGGTTTTCGGAACCGGTGGGAAGCTTCTAGTCATGGCCCGGTAGGAGAAGCAATGAAACCCCTCGTAAATCAAAGCACATTATCTTCTCATTATGACAGAAAGAAACCAAGTGGTGTTGAAATATTCCTTTAAATTTGTCGGGAACAGACTACATGCACACGCAAACACAGACTTCCAAACCTTGGGGTGTATAAAAAGGTCATAGCCATTTTATACGAGGTGACTTATCCACAGATGATGTCCCCCACTGATTTGAAAATTAATGGTTTAATGGAGGGAAGCTGGATTTGATCAAGATTGAACTTGTAGTTCCCCTTCGGATGAGCTCAGGAGGTCTGCATGGAAACATGTGATATGTTATCTTTTTATTAGCCTCGTTACTATTTATCTATTAATCCTCACTAATTTATCACATCACGTGTCCCCCCTCCCCCCCACTAGAGGAAAATCTTTGGCCGTCCTCCATTTTGGGGCCTAATCTTAATTAGAAACCGCTGTAGGGGAGGTTGGGATATGAGAGAAATAGAGAGGGGCGGGGGGTGAAAGAGAAAAGAGACAGACACAGGGATGACAACATAATAGATCAAAATATGAGAATATCCATTGAAACCAGACAAGCAGCAAATCACTCACACTCCGCTTCTCTCTATTCTCAATCACTCTGTTCTTCAGCAGCGCAGCCGCGTCCTGGACTGCATAACACATTTTATAGGCGGAGGCGCGTTAGTGTACGTGTGTAAAAGGACAAGGCGAAAGGTCATCCAGTCACTAAAGGTCATGGAGGAAAGCCACGCTTCACGATACGATGGGGGCTTGCGCCGGGGCGAACCCGATTAGCTGCTGAATGCTCGGGACAGACAGCAACGTAAACAGATATTAGAGCGGGTGGAGGGACCCCCAGCACGTCAGCATCACACCAAGGGGAAGGGTGGTGGCCCCCGACACCACGACGGCTACAGAGGCCTGGAATGTCAGTATGTGGTTTGGGCTGACATCGGTCCTACAGCCGAACCAGCATTCATTTGACTCTTGATGACATCACACACCAGCAGTAAATTCCTAACACAGACAAAAAACGTAAATATTTGTTGACAACCTTGCCACAAAAACACACCGGCCAGCATGCTAACGTTACGGTAAACATTTTTTAAGGGCTGTGCATGTAAGCAACAAAGCAACATTGGCAATTTGGAAAAAGAATCCGGCGCTCTGTGAACGGTGAGGGTGGATCAAAGTTATGTGGCCAGAAAACCCAAACTATGAGCTGAAAGACATTGAAAGGCTCCAAAGATCTGAAGGGTACTTCAGAGTCGAGTGAATATTCTTTGTCGGCACACAAGTGACATCTTTCACATATATTATATATATATGTCAATATAGAGAAATGAGAAAGATAACTTAATACAATGTTTTAGCTGCTCTAATCAAGAAGGGGAATCGGATTTTAGTCTGAATGAGTCTGCAGGAACGACAACAACATTAAGAGTGACTGGTATAAATAAGTCAACTATCTTTCCAATGAATGAGAACACCACTTACAATCATTGTAACTGAACACATCAAAGACGGAGACAGCAGTAGCCTCAGAGAGCTTAGAAGACTTATGATGTATGATATGATTCAATCACCAGCTTCAGGGCTTCTAAATCTGTAATACGTGCAATGACACCTGCTTCACCTTGAGGTGCTCCTAACCCAAACCTTATCATTTTATTAGGATGGCTTTCACTGGTTTTAGTACCGCTGAGATTTCTCCACCCTGAGGACAATAAATTAATTCAGGAATTTGGCACGACACCCTGTGTCCACTTACTGTTTAATGACATGTGTGTCACATACAGTTCCCGAGAGAAAGGCAGCTTTAGAGCAAACATCAGACACATAGAAACGAGCCGTTTAGTATCGCGCAGCCTCAACGTGACTGTGAGTGTAATAATGTGTGTCTGTGTGTGTGTGTGTGTGTGTTAAGTAGGGTTCTCCTCAATCTTCTGTTTCATATTACCCCCGGACCTTTATGAGATCACGCCTGAGCCGCGCCACATTTACGATCGTGACGGACAGACTCTGTTGGGCGAGAAAGAAAACAGCATTTTAAGATCCGTGTTTTGAAATCAAACTATTATTCCAGCATACGAGCTACAGCTCAGCTTAACGGCCACCGACGTTCTACCCCGCTCCTTTAATGGAGGAGAATTCCCGGGCTGGCTAACGGCGGACCCCGCCTTGGCCCCCGGCGAACGCGCGTCCGCGCCAGCTTGTGTCGGCCGCCATCTGCTTTGAATCGTGAGCAGTTTGAGGCAGGGCCCGTGGTCAGTGGGGAGAGACTTGGGTCTCATCTGGAATTAATAGGTGCTAAGAGGAAACTGAGCCGTCCTGAAAAGTGCCTGAGGGCCAGAAATGGTCAGTGAGGGGGAGGGCGGAGCGGAAACGGAGGGGTCACTTTTATAACTCTGATATTACTGTATGAGGTATTAAAAGGGAATTCCTCTTGAGTCTGCATCGCAAGTATTGGTAATCAACTGTATTGTCAGCTTAGATAACTTCTCTCTGTATGTGCATTATTGCCCTCCGCTCGTCTCATTAACAAAGAGCTCACTGCAGGAAAAACAATATCGCTGCTACGATGGAGTGAATGCCCCCCCCCCGAAATTAATTTGCAGTCTGGTTTGTAAAATAGATTCACAGTTTAATAGCTGGAATAAACACTCTCCTCTTCCACTCAACAGCAACTTATCTACAGCTCTGTGCCAACTAAATGTACTCTTTAATGGCCATTGCTTGGGAAATAAACAAATAAGCATCGGGGGACGGGGACGGCCTCGTCAGAGGGGTACAGCATTCATCAGTCGTGAAAAAGTTCTTCTCCATTAGTCAGCATTACCCCCGACGCCTCAGCTGAGTCCACAGAGTAATGGCCCGTAGATACAGCCCATTCGCAGTCATTAACAAAGGCAGCTCACGCAGGACCGTAGGCACAGCACCTCACTCGGTGGCTGGTGGTGTGCCACGGAGACAGGCTAGGCTCCTCGTCACGTCGTATGAGAGGCTTCCATTCACCCTTTGTGTGGCACGGGCCCAGACTTATGTGATCAGATTGTGGATTTAAAACAGTGGACATGAAAGTGTGTACACACCACACATCCACCCACGTAGATGGATGGGTGCTGCAGGAGGAGGTCACTGTTGTTTCAGAGGCTCCACTCCATCGGGCAGGGAGCTCCGCCGCTACCGCGGCTGCTGCTGGGACAGAGGAAGTAAACATTCCTGACAGGTCAAAGGGCAAACGCCTCGCTTCCTGCATGACGGGGATTGGAGGAAGGTTGAAGGGGAAGGCGGTCGGTGGGGTGGAGGGGTATTTGGCACAGCTGCGACCGTGTCCCCGTCTTTCTTCCGCTCTTCTCCACCCATCCTGCCTTCCTCCCTCGTCTTCCTCCTGCCCGGAAAAATGAGCTGGGCTGACCCGAAGGGTTTCGGGTACTGTGAGTATCCTCTTTCTGCCTTCCGATCAATCAATCATTTTTTCTCCGGCTCGTTCTCCAGGACTGCGGGTCCCCCTCGTCGAACTCCCAGGCCCTGGGAGTCCGACTGCGTTGCGGTTTCTCACAGGGCCTCCCGGTGCCGTCCAATCCCCGGTGAGCTGCTGCGGATGGAGGTGATTTACTGGCGGCCCCTGTGTTTGTTTTCCCTTCCCCTGCTGTTGGTTCTGCTAAGCACCCTGCTTAGCTACTTAGCTGCCTAGGGGTGCCTTTGTGTGTGTGTGTGTGTGTGTGTGTGTGTGTGTGTGTGTGTGTGTGTGTGTGTGTGTGTGTGTGAGAATGTGTATACGTTTCAAAGGTCTCCCACCCATGAGAGAGCCCGTGGGTATATACGCCTTATTCGCAATAAACCTAAGCGTTGGCGTTTCCAAAGTGGTCAAAGTGGGAGGCATTCACGTTTTTATTGAAATGGCCTGTTCTAATAGAGGACCCATGAAGCGTGACTGATTTGATTTCGGTGACAAAGCTGGCTCGCAAACTCCAACGGCAGACCCGAGGCTGCGGCACACTGTCAGCCACAGAGCGCCAGTGGTCTATCAGGAGTGCTAATGTCATCATTTGACACACGCTGCACTAAAAAGGCTTCCTGAGCAGGTGGCGAGGGCTTGGCCTCCATCGAGGGGAGCGTATACACACACACACACACACACACACACATACACACACAGACATTGGCATGACTGTAAGCGCTCTATCTATCACACGGAGAGAAACAAAGCCACCGCTGTCATTACCCAGTGTTCATCTAATTGGCCACGTAGCCGGAGGAGAGGGGCCGCGAGGTCACGCCGACTCTCTCTCAGGACGGCCATTACTCGCTCAGTTAAGCCTGGCGCCGCGTGGAGTGGCCCGGGAAGGTTGCGGATACACTTGTCACCGAGACAGCCTAATTAGAATCAGCCGTCCAGCGCATGACCCCCCCCCCCGACACCACCTGAGAGGCAGAGCTCAGGCCCGCCTGTTCCCTCCGGACGCCTCATCGGGAATTAACCGTCCTTAAAAGGATCTGCCGTCTCTCGCTCTGCCTTATTGATGTTCAGTGCTGTTGAAATGTGATTAAAGGATTCTTAATGATGCAGCACTGACATATTTGGTATCCCTTTTTAATAAGTCATCACCGACAGGTCATTATTGAGTGTGACGGACAGGAAGTGAGGATTTTTCTGTCCTACACTGGACTGTTGGGTCAGACGAATCACGACATTTGAAGACTAACCGTTCTTTGACATTTTGCAGAGGAAACGATTCATCAATAAATCCAAAAGATTAAACCCAGATTAATGAATAATAATAACAATAGGTCCAGTTCTAACGGGTCCTTTCTTTTCTCGCTTCATAAGCCATCGGACACACAGTTCAAATGTTAATCAATCAGTAATAAGGGATTCTTTCCACTGCGATGATCAATCAGATCTGCAGTTTAATTAATAATTAATTAAACAGAAATGTAAATAATACTAACATTAATGGTAATTACATTTAAATTGAGATTGAAGGTTCTATTTCCATTAAATTTGACCTGTTTTGTCAACATGGAGAAGTCCTTAAAATGTTCAGAAAAATGGGAATTCTAACCGGGCCATCTGCTAATGAAGATCATGTAATGTGACCAAAAGCTCCAGAACAGCTACTAATGGACAAAGTGGTGAGATTGTTTAGCCAATTCATTAAAGCATTCCTCTGAGGAAAAGGCCCATCTTATCGTCATAAGCCTGGATGTCCTCTTTTTTGGATATCAGAATATCCTAACATGGCATAAGTGTAATCTTTTCCTGGTTTGTAAGTGATGTAATTTTCTGAACTTTTTTTGCCTTTACCCACTTGGTCATTTTATCCACAATATATCCATGCCACTCTACAATATTGTTGCATACCGATATCGAGGCATTTGGTGGATGAGTCACAGGAAGTAGGGGCCGGGCCCTGGCACCCGGTCATCTTTGTGTAAACGACAACAACGTGCACTTACATGCCAGCATGTTCAGATGTGTAAATATCAGTGTATATGTTACTGGTTAAGAGTAAATGAAGATGGCACACATCTCAAATTGAAAAGTTTCAGGTTCACCTGAAAAAAAGCAGTTTTATTGTTATTATTTCTTTGGAATGATGCAGTGGCAAGTCTAAATCCTCTCCCAAATCATAGCACAATATGTGAAAAGTCTCTGTGCAAAGTATGACTTTGATAAAGTGAAGCAGAACAAAATTAGAGAGGTTTTAGTACAGAGAGGTCAGGCGAGGTCACCAAAACGGTCATTTTGGAACCAGCTGTTCCATTGTAATTTTATATACTATATAACTATATATTTCACTTGTTTTATTACTAATAGTGTTCAATCTATCCAAATACAGCAGTTTGGCATCATTTTGAGAGCTAGAATCCTCTATGAGCCCATTTTGTGTCTGTGATCCATGGAGCTGCCTCGTCTGCCTGCAGTTTCTCTGTGTCCATGTAGACCTAACTCAGCAGCCCATTGGTCGATTTCAGTCAATGAACCCTCCTTTATTATTGATAAAGCGGTTTGTGGTTCTGGTGCTTGTTTGCTCATAGCTCTGTAATGGTTTCACGGAGAGACATTTTGAAGATATCTCTGGAATCTGTGTCGAATTATCTTGCTTTCTGATATATTGGTTGTCCGTGTTAGCTTTTAGCTTTGTGTTGTTAGCTCAGACCGGAGTGCGTAGACGGCGGGCTCATGGCGAAAAATACGTGATATTGTGGTAAATCTTCTAGTTGAAATATTAGAAGTAGAATTGTGTTTGGAGCATGTAAAAATGGCTTGCAGGATATTGTTGCCCAGACTGTTTTCTTTAACTGAGTATATAACATGTGTGTAACATTCATTTTATTTGTTCCTGAGAAGTGAATTGTACGACACTTGTACGCTAAACTTTTTCGATGGAACCCCAAATGGTCTTTGCTCGGGTTTAAGAAGTTTTAAGACCTGCACTGTAATTGTTTTTCATGCTTCCTCATTCATTTGTCACCAATTTACATCCACAGTGGAAAAAACCAAAACACTCTGCGACTTCATGGGGACATTCAAGGTCTCACCTCCTCCGCAGTCATCATCACTGGCCTCTTCTAAAGAGAGGAAGCACAGGTGGCGGACACACAGAAACGTGTCACTTAGTTTGTGTTCTACCCACGAAACAGATACTCGCACTGAATTCGACGCAGAGGTCAAAAGGTCCGCTGTGCCGCGCAGAGACAAACATCGAGGTAAACATGGGAAAAGACGAAGAGGAGAGTCGTTCCTGCTCTCCTCTGCTTCCCACCCCTCTGATTCTGTTGCTGCGTATCTGGGGGGGGGGGTTGCTCTCTTCTTTTTTTTGCTTTTTGCGCCTGTCTGCTCCACAGATGCTGCTCTGCTTGATGTGACGTGACTTTTAGCACCGAAGAAGAGGGGGAAAAAAGAAGAGAAAGGCTTTAAGACGATTATTATGATTATTAGATTGAAATATGTGGATGAAGGGGGGGGGAGACATTTAATTCTTAAACATAAAGAGCTGTGGGCTGAAGCTGGAGGTGCGTTTAATTAATCTCCCCTTCTGTTATTGATGAGCCTGTCAAGGCCACTCTTCATCAGGCTGTGAGGCAAGAGGCGGGAGGGATCGAGGGGAGAAAAGGATGGCGGGGTGAGGTGAGGCGACGGGTTCGACTCCAGGTCTTTCCGAGCCTTAGAGCGGTTTCCACCCAAATAGAGACGAGACGGGACAGAGGAGTGAAAGCCAGACTGAGAGCCAGACGAAGAAGATGGAGGGAGAGGAGGAGCGAGATTAAAATGAGAAAATAATAATCGCGTTGAGGGATTTTGAAAATAACGGAAAGATCTGATGTGGCAGCCACCGCTCAGCCCCGGGCATCTCAAGCGTGTAATACTTTATGGATTTCTTTCAACACGTGCCATTTCTTCTTATGTGCAAAAGTCATTCAGACGCACCTCCACAAGCTGGGGATCCTGGGCTTACATCCCTCCGATTTGCTGCCGTCTGGAGGTTCACATTCAAGCCAAGTGTGTGACTCCACCGCAGCTCGCCACAGAAAACTGACTCATCCCTCCAGCCAGTTGGCTCGTCCTGGATGACCGAGAGGAGCGGCGGTCCGGCAATCTGCCTGTCGGATTCAAACATGACCGTGATTATTTCTCCCCAGCGCAATCCAATTCTGTGGCGTGCGAATGGGAAATATGTGACCTATTTTTTGCTTTTTTTGCTTTTGTTTTACCCCCCCCCCCCCCCCCCCCCCAGATACATCTCTCTCCTCCCTGCCCTCTCTCCATCTTCTTTAGCTTGATATTTAGGTCACGCGGGGACAGGGTTTTCCAAGCAGAGGCCAGAGAGCTTACTGTCCACTTGCTCCCCAGCCCCCGATATGTAATTGAAAACATACAAATGGATTAGCTGGAGAGAGTTCAATTCTGGGGGGGGGGGGTTAGGGTTAGCGGCCGGTTGATTCGGACCCTCTAATACCCGAGGGGGGAAGGAAGGGCGGGGGGTGGGATGATGGAGAGATCCAGGGATTTAGGTTCTTGTGGGACCAGAATTAAAAATCAACAGGCCCACAGAGGAAGACATGCAAACACGCATACCTGCTAATATATTATGATCCGTACACGCGCGCGCGCGCCCGCCCGCCCGCACGCACGCACGCACACACACACACACACACACACACACACACACACACACACACACACACACACACACACACACACACACACACACACACACACACGCCTCTGCTGATGTGTTGCTCAGTGCGCCACAGTTGGCTTGGAGATGGTTGTAAAAGCACTGACAACATGACCTTCTCCCTGACTGATGATGGTCAAGAGGGTCATTACTATGAGCTATCGGCTCGGCTGTCTGCGGGCGTTAAACTGTGGTTATGCGTGGATGCAGGCGCTTTTTAGGATTTCCTGATTTCCTGAGATCGATGGCGATAGTGTCTCAAGGAAAAAAAAACAAAGGCCCGACAACGTGTGTGTTTTATTGAAGTTGCACTCCGGAAAAAAGGGAACAAAAATATGCCAATAGGAGTGAAAAACACAAGGTGCAGGAGAGGATGGCGCTGTGGGGAGATGAGAGGGCAGAAGATGAGAGGAGGGAAGGAGGAGAGGAATACAAATGAGAGGAGAGGAAGAGGGGGGTGAAGAGGGGAGAGAGAGAGAGAGAGGAGACGAGGGGGTGGAGGAAAGAGGGAGAGGAGACGACAAAGAGGAGAATACATAGTGAAAGAGAGAGAGAGAGAGCGGCGTACTCAGCGAAGCAGCAGTCTCTGTGACTTGCCAGCGCATCCGTGACCTAGATTCTCTGCTTCTCCCTGGACCCCTCTCCCTCATCAATGTTTGATTACGCCTCCATCAATAGCAGTATTTAAACCAAACGCTTTTTACATTACAATTTGGATGCAGAGAGGAAAACAAAAAGAGAAGAAAAAAAAATCCCATCCATTTGAGGTGGAGGGAAAATAGAGGAGAAATTGATTTGACAATTCTCACCTCAGTGGAGAGGCAATTCTCTTAAGACCAGACGGCGCTGATTGGTGAAAAGTTGAGCTGTCACACACACACACACACACACACACACACACACACACACACACACACACACACACGCACACACAGAAATGAGCTCGTCTCACACGCAGCCAGAGAAAGACAACGCTTCACCTCCACTCACGCGTGCGCATGTCCCCACTGCTGTTAATAAATAAAATATAATAAACAAATAAAAGAAACCACCAGCAGAACAGACTGGTGAACTGGAAGGAAAATCAATTAAAAGAGTTTAAAATGTTCAACTTGGATATCGTCTCACGCACCGTTCAACCATCTTCCTCATCAAGGTGTGGCTACCATCACCAGCCCCCCCCCCCTCCCCCCATCTCCCAACACCCCTGCATCCACAGAAGACCAAGACACATCTCGGTGCATCAGCCGTCGCCATGGCCACTGATAAACCTCTGTCAGTGTTGCTATGGTAACCATTCTGGGAAGTTAAGCTGACTGCCACGAGAAAGATAGAGAAGAGCCGCAGACACCAGACAACAAAATGGCGGCAAGATTAAAAAACGGACGACTCTGGACTGAGCCACATTTATCAGGCCACACAACAAAGGATGCTGGGAAAGCACAAACACACAAGTTATTTCTCTCTCTTTAACTCGCCCGCCTACTTTTTTTTTTTCACACATGGATATGTGCATGGATACATAAACATGCACACCACACACACACACACACACACACACACACACACACACACACACACACACACACACACACACACACACACACACACACACATACATACATGCAGCAGCAGTTAATCCCATTCCAGTAACCAGAGAGAACTGGTTCAGATTCAGTAATCTCCAAAAAGCCCAGTTTTTGGAAGCTGTGCGACATCCGGCTTCAAGTAGAACAAGCCAGACTGCCAGATCGTCGGCCATCACGGCCCTGTTTTTTAAAATCGCCTGTTCAAAAAGAGGAGGAAGAGCAGCAACACAGTTTTACAAAAGCAAACAGAACCCGGACAAAATCAAAAGTGAGACGAGGTACTCAAAGATACGTGTTCATGAGGTGAGTTAATAACTTTGCAGACACATTTTCCGTGTGGCTCGTTTACTCACTTGTCCTTTAATCATTATTAAAATGCCCAGTTGGGATCCAATCCACGTTTTTGGACCTTGAAAAAAAAAGAATTCTTACATCAAAACAGTTTACAAAGCCTTTCCCTAGTGCCCCCCCCCCCCCTCCCTTCCCCCTCCAGCTCTCTGGTGGAGGCCTCGTCCCCTCATCACCATAGTCTGGCTCGCTCCGACCAAATCATTCCATCTACCCCCTGCACCACAGTTGCCACGGAAACGCTGTGTGAGTGTGTTTGTCTATGTGTGTGTGTGTGTGTATGCGGTACTGCTGGGGGATTGGTTGCCGGGGGCTAGATGCTTTCCAATCAAACCTGTTACTGGGGGTGTGGGAGCCCCCCTCCATGAGAAACAGGGCGAGAGTGGAGGAGAGAGGGTGCTGCCTGCTGGGGGCCGACTGTGTCATCGTGTTACCGTGATGTTTGGACAGCGCGGTGCACAGCATTAGGACGGGTAGAACCACTTTCATGGGGGAAAGTGCATCTTTGTTTTATCAGAGATAATTCAAATGGGAGATTTGTTTTTGGTTTTGTTCTGTGTTACCCAGCATGCAGCATTGATCCAGTTCGCAGGCTGGCACAGGTGTTGTGCATATCACTACAAGATTTACCGCATTGTATCAAAGCCGAAATGTGAGATTCACAAATAGATTAGGGTTAGGTATCATTCATAATTTCATCAGTATCATCACAGTGTCAGTCAGTTTAATAACGCGGTACCGTGATGCTGCTACAAGCCGAATACAGACATTAAATAATTGAGTTTCTTTGCATGTGCGCACCACTTCAGCTTCAGTCACAGCACGACATGACAGCACGTCTGATGTTTGATGTTGTCACGACCACAGCAGACGATCCACCGGTGTGTCCGCTGCTCGACAGTCCGACAGCTTCCTGTCTCTGCCTCCAACGACGACCTCGGAGGCAAGCGGTGCCGAGCTGCGACGGGACACGGCCTGGCAGAACCGTTCTCCAGCTGTTCTCCAACTGTTCCTGTGTCCCGGCTGTCAGAGACACACAGGGCCCAACGAGAGGACAAGCAGAGCGAGCCGCTTCAAGCTGCGCAGATTGAGGTTTTGCGGTGGTTGCCCGCTGGCAAAACGAATGCACCTGAACAATCCCGATGAGTGCATTGTGACGATTTAACAGGGAAGTCATTCATACCTGTAGCCTGGTAATTAGACCGAACTTCCATTTTGTTTCACGTCATTATTCATTTAGAAGCTGTGTCATCATAACCAAAAAGTAGAGTTAAAGACGCTTGTCCTCCCCAAGTTATAACAAAACATTTGCAGTTAAAGTGACTGTGAGGAACTTTCAACTGGTTATGAGACAGTATAAAGTTAATACTGATGCCTCTGTATGACCGACAAAAGTAAGCGAGACCACCAGCGAGTAGATTAGCTCATTCTATACAGTTGCAGAGTTTAGCGCCCGGCAGCAGCGTCTCCTCCTCAGGCCAGGAGCTGAGCCGACTCCACGCTGCTGGAGGCCCGGGCCGTATCGCTGGGCCCCCTGGAGGGAAGGAAGGCAGAAGGAGAACCAGAACCAGGACTGTCGGACCCTGCTGCAGTAAAATGAGAGGTTTTCTAAAAGAGACTCTGGTGCCCGGAAACACTACCACTTGCGTCCACAGGGGCCCGCCGAAATCTACACAAAATGAAAGTTTCTCGTAGTAGCTTTAAGTGCAGTACTTGAGTAAACGTACTTCAACCACTACGAGTAATAACGGCTTGTTTACTTCCACCTGTTCGTCTGTAAGTCAACTAACAACAACCCGCACAGCTGTTTTGATCCCATTTGTGCTTTCTGCCATATTGTATTCTATTCATTTTTAATGAAGCTTGCAGAGGATGACTTGCCCATTCTTAATACGGTCTACAAAGCTCGGATTGGTCGGACAAAGGAAACTTCAGACATATTTAGATCACTTAAAAGAACGTACTGGAGAAGAAGAAGGGAATCGTGTCACAACAACTGATGCCCACATGAGCGCTTTCTTTTCATAGCCCATGACCTGGTGGTGGCTCCGTGTCTTGTCCTCCCATTACGTCTGCCATCCCAGTTCCTTGAATTCAGCTATTTCTGGCAGTTTATTTCTTATCTGGGATGTCCGTTATCATCATATGATGTGTGGTGCTTTTTTTTTTTACGGCTATAACGCGTGCATCCTGTGTGACAATGTGGAGCTTGTGATGTTGGCCCTGGGGCCGAGCATCGGAAGGGCCCTGCAGGAGAAACTGTATGATGTCTGATTAACAGAGAGTCTTTAAGACTAAGAGGAACTGAGCGGCTCTGGTCTAACTTTGTCCCCGTGGGCCATTAACTAAGACTGAATCCATCGATGTCTGTCTCTTTCTCTTAGTGTACCTCTTCCTTCCTTATCTGATCCAGTCACTGTACCAGGAGATCTGCAGCCATCAATCCCCGCCTGTCTCCGTTTCCGTCTTCCCCCTTCTCTCTTTGTCTCTCGACTCGCAGTCTCCGTCAGGCCTGCTGCCTTCAGATACCATATCTTCTCTTAATCTACTCCTGAATTACAGCAGAGCCAGCGTCCCAGAGGAGCGCTTTAGATTGCTTGCAGAGGAGAACGGGATAAAGAGAGAGAAATTGAGAGAACGAGGTTCAGATAAAGATGCCACTTGCAACAAAAGATGTCTTAATGAGATGATTTATGTCTCGCAGAAGAACAAAAAAGGACTTCATTGATCCTCGAGTCAGCGAGGGGAAAATTCACTAAATTACCAAATGGCCCAGGAGAGATTTGTGAGGAGAAAAAGAAAGCGAGAGATTGATAAACGCATCGCATTTCCACTTTGGATTCATGTGCAAACCTGAAAGCCGCCCGTGATCCAACTGATCGATGCACGACATACAACGCACGACTAACACATTTCAATCTCCATCGTCGCCAGTGCGAGATGACGCATGAGATAATTGCATTGTTTCCAGGCATGTAGTCGGTTCGCTCCGTCATGATCAGACACCCGGCACCGTCTCTCGCTCTCCTGACATTCAGGAAAACAATGATGTTGCCAGGAGCAACCAGAGGGAGGACGGCAGTGACGCTCGGTGGCACCTCAACTTGTTATCCCCGGAATCAAACGTGTCTATATTTACAACACCCACTCTGGCATGGAGGACTCTTCAGTCAGCTCTGGTGCATCAGAGAGCGATGATAGAAAATACAAAAAAAATCAACAACCACTTCACCGATCTTCATAGTAAAAACAAAAACCAAACAGTGGGTTGATGGAATAAAAAAAAACAGTCTATTTGCCGCTAAGCGAAGTCCAATAGTGCTAATCGAAGTGCTTTGACAGCTGAGTTTTGGGGAAGCAGAGACACCAGCGTGTCACTACCTTTTTCCCTCAGGACCTGAGGTCAGGGTGTCAAGTGTCTGTCCGCTACGTGCGAGTCGCGGCGTGTTGAAACGGAGGCAGCGCTTGTCATAGCAGGGCGCCCACGCCAATAACCGCGGCTATACGGGTGGCACATTGGCGAGCTTTAAATCCCTGGGCGGCGACAAGTGCAATAAGTTGGACCCCAGGGAAGTGGCAGCAGTGATACATGTCCATCACAAATGTCGCCGTCGTGGCAGGAGAAGAGGCCGGGACGTTCCTCAAGTGTTGTTGATGTTGTCGCGGGGCCACTGAACGAGGGCTGCGTGTTGGCAGGAATCTGGCGATATACGTGTGATGATACATGGGTTACGACTCAATATACTGCGATATAATGAGATATATGAACGTAAAGTAGTGGTTCCCGACCGTGTTTTCCTTTTGAATGTGATCAGAACAGTGGGATCTGCATACATCACACTCCCTGCTACATGCAACCCCGTAGCACTGCTTTTTGTGCAATCTGAGCCCCTGTCTGCCACAAATCTGTGCATGTGAAATTAGAAACCGATGGTGATTTTGAGAGTCAATACAGTATAGAGTGTTACAGTCATTCCTCCGTTCTTCAATATACTTCAGCTCTGGCTTGGCGCTGTGTCTCTCAGGGCCCACAGTGGCCAGCAAGCGCCATATGGCCCTTTGCTCTGAGCCAGGGAGTCAAGGAACACCAAATAAATTCTACGCACTGAAGGATTTAATCACAGGGCCTCTATCGCACTAAAGCCGGCGAAAAAAATGTGCCGCTTTCTTACAGTTTCCCAGGCCCAGACAGCTGTCTCTGCTCCACACACGTGGACACTTCACATACTGTTTATGTTAAATATATATACACCCAAATGTCCAGAGGGTTACACGAGACTAGACAAATGTCTTTATATGTCTAATAGCAATATATTCCAATGCACTCTCAACGCAAAGCTGTTGCTCAAAAATGTATTCTAACGTACAGGGAAATACTGCAATAGCATAATATTTGTTTTGTGCTTGGACATTTGTTCGGCTCCTGTTTGTGCACCCAGGAGGTTTTGTGACTTTCGTCATCTGAACCACTTTATCCGCTGGCAGTGTGCATACACACTGTGAGTGAAACCAGCGGTGTCTACGAACACACAAAAAAGGAGTATGGAGAGGAGGAACCAATACACGGTCTGCCAGTAGACTCATCAATCACTCTCAGGTAATATTATATAAGGACTAACTCATTTATGACACAGCGAGCTCCTGTCTGGGCGGTGTTAGTCAGTTTAAATGCAAATACCAACATGATCAGTACATGCATGTTTTACGAGGTGGATAGAGTACTAGAATATTGTACTCAAGTAAAACTAAGTAAAAGTTTAAAAAAATGTACTTAAGTAAAAGTAAAAAGCTGGGTGGGCTTGATACTCTTAAATTAAAGAGGCTACAAAATAGACTGCATTAAATGTCAACATCAAGAGTACTCTACAGTCAGTGAGCTAATTATCAATTATATCAGTGTAGCCTCTCATGAATAAACCAGACAAGAGACAGAACTTTACAAGTCAACAACAATGATTGGCAACTAACCAAACGAGCTGTGGACACCACGGCGCCTGAAACTTCCGGAATCAACAGTAGAATAAACACCACCAAAGCAAACAGCGTGGACATGTCAACAACATGAACTCCACAGCGGCTGCAGCCGCGGATAACACAAATATTACGGCAAAGGAGAGGCTGCGCTGTTTTTACACCCCGCAACACACGCATACGCAATTAGCTATGTAACATTGCTTTAACAATGCCGAGGTACACTAATGTTTATTAGAACCACAGCCCACGTGAGGATTCATTTGATTGTGCTTGAAATGTCAGCCCTCTTATTACATCCATGTGCAAACCAACAAAAAAAATACTTTTTTACAGTCGGCGAACGAGAGTAAATTCATTACCCCTGGTTTGACCTCATGTTTGCCAGTGAAACACACATGTGCACTAACAAACATCTGATGATGCAACTTTTGTGTAGATGTGGTGTTTAATTAAAGGTGGTATTGTGTAAAAGTCAAAAAGGTAGAAAAGCGGGCCCTATGTGTAGCAAAGTGAAAAGTTCGGGGAAGGAGCCGGATGGGTGTGTAGTAAGTGTAAAACGAAATCTTATTAGTGTGGACGTAGCCTCGGACTTTCACACAAGATACCATCCGGTCAAAGACCTGGTATGTGACTGGTCCTACACCTTTTAATTAACCCTAACCATCATCTTTCCCTGACCTTAACACTAACCATACCTCAACCAGAATTCGTTTGCCATGCACAACCGTTTCCTGACCTTTTTCATACCTAATAAATATTCACATATTTGGAATATAAATATTCCAAAAGGAGAGAATGTTAAAAACATTGACACTGTGCATAAAAACACGTAATTCTGGGTTTCGCAGAATTACGCCCCCCCCTTCCATAACATAACATGACATAACATCGATCGTTTCCCACTTAGACCATGATTTGCAACTTGTGTCAGATCACAGGGGAGCTGTGCTGGAAGGTGCAGATGGTATTCCTTCTCCTCTGGCAGGCAGAACAGGCCAGAAATTGAATAAGAAATTCTGACAGAGTTGGGTCAGAGCACGTCCAGCGTAATCCAACCCAGTGTTGTTTTTTTTATTGCATCACGTAATTACTCCCATCCTCCCTAAAGAGAGCTGGGGCCAAGGCAGCTGTGGCTTGGAGGATGGATAGATGGATAGATACATGGATGGATACATGGATACTGTAGATAGATAGATCCAGACTCATAGGGTAACAGTTGGTCAGGGGCCATTGTTTAGAGATCTGGGACCGAGGGAGTTGGACGAGTGGAGTATGGAGAGATTGAAGGTGGGGTTAATCGGCAGTCTTCCTGAGCACATCGGAGAGGACCTATTACTCACAGTTGATAAAGCCGTCCAAGCCGCCGTCTGCACTCTCTCCGTGGACCGTCCCACCCGCTCATCCCAGCTGCGCAAATCAGCCCACGAGCCAAGAGAGGACCCGGGGTGCGGTGGGCCTGTTGAGAATACAGTAACACTAACGATATGAGACGGTTTAGCTCGAGTCTCCCCGATACGTTATTATTCTTTCCGTTTCGTCGAAACAGCCCCGGGTACAAATCACGTTAACTAAACGATACTTGGTCTGATGCTTGTGGATGTGCGGGGCCAACACCGATCAACTGGTTTGTAAAGAGGAAAATCGTGCATCCCAGGGCTCACGAATATGACCAGTGGACATCACACACATTGTCTCTCTCCTCAGCACCCGGAAAAAACAAACCAAAGGTCATCGGAGCTAATCAGCTGCACCATTCCAGACACCTTCGTTCAGTAATGAGATCATGGAGATTCCTGGTGAAGAATGCCACGCTCAGTCAAGGCTGTTGTGAGGCGGGCTGAACGTGGTCCGTGGGCGGAGGAACACAGGTTGAACTAGAGACATGTGGACAGCTGGCTAATGTAATGGCAGCCCAAGTGACTGCGAGCCTGGACTCCTTTATTCACCCAGCTCGAGGCTGGTAGCATGGATAAGTACAGGGTCGCTCCCCACACCACATCAAACACAATAAGGACAGCTCTTTTCATTCAGAGACAGAGAGATAAGAGTCCTCTTTTCATCATCTGTTTCTGCGGAGGGAAGGGATGATGGAGAGACAAAGGAGGAGGAGGAGGGATATGAAAAGTGATGGAAAAGGCAAATGCAGATACATTTCTCAGGGTTGTCGTCACGATGGTCACGGATGAGCACATGCCAGGTGGCGAGCAGTGAAAGTGGAAATAGGGGAGAACAGAAATTCAAATGCAGAACAAATGGGAACTTTTCCTTTACGAGCACATCATTCCATTTTTTTTTTTTGGTGTAGCTTTATCCAAGATCCCACATTTCGATCCTGTGGCCTCGAGTGGCTCAGACCCTCCGCTGCATGTAAACACTTCCATGTGTGTAAAGCATGTCAAGCAGTGGACCCCATACGCAACCACAATTCTCTAATGCGTGAACGTCCAACAAAACATCTGTGATGATTCACAATCCGAGTCATTTGTGCGCGCAGCATTGCACACATGGGGATGGATGGTTTGTAAGTGAGGAGATAGAGAAAGAGAGCGGTGGAGCAAAGGGGAGGGGGGGTGGGGTGGTGGGGGGGGTACGTGTTGGAATGAAAACTGTCTTGTCGACAAAAGTGAAATATCTGAGGCTTGGCCAGGGACCAGAGTTCGGGGGTGGGGGAGGTTTATTGTGATACTCTGCATTGGAGCTCCGGCGCTCCCTCTTTACTCTGGAGCGTCGCATGGTCGGGGATGTGAGGCCTCGGCAATTTAAAGGCTTCACTAAAGAACACTTTGATTCTCGACTGGTGGAAGTGACGCTGAGGAAGGGAGCGAGGAGGAAGGATGCAGTTTGATCCGGTGGGAAGGCCGCTCATGAGCAGGCGGTAGCCTTGAGTGACAGGTTGGTGAACGGGACCTGGGAACATTCAGGGCCCTCATGATAACAGCTCATTTAGACTGCATTCGCAACAAGAATACCCCAAAAATACGGTCTTCAGAGTGGATTATCATCGCCTCTAATCCTCTTTGTTATCACTTATTTTACAGTAAATGTCATTGCAGCGGATTTACACAATAGAGGTATTGCCATTAACCTGTATTCTTGTTTTTTGTAAGACAACGTAACGATCATAAAAACAGTGAATTTGGTTAAATACGGTAAAGAGGATCGTTGAGAGCAAGAGCGGACAGAAAGGAGGTTTGACCTGGTGACACAGAAGACAAAAAAATGATTGTAATGTTTTCCGATTAGGGGTTTTAGTGTGGGCAAACATCTTTGTTAGTGCAGACACATGCGTTTTCTGACTCTGGGTCTGCCACAGTACATCTTTGTTGGGCATGTTACGGGGCCCTTGTTTATCCATGCGGCCCCAAAGAATCTTCTCCCCGTTCAGTGCCTCCTTGCTGCGTGATGGATTGAGACCGTCGTAAATAATCAACTCATTTTCAGTTCATCTTCAAGAAAATACGTTGTGCTTTAAAGAGAGTTCTGAATTGACTTCAAAGCTCAGATTTGGGTTGTTAGCTATTAATACCAGTCCATGATAATTTGAGCAAAAAGAGATAGAGTCTGAGTAGAACTGGTGGTGTGAGAGGCTGAGATACCAGTCAAAAAAAACAAACAGATCCATGAGCATGTCTCCATGTAGAACTTGTAAATGGAACACAGAATCAGAGAGTTGGGCTTTTGACATCGATGCGTATACTTTCTGTGGGAGTCAGCAGTCGTTTAGAGGAACTGCACCTTTAAGCACTTCTCAACTGGCTGCAGTATTGTAACGTTTGATTGGTGTGAATACGATTGCACTTCACTTGTTTATCATTTATTAAACTCACCGATGAAACACTCATGAATCCCCGAGGCGAGGTGAAAAAAAATGTGCACTTCAAGCAAAGAGGTGGAAAAATCAGAACGCAGACATATTTCATGAGAGTGATTGATGGTCCGTGTTTTTTGTGTGTGAACATGTGTATGTGTGTGAGTGCCCATGTGGGAGGACTGATAATGAGTCTGTCGTGTGTGTGTGTGTGTGTGTGTGTGTGTGTGTGTGATGGTTTTGGTATGTGAGGTGTTTGTAGGGAGGAGAGTTCACAAGCTCCTGGCTCCCACCACTCTTTGTTTTTCTCCCTGACTTTATCTGCCTCCATGAAATCTCATGGAGATTTGAGGGGAACGTGGAGAAATTCCATCCTCGTCGGCGAAATACGACACAAAAATATTACGGTTCATGTGCACATCCGGAACGCAAGGGTGCGTTCAATACCCGCCTCACCTAAATCTCCAATGCAGCAAGTAAGTAACACTTAAAGCATGATTGCACAGTCCATCTGGGATGTAATGTGGTTTCACTCGGAGCAGAGATTCCCAACCAGGTGTACTGGTTCCCCAGGAGGATGTGTTGGTGTAAATAACCACACTGGAGACAGCAGCAGGTGTAGTTCCTTATAAATGTCTTCTGCAGTTGCCAGGGGGTTCGCATGAGATTGTGGAGTAGCTCTAATAATTAAAAAAAAATAGAAATGATGACTTGATTTAAAGTATATATAAACAGTGAGTCATCAATAACACCTGAACACACACACACACACACACACACATGTCCTGCAAGTTTGTGAACATAGTTGAAACAGATTCAAATAATCAGTACTGTAGAAAATAGTTAGCTAAAGGAATTGATAAAAAGTTAAAATTGTTAGCTAAAGTAATGGATAGTTAGCTAAAAGATTGGATATATGGTTGAGATAATTGGCTAAAGTAACAGATAAATTGTTCAAATAGTTAGTAATGTTTAAGTGGTTAAAATAGGTAGAATATTGGATTAATGGTTGAAATAGTTTGCTGAAAAGGAATGCATAAATGATTAGTAGTATGAATGCAAACTTAACCACAACAAGTACTGTATGAAAAAGAGATTTTCACAACTATATTAACATGAGTCCAATAATAAGCTATCCCGTTAAAATGAATTGGAACGAACACATTTGTAACATGACTGATTGGGTCAATACGGGGTAGCATACTTGAGCTGTGGGGAATATCTGAGAACCTACGACCCTCCCACCATATCAAATCCCCCGTCTCCACCCTACACGCATATATATGAACATGCGAACAATACACTCACGCCAGAACGTACTCGTAGCAGATATTTACTTTCCTCCGGTCCACCGCTTTTTGTTTCTTGGTGGAACATTTCCACAATTCAATCAGACATGCAGGTGGGCTGCAAGGGGGTGGAGAAAGAGAGTGACAGGAAAATGCAAAAAGAAAGGTTGTGTTTCACGCCGCCATCCATCATTTTTACTGTTGGGGTTGCAGACTTTGGGTTTTGCACGTTTTGGCAGCGTGCGGTGGTGTGTGTGTGTGTGTGTGTGTGTCACAGTGTGTGCTAGGGGAGTGTGCACTTTTAAGACAAACTGGTCCGATGAAAGAGGAGCCCTCGGCCTTGCAGTGGCCCCCATCATCCATCTGGTGATGTCACTTGCGAGTGTGTGCGTCGGTGAGAGCGTGTGTGTGTGTATGCGTGTGTGCCTGCGTCTGTCTGTTGGTGTGTGGAGTCTCAGCCAAGTGACCCCGCAGTAAGTCCTTTGGGAAGTAATGGAGGGGGGGGGGGGGGGGTGAATATGGGTTGTCAGGTGGAAGGATGAGGCTGCAGCTCTCTTCGGTCGTCCGTGCACCTCTTAAGTGTGTGAATATTGTAGTATGGAGCACTTGTCAAAGCCAGACCCGACCCATGCTCAGCGGGGAACCAGAAACCTCTCGGTACATGGCAGCAAGAAAGGAGAGCGAAGAAAAAGAGTGGAGGAGACATTCAGGGGCCCAGAGTGCCAGAGGTATCATTACCTTTCCATTTCACTTGATGAAACCCATTTGGCTGGATTAGTTTCACACTCTCAATGGGACCCCGAGGTGAAGGCAGCCTCCTATCAGGACTAGCGGGTTGCAGACAGCCTGGTGATGAAGAGGAAGAAGAACCTCTGTGCACTGGCTCCGCCTTTCTCCACAACAAAGAGAAACGCAGCTTGTTTCTGCAGATTAACAGAGGCGGGGCTTCATGCTTGGCAGGCGACAGGCGCGCGCACGCGTGTGTGTGTGTGTGTGTTCATGTTTTGACGAGAGAAAGTGTATCTGGACAGAGAGTCAGCCAAGTTGCCAGTCTGAATGAGAATGAAGGACGGTGATTGGACGGTGATTAGTTGTTTTTTTTAGCACTGAGTGAGCGGGAGATTGCACGCGCACGTGAGTGCACGTACGAATGTGTGTGACTGCATGTGTTTGTGTTCACACCTGTGGGCCCTGTCTTCTTTGCTCCTGATTATCTGCAGCATAAATCAACGGTGGGTGCGTTGCCATGGCAGCCAGTGGTGGGCCCGGGTGCTGGCGATGGTAGCGGGAGAGCGCCAGAGCTCTTTCATTAACCTTTAAAGGACTATTTATTTTAGTAGCAGCGCTATGAATATAGATTTGTCAATTTGTAAAAGGAAATGAGCAGGTAATAAAAAGTCTGAGGGCCCTGCTCAGGTCTCTCTCTGTCGCTCTGCCCGGTCTTTAGCCACACTAGCCTCTCGGCTCTCGGCATTGACGGTCTGTTGGATAGTTGGCCGTTCCACCACTTTGGTCCAGAGTGGAATCTCTCAACAACTATTGGATGCATTACCATGAAATTTGATACAGACGTCCATGGTCCCCCTCAGGATTAATTCTAACAACTTTGGTGATGCACTGACTTTTTTGCCTGGCACCATCATCAGCTCAAATTTTGAATTGTGCCAATACTTCGGCTTATGACTAGATATCTACAAAATTATTCTTCCCATCAGATTTGGCTGTACTTTGTGTTTCGTGCCAATCTAAGAAATATTAAAGCACCACTGTGCTTATGTACCGCCTCATACTGCTGCTGGCATGGCTGCAGACTCTCAGTCGTGTACTGAAACCATCCGCTGCTTGTTCAGTGTTCCCTCAGTAAGCTGATGGCAAAGACTTTGGGGACGAGTACTACAAATCTTCTGACCATCCTACAACCTGCCTGGTCACAAACAGGTTGAGAGACTTGTCTTATGAGGTGCTTGGTTACATACAGCTGCATGTGAAATCTTTACATGTAGAATTCCTTCAGACTGAACATCTGCTCAGCCATGGACAGAGGCCAGTTAACCACCACTGCATAATGTGCTGTCAAGGAGAAAAATCGTAGGGAAAAAACAGCCCTATAAAACACACCTGAGGTTCATCATTGAACCTGTAAAACTGGTCAAATGGATTACCGTAAAACTAATAGTAGACATAACATATGCCCTGGGCTGCTTGCAGAGTTTATTTTCTTATACGCACGTATACGATTCTCCTGTCTGGGAAGGACGTCACCGGGAACGGACAAGAAGTCGACGTTTGGAGCAGCAGCAGCAGCAGCAGCAGCAGCAGCAGCAGAACCCTTTGGCTGCCATTGGCTGGTCAAAAAGCAGTAAGTGAAGCCTCTGTAACCACTGGTAATTCAATTGTGCCACATGACTTCTTGGTGAGTAATCCACAAATGGGCACTCAGTGAAAGCAGCATGGCATCCAGGCCTAATGAGCCGGAGGCAGAGGGGAGGAGTCGGGAGATAGGGGCATGAGAGGGGTGGGGGGGGGGGGGGGGTGATGTGTGGAGAGCACAGAGAGGGGGCAAATGAGGGACTGTGATGCAGTACAGGCTGCAAGTGCAGAAAAGAATGTGAAGGAGGGATGAGAAGTAAGAAAAAAAAAAGACAGATGATTCACATGTGGCCTGTGGAAGGAACGGCTTCAGCGGCCAGAGTACAAAAGCGAGACAAAGAACTAAATAAAACACTTTCATGATGAAACTCTGGTGCTGTTTTTAATGGGTGTGATGCAACAAATTGCCGTTGAAACTCCGAGCAAATGAGACTCACCCGGCATGAGACGATAACTGACGAAAAGCCCCCGCACGCACACACACGGCCGCAGCCATGTGTGGGGGCTGTAAATCTCTGAGTGCGATGGTCACGGCTGTGTAGATCTGGATTGTTTCAAGCTAAGTTAAGAAAGTCCCGGCCAAGAGATGAAACTCCCTCCTTCGTGGTTCCTCTCTCCAGGCACATTGAGACCTAGACAATGAATGAAAGTTTCAATGAATGTTCTTAATTGTTTTTAAATCTCCTTTTCTTTTGCCTTATTTTTTGATGCTTTTAATGGTTTTATGTGAAGCACTTTGAATTACCTTGTTGTTGAAATGTGCTATACAAATAAACTTGCCTTGCCTTGCCTAGACTACTCTCATTCATACAGCGTAGAGCGGAAACACAGATATGGGTCGTGGAGCACCGTGGGTTGATGTTGTTGACTACTTCATATTGGCTCAATATTATTGATTCTGAAACTCATCAAAGGAGACAGAGACAAGTGACGGCAGTAACTTTAACATTGACGGGATTTTCCCAGTGACGGTTCTCGCAAATCTCATTTTTTGATTGCTCCAGGGCTGTAAGAAGCAATATACAGGAGGGCAGGGAGGGCTAATTTGTACCCACTGTTACACGAAAATGTGAGACTCCAGGAGGAGAGGAAAGAAAGGCACAGTTTCCATAGTAACGGTTTTCAGACTAAGTGGTTATCTTCGCTCGCTCTCAGTTTTTCTGTTGATTTGCTCTCTCTCTCTTTTTTCCGTTTCTCTCACAGTTTCCTCTCTTCTTCTTCTTCTTTTTTTTTTTTTTTTTTGGGAATAAATCAACCGCCAGCGAGTTTAGTAAATAAGCAGCGCGAAGGACGGAGCTGGGCTGCATTCATTAAGAGATAAAGAGAGGACATGAGAGGAGGATCAGGATTCACACAAATACGCGCAAAAGACAAAAATCAACGGAATCAACACAAACAGAGATGCACAAAAATCACGGAATTAAACAAATGAATAAAATTCCTAATCCAGACACACACCTGGAAATATGCTTTCAGTGGCACAAATACAGAGGTGCGACACGGCACAACTCGATCTAGACACGTAGCGGCACAACTATTCCTGCCCTATATTTCATATTTAATCTGCCGTGCTGGAGGATTTCTTGGCCCAGTGCGCAGCGTAATCTTGTCGAGGGGCAGATGGCACACTCGCAGTGTCAATCGGATCCTCTGGATTGGGACGGTGGAGGTGAAGAGTTCTCCAGGGGCCGCCGTGCAGGCCCGCCACGCCAGGGTCAGTAGGTTCGGCTGACCATCGGAAGCATCGGAAGCAGACAGTCACCTTTTTCTTCCCCAGACGCCCAGACCTGCTAATGCCTTTGAGCAGAGGGGTCGACATTGGACACAATTTCAGGCTAGGATTAGGATTAGCCCAGGAGCCGATGTAACAGGCCTGTCTTGTTCCCTTTTCCTTAAACATACACACACACCTCATGGATTCTCCCTATCTCTTTTACACACATTTACGCTGCTGTTTATGCAACTCGCTGGCAGCCCGAGGATGCAGTTTCCACTCCAGACAAAAAAGGAGGTGAAGTCTTGGTTGCCACTTGCCAACATCGTGTGCCAACTGAGGAGTCCTTGTCATGAGAAAGGACACATGCACATGCTAAATGCTAAAAATCAGCATGTTCACACGCCAATGTCTAGTGTGTGTAACGTTCAACCATCTTGGTTTAGCAATGCTAACATTTGCTTCTTGGCACTGAACACAAAGTTCAGCTGAGGCTAATGGGAATGCCGTAGACATTTGGTCATAAACAAAAGTGATGAATGCTTTGAAATTTTGGCAACCAGCGGCGGACTACAGGAGATTTACTGGTCCCAAGTCAGGGATAGTCAAGTAGATCACACAAATGAGCTACGACACGGACCAACCGAACGACACGGCCATCCCCGGCAAAACGGAGCGTGTAGAGGAGTAGAGAATGGTAACTTTAAAATATTGAAAATGGGCAGAGAAATCACAACCCTGGTCGATAAACTACTACGCTTAGCGCGACAGAGTTCCGCACCAGACCCTTCGCCTCTTCTCTCCTCTGCAGAATGCTGCAGTTTACAAGGCAGATTTATTAAACAGGCCAGCCAGTGCAGTGACAGGCTCATTTGCATGGCCGCAGACAAGTTCAACTTGGCTCAGCCTCGCCTCTCCTCCTCCACCACCACCAAAAACAATCTCACCTTCAATTACCAGACATCAGATGAGATGAGGGAGTGTGCGATCCTCCTGATAGACCATGGGAGGGAGGGAGAGAGACATGCGGAGAGAGATGAATGGCTCCGCCGGCGTCCCGGAGCACTGGAGAAGAATGAGAATAAATGAATGAATGGGACTGTAATGAAAAGAGGGGGGGGCGGTGGCGGGGCGAAGGGGGAACAGGACATTCAGAGTGGTCGGTCTAGCTGTTAAAAGAATTGGAAAAGAGGACAAAATGAGCAAAAGCTGAGTCCCAGGCTGAGGCCCGTACAACACTGTGTGTCTGTTGGGCTCAACGAGGGGGTTTTGAAGAATTCTGAGAACTTTTAGAGGAGTTTTTAAAGTCCTACCCCGCTGTGAAATAACTCGCACATCGAGCCAAGGAATGTGCTGAAGAATTTAAAAGCAAATCTGAAGGTGATATGGAAGCAGGTTTAAAGACCACGTCAATAACTGCTGTTTGCTGAAGCAGGGGACACGCGAGAGGACATTATGACGAATCCAATCTGTAAAGATTGGAAAGGACACACTTCAGTTCCTGCTGCGTGATTTTATTCAGCGGCTTGGCTCCGTCCAACCGTTGCAAAGTTCCCCTACCAGCGCCTCGCACTACATCTCGATTGTTTAAAAGTTGTGTTGTGAGGCAGTGTTCCACGGCCCCGGCAGCAGGGACTTCCGTAAGCCTTTGAACAGATCCAGGCTAGCTGGTTCTGTTTCCGGGCCCTTATGCTAAGCTAACAGGCTGCGGCTTCATATTGACCGTACAAATGCGAGGCTGCTGTCAATCTTCTCATCTAACTCTGAGGCCAGGAAGCTAAAGAGCCTACATCCCAAAGTATCAAATCATTAATGGAAGTCTCAGCACGACCAACCCATAATCAGGTTTAAAACGCAAAACCACATGCTAACGTCGCTCCTGTTCAGACTGAACACAAATGTTAGTGTGTGAAAGCTTCACAGAAGAACAGATACTCACTTTTCCATATGATTGCACAGAAAGAAAGAGACAGAATCGAGGGAGAGACAGAGGGGGACGTACAGAATAGAGAGGGTTTGCTCGGCTAAACATTTGCTTTGGCAGGCCCAGAAGTGGAGGGGCGGCGTTCTGCTAGTCCCCTGACAAGCATCCAGAGGAGCCCCTCTGTCTTGACCATAAATCTGAAAGGAGTGGGAGTTATCATACTTTCCCCCTCCCCGGCTAAACCCCGCATTCCTCCCAGACACCGCTTCGTACAAACAAAGTGGCCTGTTCCCACCGCTCGACATTGGGAAAGGCGATGGTTTGTCATGGAAAAATCCCGAGGCATCTCAAGAGTCCTTCAGAAGTTGTTTTCTTTCTTTTTTTTTTTGCTCTCTCCCCCCCTCACAAGGCTCAGCAATGGATCAGCACTCTCTCTCTATGTGGCAGGGAGGAAACTAAGTTGGACATGTAGTTCACACATAGATGTCAGTCCGGATCAGACAAAGAGTAAAACTAAACGTCTAAATGCACTGTGAAGAGAAGTGAGAGAAATACACAGAGCTAATTCAGACAGAGAATTCACACCCGGCAGAAAAGCCCAAAGATGCAGGGATGCGCACACACACAGACACACATATATATATGAAATGAGTGTGCATTGGGGGGGCAAGTCGTTATAGAAAACCCTGGTAACACATTGCAGGAGTCTGCTTCCTCCCTCAAAGGGAGCCTTTTGTCATGACTGAAAGGCAGAGGGGTTACAGGGTTTCTCCCTTCAGGGTGCCGACAATAATGCTCGCTCTCAGGACAATGACCTCATTCTGACTCTCTCTGTGTGCACGCATACGTATGTATGTGCGTTTGGGAGACACTGGGACAGGACGCTGTACGTATGCATGATGGAGCGTGGATGGTGAAGAGAGAGAAAGTCAAGAGAAGCAGAAAGAGAAGCAGGAAGTGGTCGGTCGAGGATGGATTATGAGGGAATGGGGGGGGGGGGGGGGGGGGAATAGATCCTCAGGAGGAAAGTATCCCCCCCTTCTCCCCATTGTCTGTCCAAGGTGGAATGATCTGTCGATGACATTGGTAAGAGCCGGAGGTAATGTAAAGCGCACACACGCAGCCAGGCCCAGGGAGCGGTGGGCTCCAACCGGAAATTCCTTTACAGCCTTTCTGCTGACTAAGGCCTCCGAGTGGGAACAGAGTAAGAAAGAATGTAATGTATACGGTGTGCGTGTGTGTGTGTGTGTGTGTGTGTTATTAGGGGTCCAGTTGGGCCGGCATATGCATAAGCCATTACCACAGAGGTGTGAGGGGTGTCGTTTTCAGAATAAAAGAGCGGTAACATCATTCAACAAATAAGCAGGTAAAGTGTCATTGCAGCCACAAACACACAGCTGAAGAGTCAAAATATTTATGGCCCAAAGATGATGAATTTCATTCGCCCACGTTGCCAATTAATCCTTTTTTTCTCTAGAAATATAACCACTAGCATACTTGAAGGAGCTCAAAGGTTCAAGGTTCTGTTTATTTGTGAGACATTGTGAGAGGGAGATTGGCGCCTCATTTGAGTTCTCCTCCGTCCTGGTGCTATGTTGGTCTTGACATTGGTGCGGGAGACTGATGCTCACGCGTCCCCTTGTCTGTTTCATCATACTCATCAAACCCCCCACTACGACCACACCCACTCGGTATCATCATGTGTGTACAACAGTGAGGGGGGTGGGGAAAGAGAGAGAGAAGCCATCTTTACAGGCAGCATCCATGTTGCAGAGCCAGCGCGCTGCACAGGTGTCCCTCCACAGTGACCTACATCAGCCCATCTGAGGACACCACGGACGTTTCATGGACCGCCTCGCTGCTTCTCCTCAGGCATCCAGAGGAGAAGCAGTTTAGAGAGAGAGATTCTGTGCTAAAAAAAAAAATGTTTTTAATTGCAGCGATGATATGATTAATGCGGCTGGTGATGAACATAGTGGTATGTCAGAACATGTGAACACGTCTGCTGCGGCTGAGAGAAAAGGAGTGGCAGGCTGTGACTGGGGCGGGTCGATATGGAGCGACAGCGCCATCAAGTGAATCTCTTCTTGTACTGCAGGTACACAGGTTTCATATTGGAACATGCACAGACACTGCTTCCATTTTTATACCGTCCCAAAACTTGAGATTGAAAATCTTGCATTTGAAATTTATTTAAACCTATTAAAAGATACCGACTATGTCAAGCGGACTTTTGGAGAAGCGTGTCTAAAAGGATGCACAAGACATCTAGAAATATGTCCGTTTAATGGAACCATGTTGGGTTTGAATATTTCCCTCAAAGTAAACGATCCCTCAGTGGATGGACCGCTATACAACCTGATGCAGGGTACTGTACACATGAGGGGAAATAGCTTTGCAGTGAAAGCGTTACAATGACTTACATTGTATCTGGTCACCCAACGCACTACTCAAAGTGCAAAAGAACACAGAGGGACAAAATTCTAAAACTAATAATTCTATAATTTAAATTCCTTGTATTAATGAAAGTAAAGTCCCCCCCCCCCCCACAGAGAGCTATATGATTCATGATGGGGGTCACAGACAGCAATAAAACTCCTCTGTAGCATCACCTTAGGGTAAATAAAGGTACCGCTTCAGTGATCCTTTATTGAAGTTTTGACCAAACCGAGCTGTGAGGAACCTTTACTTTTTATTGTGAAATTCCACTTTTTGAGTGTGATAGAGCTGCTCTTTCTACGCATTAGCTCAGCGGTTAGTTGGTGTAAACAGCAAATAGTTTTGGTGTGAGTGGTGATTTCCTGTAATTGAAGATCCTCAGCACCACTAATTATGTTTTCGTAGCCCAGTCTGGTTTAAACAGACCCGTCTGGTTTTTCCTGCTTTAGCAGCAACAAGGTCATAAACACAACAATACACGACACTACGCCCACTAGCCATGAATCCTTTAATGACAATGATCATTTGAAAAAAATTATAGTGAAATACTCGACTTGAAAAAAAAGAAAGAAAGACCTCGACAGCAGATTTGAAAACAGATGAGTGCAGAACAGCTGTGGTGAGTCCAACGAGTGAATCAGAAGGAAACACACAGCCGAGAATCATAGACATGCAACACAAGAACCTGAAGAACAGCCAATGTCTTTACCAGAAAACATACAACTCAACAGCAACCATCTGCACAATGTTCTGCATGGTGTTGCACAGACATGCAATCCGAAGCACATTATACAATAATTAAGCGTGTATTTTAGTATAAATATTACATCTCTAGGATTATTTTTGTCTCGCCTTACGTTACAGATGATGGAGAGGGAAATGCGGAGAAGCATGGAGCGTGCTCTCGTCGCTCCTCGGCCTACTGGAACCGCCTGCTGAGCCACTTTGTTCCAAAACACGGTGCCGACAGAGCAACTTTCAGATTTGTCGCATTTTCCTAAATCACATGCTGGCGTCCACGTCAAGCCAAAGAATCCGGCACCGCGACACCGGGAGCGCTTTGAATTCTCCTCGTTTAGCGCACGTACGCCCTCTCTCTCTCTCTTTACCAAGTCAGAACTAATGAATTCCCACGACCCAAATAAGACAAACAACTCATTCGAAAAGTGACACCGGAGTTACAGCCTGCAAGAAGCTCATATATTCAAACGACTCACATGACATGACAGAGAGAGGGGAGAGAACCAACAACGACATGTTAGCTGGTTGTGCAACTGACTTGTAACAAACAAAAAAAACATTTGGATAACTATCACACTGCGGCGTGTTTTACAAGGCCATACATCTAGAGTTGGGAGTGAATCCAAAATGAAAAGTGCTCTGTGAACGAAGGCCAAAATATACATATATATATTTGTTTTTTTCATTTTGAAGATTCTCTTGCATAATAAAGATGAGCAAGAAAGAGCGGGGGCACAGGTAGAATTAAATCAATCGATCATCATCGTTCAAAAAAAAAAAAAAAATCATTTGGGAAGTCCATCTCAGGAAGATGACAAGCAGCGTTATACAGTAGTTTCTGGCTATTCTGCAGCTCGCCGTTACGTCATCGCCCAACTAGCAATGCACTTGCGACATACGTTATGTATATAATGGCATAAAGAAAAAGGGGAACCAGCTCCTCCCCCGCTGCAGTGATACCTTTCACATTCTGACTTGTCACTGTGTGTCCTTAAGGTTTACAAAAAAAGAAAAAAAAAAGGTAGTGACTAGTGTCGTATGCTCTCTAAGTCAGAAGTTACTCCAAGAAATAGCCAAGAGCCGTTACCCTCGCTAGAGGCCTATCTGCGCTAAACTGACAGAGCAGGGTAATTCTTATTGCCGTGGTCTTCCAGTTGCTCTTTTCAACAGGTTCGCCAATATGGTCCAAACCCGCCGGAAAATCCCCTACTGACGATCATGACATGGTGACAGTGTGGACAAAGAGTTTAAAACACGTTAAGCATGGCCCGTCTGCCGAGAACTAGCTTTAATGGCGGAACAGAGTTCATGTTGCGGTGGCTCTCATTCCCAGTTCTCCCAGTCTTCGTCCATCTGGTAAAAAAAAAATAAAAGATTTGGGTTAGGGTTAGTAAAACGTTCTCAATTATTCATATATTAAAGTGGAAACCCCGCTTATAGTGATCGCGCTTACAGTGATCAACCACTTATATGGACAGATCATTGCTAAACAAATGCCGTTTGAACTATTTGCTGATAGTAATCAAGTGGTCAAGGCACGATGAGCGGTTTCCACTGTAACGGTAGTAAATGTGACGGCACTAACCTCTCCAGAAGCTTCTATTTTAGAGAGTGCCATTTGGACTTCTTCTTCCGTCATGTCCAGGTCAAAGTCTTTCTCCCAGTCCTCACTCACATCGGTGCTGGACCCTGGAGGAGACGGAAGGACACATTTGGAACTCTGTGTGACCTCGACGCTAAGCCTGTTTAGTGGCAACCTCACAACCACATCACTGAACGTAATCCTGTCTGGATTTATGCTTCCTCACTGGAACAGTAGGAATCTCACTGCCAACTGTAAAAAAAAACTCAAGTCATCTCACCTTTCTTGCCATTGTTAGAGGGCGTAGACTTCCCGCTGTCGGAGTTGAGCTCGAACACTCTCAGGTCCTGCGGCCCCTCCTCCTTCGCCGCTTCTGGTTTAATGGTAGGGGGGGCAGAAGGCCGCACTGACGCCCCGTCAACAGTGACCTCTGGCTGGGTTACAGCTTTCACCTGCGCTCCGAGAGGCGAGTCACTCTTTCGGGGCCTCTGCTCCTCTCGCGTCTTGTCCACGGCGTCTTCCAAGCTGGCTTCTGTCAGTTTCTCGGCGAGCTCCCCGGCGACGGGCTCCCGCCGCGCCGACACCTGCGTCGGCAGGCTGCCGCTGTCGCTGCTGACTGAGAGGGCGGCGTCACGCTCTTCGGCGGGAGACAGGACGGGGCTCAGTAGAGCCGTTCCTAAGGGGGCGGTCGGGTTGGCGGGAAGCCGGGTTGAGCCGCTGAGTCGAGATGATGACGTAGCGCCGAGGAAATCATCTGACAGGAGCAGCATGAACACCAGAGAGGCAGTGTGAGTGACAGGTGTTTTAAAAGTGAATCTGACTATTTGAAATGTTAAAACTGAAGACAGCATACCTTCCTCCTCCTCCTCCTCCCAGCCAAGGGTCTCCGTGTGCGTCGTCTGTTCTGCCCTCTGCTTCAGTGCCACTCTCCGTGCCTCCTCCTAGAAAACACAATCAGAGGGAAATTTTTATGTTTGTTCTTAAATTCTGTGCCACCTCTATGTTGTCGACTACAAGAAGATAAGTTAATTCTCCTTGTTAACACCTTGTTGTTACGTTGCTGTGGTACTAGATTGCGGATACAAATGTATTGCAATACTGATTGCCCAGGCACAGCGGGCATGTGGAGCCACCAGCAGTGACTCAGGACTTCCAGCATGTTTCAGCCAGCAGGTGGCGCCCAAGACAATCATTTAAAGCTGATGGAAAAAGACACTTTCTGCAGTTCAGAACGCACCACAAAAAATAGCACAATTACCTGGTCCAACTGGAAGACTCGGTAGAAATACCTCTGCCAGAATTCTGAATGTGCTACAGCTGCCGGCACCTGTGAATAAAACAAGACAAAATCTTGTTCACTGCACCGCCAATTCCTGATGACATCTCGTTCTTTTTGCGTTTGACAGCACTCACTGTAGGTCAGGTTGGATAAAAGACGTAAGGTAATGCAGTGGTTCCAAACAAAACTGGAGTCTGTGCTCCTTAATAGTAAGTGAAGAGAGAATACGCACCATTTTGGTGTAAAGGGATCGTATAGAGGGAGTGTTGACCAAAAGCTCGGAGACTTCTCCCTTCTTGTCTTCCAAACTGAATCTGGACAGCCAGTTGTCAAACTGCTCCGGGGGACCTGGACAAAAATAACTTCTCATTAAAATATATTCAAGAGATACTAAAGGCTAAATATTATTATCTTATCCATCTTACAGCTAGCCCACCTTGCAATCATCACATTATGAATGAAATTGTGGGTCACCACACAAATCTAGCAAACTAACGATGGTGAAAATAAAATGTGTACATATATGTGTCACAGCAGCAAAATCAAGTACAAAATCAGATGCATAGTACAGAGAGTAAGAACTCTAAAGAACCAGCATAGAAACACGACAAAATTAAATAGCTTCCTTTAAACACAATATAACTAAACACCAGTCTGACATGCTGGTGGAGATCTTGTCTACCTCACTGTGTGCTGTCTTACCATCAGGCTCATTGCAGTATGTAGCAGGGTCAGCTTGCAAACTGTAGAGACGGGCCTGCAGGACAAACAAATGCTTAGTCGTGGTTGTTTCGTCTCAGCATGCACATCATGTGTTTTCACAGTCCTGCAGCCTCTTATGACAAAACATAAGACAACTAAATCTGTCCTGAATCAACACTTTGTTCAAGGAGATTAACCACGTTTTCCATTTGGTTATTTACAAGAGCCCCCTGCACAGAGATCTAGTTATCTCTGCTGTTTCATCATTCAGAAACTCCATGTTTGTGACACAGTGAACTTATTAACAGGTGACTCTCAAGTCAGTTTTTCAGCTAAAAACAAAAGGACAAGTAGACCCACCTTACAACTGTCGTAGATTTCTGTCGTTCCCGACGCCGTTGCCACCAATGTGATTACATCACAGTCGATGGTTTTATCGGGCGGTGGAGCAAGCGTGTCTGTTATCACCCCTAAGAAACTAGAGAGGCTCTTCTTCACCTTTTCTGAGGTCTCAGAGGAGCCTTCCACCTGGAAAGCAGCATAAATACGGTATTTAGCGTCGAAAAACCTCATTCACACAGGAGACATGCATATGTCTATAACAAGGTGAAGGCTGCAACTTACCGCAAGCTTATTCCGGACAGCCGTGGCCGTAGCCACAATCGAGCAGGTTGTGTCATGTTGCACCACAGTGGAGAACTCCGTCAGGTCTCGCTTGATGAATTCGAAGGCCTCAGTCGACTGCAGAAGAGAGTAAAATGATCAACTTTATCATATCGATTAACAAATACTTATGTGTATGTACATGAAAACATAACATTCAAATAACACAAAGAGTTCAACGCCGCTCACGCCAGGAATACACAGAAAACATACGACATAAATATAAAAACTTGAAGAGAAGCAGTAAACATTACTGTTTATCAAAGAGGTACGATTAACATCAGGTGTGTCAGCAGAACAACAACCTTCAGGCTCTGTGAATGAGTCATCCCACATGTTTTAAAATGTCTTACAGGAACATCAAAGCTCAAATCTCTTAGAACAAGAGATGCTCCTGAGAACAGCTGTAACTCTCTTGATTGTCTGTTTATGCTAACATATAGTTAGCTAGCACAATTTAAATATAGTATTTTAGCAACCTTAATAAAAGGGTGCAACCAGGTTTTATTTACAGTAGGTAAAGTTCAAATAAATAAAGAAATGAAGTAAACCACTGCAGTTTGACTTTGTCATTTATAATGGTGCATCGATATCTAACCTTTCATGACAACTATGTGGTTAATGTGTGTTGTTCACTAAAGACTGACTGTTGTCTTGTGAATCTACTGAAGAAGTGGTTACTGTTGAACTATTCCTCAGAGCAACATCAGACAAATGACACAGCAACACGTACTACTTTCAATGCTGTGGATGACTGTGTTTACGTTGATTACCTTATCTTTGACGGCCTGGAAGCTCTCCTGAAGCCAGCCTCCCCACCAGCCTTCTCTGTGAACACACAGACGTTCAGTAACCAAAACAGCAGCGAAAACATTTCCATATTAACAACCCTTCAACGGCACGACCGTTGTACATTTACCAAATGCTCAAAACGGTTCATCAATAAAGTGACTTCACAGTTATAGACAGCTGGCTGCTGCCTTTCTCTAACATTAATGTTAGCTATGTCTGGCTAACGTACACAAACATAGCCTAGCAAGCTAAACAAGTTAGCTACTGTCAGCTAGCAGCGCCGTGCAAAAAGAATGTGTCGAAGTAAGTCACGAGTGTGATTAATAAGGCTGAACATAAATGCCAGCTGTGAAAACAGATATAATATATATATACAGTCCACTCTTTGCTACTGCGTAATTTCAGCTGCTCCGCACTGGCTAACAGCTAACCAGGCTATGCTAACGCTAGCCAGGCTATGTTTTGGTAAACAAATGCACTTCCTGAACCGATTCCGTGAGTTGTAAAGCACAGCGTTGAAACAAACCAACGACACACACTCATATTCGATACATAACACAATAACGAACACAATGTGTACACGATGACGGTGCTCTCTGCTATATTATATTTAAAACCCTAAAGTAATTTGCGAGTTCACTCTCACCCTTCAGCCATCTTCACACGATGACATCACCAGTATTTACTGAACTCTAACCCCGGTTGCATGGCTTTGAAAAAAGGACACACGTGATACAATATGACTTCCCATCTACGATGCACAGACAATCATATTCACATATACAGAGATAAATCGAAAGAAATCGCTGTTTTAAATTGTCGTCTTTTACAGTTTGTAGCCAGCAAAATGTTTTACAGTATTTGCGCTATCTATGGTGGCTGCAGAGGACCAGATTAGACGGCAACGCCAAAGACTGAGTGGCAAAGGATACTGTAGTTTGGGAAGCACTGTGTGGGCTACATGGACTTAAAATAATAAGATGACTTTCAGTTGTTCTCTATTGTTTTCATGTATTGTTCGAAGCAAGAGGTAACCAACCTTTGCATGTGACTTCATACTGTTTACGTGGTCAGAAGTTTTGTACCTCTGCATAATAAACCAGAAACATATTTGCTTACAGGAACAAGATTAATCTGCACTCAGTGTAGGCACTACACTCAGAAAACTTTGCTCTTCTTGTAATAGTTGTGTGTAAAGAACTGTGTGAAAGGTCATCATAGGTTAAGTAAATGCATCTGGAACCACCATCGCCCGGTTGGCAGAAGTGCATCGGAACAAAGAAGGACAACCATCAGCACAATGCCTCCACGAGGGAGGCTAACAATTTAAGCAAATTCAAGTTATTTTCTTTTAATCAAACCTCATTTAACCAATAAACTGCATACGAAACCAAAGAAATGAATCCAGACCAAACCTCTCCTTCTCGAGCCATTACTTTGGCTAATCAGTGTTTAGCTATTCCAACATGAATCCCCTCATCAATCTCTCTGCTCTCAGTATGTGCATGTGGATGTGCATATTGCATATGCGTGGGTCGACCTCTAGCGTCTGTGCTTTCCCCTCATCAGTATTCTGGGTGAAAAGGGGGCTGTAGGCTTTTCCCGAGCACAAGATGAGAAAGAACAGGCAACAAGCCCCTGGAAGTGTGTTCTCCCTTAATTGAAGTCCCCCCTCATCCAGACGCTGCACAATGTGTGCGTATGTCCCTCAATATGTCTCCCCTGTGCAGCCCCTCAATCCTCTTAATTGGGTCTTTCAGTCCTCTAATTAACTCTGTCAATGCAGGTTGTGCTGAGCCAAGTTGGGACAAGTACTCCTCTATTGATCAGTATCTGAAGCAGTTAACTTACCCAGCTGTCTACATGGCTGTGGTGTGTGTGTGTGTGTGTGTGTGTGTGTGTGTGTGTGTGTGTGTGTGTGTGTGTGTGTGTGTGTGTGTGTGTGTGGTGTTTGCATGACATTTAATGCACATAAGGGTAAATGTGTAGTATCATCCCTCGTGTTGTTAAAAACTTCTGTGTATATCGTTATGGAAATTCCTCTTCTTCAGCTGATCAGCAGTTATGTAGATTTAGCTTGTCCAATTCATATGAGATTTTAGATTCGTTAATATGACATGTTCGTGAAGAAAATGTACTCTTTGTACTATTTTTTAGTTGTCCTTTATTCAGGTAATCTCATTGAGCTTCGGGGTCTCATTCTCAAGAGAGACCTGGTTATGGTTGGTTATGAACTGTAACTCTTCTGTGTCCTGTAAGTATTAATTTAATTCCTTCCATTTATTATGGTTAACATGGAACACTAAATGCAGAGGTGGAAAGAAAAGCATTGTTCCTAAACACAGTTTAAGACATTTGCTTCCATTTTATTCAACTTTATACTTGTACTTCATTTTATTTTAGTGGCAGAAAATATGCGTTTTTCTCATAAAAAGTAAAAAAAAACCTGCCAGCATATTTCCAATGCAAATGATCTTATTTGCATTTTCTACAATCATTTCTGTTTCATAATTGTAGTGCCATAACCTGCCTTTTTCTCTCTTGTTTCAAGAAAATAAGTTAATAAGAAGCAGGTTGAAATATTGTTGCTGCACTGCAAAATAAGTTTTTAATTATCGACACAAATGCAGATGTTAAACTGGCCAACATTTAATAAAGTAGTGAAAACCTCCACTCCGCTCTACTTTTACTTAGATAAAGGATGTGAATGCTGCTAAAAGTACAATTGTCTGTATTGCTTCGTTTAATTCTCAGAGGTAATTGTGCACAACATTATGACACTAACCAGAGCTGCCAATGCTGGTTAGCGTATGCTAAAGAGCACCACGATGACAGCAGTGGCCGACCATAATGGCACACAGAGGACCTGTCCATATTGTATGATTTAAGAAGCATATCCATTACACACCACACACATCACACCCACACCCACACACATGCTCCAGACCGCTGATGCCACACCGTGGGTTAACACCATCTGGTGCTGATCAGGAAACACCAGCTTTGCACAAGTCAGTGTCTCTAATTATCTACCTAGAGCAAAGGGAGGCCGATCCCCACTAATCTCCACAATGTGTTCTGCTTCCCATTCCCACCTGTGCCCAAGTAAAAGAGGTGGGGGTGGGGGGGGCCTTGTGGGAGGACCCGGGGTCACTGTGTCAAGGGACCGGGGACCAGGTGACGCCGCGACGCCCGGTCCCCACGACAGAAGCTCCGCTGCTTGGTTTGGCTGGCAGCTGCCTCCCCCCACTGAGACGTCCCACAGCTGACAATCCCCAAGTACTGACAGGGGCTCTTTTCAGTGTCAATAGCCTCATATATTAGAGCTAACCGCCTTTGTGGCGAGTGAGAGTGTCAGGCCTTTTGGCCCGACAGCGCTTGTTACCATGATGAAATGTAGATTGAATGGAGGGGGTCTGTGTCTCAGGCACGAGAGCTTGGACTCTCCCGGCCTTTGTGTCCCACGCATGGCCATTGTTCAAACCCATTCAGTGGCTCTCAGGGAGGAGGTGGTGGGGTGGGAGGGAGGTGGGTGAGAATGAGTTACATCTCTTCATCTCTCCCCTGATCTCCAACTCATCTGTCAGCCGTGGGAGGATAAGCATGTATTTTACACGCTTGATTTGTTGCTAAGTGAGGGCCGGCCATTGTCGGGTTGTTTGACTGAATCATGTTCATGGCAATCAATGTGTATAATACTTGTGTTTGTGGTTCAGCGGATTCATCATTGTTATGAATCAGCTACTTGATTTTTAAGACAAACGCAGCATTGTTTGATTGTACATGCCTGTTGATAGTATGTGGAAATATTTGCTACAAGTTAAAGAAGAAAATCCTCTGTGCTTTTATAGAAACTTTTTTTTTTTTTTTTAGACTGACCTCATTATGTCCTCAACTTTAAATTTGCCTTTTGTGTAGCCTATATCCATGTTCTTATGAGACAGAGACAAATCGCTGGCCTAGAGTAAAGGACATGGCTATGTCCCTCGCCAGCGTCAGACAAAAGTGACGCGCCTTCCTGGCGCCTGTGTCGTCCTTTCATCTCCTACTCCCTGTTGAGGTGAAGATGGATGGTCCCCTGGCTCAAGAACACCACATTCAGCCTCTGTGCTGGCACATTGTCTCGTCCTTCTGTCCCCCTTTAGCTCTTTAGAGGTTAGTCTGTCCAAAGCTGGTTAGCAACCACTGACACCCTTTCCTAAATATCCATTTTTCCACTGCCCTCCTGTTCTCTCAAGCACCAATAAAAACCCCTTCTGTTTAGTTAAAGAAGATGCGGCTGTATTGTTCTGATAAAGGTGCTTTGTTTTTGTCAGTGTGTGTCGAAAACCCTTCCAGGGAAGTATCCGCCTTGTAAAAAAGAAATAGTACCTGGCAGACATTGTTTGTTTTTTACAAGTATTCAGCCAAAACTAACAACAAAAAAAAAAAATTGCAGTCAGGGGAAAAAAAATTACACATTCACGAAAAGAAGAAGGCAAACAAGAGTTCTTATTATGACAACATTTTAATTTAGGAAAATAGAAATCCTGCAATACAATAGGACACACCAGTTCCATTTCTGACAACGTTTCATCACCACAGATATCAGATAAATTACAGTATTTGCTACTCTGGTAAAAATCCTGTGTGTATTTAGAATATGTCTGTATAAACAATGCGGAAAAAATAGCAGCAGTTTGCATGGCAGAAGATATATATACACAATATATACAAGCTCTGGCACCAGCCATCGTTTTAGCAGTTCCTTTAAACAATCTTCTGTGAGCTGCTTGGCTCATTGCGTCGATCCAAACAGCAGAGGTCCGTTTTTTAGAGAGTCCTGCTCACTTGATCATAGACAGGCTGTGTAATGTGGAGTTGGTGGTGGGCAAAGGCTGGCAGAGCGAGCAGGGACAGGGCATGCCGGGGAAGTGCCTGTAGGTGCTGGCCAGGTGGAGCGGGTCCTTCAGAAGGCCCTGGACCGACGCGTGAAACCCCAGGAAGGCGGCGGACGGAGGGGAGTGCAGGGCTTGTGCTGCGGCGGGACAAGGTGCGTGATGCTGCAGGCCTGAGGGCGTGCTGGCCACCAGCGAGTGCAGAGACTGCGCCAGGGGATGCAGAGGGAGGTGGGCAGCAGGGGCTGCAGGGGTAATAGCGGGGTGGGCAGCGGTGCGGCTCTGGATGGCTGCGCCGCCTCCGTAGATGTCCCCCACCAACTTTTTCATCTCCTCCAAGGAGCTGGACAGCATGAGGATGTAGTTGCGAGCCAACATCAGGGTGGAGATCTTGGACAGCTTGCGGACGGACGGCCCTTGAGCGTAGGGCATGACCTCTCTCAGGCTGTCCATGGCCTGGTTCAGATCGTGCATCCTTTTCCTCTCCCGACTGTTGACTTTCAGCCGCAGGTCTTGTCCCTCGTTGTTGTTGACCTCTGACCTGCTCTTGGTCTTACCGCCCCCACTGCAGCGCTCCGTCCTGCCCTGGCCGGCCTCGTCGTCGTCATCTGCTCTGTTTTCTTGGCAGTACGTCTGGAACATCTTGTTGGAGAAGAAGCTCCCGGCGGAGTCGTCCACCACCAGGTCTGGGGATGAGGAGCGGCTGCAAATGGAGCCAGAGTCGGAATCCATCTCGGTTGAAGCGGGGTAATGTGGGGGCCACAAATGGTCCAAAAATACTGCCCTGAATGCTGGGAGCTTGAGTTTAAAATTCTACAGATGCTTCCCAGTTCTTTGCTTACCAAGCTGTTCTAGTTCCCTGTAGTGTCACCACAGTCTCACTCCTCTCAGAGTTTGTGCTGATCAGTGTGTCCACAGGAGTGAGTCCGTCTAAACTGTCACCCTCTGGGCCCACTGGGGTGTATTTATACCGCCGGCTTAACAAAGGAACAATAAAGCTGCATAATGAGACACTTAGAGCCACAGCCAATTGCAGAAGGGACACACTTTCACCCCCCCCCCCCCCCCCCCCCCCCCCCCCCCCTCCACCCTCACACCTCCTTCCTGCAGCCCCCACTTCACCTTCCCACACCCACGTTTAACTCCCCAAACCCTGACGAACCCCCTACACATTAACCAAAACAGTTGGATGTTAAGTTGTACACCCGGGAGTTAACCGCTATGTTAAAACATCCATTAAAGACAGCGGTGCATGTTGTACAGTGCTTCAAATTGGATCAAAAGTTCAATTCAGCGAGTAGGCAGAGTATTCATTGTATTTCTTGTTATTATAATAATACAGACAAGGTTAATGTAATCATCCTGATCCGGAATGAATAGAAATGTGTTCCCCTAAGCTGCAATAACAATAATAATTTACCAAGACAGACATTCAAAGTGACGCAAAAGCGAGAGTGTGAGTGTGATACTGAAGAGTGAAAAAGGACCACATTTCTGTTGCCCTGTTCCATAACACCAGATGTATGATGCCTTCAAGGCCTTATTTACATATGGTATCCACGAGACACCACGGGGAAAGGTATGAAGCACCATATGAGGCGCTTAAACATGTAAAGAGCAGCGTTAATGGCAGACTAGGTACAATTCAACCAGGAGCTCAAGACAAAAGAGGTCAGATAAATTTGACTTGGCTCCCCAAACAGTCTGCGAAATCACATCACTATCACTGGAAGGGGGTCCTTCAGATGGGGAGGAGGTAGTTAAAAAGATACTAAAGAGTGGGCCCGGCATTGTCTTGCCCTAATTCAACCGTAAAGCCACTAGCACTTTCTCAGGTTTGGGCAACACTTGCTCTTTCTTTCTCTTGTTGAAACAAACAGCGGCTGTCAGGAAAACCAGACAAACTTTAAAGGAACTGCATCTCAGATGGAGATATATGTACGTTCATGACATATAAATTCCTAGCGGGCTTGAAGTCTAGCATGCATCTGTTGTCTGATCTTGTGGCTGCATCAAGCTGACTGTTCAGCAGCTCTCTTTCTGTGGTGTTTTCACCGCTCGGGCTCAGGAATTTCCTGCCGCCGTCTGCCAAGAAAAGCCTCCAGTCAGGCAGCGTTAGAGGGCCAAATACAATAATACTCATGTGTTTCACCATCCGTGGTTGCAAAAGAGATTTGCAAAACGACATTCCACCTCGGATGCAGCATTGATTCTTGCCTGGAGCATAATCACGGCAGAGCGAACAGCAAGGTTGTGTTCAGTTCAAATGGCAGGAACATTTTGGAGGCGTCATAAGTGTTTCCATCGTCTCTCGGCTCATCTGAGGAACTATTTGCTTTCGCCTTTCTTGGTGCACAGTAGGACGCCCTGGTTTATATTTACCCAACAGCAGTAGATGTCCTCCTCCAGCTTCATCAGTTGTTCTGTGGAGTAGATTTCAAGTTTCCATTGACTCACACGTATGCGTTTCCATACTCAAAACCACCATACACATTTTGCCTTCATCAGGGTCATGTGATTGATAAATCACCATAGATACCATGTATACAAAACAACATGATCAACGCTTTCTTTAAAGAAATAGGAGCAAAAATACACACTTTTCAATATAAGAACACAAATTCTGTGTTTTGTTTCGAAACACAATATACTCAAATCCCTTCCATCACTTCATGTATATAAAGAAAAACCCAAAATAACTTCAAAGTCAGTCTGCGTTTGACCATAACACGTCCATCCATGATATATATTTCCAATTGTTCTCAATCAAATTCTGTTATCCGAGCACAAATGTATTCAAAAGAGCAGTTTGTTCCTACATGCGACTGCCACAACGAGGTCTGTGGATTATCCTGAGTGACCGAGTTAATGATTTCTGGAAACAGACATTGCTGTTGAGTTTTTCAAATGTTTTTACAAGCCAAGTGCCAAATAGTCCCATCATATTGGAGAGAAAGCAAACATGCCTATGGCAGAAATCTCCAAAACTAGGCTACTCACACCAAAACAAACTAGATTTATTTAAAAAAAAGCACTACAGGCAAGACAAAGAATATGGATTTTGGATTTTGGGGAAAAGTGTCCTCTCAACGTGTCCAGTTTAGAAATCCAGATTGCCTCCCTCACAAGGAACAATCTCTTTAAATCTTCCTGTTTGACAAGCATATATTCTCAATTCTCATATATCTAAGGGAAGATACTTGATGATTCATGAAATCTATTTATTTATTTTTTACTTTCTTTGATGAACTTGCATTGAAGCTCACACTGGTCTGCCCCTTGATGTGTGGGCACTCTCAAAGTAAGCTCAAACACCGACACACACAGACCCAAAGAAAGTTAGGAGTGTGGATCAAGAGGGCCCTCAGGACCCCCCACCACTGCTCCATCGGGGGGCCCTGCAGGGTGCTTTGGCTCAGCCAACATTCAGTGATACTATAATTGGGGAACCTTGAGAACCAACTTGGGCCATTTATATGGAGCATATGGATTTTCCCATCGTTAGGCTCCGAGCCAACATGGCTGCTGGACTCTCCTCTGCTAATTGGGTCAGGTCCTAATTAACTGCGTTGGACACAAAGAGTCCAGATTTCATTCTTTCCCAGTTCCTTTCAGAGCTTTTAGTGGCTGGTTCTGTGCCACAGCCTTCATTATGCTCTCCACACTCCAAAGACGAGAAAACAATCAATAATGTTTATTTAATGTTCCTAATGAATTATCTATGAATTCAGGAAAAATGGGCCAAGGCTGCTCATTGACTGTGCACAAAGTTAGATTAGTGAGATTGTCACTCATATGGACTGATGGGGATACAGAACATCAATGAGAAATAGCTAAGGCCAGTTGTGTGTTAGTAAAAGAACAATCTCTATGAACACACATATGGACCAGCGTTAGGGGCTCCAGCTGAGTGAAGGGAGTGTACTCAGTCCTTCTCCTGCTCCATTACTATATGCATACGCCAGATAAATCCCATTCTCCTGCTCATTCTTATTCTTATTCATGTGTTTACAGAGGCAACGGGCCACACAGAGAGACACAAGGATCTCAGAGCTTTTCATTCTACAAATGAAAGCGTAGCCACCCTCCATGTTTCCACATAATCCTTCAATTTTTAACCCTGCATCAGAGTGTTTGACTTTCTTCTCGGGATGCCACCTTTCAGGACCCTTCATCCAATTCAAGAGCCTTCTTTTTTCTTTTTTTTTGTTTAGGGATTTAGAGACCCCCTTTCTGCTGCCTCACTGGGTGCACTCCAATGAAAGCGCTCAGGTGACCAGAAAATGAGGGCATTATCACAGTCGTATGCTTGTAGTGACAGAGGATCAGGCCAGATTAGGGCCTATCATGGCTCAATAAAGCGCTAGGCTGAAGAGCAAACCTGTGCTGTGTACCGTGCAGCTTTCCATCTCTCTCTGCTGGTCATTGTTTAACGGGATCAGTGGCTAGATATTCAGTACACACACTGGGCTTTAATCCGGACATGTGGTCGGGAGCAGACCCCATAGGGGACGCGTAGCAGCCTTTGTTTACCACCATTTTTCCTCAATGTCGCTCTGATATCGAGGCTCTGAGATCAAGATCATAGCAGGAGGAGTAATGAGCTAGAGCAGACATGTGGAATCGGTTTGGTTTTGCGTCATCTGTGGATCTAAACGTTTCCCTTGTGAGTGCGGTATCTGGGGGAGAGCGATATAAAATTGTTTCACAAAGTGTCCGAACGGGCCGACAAGTGTTTCTGAGAACAGGGAGTGCTGCCCTTTGTTATCTCTCACCGCTTGGACAAACTAGCTCGGTGATTTATACATTTACACTGCCTGAAACAATTGCATTATCTCGGCCACAACACAAAAAAAAGGGCACAAAGGCGCGATGAAAATCCCCTAGGATGTTTATGAGTCACTAAAGAGTCCAATAACTTTCCCCTTCATCTTTAAGCGGCCGCGGAGGGTCGCATGCTGTGTAGGGCCGCAGGGCGAGGGGAGTCATGAGGGGGATGCAGGCCCGGGGAAGAGATGCTGATTATGGCTAGGATAAAAGGAATCCAGGCCTTCTCCTCTGGAGCTGAATGGGGCTCGGTCAGCAGGCTGTCCCATACACTGGCCTGCTCCATGCTGCTAGAACTTCATAAATTACCCCACAATTACCCCGGGGGGACACCGAGGGAGGAAAGACAGGCGAGAGGGGGAGAGAGAGTGAAAGGGGAAAAAGCAGAACCGGTTGCCGAGCAGACCGTCATCAGGAGGTGCAGGGCCCGGGTCCAGATGTTGGCCTTCAGGTTGCCGGGATCCAAGTGATGGTAGCCTCCTGAAGACTGTCACTACTAAATGGGAAAGATTGAAACACTATCTATAACATGGTCTTCCTCTGAGAACGGTACCCAATAAAATGTCTCGTATTGAGAACATTGCTTTTTACTTCAGCTGACATTATTCATGATAATACTGTAAAACAGACATTACATTAATTAGAATGCTGACTTTCTGTTCTTCTTTAACACAACATGCATCATGTGTTTAGCAAAGGTGAACATATGGTGGATCCATTTACACACTCAGAATTCGGACACAATCAAACAGAATAAATACATTTAATGCACTATTTGGTAAATAGGCAGTGATTTCAGACACAGCCAGGCACAGGTCTGGTTTTCTTAATGATAAATAATTATTAGGAAGTAAGTGGTTACTGTGTGATGAGTGTCAACAACTGACTTAAAGAAAAGAAAAAGTATATTTATGACGACTTGAAAGTATTTTACATCCCGCATACAAGTACCGGCTGCTTTAAAAGTTTGATCCACCCGAATCCAGCAAAAACAGTTCCATCCACGCATGTAGTTTTGGTTTTATTTGTCCAAGTTTTGACATTTTTCCCTGCTCCTCTATACAATGAAGGTAAATGGAATTTCTTTCTAGAAACAATGTTGTGTGTTACATGTACATAACTGTTATTTACCATATTCACAATGACTGCTTGAAGATAGGTCTGTGAGATGTCCAGAGAACTGGGGGCACAGTTTCTGGAAAGATAAGTGGCTGCTGAACTTTCTTTATGTTCTTTTTTTTTTTTTTTGAGAAGACATCATCGAGAAAAAAAATGTCTATTCACCTCTATTACATTGAGGTTTGTGTCAAATGAAACCAAGCCCATCTGCATGGATAGATACCACTAGAGGCAAGTAAGAAAATAATGTTTTCTTTTGGGTGAACTGTCCCTTTAAACTGATGCCATCTAGCTTGTTTAACAAATCAACAGCACAATGATATGGATTTGGTGAATTACAAGAAAGGGCAATTGAACATGCGTAAGGATGAGTGTAGGAATCTGTATAGCTGTGGTAGATTAAGAAAAGGATGAAAACAGTTACTTGGCAAAACCCAATTAATCAAAAAGTCACACACAAAGATGCACACACTTACACACACAACACAAACACACACACACAAAGTGTATCTGTTCAGCATTGTGCCGGTCACACTTTTGAACAGTTGGCCGCTCACTGGTGCGTGGGGGCGGCTTTGTGTCGGCGGCCTGCCGACTTCTGCCGCTCTGCTCGCCCCCCACCCCCCCACCCCGTCTCCTCCATCCCCCCCGTCTCCGTGTCATCCAGCCTGATAAAACAGGGGACCTGCTCGCCCAATAATCTCCCTCCCTGAAACACAGGCACGACTCCTGCCTTTCATCAGCACCATTGTTTCAGTCTGTTACCTCCACATGTGCTCCTTCGCCACGGCAACACATGCACACACACACACACCATCCCCCCCCCCGCCCAACTCCCCCCCTCCCTCGTCTCCGTCCCATCTGTGGATAGGCCTGCCATGTGTCCATTCATGAGGGCGCCGGCGGCAACGCCACTGTATGTGGATAGTACATGATGCCGTCGTCTATTGTGTGGGGCTCAGTCCTCAGCTACTTGCCGCTGACCCCGGGGGTCACCGCGCACAATAACCTGAGTGTTGGTGGCCACTGGCTATCCTCATTGGCCCGTGATTGACGAGCTGATCGATGGTCGGTGAGAGTGTGTGCGCGCCCACGTGTGTTTGGGCTGTATACAGCCACTGAATCAAGCGTGTCTGTTTTTTAAGTAACGGTCTTTTGAAGGCACCAGACTTGTTAGTGACACACAATTGACTTCTTTGTCTTTTGGCTTGATGTAGTGAAATGAATAAGTGCAATTTAGCTCAATGGGCACACTCCTTGTTGTGGACGTTGAAACCGTGACAGTGGGGTTTATTGCTGGGATATTCAGTTTTTTACTCTTATCTCTGTGTAGCCATGTGTATCTTATTCGACTGAAGTCTAAGTGCAAAAACTGAATTTGAGAACATCCACTTTGAATTCTACCATATCCCTTCAGTCATTTTCATCTCATCATCTTTCTGTCCCCGTCTTGCTCTTTTGCTATCTTTCCCCCTGCCTCTTTCTTTCTTTCTTTCTTTCTTTCATGGCACCAACATACACACACACACACACACACACACACACACACACACACACACACCCTCCACCAGTCTGGGGCTCAGGTGGGCGATTATGGACGCACATTAAACCTTAATTGACATATGGCTGGATCTGAATACTGATGAGGAGATCTGCTCCTGTGGCACATCATCACCATCATCCAGCGGTCGACATGGCTGAAACATGCACAGCACGGCTACTGCCGATGTGGGACTGTGTCCCGTAGAAGGAGACGCACAAAAGGAAAACACTCACAAAAATACGAAGCACAAACTCCGAAATGGCTGCTTTGCTAATACAAATCAGGCCATGACCCTGTGGTTTATAGACCTGTTCTTTAACTATGTGGAAGGAAGAAGGGGGACAGTGTTCTTGACCTGATACTGATGTCGTTGTCTAAAGATGTTTCATATTCATATTCCAAGTGTCCTAAAACAGTATACTCACATGCCCATGTAGAGGTATTGGTCGCTGTAATGGTTCCTTATCAGGACATGCTTCCCACAGACATCCAACATCCACTTCCTGTGAAATAATACATTTCAGAGTTTATTCAAAAAGACTCCAGCAATCGGATTTAGTCTCATCAACAAGATATGCTCAAAAGTTGCTGTGTTTCTTTTTTGTGCAATATTCTCTCTTTGTGTTGCGATATGAAACATGTAGCGAAACAAGAGGGCACAAGTCTCATTTTAGCTTTTGAATACAATCCTTTCTCCCATGTCCCCCATTGGAATACCATTAGAAAGGGATCTGTGTGAACAGGAGGAACAATTACAGTCTCTCAACACATCTGTACTGTTTTAAGACGATCATGGAAAAATTGGAACCTATCATTTAAAACAAATACAGTGAGTCTCTACATTTAATAAACAATTAAAAATGCAAACATACCTTTACCTTAGTCACAATCATTTAATATACTTTACCATCTTGGAGTTTTGTATTATTAGTGCTGCTTGTTCTATTAACTTTCCCACATTGTAGTTACACTGTTTGTTATTTATGTGTTTGCTGACGCTCTGTAAAGCACTTTGTAACCCTTTTTTTTCGGAGCACCTATGTAGTTATAAAGTGTAGTTGTATAACTGCCATCATTACCCTTTTGTTATTTTACTCTGCATGTCCTAAGAGAACTGTGGTGACTCCTAGGTTGCTAATATGAAATGTTATGCAATGGTGTTGCATAATGTTATAAATGACTGGGCCAATCATTTGTGTAGCACTTTTTTCAAACACAGAGGTTATTCAGAGGGATTTGTATGAAGCAAGGAAGTGCATGAGAACAGTTTCAAAAAGAATACAAATATAAATAAATCGAAATGCTTTCTTAACATTTCGACAAATAAATACAAATGGACACAAATAATGAATTACCAGTAAAAGTAATATTTAATATTATTCTCTTCATAACAAATAAACTTAGTGATGGTTTTACTTCACTCCTTTAGTGCATCACAACATCTGAATGAGATCTGACTGCTGACACTCTCAATACTGATGCACTGACAGGGAAAACCCAGCAGCGATCAGCAGTCCTCATCAGCACCTACTGACATATGGACTTATTACCAGTTCTTCATGAAAAGCGAGAGCAAGCCACTCGACTGTGAAAGGGAAAGTGCACTGCCTCAGAGCAAAGAACAACAACCCCGTCTCTCAGATGCCACTGCAGTCCGCCGTCATATGTCTGCGTGGCCTCTCAGTGGCATCAGAGCTGAATGTAGGTTTAGAGCACCTTTGTCATTGACATCATTCTTTGTCTCACTTTTCCTGTCTCGGAGAGACTGACCCTGCCCTGCTGAGCGCAGCATTAAATATCAATACATGTTTACGGGGGCCCGTAAATACTCGGCACAGGGAAGAAGCGGTGAAAGAGGGAACCATGTGCGTGAAGACGGAAAATGGGGCGGCGGAAGAAAAGGAGGAAGAGAAAAGGCTGCGAAAACAGCTGTTGCAGCTGTTGTTAATTGGGATTCTGTCTGACAACTTAGACCATGTTAAGTTTCAGAACCTATTATGGAGCACATCTTTAATTTTCAGCGAGCGTTAATGAATGCAGTTATTTATGTTTGCCAATGTGCACCGGCGCTAAAGAGTACAAAGCATCCTTTCTAAGTTTTCACTCTGCTTCATTTTCCAAGTAATCTATTATTCATGATGCGTTGATTCCTAAAAAGATTTAAGGATCCCAGGGTAATGAAGCGCTGTGGACTTAAAGGCAGGGTACGCATCGTTTCAACAAAAGCTCCCGTAAAAGTACAGCTCTAGTGACTGCTCGGCAGTATATTTGGGGGTGGGGGGACAGTGGGCAGGAGGGGGTGCGCCCCAGCTCCGGCCTTTAAAAGATTAACCCCGAGCCCACAAAAGGCACAGGGGGCTACGGGGCCAGGCAGGGACCGTGAGTGGGCCGCTCACTGGTTAAACATTGGCCGTCTTGGGATCTCCCGTCATTGTCTAGTTAGCACTCCTACCCGGGCCCCCGTTAGCATCGCAGACGCATATCTTGGCAGCAGGAGCGAGCCGATACAAAAGGCTGTCGGTGCCCGAAAGGCAGAGATGGAGATGTATGGGTTCAGGGTGGGGTACACGCCACGTGGGGCCCGTGGTCGTAAAGCCCTAAGCGGGACAGATTGGACAGCAGAGCCCCCCCTCCCTCCTTTTAGGCCTCCTCTCTCTGTGTGTTTCTGTGCTCCGACAGTGATAAACGGGACACACGGCCTTCCAGAACAACAAACTGACTCTGCCTCATTTACCCAATGTGGGCGAGGGCAGGCATAAAGGAGGTGCCATCCCATTAGAGCCTGGGCTCAATGCTGCCGGGGCTGAGGCATAGAGCAAGGGGGGCGGGGTCATTTCACTAGTGCAGAGGGCCACTCGACCAGGGGGGCCCCCACCCCAACCAGGAGGGGACCGCTCTGCTGTTTTGTTTTCTCAAAAAAGTGTCATAAAAAACTCTCCTTAATTGGTGCTCCATAAAATTAGCATCTCCAAGCTGATTAGATTTCCTCTCTCCTCAGTTACCATTGTGCCTCTCAGTGACCCCATCCCTGCCATTCAACTTCAGTCCTTTCACAACTTTATTGGGCATCAGAGAAAGAGGAAACTCATGTAAGATTTTGCCCTTTGCCCTTCACTTCTCCTCCTCCTATTCCAGTTAACCAAGTCTATCGTCCTTCTGAAACAATCGCCCTCTGCTCGGAAGAGCAAACTCATGATAATACATTGAATGTTGTTCTGCTAAACTGGCCAGAAGGGATGCCTTCAGTGTCATTTCACCTTCTGGCTTGGAATCCGTGCCTCACTTTCAGTGGGAACTATTTTTTTTTTTTTGTTTATTTACGGTGCGAGACACATTCCTTTTTGTCTTCCCCCTAAACCTAACTTCAGCAGCAACTATTTGAATAACCATGGGGGCTAGAGTGACCGATTTAAAACACGTCTAAATAGATTAACCACACTTCCTGAATGTAGAGCCATTGTGTCTTGAGAAACGTAGCAAAAAAAGTTTTCCCCCTCAGCAAAACCCTGTTTATAGACATGTCTGAGCGGCACAGACTGAAATATAATCCCATTAACTTTGAATGGCAAGTCTCTCACTCCGTTGCATAATGTGTCTCGCACGGCATGGATAATCACCATCTCAGTGGAAATGGCGGTGAGATAAAGGGATTTGTGATGCCTTGACATCTTTATGGATGGTGTAATATAGTTGGTGGGACCATAAGCTCCCCCAGAACAGTTTGGGCCGATCTGAAATGTCACCCTGCGTGAGTGATGCATGACGAGATAACCTCATCACGGATCGTTATCTCCGTTTACCGGCTGCATCGGCGTTGTGCGTTTTGCTTGATATGGAGACAAAGTTGGTCTTAAAGAGGTAAGTTTAGGAACAATAATCAGCAGTCAGCATATTTCGTATTGAAGGATTAACACACTAGAACAAAAAAAAACGTCTAGTTTTCAGAAAAATTATAGAAGAGAATATTCAAATCAGATGGATTATTTCACTGTGCGCTCACTCGCAGTAAAGTGGGTTGATTTCTGACATCATCATTATCCAAACACAGTTTTTTGACAGTAATATTAACTAATTTCAGATCTAAACCAAGCTGACACACATTCTATAATAAATGCACTCTCATTCATCAGAGGCCCTCTAGCAAGGGCAGATTTTCTCACCATAAAGAACTGTACAACGAGAGTCAGGTAGCTCAGAGTGTGAGCTGTATGTCAGGCAGCAGTGGGAGGGACACATGATGTTGTTAGGGAGGTGGTGGTGGCGGTGGTGGGGGGGGGGGTCATTGATATACGCATACCACGGGGAAAGTGAGGGTTAAAGAGTGGGAACGTACCACGACATTGTGATGCAAAGGGCACGGGAGGGTTAAACCAGGTTCTACTCGGCCCCCCGACCCGGGATCCCTTTGATGCCACGGCCTCCAGGACGTGGGCCTCCGAGGGGGCTCAGTGTGGCGCGGCCCTGGGACCAGACCACTGCCACGGAGTCAGCGGGATTCGGGGACGGGCCTTTGTCCCACAAAGAAAATGTACGTGGCTTTGGGCGGGGCCGGGGCAAAGGTCACACACAGGGAGCATGGGGAGAGAGGGGTGGGATCAAAACAAACACATCATATCACTTTCTCAGCAACCGGTTGGTTACATGACGCATTGACGCCCCGACTCTCTGGTCTTTGTTTATTTTTTACACACAAAAGAATAACAAAAAAACTGTTTCGCTTGTGGAAGCTGTTACTCCACTGCACATGCTGTGGCATCGCAGCAGTGAAGTCCTTCTGGGAAGAGAAGACCCTCTGCAGGTAGACTTAAGAGGAATCTCCCCGTGTGTCCTGATGGATGTCGGTTGGAGTCGAGAGAGTTCACAGAGAATTACTGCACACCTACAAGTTCCCTTTATTTGAATTGGCGTTTGGTGTTAGTCTTCACCCTCCACATATTTTTACATTTATGTCCTTAAATACAGAGTTCTGCTGCTATCTGTGCTCAGTGTATTGCTGTGTCCACCTGATCGCAGACCAACTATCCGCTAATTAAATTTGGCTTCTAAGAGAACTGGGGTATTTCTCACCAGATGACAGGCTGTCTTAAAGTTGGCAGGAAGTTATCAATTTTAATGATAATCACAAGAGCAGCGAGAGAGATATATGAGAGATCAGGTTAAAAACCTGTATCCCAACAGTAACCAAACCTACATCTGTACTTTGCTTTGTATGATTTTGTGACCACATTTGTTGCTACTACATAAAAATGTAGCTTCTTGAGTGCCATATTTTACTGTTCCCGCCCCTTCCACTTTTGTACTGTGTGCACATCGGTGTTATTCTCAGCTAACTAAAACATATGTCTTTGACTTTCAGTGGCAATCACAGTGATTAACCCCTCAGACAGGATTGCAGGAACACATTTGTAGGAGTTAATGCGCCCACTAGTGGTTGCACTCATACAAGTCACCGTTTTGCCAGCCAGAGAGCGAGACACAGGACAGGACACTCCAGCCCTAATTTAACTCTTTAATGAACCAGCAAGTGAAACAACACAGTGAGGGTGGGTGAGAAAATATGATATTTCATTCACAGGGTCATATTATTGACAAGCTTATCAAGATCTCACATCTAATGCAAATCTTAATTAGAATTATGTACACATACGTCATTTTCTAATACATGATAACAACAGAGAATCAGCCTATGATTTCATTTTCTTTTCTTTTTTATCAGCTGCAATAAATTATGTTCACTTTTCAATTTCCGGATTTGACCACGCACACACACACACACACACACACACACACACACACACACACACACACACACACACACACACACACACAAAAGCCCTCTCTGTGCTATGCCAAAGGCGAAGGCGTTCATTTTACATGTGCGTATTTGAACCACTCATTTCCACTGTTGCCATGAATAATGCAGTGGAGACGGCTGATGAGGCACATTTGGTTGTCAAGTTGAGAGGCAGGCGCACGGTTACATAAGAGCCCCGTGGCTGAGGATGCCTGACAAGCCCGCCTTTGAAGAAAGCACCCCCGCCCACCTCCACCTCCCGCTGGGCTTCACCGTGATCCTCGGAGGGCCTGCACTCACCGCCTTGGCCGGGCCGTGCAGGAACGTTGAGAGAAAGTGTTCAATTCAGTATCATTCTGATGCTAAATGATCCCAGAGAGCTTCGTTTCATTTACAAGCTTGAAACTTTTGCCTGGGTGGTGCTTTGATTGTTTCTGCTTTTAAATGAAGCCCAGTTTTCAATTCAACTAAATGATCACATGGTTGTTTAGAGGATGATGAAACATTACAAGACGCAGGCTCTTTCTCTCTCTGAGAATTCACTCATTTGAGATTCACATTACCTCTCTCCACTCATATCCGCACAGTGAATATATGCCTTTCTTTATATTTAACAGCATCGGTGTGTTTCGAGGAGTGGCCCAGACCGAGGTCGACACGTGCCTCTTCAATCATTTATAGGAGTTAATGGAGAGAGCGAGGGAACGCAGCAAAAGCCTGCTCCCGCGAGAGACCCGCAGGCACTAGGAAATTACAAATCAGCAGCACTATCAACCATGCTGCCAGAAGGGAAGAGCGGTGAACTTCGCTGGCCGTACGACCTGCTTCCCATACGATCAAAGGAAAAAAAACAAAAGGCCGAACCTCCTGTTTGTGCACCAACAGGCCCGCAGCAGCACTTTTCAGGTGCTAAACTCTCATTTCTGATGAAGGAGCACTGGCAGAAAAGTCTTCCCTCGGGGTTATCCGTCTGTCCTCACAGAGCGAACGTTATGCAATTGCAAACTTTCTGCCACTTTTAGTTTTAGAATGTAGGTGACATTTCAAAAAGTCCTTCAGAAAGGACACAGAGATCATCTACTGAGCTTCAGGTAATTCCCATCCTCTTTCATTTTCCTTCCACTAAAATATCACTTGGTTCAAAAAAAAAGAAAACAAGGCCTTAATATGACCATTAAGTGTGGCACATCCCCGAGGAAATCCATCCCATTCTTCCCGATGAGAGCAGAAGAGGATTATGGAATCCCACTCATATTTGGCAGATAAATTGTCATATTATCACCTCCCATTGCTCTCTAAATCTACCGCTCTAAAGCTACTCAACTTTGAGGAGAGGAAAGGAGACGGCAGCGGCATCATGGGGGCAGGGGAAGCGTCTTTCTCGTAATTTAATTCTGCTGCTACTTTATCCTGTGAATAAAAGAGATGAAGAGGAGGAGAGGAAGCGCTCGAGGGGCTCACGGTTGTGTTAACTTTGTCCTTCCTTTTACCGCCTTTCATGCTAAATGACGAAAGCTCGGAGTCAACAAGGATGTCAGGATCACAGCTATGGTAGCTGTGATACACAGGAATGTAGATCTGACTTAGATCATGGGCAAGGCATATTATCAAAATGTTGACCATTTCGTTTACGCAAGCACTTAAAAAAAGCCATTCAAATCCTCACACACACACACACACACACAGACAGAAGATACATCGCTTTATCCAAATTTCACCTGCGTCTGATGAAATTATAAAGTATATGAGGTTCAAACAAGGACGAGGAAGGTAGAACAGAGACTTTTTCACTTTTAGTATCAGTCATCACGCCCTGACCTTAACCAATCTGGGTCCTGGCAACAAACAGCCTGACAGAAAAGGTAAGCTCCTGATTAATGATATTTCTCAGCGATCTCGTGCCTCCATCGGCTCCCTCGCCCCCGGCTCAGCAATGTCACCGTGACTTTGCAGAAGCTCTCTCCTACTCCGGCACCATCTATTTTATGGTGCGTTTACGGGCAAACAAACATTACGCGCCGTTTTCAGTGACCTCAGGGGTGCTGGAGGGAGGGAGAGAGCGAGAGCGAGAGAGAGAGAGAGAGAGAGCGAGAGGTTGGAGGTTAAGTATAGCGCCTGAGTGAGTTAATTGGACTTCACAAGAGTAATTTCATCTTGTGTGTGTGTGTGTGCATGTTTCGTTAACATACAGGCTTGTTCAGGGCTAATGGCGTGCAATAAACCACATGTCAAATATCTATCTTGTACTGACCCCAGTTACTGACAGGGGGAGCTGTGGACCTCCTTCCCAGAACGAGAGGAAGAGGTTGGCTGTCCATACCAAGCATCTCACTGTGGGTGGGGGGGGTTAAATCTCCTTAAACACCCAGCAGTGCCGGAAAGCGGTTTGTGTGTGTGTGTGTGTGTGTGTGTGTGTGTGTGGGGGGGGGGGGGGGGGGGCATCCCTCGAGGCTATTTCACCTCTGCAGTGTGTCACAGAGGGAGAGGAGATGGAGTTGTCAGCATCCCCGTGAGAACCAAAGACATGGCACAGTATGTGGAGAACACAGAAATAAGAAAAAAATGATAAGAAAAAAATGTTTTCAGTAACCATAACGATGTGGCCGGCTGTGTTTCTCAACAGGATTAGGATGGACAAGCGGGAAAATAAAAACATTCCCACAATTATATTTATGTCTTCTTTTCTAATCTTCCTAGGCTATTCACGTTTCGTATCGGCCACCGTGGTTCTCCTACACGCTTGGTGAACGGGAGACGTTTTAGTTGGTTGCAATCTGCAACCTCATTGCTGGATGCCACCTAATCCTACACACTGCACCTTTAATTGGGGCATGTTAGCCTAGCTTAGCATTAAGGCTGTAAGCAGGGGGAAACACCGAGCATAACTCTTGGCAAGAAAGCCAATAAGGTTACTCGTACTTCCCAAAATGTTGAGCTATTGCTTGAAGTAGAATCAACGCCTCTCTGAAACAGTTTCAACAACAAGTGAACATAAAAAACCCTCATGAAGGTAGGGTTAACTGTAGTGCTGTAGTATTAGGCGTCATTAGTTTGTGCCAGAAGCTTTTCAACCTGCATAGCTATTAGTGAAGGCTAAGTTGAGCTTCATTGGCTTCATATGAGCCTGAATTCCTGCACAGAAAAGCTTTAAAAGTGGGTTCAGCCTCCCTGGTGTGAGGTACTCGCAGTGCCTGCGATGCCTCTTGGCATTGTCACGTACGTTTCCTGGCTTAACACCGGGCCATACAATCTCATAAAAATCCACCTCACGTTCACTCCACCGTAACGCTCCTAACTGCCAAACAGTGGCGGGCCGTGTATTTTATACCTGGGTCTTCAGTGCTGTCCTACTACAGTTGAACCACCTCCTAATAACCTCATTATGACGCCACAGCTACGGGTTATTATTTGTTTCGTGTAAAAACCGCACATATGTTATATTCACATAACACTGCAACATTTGACAAGTGAAATAAAATGTTACCTGAAGCTCAACACCTATGAGGGCTACAAATACACAAACTGCAGAGTGCAGATACATGAATACACACAAAACTATAAAGGATGCAGGTCTGTCACTATGACGCAGCATGACGGGATGCTTCGTCATTAACGGGCAATGCATACAGTCAAAATCAATGTAATTAACACAATGACAAGAACAAACTCACAAGAACCAGTCACATATGTTTATATGACAACAAAGCAGGTAGAATAACACAAAACCCAAATAACACAATTCAACAGGCCTCTGCACATTCCAGCAAAACTGCAGCACTAAAACATGCATTCCGCCACACATTCAAGAGCACCATTCAAATGTTATTCACATCAGAGGGAACAATATTAACCATATCATAAAAACGACACCATAGGAACATTAACACAGTAGTAAGGCTACTGCAGATGTAAAACTAAAGCAGTTCACTTACCAAAGCTGCTGTTCACTATTTAAAGACAAAACCCATCCTCCTTTCTTTGATTACAAAGAGTTCAATGACACGGTTGTACAGTTCATCCGATTCATGGACGCCAGTGTTGACAGTCGAGCCTCCCCAGTTGTACTCCTTGAATATGTTTTAATGCGTTTGAGGGCTGAAAATGTCAGCTCGACAGAGGCAGTAGATAGTGGGATTGTCACCGCCAAACATGCGAAAACGCTAAAAATGTAATACAGTAAGACAGTAGCTATGCAATGAGAAAATAAGCTAATGGGAAAAAATATTTAGAATATATGTAGTTTATTTATGAAAAATAATAAAATTATAAAATAGCTATAACTTTGTGATTCTGTCTAGGCCAGCAAAGGCTCTGACGGCCCACCACTGCGACACAGTAACTGAAAGGACGACAGAGAGAACATTTTGGGTAGAACTGATTTAAATCCAATAAATTTCACTGAAATATTGATCATTTCAGGGTGAAAGTAGCAATCGGGAGGAGTGGAGGAAATCAGAAGAGAGTTTTTTAGATTCACCAGAGAAAAGAGTGGAGATGGAGCAGTCGTAATGTCGGGTGTCAGCTTGAGTTAGGGCGGTCATGTGCCGATTCCAGTGGCCTCGAGCCAGCAGGCAGAAAAAGAAACACTCTGTTCTTCTTTCATCTTCTGCTGTTTTGGCTCAGTAACTGTGGAAACCCTTAACTGTAAATCATGGTCTTTTTGACCGTTTATTCTACCCTTTAACTGTCGAAATGCCCATTATTTACACTCTATGTCTTACAGTAGGTCACATGAGAACATCTTTTTTGATTAATGTTAAAAAAAAGGCATGGGATCAGATCACACACCAGTGAATGAGCTCCAGGCTTTGAATACAACTGAGCTGCTACTGCTCACATCAAAGCTATACGGCCTCTGGGTGTACTGTGATGTATGATCTAAACGTGTTGGTGTCAGATAGCTGGGAGCTATTGTGCATATATAACACACTCTCAATGCACTCTCAATGCATGATACCGACTCCTCCAGGGAGCAGAGACTCAGTGGGGAGCAGAAACAGAAAGCATCAGTTCACCTTATATAGGAGCACATCTTTGTTTCTGATGTACAGCTACGAGTGCGTCTTACATATGGGTCTTTTTTATATAAGTGTTTTTTCTCCTTTTTTCCTTTGCTAAGATAAGATGGAGCTAAGGAGATTTTTTTGTACGTCAAAGAGCTTTCTTTGCATAGTAAAATTAGTAAATACATACATTTAATATACCAATTAATATATAGCTAAACCTAACAGACAAATACATAAAAATGCATGAAATGAGAGTAAAATATATTTAAAAAACACTATTTATTTATTAATTATTCCTATCTTACAGTGTATATACCTGTATATTCAATGTAGAAATAGGAATAGAAGCAGTACGTTGAGTATGAGGTATATGATGATTTGGGCTGTTACTCAAAGAGACAAAAACATTACTTGGTCTATAAGCTTTAGAAAATGAAATAAATCTCGTGTGCACGTTAGATCAACACGTCAGTATGTGTAACTTCGACTGTGTCACTGTCGGCAAACCGCAGCTCTGTTGTAGAGCAGCTTAACTCTCTCAACAGCACTGTCAAGACTGTGATATTGCTCAACGTTCAGGTGAAAGTCCACAAAAGTTTAACTTAATAAACTAACTCTATGCAGAATACTCGCACAAATTTATTTTGCCTCCTCGAGCGAATCCTCCGATTGTGCCGATTCCATTGGAGTGACTGGATTTTGCCAATTTGCCGATTTTGATTTGCATTTTTTAATCCTGGAGCTCCCAGAGAAAAACCTGAACAAAACACTGACCATCACCGAATGATAAAACACCTGCAGCATGAGACCGCATGACCAGAGCCTCCTCAGGAAGTGTTTGCGACTCAGCAAGCATTTACTGTATGACAAATACAACATACGAAATAGCTGAAGGCCAAATTAAATCCAGACCTCCCACATGAACGCCATGAACGTGAGCTAAAACATCATTGCACAGGTTCGATTAAGAAGGGTAATAGTCCTCTGGGGCGGAGCTCCTGAGCTTTGTAATGTGTCCCAGGAGGAAGTCTGCTTGAATGTGTCAGGATGTGCAGTGCATATGATATGTCGCGGCAGAGTGTTCAGATTCAAGGCTGCGGTGCTGAAATAGTCTGTGATAGAAGATTACTGGGGATTACTGAGAAATACTAGGATTTGTTGAACAACACTGAGCTTGCGGGCTGCCAAAGGAATACTTCATGGTCTTTGCAGATTTAACAGAATAGGTTTTATTTCTTCTAATGCGGGAAATGAATCTCCTCGAGGCAGCTAACTGTTTGGTTCAGATGGGAGGCAGTCCAAACCGCTTCAAAGGGTTTCTGGCACAGAAACCCACTTAATATACATTACACACATTACTGTTGAATATAAGGGCCACAGCGGTGTTACTGCGGAGAAATCTACGAAGGTATAGGCAGAGGTGTAGAAGAGTGGGAGGAGGTGAGAAACCCTGTGGAGAAATCACACAGAGCTAAACAGCAGAATATTACGAGAGAGATTGAATTAATTCGATAAATCAGCGTTGCAGGCGGTGTTGACGTCTAGGATGACAAAGAAACCTTGACGGTTTGTTTCTGCAAAGGAGGTGACACATCCCAACCAAGCCTCAGACAAGAAATCTGAACATTTCGCGAGGGGGAAATATTCCCTTTTCTTTATATTTCTCTTCTACAACACACACCAGATGAAAATGGGGAAAAGTTACAGCACCGGTGTTGAAAATATAGTAAAAAACAAGTTTCAAAGCTGAATTTATCACAGCTGTATGAGAGACATCGCAAATAGGATGCTAATTAGATGGTTGTTAACCCCTAATTGTTTGTTTTCCCAAATTAAGTGCATCTGGATTAGGAACGCTGAACCTGGGAATCATTGAAGTCTTTTGTCAGTCCGGGGACATTCTAAGGAATGACAACCAGCTAACCGGGCTCTGTAAGCGGAGGTGATAACGGACACGTTATCGGTGGACTCGTGCTATGGGCCAATGTCTGCTGGGTGCAAACGTCTCGCTGGGGTGATGAGAGGGAGAGCGGAGGTATCCACGGGAGAAGGTGGGCGTGATGGGTTCCCCGGGGAGCGCTGTGGAGGAGGCGAAGTTGAGCTTAATGTCTCCACTGTGAGAGAGAGCGAGATTCAAAAACCCACCGAGAAAAAGGATCAGGGGAAATACAAGCGGTGCAGAAGACACACATTACTCCCTGCTTAACATTTTAATAACTTAAATGCTAAACATAAAAAGATAATTCTATGCTTCACTGGTCTTTGCAGGATAAAAATAGTCACTAACACCGTGAGACACTAAAACCATTAAGTGCTGACATGAATGCATAGTTATAGGCAGCCAGGTTGAGACAGGTATAATTGCTGTCCTGAAGCTAAATATCTTAATACATTTGTGTTAACACATTTTTTTTTTTTTTCAGGCTCCAAGCGACAATTTCTTGGATTCGTTAAAGTTGCTGTGTTAATTAACCTCCGCCGTGGAGGTTATATTCTCAGTTTGGATTGTCGGTGTGTTTGTCCGTTTGTCAGCAGAATTGCGGAAAAAGGGTGTAGCATGGGCCACAGAAGGACCCATTCAATTTTAGATCGCGGATCTGAATCACGGGGCGGACACAGGCATTATCTTTCACATATGGAATCGTAAATACGCACACATTTTGATGTAATTTGAATAGTTTTGGAAATAAATCCAGCCATATATAGGGGTTGTGCTTGCAGATTTTCACATGTTGGAAGACTGGAATATTGGTCTCGGCCGAAGATTTAGCTGGGAAATAGTTCACCATGTTCAGAAGCTAGCCGCTAACTTTATCTGTCTGCCATTTTGCTGCCCGGCAGTTAGCCTGGGATTTATCAGGGCCTTCTTGCTGCAACCAAAAAAAAGTTGCAGGCCGTACAACCAAAACAGTAAGCTAAAAGATGTTAAAGCGAGCTGAGTGCAACTCCAATCCCAGTGGATTCATCACTATGACGACTTTTACATGAAACACAGCTGTTTGATTGTTAATCTAACATTATTGACTAGTGCAGCTTTAAATAAACACTGCGTGGGGGGGGGGGGTCCGCTATATTAAGTGCCATCCCAAACCAATTAGCAGAGCGTGGAAGTGAGATGCAGACTTAACCATCTGCCCTTTCTAAACCTGTGCAATGCCGTTTTGTGTTGGTCATGGAACACGCTCAGTACAAATGTAGTTCCGTGTGACTCCCCATACAAGCATTTGCTTAACTGCTCAAACTGGGATAGACATTCAATACTGTCATACAGACATTAACAACTTAAAGTAAATGCATTGTATTTAGGTAAAGTGTGTATATTTAAGGACTGTTGCAAGAACCAAGCAGCTCATAACCAGAGTTAAAAACGAAGGTGTAGGGGGCGGGACACGGTCAGCAGTCTCCTGGGTGAAAGTCCCCCACACACACACACACTGCCCTTTTGTTATCTCCTGTGTCTCGGGTCCGGGTCGGGTCTAATTGGCTGCTGTGTGTGTGGCTGCCAACGTTCTCTGGAGCCCAGAGAGGTCAGCCAAGTCTGGGTTTATTAATGCCAGAGCCACCGCCACACTCCCTCAAGGATCTGTTCACTCTCCTTCCATCTACAGCTCGCTCTGTCTTTCTTTGTCTTTCTTTCTTTCTGTCCCTGACTGGACATGCAGGCAGAGAGATAAGCACCAAGCAGCCATTCTTAACAGCATGCAATTGTCACGCATACAATCTGAAACAAACAACAAGCATGTGTCCTATACTCGGAGTAGTTCCAGTGTGATGTTTGGATCCTGATCCTTTGACCTACCTCATTAAACCACATCTAAGCAAACGACATGTCCGATACGACACGATACGACACGATACGACATGTCCTATTATTACTCTTCTCATTTTTAGAGATGGCTTTGGAGGGAGTCCCAGAGGCTCCACACTTTTCCCACCATCTCTCACCGATGGGCTTCTGGTGATGGATGAGGTGAGCCCGATTCAAAGGCAGAGAAAACAAAGCTTTCATTAGACAACGTAACCATCTCCAGAGTCCCTCTTTCTCAGACTAACTACACCCAACCACCAGCGCCTTTTAGATGCAATCAATGCTCTGCAGCCACCTCTGCACTTTCACACACCGAACATCGAGTCAATTTCCAGGACTCGTCTGCGAGGAGGAAAGGAAGGAGACTCTTTAAGCTTCAGTAGCTGCTCACCCGTTCCGTTCCTACGACCGGCTATTCTTGGCATCAATAGTGTAAAAGAAATGCAGCGGAGAGAGGGGGAGACGGGGGTGATGTGAAACCTAACCTAAGCTACATTGCCAGTGATTATTGATTGACAAGATGTCCCCTTGGGGATGCCATCAAGATATCAGAGAGGAAGGGAGGGATTTAACTGCAAAGCAAACATAACTGCCTGTAAATCTGAGGTGGGCGAGGGGTGCCCTCGAGTGCTTATACTGTACTGCTGTAAAGGGCAGGCTTGTGCGTGTGACCGAGGTTATGTCGTTAAATTATGGTGGTTGTGACAGATGCATTGAGGCTCTTTTTACTGGTCAGACCCATTGCTGGCAACGCATTTAATCAGTGACACATTCACAACCAAGGACTCCGTCTGTCCACACGGGGCTCCGTGTAATGACCTGATCATAGACGAGACACCTCGCAGCACAATTACACACTTGACACACGGCAATAACTCAGAAGCATGGCGTCTTTAGCCCCAGAGCCGTAAACAATGTCCAATAAACTTCAGAGATACACACACCGGGACGATCAAAGTGTTGTAAAAAAAAAACACACCCGTTCGACTGCCACAATGAAGAGCAATGCACGGCTGCTGTTTGATGAAATGTGAGGCATCGCGTTTAGCGATAATAAAATAAATCTTTGCAGTGCATTTACAAACATCTGCAGCCATTGGGGTTGTACAGCATGTTTATGTGATAAAGTGTGTCGTAGAACAGAATATAGGTCACCCCTGTGGACACACATAAATGTGTCCATTTCAGTACTTGCTTGAGAAAAGAGATGTATACTTGTGTTGTACTAAAATACTGGACACTTTAAACAAACGCGTAGTAAATCAATAGATTGCTGCACTGTAGATGCACATGGATATGCCGGTTTGCAGAAACAAACATATGTTCCATGAATATGTTTCACATCAGCCTCACATAACACTTGAATAGCATTGTGAATTTTGTTTTTCCTCAATGTCACAAATGTAAAGTCACGGGACGCGAACGGCGGCCTCCTGAGTGAAAGTCCAGTGCTTGCTGACCCATTCACCATCGCTCCCACCCACCCTGATTGGACTTCCTCGTTTGGTACTCATGATTGTACCTCTTAACATTCAATAACGGTCGCTTGTTGTACTTGTACTTGCTCTGACGGATGAAAAAACGTCAACATTTGACGTATCTGTAGTTTGCAGAAAGGTACATTGACAACATTCATTCCTTTACCACTTGGTTGCACCAGCTGGTCCTCAATCTATTTCAAAGTTTGTGAAATGACTTTGTTAAAAAATGTTAAAGGGGCCACTTGTACTGATAAACCTACAAATAATTATCAGCTGGATCTGAAACATTCATCAGGTGGACATAAGCCTGACTCCAAATGAGTAACGATGCTCTGTAACTGCTGGATATTACATCATTTACTCTTCAATCTAAATGGGCCATGTAGTTACAGTAGCTGACAGTTGCACCTGGTAGTTACGGAGTGCGACCCTTTTTTATTTAGTGATGTAAATCTACTTTCCGTAACTTATCTTCTTGTAGGCGGAGTTTGACAAGCTGGTGCAACTGGTTCCTGGTTCCCAGGAGATGGTTTCAAATTCTCTGTGTGGGCATAATTTAAGAAAAGCGTTCTCTCAACTATTTAGTTGCACTTTTCATACTGCAATATGTTTCACAGCTCTCCCTTTTTTTTCTGGTGCATGAACTCTTGTGGTTGTTGGATGTGAGCAGCTGGTAGAGCGTTAGACTGATGAAAGAGGGATGACAGCGGGCGGGATGGGAGATGGAGGCGAAGTGGAGAGCAGGAGAGGGGGGGGGGTATCAAACGCTAGTCTAATGAGCCATCTGTAGTGGCAGCCCTGTGGAGGCTACTCTGACCTGCTTACTTCAAAAATTGCAAGATGACACCCACCACCATGTATCCCATTCTTGGGTTTCTTACATGGTACAGTGCATTATGTCGGGACAATAATGTTGTTCTATTATAGACAACAACAGAAATATCAGTTCCTTCATGCGGTGAATGTTATTAGCTGGTATGAGCCATTAACATAAAATAATAATTTGTCTCAGCTGGGAGCTTTGGTGATACACAAAAGGAATATGAGTCTGTGAATTAAATACTGCGGGTCTTTAGAGAGTCCATCTAACTTAGACATTTTCTTCAATTAAACGAACAGTGTGTACAGGAGATCTACTGGCTGAAATGTAATATAATATTAATAAGTATGTTTTCTTTAGTTTATAATCACCTGAAAAGAAGAATTGTTGCGTTGTCGTTATCTTAGCCAGCCGCCAAGTTTCTACAGTAACTCAGAACGGACAAAAACAATTTCCAAAAACACACGAGGGACGTCGTTGTTTTTGGTCACCGGGGTCAGAAAACAAAACGTGGGGAAACCTCTGTTGGTCTCGAGGAGCTGCAGCACTTATTTCTGCACAAACTGCAACCAGTCGGCCACCGCAGTTCTCCAACAAGCTTGGCACACCGGAGAAATTGCAATCTGCCACCTCACCACACAGGATCTTCAAGGCAATTACGTCTCTTCTATTCGATTAAGAACTTCCTGTTGCCAAAATTTTGAGAAATAAAAAAATCTTTCTCAAGGTATGTGGGTAGGTAATAGCGGGTAATCTGGTGTTTGGACGTACCTTAAATGAATGCAAATAAAAAAGGGCTCATCGTTGTTTCTGAATGGGTCCATCGCTGTAAAAACTGCCATTCCACTCCCTCACATAGGCCTTCATAGTACATCCATCAGCGTAAGTGAGACAGACTTACAACCCACTGCCAAAGAATCATTCCTCCATTACGGTCTTAGAATCACCGTTGAGGATACAGAACTGACAGAACGTGATATAGACGGACAGACAATTGATTCTAAGTACACCTAGGGGGCCCAGAGTTGTAGGCAATCATGACGGTGTGAGCTTCAGGGACTGACATGTAGGTCACTGACTCCATGCGCATGAGGGCAGCGGGTTCACGTTAAATGGTCCAATTTGATCCCTAAGCGCCAGTCCAGAGATTGTGGTTAAAGATAAGTGTAATTTTACTGCATTGCACAATAGCACTTTACCGATGAACCGATGAAGAAGAACCACCGATTCATCTCTTTAAATATCGACTCAGTCAGCCCCACTTTCATGGAAACATGGTCGTCAGCCATGCCTGCTGTGCATGTAGGCTATGGAGGCAGAAGTAAGCGCCTTCTCACAGCGAGGTGTGACGAATAGAACGAAGCTGAGGAGGCAAACGTCGGCCTCTGCGCTGATGCAGAGCTGAACACTCAATGGAATCATCGTGCTTGACGTCCACCAAGAGCAGCCAGCAAGTCACATTATCAATGCTGAGGTTGAACAATCCGGTGCTATTGTCCATCCAAAGGCTGAATACCATTTGGAAATGGAGGGGATTGCTTAATGGAGGGGAGTCTTTTCTCCTTTCCTTTTTTGGCCAGCGACAGAAAGAGAGAGGGAGGAGCGGGTGAGCTGGAGGCTAAGGAGTCGATTTGTCAATCGGAGTGCTGAATGGACGCCTCATCGATTGTGGAATTGTGATGATTACAGGGTCCGATTTAGACCCTGTCTCCTTAATCACGGACGTCCATACAGCTCAAATGGCTGGGAATTTATCCAACATGACTCTGTCGCACATTAATAAACAGGGAAGCGCACACGCATCCCCTGGAGGGAATGTGCGCGAGGAGGGGATGCACTCTGTCCTGCCGAGTGCCGACGTTGCTTCTTGCATCCGAAAAGGCAATCCAAGCCCGTAGCGCTGAATGACAGCAGACAATGAGGGACATTTAAAGCTGGCTAAAAGGCAATCGTGTATGTTTTTAATCAGGCCATGTCTGAACGTCCACTGTGCTGTGCGGCTGTCGTGGCCCTGGCAGCGCATCATCGGGGTCAGTAGGACCTCTGAGTTGGTTTAAGATTAAGATGATTGACGGGTCAGAGCACCCAAACCCTCTCACACTTTTAACACAGGCCTCACGGTTAAACACACGTTCATTTTTTAAACAGCCTCCACACAAATGAATTACCTCGACCGTCAAACACTTCCTGAAAAGAGATGAAGGAGGTACCAAAGTGGAGTGCGTTGAAAAAACGCATTGCTATTCATAGTTTTTGTCCCGTCCAGTAATTACGCTCCAGAGCGCTCCTCGAAAAAAAACGAGCCTGTGTAAAGAGCTTCTCCATGTTTCAAACAAAGAAAAAAAAGCAAACAGCGTTGATTCACCACGGGCCACAAAGTAATTAAGGCTCAAACATTAATAACTCTGGCGAGAGGGAGAAATTAAATGCAACACAGAGAGGATTTATTTCCCCATTCCAACTTCTATGGCGAATCTTATTTAATCTTTTTCACGCCGGTGTCTATTTTGAAAACTGCTCTCTTTCTCTCACTCTCTCTGTGTTTCTCATTTCCTCCCTCATTCAGTATGAAAAGCCCCAAACATTCCTGATCGATAACGTGCCAGCGGAAAAAAACAAATTGTTTTCCACTTCAACCTGCAGTTCCTTCGCTCAGATCGATGGATTTCAATTCCAGCAGCAAAGCATCTTTGTCCGAGGCTGTACCGCTCCCACAGTGGGGGCAACGGCGCTAGAATATGATCTTCATCTAGATAAATGGCCACAAACATGATATACAGCTCCACACTGTACTCCCCTGTGTTAGAGGAATGCCTGAGGGTAAATGAACCGGCCATCCACGCAAACGTCCCTTCCTCACCGTTCCAGCTGAAGCACCTTTATTACTGCTGCTGGTGTGTGAGTGTCTTTTAGGAATAACGCCGGTGGCTGAGCTCCATTGTTGCTCCACACAGAACGTGGGAGTCGGTTTATTATTTTGGGGAGCCTTGAACTTGGAGTCCTTCCAACACAGGGTACCGTTAGTGTTTCCTGTGCCGAGGCTGGCAGCGATCAGAGGCGGGGTGAGAGGCTGGCTGGGGGAAATGGAGGGGTGGCTCGGAGAGGTAATGGGTGCTGACTTACAGAAAATGATGAAGGAAGGACAACATTAGCTGGCAGAAGGTTCTGGGACTGGGGCCAGCTTGATCGGATCAGACACGCTTTCACACCAACATAGGGCTGGTGCAGGTGAACCTGTGGACGTTTCGTGCACGATTTACATCCAGTGTTAATGTTCAGAGCCAATGCAGGGAGTAGCATGATGCATACCAAGGCGTCTCTTTCCTTTTTATTAACTGTGATTCCCTCACTTTAACTAAGTGTTTTAGTTACCGCCCCAATATTTTACCTGCCATAACAATCTTTCCCTAACCTTAACCGTGGGCTGATATTGAACAAAGGGCATATTTTAAAAAACGGTGGCATTGGACATGATCCGGTTTTGCAGAATCATCTGATATCAGCCTTCTTGTCTGGCAATTGGGCTGCATTCACAGGCCGGCACTAGTTTTCTGGAGGTGTCTCAAAATATAGCTTGCGAGCTGCTGCACTGACGCCTTGTTAGTGCTGTGTGTGAGCCAATTTCAAAATATGGATAAACAAGAGCAGGCTTCTAATTTTAAAGATAATATTCACTGTTCTGTTTTTTTTTTGCTTACTTTGATTTCTTTGTGTCTAGATGCTTGTACTGTGATGAATTTAATGCTGCTATAATCAATGTTAACAGTGGATCAAATGACTGTATGTCGGTTCTCCAGCTTGCAGTTTCATGGTTTTGATTCAGTCTCACCACCAAAAGACAGACATACATATATAAGTTAAACTTTACAACATAAAAGTCCACGTTCACACACATGCAGACACGCATGTATTTATGAGTGTGTCAATCAAACAAGAGCTATAGTCACATTTAAGTGTGCACATGCTCATCCTGACGGAGTTGTACTTTACTGAGGTAACATGGTGAAAGGTACACTACGGAAAACACATACAGTACACAGCAGCACATTTATCAACAACAGACAAATGTCATCAAATTTGCCCACTGGTTCATTGGTTCCTAAATTTGCAGCGATGATCACATACTAAAGTTTAAATCCCGTTTAAGGTCCTGCGAGGTGCCAAGTAGGCCACACAGAACCGTTTGCTGACTGTAGCTTCACATTGAACAAACAGATATTTTGTCCCAAACTTCCCAAACTGTTGATCTCGTCCTTTAGGCTTCAGCTCTTCTGTGAGCTATAGCAGATCTAGTTGAAGCTATAACATATTATCTTGCGGTCAAAATGACTGCAGCCACTGCAACTGCAAAGCTGCACAAAACTCTGAGAATCTTGTGCTGGAGGATGAAATACTTTTTTATTACAGTTCCACAGTTTAGTTTGAATAAAGACATTTCACAGCAAGAAGAGCAGCTAGGTGGAAGATTTAAGAAATTCAAGAAATTCAATTGCAATTGAATTATCTTTGAAACATGCCGACATCTCTGTGTGACTTCCATCCGCAGCAGCATTTTCCTTCGGGCAGTGGCCACACCACACCACGACCTTCCTCTGGACTGCAATTAAATAAAGCTGGGCAGATCCATGAGCCCTGATGAAATCATTAAACCTGCTCTCCTCTAATTGCTGATACGTCATTAGGCTTTGCCAGCTAAATGCTGCAGACATTACAGCTGGCTGGTGTGAGCAGGCGAGAGGAAAGCCAGCGATGGTTAGGAGCAGGCCGGTGAATGTCCGTGACAATCCACGCCTCACGGATATCCATTCATAATAGCTAACCCCGTGGGTGCCATTTTGATTTGTAGTCAAAGCCATTCCAAATTCACAAGTGAAGTTATTATTCCTCTCCATCGACCCATTCCCCCCGGTGTGTGGCACCCATCAATAAGGGACCACCCGTCAGGTCTCCATCTGGCCCGGTGGCCTTTAGACGTGGTGAGGAGGAGGCTCGTCCATCAGTGACAAAACGCCTCACTGTCACCTGCCACTCCTCAGCTGGGGACTCAGGTGGGGCCGGTTAAGTGGCATTTCCATAGTAAAACACTCACAGGAATTCAAGTGTATTTACCCACCATCTCAAGTGTCCTCATGTGTCTTAGAGTAAGATTGGGAAAAGGAGTTGCAACTCAGAGAGACTACTCTCTCAAAGAAATGACACAGGAGGGAGCTTCCAGTCTTCCTTATACTAACGTTTCATCTTTGCTCACTCTGAAATTGCATCCATAAAGTTCTTAGCTTTGTCTTGGCCGTCACCTTTTGAAGTGGAAGAGATGGAGGTACCTAGAACAAAGCTGCCTGCTTCTACTTCTAATTCCCTCTCCTTCTTCTTTGTCTGTAAAAGGGTTGCAATTCAGGCATGGCTCTGTCTGAAATACCTCATAAACTACTAGAGGAATAGCCATAAAAATGTTGTACAGATTGACGTACATATCCAACTGATGTTCGCACCTTATGGACCTCGTCTTTTTCTCCACGGGCACTTCAGCCAACTGTCACTCAAGCCAACCTCATTTCCGACTTCTTTCCCCATTCCCAAGACACTGTGTCACGTGCCTCCTCTCTCTCGTCTCCTCTCGTCTCCGGCCTTATCCATCTGTCCCATGAATCATTTTAAGTGTGTGAGAATAGTCGGTGCCCCCCCCCCCCTCGTGTAATCCCTCCAGTGAATGGAAAAGTGTTAATCCCGCCATTGTGCCACATGAATCGCACGGGGAATTGTAGCCGCCGTCACATGCTCAGCCCTGTGTTTCTTATCTCACAGTTGGTTTGGGTGTGACACCTGTTATATAAATATATTTGCACTGATTTATTTGAAAGACACAGCTTGTAGGTTCAGGGTAATGTAGCTGATAAACGTTCTTCATTGATCTTTATCAGGCACATTAGATGATTTGAATTTCTTCTTCTGACTCCTGATCATCTGTTTTTTTTCCTGAAATACCCACAGCGCATATCATCAAATCTCCCCTCCAGCTTTACAACAGCAGTAATCCACTGTTGCGATACGTATGATGCAGGAGAGGGAAAGGAACGACAGACAGACCCAAATGATTTCTTTGGTTTGAGCAGCTTTTCAGAGAAAACTCAGTTTTACAAAGAATTGCTAATTACTCCTCCTCATGGGTGAATCACACCTTCAGTCAGAAAACAGCACAAACAGCACAGCGCTTCTGACGGCATTCAGATTGCAGAGGAGCAGCTCTGCTCTGTAGTACAAAGTGAGGGCTGAGGCTCCTTCTGCTTAGCATGACTCCCTACTGTACACCATATTTCCCCCCGAAAATAGCTGATTTGCAAGTGAAAAACACATAAGGGCGCACGTTTTTAGTCCTGTAGAGTAAGCCTTTATCTCTGCTAGTTAGCGGTTCTGGGAGCAATCACACTAAACTTTTTTTTTTTTGGTCCTCTAATGTAATGTCATACTGTAGCATCATTATAACCACACTAACAAAGACATAGCTGCGGTTCTCTTCATTTAAAAACAGCAACCACAGAATATGGATGTTGCTCACTTTGAGGTTTAGAGAATTTCAAAATGCAGCTGTTTTTCAGTCAAGTGAAGCATGATGCATTAAAAAGTAAGATTGTGATTGTTCTTCAGCTACAGGAGTTGCTGTCATCCTGCTAAGCGGGACTTTTAGGCATATTTGACGTTTTTTATTTTTTGTTTCTTTGTTGACAGGCTTACTAAAAGCTGCTTTTGCTGTGCTAACACCTCACTTTCTAATTGATGTATTTCACAGACGGTCAGACTTTTACAGAATAGTTAGAGAAGAGTTGAAGTTTCGTTTAATGCCGGATAAACAAAAAACCAAAACCGTGTGGCTCTTCTGAGAGCTGCAATTCCCATAAGAACTAAATGAAAATATGGTCCAGGCTGTTGTTATTGTACCCGTTTATGATGGTGTTTTGCTGTCAGCATCAGTTTACTGCTAACCTTGATGGGATTGACCTGACCTATAGCATCAGCTGTTACATATAGGACTTTAACTACAAAGCTAATAAAGACTTAAGAATTATTAGTGTCATCTACACACACAGGGTGTGTGAGCGGCTTTGCTTAGCAATCTGTTTAGGAAAGCCATGCATGTTCTCCGTTACTCTACCTACACTGTGTGCATGCTTGGTGGTTAGCGCTCTGTGCTGGGCTGTGTGCTGCTCGGGGCTACCAGATGGAGAAAGTCCTGTACCAGTCTGCCTGCTAATGAGCGCAGAGTAGCCAGAAGACACTGGCAGATGTTACATTGATAGGGAACTTCCGAAAAATAGCACTTTTTTGGGATGCACTTCACTTTAACCTCCTCGCGCAGCCAGACAACACTGTAACACTTTCGCTGCAAGTGTGTGTCACATTGATAAGAAATGTATTGATTGTAGGTTCATTTTGCTCAACATGGTGGGAGAATCTGATATTCAGCAGGGCAAAGGTTTCAATCTGCGATGCATCAAACCGCCGCGTTAAAGTGTTAATATTCAGCACACAAAACTTTATCCTTTTACATCACACACTGTCCACACACTATCTGCAATTTGCCAAACTGCCCTCTTACCTCCTTCAGAATGGAATCCCCCCCACTGTGGGATTAGATGTCGCTCCCGCTCATAAATCATTTGCTTTATCATTTCTCCAGCTTCAATAAAACTCTAAATGGAAATGCACCACCAGCATCACCGGAGCTCACTTTACAAGAATAACCACATAAATCAAGTTTGTTTAAAAAAAAAAAAACGAGCGTCATAACGGGCCATCAAGTTCTGGCATCAAGTTATGTGGCCTGCAGACGATCAGAAACACACACACACACACGAGAGGAGACAGCTAGTTTTCCTGCTCCAACCTAACTGGCTTCCTTCTGGCATCTGTCCGTACGAAAGTGAGTTATCTACTGGGAGCTCAATCAGAGAGACAACATGGCTACAGGGAAAGTGTTACAAGTCTGACAATGTTGCTGTGTGTCTGTGTGTGTGTGTGTGTGTGTAGAAGAGAGAGAACAGGAGGGACTATATTTAGAGACACAATCTGGTAGGAGGTTGGGCAGGATGCGAGGTGGACTGGGGTTATATAAATGATTAATATGCTCGATCATAACATTAAAACTGTGCTGTAAGTAATATTCTTCAAGACCACTTCTCCTCGACTCTCTCATTAAAATGGCGATACATCTCACTGAGAAGCACCTCAGTTGTATTCATACATTTCATGATTCTATATGGACCTTTCTGAGCAGAATAAAAGAAATGAGTCAGTCTGCCACGCGGCATCGCCGTCCTATCAAAGTTCGGCTTTCCGCTGCTCCCCTGTGCCGTGAAGACAACAAAGAAAAAGACACCAAGTGCATCCAAGCTGGCAAGACAACACTGAACCGATGCCACGTGGGTCATTCTTTCTTGTTTATGATGAGCCCCCCAGTGAAGTACTTCTTTGACGTGGCCCTCACTACGGTTCAATCCCGGTAGTGGCCCTCTCGGTGGCCGGCAGCGCTCTCTCTCAGCTACAGAGACAGAAAAAAAGAGGTTGCGCCAGGCTAAGCCCGTTTGGCTGCCAAATTCCACTCTGCGATTGTGTTCCTCATCATTCACACAGTAGTCAGAGTAGAGTGCACTACGGTATATTCTGGCAGAGACGTTGACGGGTTGACAGCCCGGCACACTATTTCAGCACCGTGCCTTTCAGTCCTCCTCAGTGGGCTCGACTGAATGACAGATTGATCGCCTGCCCGATGGATGTCATATCCGCACTGTACGTTGTTTATGGCCGATATTAGACGGAGATGTACTTTGTGACGGCTAAGAGCAGCGCTTGGTATCCATCACCATGCTAATGAGTGCTTTATTGAGCTTGGACACATTAAATAAGAAGCACTTCATCTGTGCTCTGATCGATCTGATCAAACTGAGATACTTCACTTTCTTAATTGCTTCAGCACTCCTCGTACTTATTTGCATATTTGTGAAGGGCATTTCTTCACCCAATGTAGAGGGAGTGTGCAGTGAAGTAACAGGGTTTAAATATATTGCCGCTGCAGGTATTTCGATTAAAGGCCCGCCGCCAAAGAGAAAGTCCAATCAGTGGAATACATGTGAGCGAAGTGCAGTCTATCACACTGGTTTAAAGTTCTATTTTAGAGATTTGTTCTTTAAGTCTCTCTTTTTAGGAGGTTTGTGCTACATGTGATGTATTTTTGTGTAGTGGCAGCTACACACACAGACACGCACACACATCTCACGGTCGGCTCGGCCTGTTAGTAATCATATGTGTTGCAGGTTGCTCAAGCTGGCCTCTCACCAGCTTTCTGCACAGCTTTCTACAGCATGGTGTTCATTTAATAAATGATTGTCCCATTTAGAGTAATATATACGATAATGCAGGGTGTGCTTTGGGGCGTGGCTACCTTGTGATTGACAGGTTGCTAGCAGGGCGTTGTCCGGTCTGGGAGTAGTCCGTGTTTTCGTCTTGGAACTTAAACCCTTTCACGGTGCGTTTTCAGTTCTTAAAAATGTATAGTAGCATTTGGTGGACGGAAAATGTCTTCACTTCTCGTCGTCGTGTCACTTCTGGTGGCAAAAAAAGTAGGATGGGGATGACCAAAAAACACTTAAAAACTTCAACTTCTTATATACAGCCTGTAATTACAACCCAATACCTGTAAAAGTACTGACAATCCCATCATCATCAGCTGTACTCTGTGTTTAGTGCTAGTTAGGAAATGTTAAATGCTAAATTAAGATGGTGAAAATGGCAATTACCTGCTAAACTCAAGCCGAGATGAGAACTTCGAAGTTCTGGCAAGCTCACTTCTTTCTAACTCCACACCCACGCTTTCTTTTTCATTTTCAGACCCAACCGTCTGAAAGCCATTTTAAACAATGTATCAGACTTCACACAGCTCCCTCTGGAGCCACAAAAGGCTTCATAGAGCTTTTTTCTCATATGCAGCTTATCACCAATCATACCAGACCAAAGAAGTCAAACGAACATAAAAAGGCAACACAAACAGTGAAACATTACGGTCTCTCTTCCAGACAGAAAGCACTCCAAAAGCTACGAGGTGCTCCGCTATGCACATCTGGCAAATGTTTTCATGCAATATGAAAATGACTGCAGCTTGCAGGTGCAGCTCTTCTTCTTTGATTCTTTATAATCTGCACATTCATCTTTTCCAATGTTCTTTTTTCCCTTTCCTCTTCACCCCATATTGCTAACCTTATAGCCGTTCCACTGCATGCGTCGGTCCTTTCAGCGCTGATGAAGCTGTATGCGGGTGTCACTACACTTCTGGCTAGGCTGCACAGAGTGAATCTCACTTCACTGACCCGACCAGTCAGGTTCATCTCACACACCCCTCGTCTCTAGCCCTCTTTTTGTTCATCCCTTTCGCGGCCGCCATCATCATCGTCATCAGTGGCCTATACGTGTCACTTCAAGAACACCTCCTGTCCTCTCATTTTTCACTGTCGCCCACCGTCTGCGTGCATCCATCACTGTCTGCGGCCCTTCGTCTGTCTCCCTCTTCGAGTGCACTGCTATCCTCCTTTTGGAGAATCTAAATCTGTGTGTTATGTCCATTGTCCACTGAAACTTGTTTACTCGTTTACTCATTTGTTCTCCTTTTTCTTTGGAAAATATTCAATTGTTAAGGCTTCAATCCTTCCGGTCTTTCTCAGTTTCGACACACACACACACACAACTTACCGCTCTAAATACAAAGAGAATTTATTGTATGAGCGTGCATGTGTGTGTGTGTGTGTGTGTGTGTGTGTGTGTTCATGGCGTAACATCAGAGAGGAGAGGCTGGAGCAGAGCTCCGAGGCTCTATCAGCATGCAGCAGGCAGGTCTTTGTCAGCCCCATGCTGAATGATGTCTAATAGGAATAACCTGCGAGACACAAAGACAATGAGTGAGGAAGAAGAGGACAGAAAGAGACTGACGGAGGGAGAGACGGAGAAACAAAGAGAGGATGATTTGAGTTTACAGTGCAGAGGGAAGTGTTTACATATTTGGCCTCACAGTGTATGAAAGCCAGGGTGTAGGGGGTTGAGGACACACTGTCTGCTGGTAATGAACAACAGTATAATATATGAGTATATCGAACAACCTCACAGTCTGGTGAGGATCGTGTTCTGTGTTTTTAGCAATGCGTTTAACACCATCCAGCCTCTCCTGCTGGTAGGCAAACCGAGGGATCCAAGGCTCATTCTATGGATTAATGATTTCCTCCAGAATTGCACCCAGCAGGTTAGATTCAACACAGCTATTTCCTCCCCTTAGTTCACAAATACTGTGTCTCGTCTCCCGTACTGTGAACCGGTGAGTGTCGAGCTTCAGTCTCCACTCACACCTGTCACTGTGTTTTGCGGAAGAGGAAACTTCATTAAATGGTGTTCTGACACTTTCCTTGAGGTCAACGTGACTCGGGAGGAACAATCTCCATACACACGAGCGTTTCATCCCCATTTTAGAATAAAAACATTCACGCTAACACGCATGAAAACTCATATCACATGACCATTCATGTACCCTGGGCGTGCGCCTGCCGGTGTAAAACGGGAAGCAGATTGTCTACTCTGCAGTTTGTTGCTTGGTTACAGAGAATACTACGGAGTATTATTGTACTTCCTACACATAACGGTCTTGTTGTTTGATCTTAGAAATTTGGTGAATTAATCGTGTCTCCTTGGTTGTGCTGTCGTCTGTTCTCACATTCGTAGCTCTGCGTACTGGAGGGCAGCATTTATGCTTTTGTTTGTTTACAGTTTCTTTGTGAACTTCACAATAGTTGTGCAGAACAAAATAAGCATCGATGTTTTATGTCCATCGTCCTACTCAACGCCGCAAACGGCTGCCTTCAAACGTCCGCTCTGTAGGGCCGATAACGCCGCTGATCACTCCGCTCACAAAGTGATCAAATACTAGCTTGCCTCCTGCGCATGAAGGTAATAGTATAAAATAGAGAATTTAACCGCACAACAGCTGCTCCTAGAAAGCAAGGCCAGCAACACCTGTTATGATCCATGTTGAGGTAGTTGCTCGGGAATCAAGGCTGATGTTGTTCGTTTTCTACCGGAAAAGTGTCACCTGATAGTGGCGTGACAAATCAGATCAGGACACTTTGTGACGGAGAAGACCGAATCAAGTAGTGAACGTGGATGTCTGTAATCGTGATCGAAGGTCTCCGTTTACCCGTTGAAAGAGTTAACACTTACAGAACTCTGAATAGCTCATACTACTACTACTAGTAGCCTACTACTGTGCAATTGTGACCAGCTGAAGTTCAATGAAGGATGAACAACAAGGTGTTAGAGAGTGTAGGTGTGTGAAAGTGACCCGTTACATCAGAGGCTGGACCGAGGGGGCGTTTGGAGGGAGAGAGCCTTTCGATTAGAGGCCGACGTTTAACTCACACTCTGTGCATTGGTGCTTTGCCCGCTGTAGCTCCCCAGTGGGCTGGCTTCCTTAAGTACCCAAATGCTCCTCTCTCCCTTCACTACACTACACACACACACACACACACATACACACACACAAAACACACGCTGGTTTTGCCGGTATGCAACAGAAGGAAGGAGAAAAGTGAGGAGAGGAAAAGAAGATGAAAGACACATGCGGTAATGTCAAGAGATAAATCACGTTTAATCGCTCCGAGGAAGCCATCCGAGACGTGTCATTAGAAACGAGTTCCAACGGCGTACCTCGGCTCAGCCGTTTGATTGATTTCACACAGATTCAAAGTCCTGATGGCACACATCTGACTTTTTGTACCTTCATGTCTGCCTAAACAGGGCGAGCGCACCGCAGAGGATTGCTCCGCGGCTCGACAGCCGTGAAAAGATCAGAGTCCCTTCGGCTCACAAGCCGGTTCCTGTGTGACTATCATAGACAAATACAAAAACATACAAGCCAACCACGAGGAAATCTCTCCCCGCAGACATAAACACCGGTGCTTCGCGGTCCATTTAACTGAGAGAGGCACTGAGTGGCAGGTGAGAGGGATGAGTGGGGCGGGATGAGTATTCACTCAATTTACTGACCTGCGACACAACGCATAGTTAGAACTCTTACAGCTTCTTTTCTGTCTAACGAGTTTTTTATTTTCGCCCTTTGTGTGTGTGTGTGTGTGTGTGTGTGTGTGTGTGTGTGTGTGTGTCATGCAAAGGATATTGCTTTTTAGTGTCTTTAATCTCTAAGATGTGAAATTCATGTGGCGGGTTGCAAGACAATTAATGATAAAATGGAACAAGTCTGTGTGTTTGCATGTGTTCATCCATTTGAGCAGGAATGCAGAAGCAGCAACAGAAGCTATAGATGACGTCAATGTCAGACATATATCGTCTATGTGCATGGTAGTGTGTGTGTGTGTGTGTGTGTGTGTGTGTGTGTGTGTGTGTGTGTGTGTGTGTGTGTGTGTGTGGAGGCTAAACAATGCTACCGCTCAGAGTATTAATGTCTCAGATGGAAAAGAGGAGGGGGTGAAGCGAGAAGGCAGACGGCGTGAAAAGGGCAGCAGCATCCTTGCAGCGTCTTACAACAGCAGGGCAAAGAGAGCAAGACACACACACACACACACACACACACACACACACACACACACGCACACACACACCAACCAGTGGGAGGGCAGTGTTGCTATGAATTTATTATTTTTGTGAAGCACGTCAGATCAGCAGGAAGACAAAGCATGATTTTTGAGAGAGGCACTGCAGAACACAACAGCCGATGCACTATTTCAGGAGGCAAATGAGCGCTGCGGTGTGTCAGCAATTGTGTTCCTCAAGTCAGTGAGTCCGCCCACACAAGCTTACAGTGCAGCATGGAGGGTGCTGTTCTATTCTACTCTTGTTATCATTAGTGTTTAGTCCTCCTGTGTGAGCCCCCCTCCCAGTCTTCTTTGCTAATCCTCAGCTTATTTGTGTGTGTGTGTGTGTGTGTGTGTGTGTGTGTGTGTGTGTGTGTGTGTGTGTGTGTGTGTATGTATCAGTAGTAATTTTATTTTACTCACCAAGTTAACTGCGGGGAACACAGTGACATCGCTACAAAAAGAGTCAGAAGAAGCTCAAGTGGTTGTAATCGAAACCGACAGCTTGGCCTGATGATCTAAATCACTTTGAAGGTATAGAACTTAGTCAGTTTTTTGTGGGCTGCCTGGATCAGATTTCGTGTGCGGGCCTTAAAGATATTTTAAATCAAATTTGATAGCCCTAATGCACCACTACATTGAGTACGGTAGGTCAAAGTTGAACACATGTGATGAATGTCTTTCAGCGAACAGTTTGGTCAATCATTTGACTGTTTGGCTTCGTTTTCTTCTTACTGTGTGACTTTTGGATGACAACAAAGTTAATTAGTTTGTGTGTGTGTGCGTGTGTGCGTGTGTGTGTGTGTGTGTGTGTGTGTGTGTCAGAGGGAGGGTCAGTGACGTCAGTAGATGTGACACTCCCATCAGTGCCAAGGAGGATACAGTGCCCTCTCACCTGTCACAAACCACTGAGAAGCTTGTTAAATGTACGCTTTCATCATGTCTTCCTCTTTTTCCTGTACACACACACACACACACACACACACACACATGCACACACACACAAATAACACCTTCACCGCTCTTCCTGCTCTATGAATATTCATAATATAGCTGAAGGTGATGTCAGCCTTTTTTTTCTCCTTTTCTTTTTTCTTTTCCAGCAGCTGCAGTAGTTTTCCTGAGTGCTTTCTTGGAGCGCTGGAACTTCAGTGATACTGCAGATCAAGAGTCGGAGAGGCAGAAACCAGATGCAGAAGCATGCCATTTCATCTCAGGTGAACTGTGCACACTTTGAGCTTTGAGAAGAGTTCGTCGCAGCTTTGATGAACATTAGAGCGGGGGGGGATTTGCAAATGCCGATTTTTGTTGGGATGTTAGATCGTCGTCAGCGGCGAGCATAAGCAGAACACGGTTCTCCCTTCACAAAGTGAGGGGTTTTACTCATTGACAGTTCAGCTCTCACATGCCCACAGAGATTTAAGGGAACTTCAATCACTGTAATTTGAGAACAGTAAGTTCTACTCCTAAAGAGCTGTAAAACAAAAATGTAAAAAAAAATATAGAATGAAAGCTGATTAAAAGCACCTGTGTATTTTAACAGTCATCTGAGCTTATGCTGCAGTTAAAACCAATAAAACGTTCACATCCACCATTACACAGACAACACACAATTAAAAAAGGAATGGTTTCCTATTTTTTTACTTGCTTATCCACAGCAGGTAGGTCGTTTCCCTCACTTCCCAAAGCAAACAGTAACTCTTCCCCATTAAAGTAAAGATTACAGTCTTGATGAATAGGTGCTGCAGCAGGAGTCAGAGAGCTTTATCCCAAATGAGGCCGGCAACAGCCTCTTTCGCAATTGTGCTCTGTGATGCAAAACGCGGCCAATTAGACTGACCGCTCCGCCAAGGGAAGAAAACTCTCTCTCTATTCACTGTAACTATTCCGCCAAATCAAAACACTCGGCACGAGCTGAACCGGAGAGCAGGCGCCTGTGACACTCATCACCCAACTCAAACAGCCTCCACTCTGCTTTTATCGTCCACTCGTAGGGTTAGTTAAAAGCAGAAGTGCTGACCGTGGTGCTGAATCCAGTGGCTGTCTCATTCATGGGTTGATTCACGGCGGTCATTATTTGAGCGGACGGCCTCGTTGGCTGCGTGAACGGTCCCGATTGGCACACGCGCTCTAAATCTCACTGGCTCATATAAGCAACCGCATAAAGACTGCAAGATGGTATCAGAGAGTCATTTTCACAAAAGATTACGAAACAAACAAAAAAAGGGAGATAGGCTGGACATGAATAGATAAAACAGTGGCGAAAGGCAAAGATGATGAAAGAGAGAATACAAAGGAGGGAAGACTAAACCCAAATAAAAGTCAGAGAGATAAGATGTTCTTGTGGTCAAAGGGGAGGGACTGTATCTCATTATTGAGCCTGTGCTTCTTGGGACTCAGTCAAACACAGAGGAAGTGGAGGTTGGGCCGATGCCTGTAATTCCATCCTCCTGCCTTCAGTGACTTACAATCTTCTGGCCTTCACCCTCGTTCAGCCGAGTGCACAGCAGCTGGCGCAGGAGAGCTGACACAAGCACAGTTACGCACATTTACACTACTGTGTATAAAACAAACTGGGATAAACTGCCAGGCACAATGTGAGCCAAATGCAGGCTCTGGCAGAACAATAGCCTTTGTAAAAAAGATATTGGCATCGGCATGCATGTTGACAGCTATGCAAAAAGGAATTGCAACTTTACAATATTTGATTTGTTATTCATCCTTATTATTATTTATTATTCACACTTACAACAATTCAAATGGCATTTATTGCTGAACATTTTATTTTGCTGCCCTCATAGATAATAAAGTTTATTGTTCTCATTGTAAAATACCTGGAGACATATTAATCACAAGAAATATTTAGACTGTATGACTTTTCAATGAATAGGTTTTTACATCAGAAATAGATTGTTATTTGCAGTAGTCATGTCAGTCTCAACTTCAACAATGGGTATTTCAACAATGAGCTCTAATCACAACCACTTCATTGACCCTTTCAGCCCACCCCCCTTGGTTACTGGTGCTAGGACAAGGACTATAACGCCATTGATATTGGAAACGGTGGCAGATTCAACACGCAAAATTCCATTTCATGTTTTTTATTTTACACAGAACTTAACAAAATCGTGATTCTCATCGTAGCCAATCACCAGAAACCTGACAAACTGCACTGTAGTAATCCATCACTGCCAGCCTGTGCTTTTGTATAATCCAACAGGCGTGTGCTGTCCCACGTCTCAACAAAGCATGTTGACGGATAAAATTGCCCTTCATCAAATAGTCGGAATCACCAAAGCAACAAACGAGAGCAATTTGCCTCAGCAGATGGCACGTTGTCAGAGTGAGGCGCTCACTTGTTGCCCGTCAGAGGTGGCTGTGCTCTCTGCTTCCGTCGAAATTAATTTAGTTTTAATTTCCGGTCCCTTTAAAAGCCTCATCTTCCGTGTTCTTCCATAAGAAGCTTTGAGTCAGTGAGCTGCTGCCAGGTCAGATTTCCCTCCCAATTTCAGACTTGAGCGTGTCTTCCCACGAAGCTACAAATTAACTCTGAAATCTGTGAGCGCTGTAATGGGATTATGAGCAGGAACTCAATCATACCAGGAGCCACGGTTGCTCCACCTGTGAGCACAGCCAACACATATTCGCTCCTCCTGGTGTGTCAACAGTGGGTGTCAATCAACATCTTCAAGACTGAAAAGGAGGGGAGAAAGTAGAGGTGTTTGTTTTGGTTTTGTTACTTGAATTATCATTCTTGTCTTCCTCTCGCAGGTTTAATCACACCTTACCCTGCCGTCAGAGCTCAGAATTTGTTGCGTCTCGTCTCTCTGGGCCTCAGTCCCAATCCTATCAAGCCGAAACAGGAATGAAGACCCCCTCGCTTCAGACTCCCTCCATCCCCGCTTCCAACCCGTACCAATCTCAAAAAAAAAAATCAAAAAAAAATCCCCTCTTGGTCCTGGTCTTTACCTCTGAGCAACCTGCCAGAGCTCATAATCCAAACTCATTCTGAAAGGCAGAAAAGTCCCGGTAAGCTCTCATGTGGCGTGTAAAATATTCATGCCGTGGTGTTCCAGTTGCTGTTTCATTCTGTGTTTGAGTAAAAAATAAAAAATGTTATTGTGCAGGTTGTGGATTTTAGCAGCTGTTTTGGCTTTTTTTATAATCCTCTGTGGCCGTGGTGCTTGGTCAGATGGAGTTCTTACTTTGTGACAATAAGTGATAATGGCTGAGCTCCATGCCTCAGCAATTTCAAATTAAATGCATAACAGAATGTCTGAATTGTCTCAAATAACCATGGGCTAATGCCCCCCGGGCTGCCACGTATGTAGGATTCTTTGTTTTGTATCCACTAAAAATGTATTTATGGACCATAATGGAGGATCAGGGTTGAGGTTAATTGCTGACCTTTGAACAAACACCTCATCATTTGGTCGCGGTGGCAGCAGCAGACTAAGCAAAACACCCGAGACGTTTTTAAACTCATTCCTGTGCTGCAGACAGGAGTGTATATGTAGCAAACACATAAGAGATTAAGTACTTCACCTGTTTATTCCTGGTAACGTTAGTGTGGATACAGCATACAGGTTATAGAATACATAATTCAACAGATTGTTAAATTATTATATATTAAAAATCCAAATAGTGACATTGTTTTTATGTCAATTTATTCTGAGGAGGTAACGGTGTATTTTCGGTCTGTTCAAACAGATAGTTCTAATGTATGCATTTACTAAAAAGGAGTTTTATGCATTACCATATTAATTTAAAAAACGTGGTGTAACAGGTTCCTTGCTACCCGGTGGGTCTTGTGAGCACAATGACGCCAGCACACAGTTGAGTGACGGTTTCAAATGTTCTTTATTGTCATATAATCTGACTGGGCTTGGCCGTGTGCTCTCCTGCCTTGCCTCCGAGCACACGCCGCGGGAGTTTGCAGTGATCTCCCGTCCTGCTGTACCACTGCCCCCCGCCTCCGTCCCTACTGGTGATTAAATACAGCCGAGAGTGAGACAATCAGGATCCGTTTCAGCTGCGCCTAATTAAGTCTCTTCCTGGCACCGTTCCCTGAACCACTCCCACACTCCGTCCCCTCCACAGCTGAGCCCACCCACGCCCGCCACCACACGTGGTAGTCAGTCACAATAGTTTCCTAAGCTTATCTATTTTGTCTGTACTGGGCCACTTTTCTTTAGCAGTGTAAGGAGCGCTTGCTGACAGATGGTTAAAAAAACATTGAATTACCACAAATGCTGCACCAAATCAACCGTCACCGTTTGCTTTTGCATCGGGCGTCCCGACACATCACCACCCTGACAGGTGTGACCCAGGCCTTTCTGTCATAGCAGTGAGCTGCACAGTCAGAGCTTCCTACAGTCAGAGCTCCCTACAGTCAGAGCTTATACAGTCAGAGCTCCCTACAGTCAGAGCTTATACAGTCAGAGCTTCCTACAGTCAGAGCTCCCTACAGTCAGAGCTTCCTACAGTCAGAGCTCCCTACAGTCAGAGCTTCCTACAGTCAAAGCTTCCTACAGTCAGAGCTCCCTACAGTCAAAGCTTCCTACAGTCAGAGCTCCCTACAGTCAGAGCTCCCTACAGTCAGACCTCCCTACAGTCAGCGTTGGCATAAGGGACACTTCAAAGAGCTGGGGAAGCTGAGCGTAACCTCCAGAACTTAACCAGCCCTCTGCCCTTCTTGAAAAGTGATTACAGGGACCATACAAATCCTTCTCCCTCACCAAACACAAACACCAGCACACACACATACACACACGCTGAGATAAACAACGTCCCGCTCCGCTGGGTTGAGGCTCGCAGCAACATGGATGAACTAGAATGTCCATAAAGACATCAGATGTATTGCAGATTTTCTGCTTGATCTGCGTTTAATGTAGAAGACTGTAAAGTATCAGTGAGGAATTTCCAGAAGCAAATTACTCGCTTGGGCTAAGTCCTTTATGTGTTTGCTGAGTGCTGAAGTTAAAAGACCATTAACATTCAGTTGGCCCGGGACTCTGAGAGATCCCTGAGAGTTCCCCTTTGGTGTGGAAACTGTTGACAGTTCAGAGGGTTGTCGTTGTGATGCCTGGGCTTGAAATGAATGAAGTACATCTGCCTTAGGTGTGTGTGTGTGTGTGTGTGTGTGTGTGTGTGTGTGCTCCTCTACCCTGCAACATATTTTCTATTTGCTTCATATGCATTGCTGAAATGGAAACACATTGTTGATGCTCACAGACGTTTGTGTTGAAAATGAACATGACCCGTTATTTCAAACAGGCAGGAGTGATCTCAAAGCTCGCTTGCAGAAATTGTAGAGCATGAGCAGATTAACACTCAGCCACCAAAGGGTCTTTCATTTAAATTTAGCGGTTTGTCAAGGATCATGTTTATGAATGCAAACTTATAAATGGACAGTCAGAATCCTGTATTTTGGAACAAAAAAAACCCTCAACCCCCAGGTTTGGGTTCCTGTTCTCATTTGTGAACCTTTGTGTGTTTCTTACCAGCGCTAGTGTCTGAAAGATATCAGATAAAACTCTCCATTTCTCTGAAACACGCGGTGAACGCGGTGACATTGCTGAAAACTAGTCAGATAGGGCAAGAAACATGAGCGGTAAGACGATAACACAAGTTATAAAGACGGCAGTTACGTCTTAAAGATTTTAAAGACAGCGTGGCATGAAGCTAAGAGATCCAAGCACAAAAGAGGAAGAGAGGGGACGAAGGATGCCCGAACCAGTGAGGGGGCGGCGACCGGGCGAGTCTTGGCGCCAACAATAATGTTCACTTTTTATTTTTCTCTGAATCGCGCCCAAATGGTTCTGGAGAATGTACAATATGTGAAGCAAAAAGTTTAGCAAAATGATATGGGTGTAACACTGAGGGCCTCATTGAAGGGCAACACTTAGCATAACTACTGTAGCTCACAATAAAACAACACGAGTATCGTGACAATGTTCCAAGCGCATTAGTACGAAAAGGGAAAGAATTAGGTACTTGCGTTGCACTGGAGCAGCCTGTGTCCATTTCCTGCCACTTTATTCCTCCACATTTCAAGGGAAAACATTGTACTTTTTACTAGGGACGGACCGATCCCACTTTTTCAGTCCCGATACACGAACTATGAGCATCAGCTGATACCGACTACCGATCCGATACCAGCGTTTAATTAATAAGCTGTATGCCTCTCTGTGTAGAAGACACTCTCATTCAACAGCAAGCTTGATTCAAACATTGCTCTCCTGACTTTGTAAAACAAAAAATGTAAAAAAAAGTAAATATATAGATTTACTGAATTGCCATTTAAAATAATGGTATCCGACAGCATATCGGCCTATTGTCACCGATACCCGATCTGGCTATTTCAGTCAGTATCATCTTCAACGTCTTTATTTACTTTTAAAATATTTTACATATAATACATATGATCAGTATATAAAATATGATCCAGTGGTACAAATTCAAATTACTAAAATTATAAGAAACTGTCAAAAGCAGCTCCACCTCGACCAAATACATCGATTATACATCTCAGCAATAGTAACCTAATACAAGTATAACCCAACAAGGACATTTTTATACATTGAGCACACATGTATTTTTTGATACTTGCAGTATTGTGTTGCTGAAACATGCTTTTATTAGTGCAGGATTTTTACCTGTAAAAAGGAGTATTTTTACACCAGTACTGTAACTCAAGTAAAGGATGTGAATACTTCCCCCACCACCGCTGCTGCTGCAGCTTGTGGATACATTATGGCGGTGATAGAGGTGGTTTGTACAGGACAAACTCTCTTACTCTCCCTTTCTCTCCCTCTCACACACACACTTACACACACACTCAGATGGAGGGAGAGAGCAGCAGTAGCCTACAGGAGAGCGAAACATGCAAAAAAAAACAAAGCAGCCCCAATAACCCCTCCACCTCCACCACCACCACCACCAGTGTTCCTCAGAAGCACGTCAGAGGCATCCGGCTATGAATCGAGGCACACAGCGGGGTGAAGCAAACACTTCTTGGGGACACAGCTAGGGGACAGTGCTGGTCTCTCCTGACTCGGGGACTGACACTCCCCCCCACACTCAAACACACACACACACACACATATTATCCCGGGATGCTTCAAGTGCACAGCGCGCTGCAGGGAAACCATCAGGTACTGTATGCAGACTTTATCCACTTCCTCACTCGCTTCATCATGCGCTCTCTGTGCTTCTGAAACAATGGGACAACTAAGGGGAGGGGGGTCAACTCAGCGGCGAAGTCAAGTGCATGTTTGTTTTGGAAGTGGAGAGGGGGGGGGGGGGGAGAAAAACGGTTGCAAGCAGCGCCACAGAGACTTTTTGCGTGGGCCAGTGTATGCATATTTAGCGGATGAGTGGGCAGCAATAATTCAGAGTACGGGCTCACCAAGTGGGCAAGTAAAGCAGGAGGGTGAGAGAGACAAAGAGACAGTAGCCGATCAAGGGGGGGGGGGCTTTTTGTTTTTATTGGTGACAAGTTTGCATTGGACCAGCTGGACTGGCTGAGTTTTGTTTCTGGTGGCCGGCCTCTGGGGAAAGTCAGCCATAACAATGGAACAATAGGACAACAATGGGATCAGTGTGGCAGGCCTGTAAGTATAGAAAATCCACAAAGTTTCATTATTCCACTTTTTCCGACATTTATCTATAATTTATTGAGGACGGCTGTCCTGAACGTCCTGCCGCCTCCCTCTTCTCCCTGTCTGTCTGTCTGTCACCGTGAAGGAGTCAGTGTGGCAGGCAGGGACGGTCCAGACGCTCATATAGACAAAGCCAGCACGTTTCACTCGGTCTGCAGCAGCCGAGCAAGCGCTCCGGCACCACCTCCAGCATCACCACCACCACCACCAGCAGCATCATCATCAGCAGATCGGGGAGTTTTTTTGGGGGGGGGGGGGAGCACAGCTGGAGGACCGAAGACGCATGTGAACAGCGGACAGGCTCGAGAACAGTCGACAGGTTATATGACTCACTGGCTGGTTGCCGGTCGCCGTCCGTGGCTCCGTTGGCACATGCGAGGCATTTGAATGCGCGGAGGTGACGCCTGGAGCGCTGTTCGAGGTGTTGAAAAGCCGCCCGACATACCGGTCGCTGTCCCCCTTTGCCTTTTCCTCCCCCCCCCCCGCGTCTCCACCACCCCAGTCGAGACGATACGCATGAACTGACGAGAACGCCGAGCGGCGCCACAACGGCACACCGGCGTTTATAACGCAGCGTCCCCGGCTGTAAATGGGACCACACGTCGTGCAAGCGTTAGAAAGATGGAGAGATTTGTCCCCCTGCTCGTCCTCAGCTGTCTCTGCGTCCCTCGAGCAACAGCGGGTAAGTTTCTGGTCATGTGCATTTGGACGGACGATGTTTTCCGTGCATTTTGGAGCAGCGGCTCACAGAGTGGGATTTGTATTATCATTATTAAAAAAAAAGGTAACCATGGAGGGATTACAGAGTGTGGAAAATACCGCCGTCTCATACGGAGCTGGATTTTTACAGGCTTTAGATTGCAACCGATATTGTTGTGAGACGTTGCGTAGTCTGATGTGTCTGTGGTAAATGAAGGCTATAGCTGTGTTCGCCGGCATTTCCGTGTTTGTCATCTAAAAAAAGGAATCAAATATCATTTGAGCATTCACACCTGAGGGAGCGCCATGGCAGCACAGACAGCTGTCAGGTGGATTGATTGATCAAGTGAGTGGGGCTGAAATGACCTGTAACAAACTATGTTATTGTCTGCCTCAAAGCAGTGTGTGTGTGTGTGTGTGTGTGTGCGCGCGCGCGCGTAGGTGTGTGTGTGTGTGTGCGTGTGTGTGCGTGTCTGATGTTAGCCAAGCTGACCTTTGAATCTCATTTCAGGCAGGTACCATAATCTGCCACACACACACACACACACACACACACACACACACACACACACACACACACACAGGCTCAATGTGGACCAGAGCTTCTTTGTCAACGTGAATAATTGAATATTGTATGAACATTTGTTGACCACGGATCAATATGAGACGTTTAGTCCACACTGTAACGAACTGCCGCTGGCCATTGGAAACACATGATTGGATTAGGAGCCACATGGTCCTCTCACATCGATCCATAACGCCACTAATGCATGCTGTGCCTGACTGCGCGTTTGTGTGTGTGCTGATGTCAAATACTGTATGAGTGCATCTATAAAAACGTGCTTTTTACAGCACAGACTACACACACACACACACACACACACACACTCACACTTTGACCACTCACTGCGATGGCGTGCCTCACTTCCCTCCTGCCATCAAAAATGCAACTCTGGTTTGCTCGGCATCCTCTCACTGGCGTTGGATCACTGTGCTGCTCTTCTCTCTTGCGCACGCACACACACACACACGCACGCACACACATCCACTTTAGCCCCTTAGCATTTTTACTGGTAAGCTGTAAACTGATGTCAGTTGCTATATTTCGATGTAGGCAGCACTTGAGAAGAATACAATTTTGTTTTCTTTCATTCAAGCAAGACCGTCTTGTTTTTAAAAAGGTGTAAAAACATTTTTTGCACCTTCTAGTTTTTCTATTGGCAACACTTTATTTTAACTGCCCGTATTTAACACTTCATAAATGTTTCGTAACACACTAACCGTAAGCTTAGATTGCTTTGTTATATCCATTTGTGTTTGTTACTCCTCTTTTGAAATATCCGTAACTGATGAATACCCAGTTAAGTAATGCTTGATAACGCCGTACAACATAGCTATAAACATACACAATGACATAAGATTGCACATACGAATAAATCCTTAGTGAGTTCAAATTAATAACAAACATGTACGAATGATTCATTTACTTAATTCCAACTGTTATATGATGTTATCGAATCTGTTTGTACACCAGTTATAGATGTGTTATTAGTAGAGTTACAATTAGAGACACACATTATTAAACACTTAAAATGTCAGCTTACATGCGTGTGTTTTAAGACTATGAGCAGCATTTACACACTTAATTAATAGATTATATCAAAGTATTAACTTATCACCTTTAATCATTGATGATTTGAACAATATTACAAGGACACTAGTATAGTGAAAACACAATAAAAAGGTTAAAACAACAAACGGTACATGATTCACCACCAAAGTCAACGACAGCTCTGTGGCCAAGTGTCGACAGAAGAACTCGCTTCAGCTCAGAATACAAAGAACCAGGTTGCATCAGTCGTCATGTGCTCACTGGTTTACAGTGATGTCTTTAAATGTCGACTTCGCCTAAAAGGTCCATTCTGGAGCTTTAGCTCCAATCAAATGATCTTCATCAAGCAAACCCAGACGAGATGTCCAGATAAGAGAGGGCCCCATTTGAAATCCGACAGTCAACAGACTGTCCAATGACAGTTATACACCTATTCTAGGTTGAGTACATGTTTATATTTATATATATATTCTACATAGCTACACTTAAACGGATATAGATTTGAGATTCTTTTTTAGTTGGCTAAAATAACGTTTCGCTGCTTCCCCCGTAAATACCTCATAGAACCCCATATAAAGTAATCAGAATTATCCCTTTAAGTCTTTGTCCCTTTTGACTAATAAAGACACAGTGGTGTCGAAACGTTGGTCTGTTTGCGCTATTAAAAGCTGCAAATCAATTAGTGTGCTCCAGTCCCTGTTGTTTGCCAAAGAATAAAAAGTCCTTAAAGTGCTAAAATGGAGATATAACCATTGAGCATTCCATGACAGCAGAGCAAACTTCATCTGCTTCATCTCAGGCCTTTTTTTGGAGTTGTGTCAACTGCTGTTTCAATAGTAAATGATGGCCTGACTGCTCTCCTTCTGGATTCACAATTCAAGTCGATTCGAGATTATTTTAGGACTCCGTCAGACACCTCCGCCAGGACAAGCGGGCCAAATCGATGTCGAGGCGGAGAGGACTGGCAGGCGCCATAAAATGTACACTACGATGGCGTCTTTACTGTGTCTGTGTTTACAGTGACTCGTAAACAGCCCGTTGATCCGGGGGAAAGGAAGGTAATGTTGCCATTTAAAATGTAAATCGACTCTCTAACACATTCACATAAATGAGGCCATAAATCCTCACAGGCAGATTTCCTCGGGCCTTAAAACAGAGTTTGGAGACAGAAAAAAAAAAAACAGAATCAATGAATCAATCATCAAACTGAACAGTGATGCAAACGGTGGAAAGGCTCCAGGCTGTTTGAGAAGGGCTCATAATAATGAGAGGAGGAATCGCAAGTCTTTCAAGAGCTCAGAGGTTATCTATTATGCTGTAAAATATAGGAACGCTTTGGCAACCACCTGCAAGGCGATAAATTAGCTGGGAGTAGCAGTATATTACGTGTCAAGCGCTGAGCGATGTAGCCGCCTTCAGAGAAGAGTTAGAGGCCACAGCTGGGAGAGGCAACGTTTGTAAAAAAGACCCATCTTCACCAAATTACCATCAAATAAGAAACAAGAGTTAAATCTCTGAGTGGACAGCCAGTCAGTCAAAGAGATGCAGAGGCAGCTATTTATCACACACACACACACACACACGGTTGTTTATCAAACGCACTTGTTTTCGCCTTAAGGATTGTTCTGCAGACGGAACACGGTCCATTATTCATTTAAAAAGAAAAACAGCCTTCGGTCTCTCGTGTTAGTGTTTCCAGATGGCAGTTTTTATTTATTTTTATATCACATGCGTGAAATGAGACGAGTGTCAGTGTCGCAGGCTGGGCGGTATGGAGAAAATCAAACATCAGAAGTTGCCCATTGGTACTTTTAAATATTTACACTATGAGACTTTTGATGAATAATCAGCAGTAATGTGGATAGAACGACTAAGTGGGTATAGAGGCAATTGAGAGGACAGTTAGAGTTCAGAAGATGACATCACTTTACTGTAATACAGCCTTTAAAACCAGGAAAAGACAATAATTATGCCAAATTACTTCATCCAAAATCTAAGTCTATATTTCATATCACGATGAATGTAATATCGACATATATCGCAGCACTAGTCAGACAATAAGCACACAGTCTGCAGGACACTGAAACGATGATGTCGTTAGCTTTAGTGTGCACTACTGTGAAACTACAGCGGTGTCTTGTGATGTATTTCTAATCCTCCAAATGCAGCGCTGCTGCCCTGATTTTATTCAAATGGGAGTCCTTTAGACCTGGGGCAGCCTCCTGATTGGAGGGAATCATTACTATTCCCTCTGAATCTGTACTTTAACAGGGCAACGAGAGGATGGGAGGTGTGTGTATGTGTGTGTGCGCATGTAAGAGATGCGGGGGATGCAAAAATTGTGTGTAAGTGATTATCTGTTCATTAGTTTCCCTCTAGTCAATTGTGCGAACACAATTAGCTATTTGTCATTATTCGCTGTTTGTAATCTTGTTCACAAGTTTTTTTTTTTTAAAGCAGTCAACTGCATGTTTAGTTTTTTTAAGCTTATCACAGTGCACCGCATAGTCACAGCCTTTTCTTCTTACTAACATGTTGCATCAGATTTGAGATTAGGGAAATACCTTATCATGTTGCAATTGCATGCAACAAGAACTCCGGCGTGTTTGGTGACTTTCGTAACCTTCTATTATCGTGTCATCCCAAGACACCGCAAAATCATACAAGCCACATCCAAATGGCTGCTTATACATTTTAAAATAAAACAATAAGTTAAAGATATAAAGAAACTTTAGAAGATCAGATTTTCAAAATCCACAAATCTCTGGAAGAATATGCACTGTGACAACAGTCCATCTTGGTTTCTTTTCAGACGAAGTTAGGGAACTAAAGAAATTCAAAGACGTCAAAATTGAGCAATCGTCTGCACGCCAGAATATTTGAGGGCTTTGTCGAGCCATTTCATGAGAAATGGACACTCTTAAATCACCATCGTTTGTACCACACAACAGAAGACTATTAGTCACTTTCCACTTCTCCCAAATCACACGATCTGAACATCTTTTATTCAACCTCAGAAACCAGAGGAAGAATATCAGTTCACAGCGGTGCAACTTAAGACATTTGGCTTCTAGATAGGATGTAACATATGATTCAGGGCTATACTTTTATGCATCTCTGTACTTCATTTTAGTATTTGTCTTCAAACTTGAACAAGCCACAGGGCTGCATGCATACAGGTATTTAGGCAAGTGTAGATCTGTGTGTAAATACAGACCGAGCAAAGCAAAGATTAAGCCACAACTAACTCATGAACTTAATCTTCTTCTTCACCCTGTTGCGTTTTAATTGTCACCTGACAAGCTGAATTTAAAGAACCGAGATGAGAGTGCATTTCTATAATGTCCTGTCAGAGTCCTCTTACATAAGTGCCAGTACTGCTGAGTGTCAGCCACTTATTCGCTTCAAAGAGCCTCTTAGAGAGCTCGCCATTGGCTGGAGGGCTCATATGTTATGTTCTTAAGCTTTCAGATCTGCTGGCAAGGATTAAGAACAAACAACAGGAAACACAAAGAAAAAAAGAAAATAAATCAGATTTCAATCTTTTTCATTTTGATTTAATTTGACTTGGAAGCTTTTCTTTAACTATGCAACCAGGGTTTATTTTTATTTTTTGCCTAAAATGGAATGAAACAGACGCTAGAGGACAGATTGGTGCGATCATCTGGACGCCGGGCCTGTGGGAGAAGGAGCTGATGATGCCAAAAGACTGACGCGGCTGCCGCAGTCTGTCGTCTGTCCAGTGACTGAATGTGTGCAGGTGGAGGGAGGGGCATGTGAAAGGCGTCACAGACTCATTCATGGTTGCAGGAGTGTCTTCTGGGATTTTTTTTGTCCCGATGCCTCATTTGTCAAAGCATTTCTAAAACAAGTTTTAAATGTGGGCGTAGGGATTTGTCCGCACAATCAAGAAAATTGGTATTAATCAAATGCGAGTACTCTATGGCATGTTATATATCCAGACAATCTGGCTGCATAAAAATAAACTCTGGGCCCTGTTCAGAAACAGGCCCTCTTATGATTATTAAAAACCGCTCCAGTTGGTTTGATAAAAGGCATAAAGAACGTTGATGACCTTTACAGTAGCAGTATATTTCTTTTGCTGAGCTTTCTACTCGGTTCGGCCTACCCTTACCCTTTCAAATCAAACATTTTGGACAAAAGCAGTTTCCTCACTTCCCCTATCGCCCCGTGAGTCACCAACAGACATCTTTTAAACTCTGAATTCACAGCGAAAAAACTCTCATCAGTCACAGTAGATGGATTATAAAAGGGTTTTACAGCGTATCAAACTTGAGAAAATCAGATTATTCCAGTAAGGCTCCCTGAAAACCTTTAACAAGACACGGAGTCCCTTTTCTACATAGCAACTTGAGGGTTCTGCCTGACCCTGAAGACAGCTGAGAGGAAAACAAAGACGAAAAAAACATCCAATACAGACAGTTGAGATATTAGCGTCTCGAAAGCGCATGCGTGAAAGCCTTCCCAGCATGCACTGGAGCAAAGGATTTATCGACACTCATTTTATGTGGGTTCCTGCATCGTTATTGTATCTTACATCGTGTTCTACAACAATTCCACTAATGCCACATGTCATGTATTAGCAAATAGAGTTAGTTAGATATAAATACTGTAAGGAAACTGTATGGGGAGAGGTAAAGAAATTGCTAGATTACAAATGGTATTGATTTCAATTTGCTTCTTAATTGCTGCATTTGTTTTCAACAGTTGAACAGAAAATATACCCGTCTTAGTGAAATCAATTTAAATCAATGCTGCTGAATGTCATTATTAATGCTGATCTGCCATGGTTTCATGGTTGACATAGAGTTGGTTTATGAATCTGATATTTGGGAATTGCTCTGCCCATGATTACACATGTGGACCACTGGGGGTTTGTTGCTATGCATGGCCAGGAGTGGATCTAAATGTATGCGCATAGTAAAGCACAAGAAGAAATTGATAAATTCAAAGCTTAGATTTGAGCATGGGGGTGGGGTAGTCTTCGTGGGAATACTTGCTGGAGAGAGACACGGATGGACAGACAGAGACGGGAGGGAGTGCAAGCGTTGGAGCCTCATGAGAGAAAGACGAGCCCAGAGAAAGAGAGAGACGGAGAGAACGCTGGCAGCAACAGGAGAGCGTGAAACATGGAGGAATCAGAGAGAGCATTATTCACATTCTCCCCTTTCAAGCCGGGGGCTCCTTTAGCGTCGTCGGACCTCCATCTCAACTCAAATAATCAACCTCACAGTACTCCTTTGGCTTTTTGAATTAGCTGGCCTGCATTCTCTCTGCACACAATGCTGCATCGATTTTCATACCTTGCCTTTTGACATTTAATTAGAGAAAAGCGCGCGTGTGTGTTTGTGTGTGTCCATCTGATGGAAAGAGGGGGAGAAAGATTCTGTTTAGCAATCCCACCCTCCGCACGTCAGCATATCCCGTGGCCCAGCGGGGCTTGGAAATTCATTTTCTATGAGTAAATAACTCATTTCTCTACAGAACGGACAAAAAGACCCGTAGGTGTGATTATCCGATAGTGCCGTGTGAGCAGACTCACGGAGAACGCACATGCGGCCTTCCCCGCTCGCACAAACAGGCCCTCTGTTGCCGGTAAAGGTCGACATCCCGAATCAATCCTAAATTAAAATCCATAAGGAGACAATAATCCAGCCTCAGAGCAGTTCTTCCATTTTGAATCTGTCTACATTGTGAACCAGCTTATCGGCAGCCAGTGTGAGAGTAACATGAGGCTAATCGATAGCAGCAAAAGGAAAGTGAGACAAAAACAGCTAGTATGTGTGTGTGTGTGTGCGTGTGTGTGTGTGTGTGTGTAAGGGAGAGGTTGAGTACAGAGTGTCCATTACAGGCTGAAAAAAAAAAAAAGGCGTTGAGGTCAATAGAGGATGAAATAGGTGGATGTCCTCTGAGAAGGAGGTGGTGAAAAAGCTCTCGTATGAAACACATGGCGGGAGAAAAAAGAAGGAGAAAAGAGGACTTTCATAGAGGAACAGTCTTTTGTGGTTTACGCAACATATCAAGCAGTCCCATGAAAATGAAGTGGGACGGGTTTTGAAACAGTAGGCGGCCTCTGATCATTTTCCCATAATGCCTTTTTCATTACAGCGTTACAGTGTGGCGCCGATGCGTGCATGCAAATTAGCACTTCCGCATTATTCACCAGATGTTGTCGCCTGTAAATGAGACACATTAGCGCCTTGTGTTTGTGTCATACTGTTCTCCTAACTTCTGTATACGAGTGAGTGTGTGTGTGTGTGTATCCACAAGGACGCCGCCACGTGTCAAGGTCTCCTCTGACACACGCAAGGGCAAACTCCAGATCGGCACAAAAAAAACCTCCTGATGGCTCTATCATGGCACATTATGGATGAGGGGGAGCCGCGGCCCTGCCGGCTGCATGTGCGCTTAACCCCTCAAGAGAACAGTACGACCGCAACTCGCACAAGCCCCGAGACTCAATGGCATGTTAGCGGGAAGAAACGAGTGGCAAGCAGTTGTAATCCCCCCCCCAGCGCCGTCGTTAGCAGCGGCAGCGCGAGACCACGCAGCATTAATCAACGTGGGCTGATTTATAGTCGATAAGTCTCCTGTGGCGTCGCGCTTTCTAGCCGCTATGGCCGCGGCACAACCTTTTAATGTTTTCCTCCTTCCTTCAAATGCACCATAATAACCCCCACCTGCTGCTTATTACTACACCTTCCATACAAAGTGACTGTTTACTTACCGTTAGCTGTGAAATGAGCTAAAGTGGTTTAAGGTGCTAAAAGTGAGTTAGTAGCTGCGCGGTGATCCCCAACGGGATTCAAATGAAGGAGCAGGAAGTAACGAACGCCCGAGGCGTGTGCCTATGCTTCTGAAACGCCAGATAGGCTGGTGGAATGTGATGTAGCCAACGGGCAGTTTTTCATGTTAGGTCACAAGCCCACGGACTAACTCATTAGCATCCCGGGGAGCCGAGGCCAGCCCGGAGGCCTGACTCAGAGAAATGCATCTCCAAGTGTTGCAGAGATGTAATAAGGTGGTACAAATATCTCCCAGCAGGGGCGGGCGGAGGCTGGAGCACCGCCCCGGTAGCTTTCAGGATCTCTCAGTCTCAAAGCGCCTTCTGTCTGCTCAGGTGTCGCACCGAATCAGACCGTTGCAGCCGACTGTGGGTCACAAGAGTGTAGTGCAGCTGAGCAGGTTGCACTCGCAGACTGTGCACAGGCAAAGATTTCCAAAGTCCCCACAGTGGAGGCATGTGGGTAGGCAACTTCTCCAAACTCACAATCAAATAGGTCTTTTTCACAGCGGAGGTTTTTGACTCGTCAAAGTTGGAAAAGCATAGGTGTTACAAATAACATCGATAGCTCTGTTCTGTTCAAGTGTCCGAGTAAGCCGAAGGAGCTTCATTTCATTCAGCCGTCATTCATTTTTATCATTTACACAACTACTTTTAAAACTGAATAGCTTTATTTTAAATTGATTACGCTCCAATTAAAGACAATATGAACTGAACAGGGCCGAATGGTGAACTTTGCCTTTCCAACCTCACCTTCAAAACTTTAAGAACTTTATTACTTCCGTTGAAAATGATGCTTACATAGTGTATAATCCCAAATCGATACACAGCAAACCTGACGTGTGCCCACAGCTCAATCCTGCCCTGGTGGGTTAATCCGTCCCCGCCTTAACCCCATTATCCCTGGTATTAGCGTAAGATCGGTCTACGGGATATCTGGGTAATGACATCTGATCACAGGCCTTTGCACTTACAACTCATATGAAGTGTCCCTGTTACCTCGATGCTGCCCACGTCGTGATTAGATCTCAATATGCAAAGTATGTAGGCGGAGCTGGCCGTCAACAAACAATGGGACGTCCTGCAGATGTGTTCCGAATGGCGTTCGCCTTCCGCCATGCATTTACACCGAGCGTTAACGTGCGTTTTCCAGAAACAGATCACATGTTAAAAAAACAAGTGTAAATGTGGTCCCTTAAACAAGATGATTGTTCCAGAGACCGGTTTGAGAACTTAAGTGAAAATGACATTCCACAAACTGGTAAAGTTAAAACAAGCTATTTGTTCTTTATAGCACCATATGATACCACCCGTCTAAAAGCAGTGAACACAGAACAAACAGAGGAGAAAAGGAAGGAGAGATGGCAGCCGGCCTGGAGGAGGAGTGGGAGGAGGGATCCTGTCTTTCTGAGGTCAGAGAGATGAGGAGAACGTTCATTAAATTATGATAGGCTTCATGGACCAGGACGGTTCACCTTGTTTGTTTGTGTGTGTGTGTGTGTGTGTGTGTGTGTGTGTGTGTCTCTCCTTGACTGTATACAGTCACTCCCGGTGTGTTCTCTAATGAACAGGGATATTAAGGAGCTGTCAACCCTTCACACTCCTCAGCATGGGATGGTCAACTAGCTGTCACTCTGATCATCATCATGGGCTTACAAAGACACGCGCACACACACACACACACACACAAACTAGGGACATCGGTCATGGCTCAAAGTCACCCCCATCTCTCAGCGTGAGGCAGCCTGTGTGCCACCGTGATGAGCGAGAGTTTATGAAGACATCTGTCTGGTGTTTCATTAGAGCGGACTCTCGTGCCATGTGGATATTTAAGGGCTGCGGTCACGGCCGTCGTCCGCTCTCGTTGTCCCTTGGCGTAGGGCGAGGAGACGGACAAAGACAGACAAAAAGGGAACCGGTGGGACGTGAGGACACTCAAAGAGAAGGGTTCACTTTGTTTATTTCCCACCTTGTCACAATCTCCTGCAGTCGCAAGAATTCAAGGATAATTTATTGTCATTATGCAACACAGGGATGCAGAAAGAAAAAAAATATATATATATATGTTGTCATATTTTATTACCATTGTCTCCTTTATCGAGGAGACTTGTGAAAAACTCCAATTGAAAAACTCACACTTGCGCACACACCCTAACCCATATCTGTTTTTTTACGACAAAATAATCTAGATATTGCATTCAAATATCAAAATGAATACCCGATAGTGAAAGAAATAATAGCAGCCCTACCGCGGCTGTCTGCCTTGTGTGCACTGTATGACGGGAGTCACAGAACGTCACTTTCATTTATTAAAAAATGAAATATAAAGTTTGGTCAAGCTGAACGAGGAATAATTCAACAACAACTGTAATGATGGCAGAGAACTCGACCGCAGAGAGTGTGACACCGTGTCCTAACAGGAAGCGTTACTATATGTCATGTCAACAAACAATGTACATATCAGCTGTGCGCTCCAGATCAGACGTATCTTCAGACGCTGTAGTTATTACACAGAAAACACATGGTCGTTGGATCTTGCAATATTTACTGGAAATGACGTACAATATTGCCAACAGCAAATAGGAAACTTTCAGGCGATCTCCTTTCAGCCAGCTGCCAGCTTATTCAGGACTGAGGGAGTCCTCCTTTCAACTTCACCAATCAGCTGTTCCTCGTCCATTGTGGCACTTTCAAAAGGTTATTTCTGTATAACTTTAACCTGGTATTCTTAAAGTCACGGAGGATCGAGAAATACTTCAAACATTTTAGTAAAAAGTGTATATTTGTACAAGTTTAGCATAATGTTACATTTTGTCTTTGTCTGTTTACATTATTGCAATCAGTTGATACGACTTTTTTCAAATATATAAAAACTTTCATGTCATAATTTACCACTCCGCACTTAATTGCGCATAGCGGACTGGAGTAGACCCTGCAATTAGCCGCCCTACGTACTGAACCGAGAATAAAAATTTAATTGAATCATGAAATACTGAAAGATTCACACCCCTATTAAAGAGACAGGCGCTAAAACTAAGCGTTTCAGCCAGAGGATGAATAAAGGTATATTCAGATAGACAGTATGAGAAAAATAATGATTTTTTTTGGACATTTAAGTATGTAAACATGTTCTAGAAGAAACCCAAAATACAAGTATGAAAATGAAAATGAGCACGATATGTTTCCTTTAATCGAAGCGTCTCAGACAGATCAAGGTATGTCCTCCAGGTGAGACTTGAAGACACAATAATTCACTTATACAACAGGCAATCAGAGATACATACAATAAAAGGAAGGAGCAAACAAAAGAAGTGCTCCACTCTACTTCATTATTCAAAAGTTGCAAACTTCAATGGAAACATCATTATTCTAAGATCATCCAGTGGGAAAGGAAGTTCAAATTTCAAAAGGGCTTTGCAGCAGGCTGCTCCATTTTAAGAAGCAAAGAGAAAGTACTCTCACTAATATCAGGATTATACAGCACAGGCTTTATTAAAAGCTAACCGGCTCTGTGCTAAAGTGTAGGATTCAAAAGACATGAAGTGTAGCGGGTTTGCCACTTTTAAAGGAGGAGGGGTGCCAGACAGTCAGAGTCTCGTCTGACAAATAGCCTTATAACAGCTCAGTCAAACCACACAAAACAATAAAGCAAATACAATTTGTACTATACAATGATATATATATATATATATATCAGTTTCACCGCGGTCGGCTACAAGGACGCAGACTTCGTTACGTGGTCTGATGCCTTCACAGACTCCCACACGCCGCGGCTCGGAGACGCACTTCTAGATCACCGTGGTCGGTTTGTTTTGAAGTGGTGTGATTGGATCATTGGAAAGATTGTGGGCAGCCATTGTGAAGCGTTGACAGGTGGGAAGTGACGGCTGTCCTCTCGGGTAGAGTCTCATGGGTGAGACTGATCTCAGGTGATTAATGGGATCAGAGATGGGTAGAGTGACGCCAGACTGCTTCTACCATCCCTCCGGAAGATACAGTTTTATATTCATGTAGTCAACAGCTCTCATGGTTAACGTCAAAATCAGCTGACATTTGTTTTCCCCCTCAGCCCATCTTTTTTCTTCACAGCCTAGTGGAGCCGTTTGAAGACTTGCACTAAAATTGAAGATCAGTGAACATGTCTTCTGTGGCTCTGCAGGAGCTTTACGGAGCCTTTGTCGAGCCCCCAATCTCAGGCAGGAGAGCCTGTGTTACAAAACGTACCTATTAAGCTGAATTATGGGGGAGTGTGGGATCCTGTGTGTATTTTTGAGCTTGACTCATACCACCAGTGATTTCACACCCAACCTGTAGGGTGCCGTCAGTTTGTGTTTGCACATTTGGCTCAATTATTTTAGGCTGGTTTGTGCTCTCTGTGTTCACTAAGCCTGCTGAGTAATGAAAGTAAAGTAACATGTAATGTGACGCATTACTGTCGCTGCTGAGTAACTAGTAAAGTAATGTCATCAGTTGAATCGGACCCGAACAAAAAGACAAGAATGTGTTTTTATTTGTCCTTTGGTGCGGACTAAATAAACCAAACTATAACGTTCAGCGGCAGGCGGGCGGAGACGTAACACAGGGGCCCTCTGGGATACGGTGCGATGTCTCTGAATGTACATTACAGTGTCAGCGTGCATGCAAGTGCTACAGCGGCCCATCATCCTGCAATTACCAGCTGTGTGATTTGTACCCGTCAAAGGGCAAATGAGCGTTAACCTACTCAATAAACCATTCACTGCATTTGGTGAGCTGAAATAGATTTACATCCCCGTCGATGACACAGGAGCGGCATCGCTGAGAGTGACCGCTTCTCCTCGTCCCTATTCATCTCTCTCGCCTCTGCTTCACATTACAAATATCAATCAACCCCAAAAAGGCCTCTGCGACTCAGAAGACTTGGTGTCCGCTAGCCTGGCTCTGTCCACAGGTAACAAAATCCCCCTACCGGCACCTCTGGAGCTCACTAATCCCCCAATTATGTCTTGTTTGGTAAAAGCACACGAAAGCTACTTGAGCTATCAGGACAGAGCCAGGCTAGCTGTTTAGCGTAGAGGCACGAGAGTGGTATGAATCGATACCTTGTCATCTAACTGCGAGAAAGCAAATTTGAGTGCGTATACATAAAATAAGCGTTGCATATCAAATTAAAATCCATAAAACTGAATAATAACGAATGTCTAATTGAGAACGTCCTCATTTGGAAGATATCTGAACTTGTTTGGACACTCTTCTCAGGCACCTTAGTTGGTCACAAATCCTAATTTATACAGAGCATCCTCAAATCAACAGGTTCCATTGAGTGACTGATTATTCCCTTGCCTTTCTTTTAGAAATTCATTAGGCAGCAGTTCAGAGCTCTACCCACTCACAGTGTTAATGAAGTGTAATGAGCCCCTCAGGCCTCTAAACCAAAAGCAAGAGTAGACTTTGGCAGTCATGACTGATTACATTTACACGATGATCCCTCTCTAGCACCACGGTGCATACCGTCATGCTTTCGTGTCACAATAGATGGAGATTGTCACACCTGTACTGCAAGGCAATGATCTTGGTGTACCGTTCTCTCCATTATGTCTGACAAGGTGTGTGCTGTGCAGTCTGGAGCAACACGTAATACAGTAATTACAGAGACTTATTTTGCCGCAGCTGAAGCCACCAAAGTTCACGCGTCATGAACACACACACACACACACAATCTCACACTTAATCATTTCACCAAACCAAGTCATTATTGTCAAATCTTGCAGCCTGTGACCCCGCTGTTTCAAGTTAATCCTACTTGTTTTCCCGCTCTGATGCAGAACTTCACAAAATATTGAAACAGGTCAGTGGACACACTTTAATGAGGACTTCTTGTCAATGGAAAGACTTTCATTCAGTTCAACTATGAACACATTGTTTTAATGAGAAAGAGTTTTATTCCGGAATCATAATTATTGTTTGGTCATGCAACATGTTGTGTTTTGTCTGGAATCAAAATGCTATTTCTTAGTTTGAAATACTGCAGTAATGTCCACCTGGGTTTTAGGGGGAGTAACCCAAGCGTAGAATTGGGAGCTTTTCCCATTAAAGTTTTTTAGTGTTTGAATATCTGTAGCCATTAGGTTAGCTCATACAGACAGACAGAGAGACAGAATATGATAAATCCAGGGTGCAGTACGGACAGATTTCATTATTTCTCCCTGGCACAGTTATGGTTGGTTGACCTCTTATTGGTTCATGGTCTAGTTGACTTGGGCTGCTCTGTCTTCGTCATTAAAACTGTGGTATTAGAAGTCCGTGCAATACTGAAAAGGAACGTTTTGAATGACTGAAACGTGTGTGCTGAGTGCCAAACAGATAAAAGCCTGCCGGCTACACTTAGGCAGAGCAGCCCTCTGAGCTAATTGCTTATGTCACCATGGAAACGCACTGACGATGAAGAACATACTGAGCAGGTTCACAATATTCCCCATCTCAGTTTAGCCAACATTAGCTCCCTCTGCCTAAACACAAAGTGCAGCCGGGGCTGATGGGAAGCTCTGCAGGTCTTTGGTCATAAACCAAAAAGGTATTGGACACATTGAACTTTTGTCCTGCTGGTAATGAGGAAATATCTGAGCAATCCATCCAATAGTTGGTGAGACGTTTTACTCAAAACCACAAATATCGACCCTCATGATGGTGCGAGAGGGCAAGGATTCATCCTCTGGCCACAATGAATGTCTGCACAAACATTTCATGGCAATCCATCCGATCCATTTCCAAACTTGTTCAAACAGAATTGAAACTCTTAAAACTTAATTTCAACCCTTTCACATACATCCAGTCTGCAGTGTCTGAGGCATTGTTTTGTCCTCCTCTACTCGTTGGCCATTTCTGCGAGCGATAGGACTTCTCATTTGCTTCATACCGCAGAAGATAAAACAGGCTTTCATTTCTCTCTCTCTCTTTCTCTCTCCCTCTGTTTGCAGATAGCTTGTCGCCTCCTGTCAATGTGACCATCAAAGCGGTGAAAGCGAACTCTGCTGTGGTGACATGGGACATCCCCGAGGGAGACCCCGTTATTGGCTTTGCCATTACACAGCAGGTGAGCAGCTCACACGCAGCACAGACTGGATATACATGTAAATGTGCTGACAACAGGATGGATAAAGAACACAAACACACACACTAATTGAATTAATCACTGGCTGTTGCTGCTGCCATGTGCATTTCTCATTACCGTGTCGCTCCCTTGCTCAGAGTCAGAGTGCATTATGGGAATTATCACAGGCAATGGATCCTGTCGGACTGCCTGGGTGCTCTCTGACAACAGCAGACGCTGACAGCTCTGTGACGTGGGTGAAATGTGAGATTATATGCTGCCATCGTGCGCACATAAACACATAAACACACAAACTCACTCACGCACGCACACGCATTACTCAGGTTCACACATAAGGACAGACATTAAACGCATTGCTTTACAAGCATGACTGTACAAACACAAACACACACATGTACACAGCAGCTGGGAGTGACGTGACGTGATTCAGGAGGACAGCTTCAGGGGCAGTGTGGGTCATAGAGGCGTGTGTGCAGAGGAAGTAGAGATGCTGTCGAGGTGAACTGTGATGTTCCGAAGGTGCAAACAACACTCAACGTTGTGCTCTTTCCAGAAATGCAACTTAAGTATCAGCAGGAATATACTACTGCCTATATTGTGATTGTTGCTGATACATTATACAGGTTTTTTTTTGTTCTTCTTCTAGGAACCTGACCTGCACTGTTGCAATACTTGCATGCTGTCTGTCTGAATTTGTAGATTTGACTACAGCGATGAGGAGATCGATGCCGCTTTTGCGTGAAAAACACGAAGCTGCATTCAGCACATGAATGCACCTCGCTCTTTTCCCCTACTCCATGCTAAGCTAAGCTAACCGACCCCTGGCTCCAGCTCCATATTCACCGTACAGACACGAAAGTGGTTTCAATCTCTCCATCTGTCACGCGGCAAGATAGTCAAATAAATGTAATTTCCTAAAATATTGAACTAGCGCTGTACAACAGCAGCATTGCTCTCAGAGTTCAAATATGGTAATATACTTTTTATTGAACCAGGACTACTCTCTGTTCTCCTGGTGCTGCCCTAAACACTTTCCCGAACATAAGTTTTGCCATAATGTCACACCAGAAGGCCTCTTGAACACTCCTCCTGATTGTGTGAATATAAAGTCAAACCATAACCCTCTCAATAGTGGGTGGTGCCCTTTTTCTTTCACCACTGCCCCCTCAGTGAGTCAATGCCCACCACTGTTGTAGAGCGATGACAGCACACAAAACACATGTCCCCCTGCTGTGAACAACGTTCACCGTCCTCTCCCGTGTCCCACTCCCAACAGAAGAAAGACGTGCGCATGCTGCGATTCATCCAGGAAGTCAACACCACCACGCGCTCCTGTGCATTATGGGACTTGGAGGAAGAGACAGACTACATCGTGCATGTCCAGTCCATCAGCATGTCTGGGACGAGCCCGCTGAGCGAACCCCTGCGCTTCCGAACGCCGAAGGAGGCCGAGACTCAGGCCTCTAAGAGTAAAGGTAAAGTGGCACCAAGACAAAACACACACACACAGATGCTCAGTCATCCAACATATCCACACTTCCTCGCTCTGTTTCTGTCCTTCTCAAGACAGCGAGGGCAGAGGGGACTCGGCCTTTTGACAATAGCTTGACTGATTTTGTCTAAAGACCAACATAAATCAATAGACACGCAAAGCGTGAAATGAAATTTCACAACAGAGTGCTCCTGAAGCTCGCCCCATGCAGACCGTAACTCGGGAAAAAAAGCTGAAGAGGGGTGGGGGGGGGGTCCATCTATTCTTCCTCTCATTTAACACTCATCTCTCGTGTGATACTTCCCAGGGCGTGTGGAGCCAGAGAGAACTTCTGTTATGGCGGCCAGTGGGCTAATCCACATCAATGTATCACATTCGATAAGACCATCATATGTTTGTTGCGTCGCTGTTCTGTGAGATCCACGCATCTCTAAAAAGTCCACTTTTCATGGGCTCAGGAAACCCTGTTTTCAGCTTTGCGACAATGCATATTCAAGGTGATCCAAGAGGCTTTTGAAACAATTGATTTAGCTTCAGAAGTAGGAACAAATAAAGGAACACATCATCCTTCAGATTACCAGAAACACTCAATACAACATATCTGGAGATACAGTACGTGGTTTCCACTCAACAGTAAGAGGAGGAAAAAATGTAATCTGACAAAAGTGACAAAAGCCATCAGACAAATGTAGCGCAGTAAAAAGTACAATATTAACCTTTGAGACGTAGCTGAGCAGAAAGTAGCATCAAAATGCAAGTTAAGTCCAAGTACCTTGAATTTGTAGTGCAGTACTAGAGTAAATGTCCTTAATAACATTCCACCACCGAGATTTTGTTATCTTTAGTTAGACCCAGTCTAGCTGCTTCCGGTCTTTATGCTAAGCTACGTTAGCCAGCTCCTGGCAGTGGCTGCATATTTACCCTACAAACATTAGAGTGGCAGCAATCGAAATAAGTGCATTTCCCAAAACGTTAAATTATTCCTTTAAAGTGAGCAAGTCATCGCTGCGACCCAGAGGGAGCCATTCCAGTGTTTAAAAAATGAGCAGATGCCTCTGAGAGACTGTTACAGGAAACAGCACTCTGCCTCAGTTCACTCATCCGTTTCCCAAAAATGTAAGATTTCCACATATTGGCAGGCACACACACACACACACACACACACACACACACACACACAGCGAGTGAAAGTCCCTATCCACTGCAAAGAGATTTCCCCGCTCCCCCACACGTTTCCCACCATGCACACGTTTTCACAAAGCAAGTGTCCACAGAGAGCAGGCCTGTGATTCATCATCCCTCGCTCCTACAAAACAACAACAACTTCACAGCTTAGCGCTGCACATCCCTCTCTGTCTCATTTGCGCCGCCTGCTCAAGGATGTCTGTTTAATTAGGTGAGCCACGTTGGAACAGCGGAACCTTTTGATGACAGATGAGCAGATGTTCCTCGTGTCAACATTTTGTAAATCAGTGAAAAATCAAGTGTCATTAGAAGTGAGGATCCACGACACGCCGTCAAAACGAGTGTTCATTTCCCCGTAAGAGCGAGATGGGGATTTGTTCAAATCTGCCAGGACATGTTGGGCTTTTATACTGAAGGGCTTCATTTTTGCATGATTTTCTTTCCAGCCGGTACAAATTACATCACCTGCTCATCATTCGGCACATTGACGACAAGAAAAGTGTTAAATGGTTACTGGAAAGGATTGGTGCACACAATGAGGCAAAAAGAGAAAACTATGAAGGAAGTTTGTCTTTTCAGAGCAGATGATTGTCAGAGAGAGAATCTGTCAGTACAGATGGTCGTCCATTGTTCCGATATGACAGGCGAACGTCTCTCGAAGAAAAGGGAAGTTTCCAACATCCTCGCTCGACTGCTCGGCCCTTGTGTTCTGCCATATCATCACATTCACAGATAGTGAATGACAGAGAGGAGAAGAAAGGGATAAAGTGGTAGTCAGTAGTAATAGACAATTAAAGCCTACTATGTGTGTTTTTGTACAAATGTACACTCTCTGGACAACCAGACACACTAACATGGTGAATCAAAAGGGTCATCGGTCTCCTCAGATCTAATAAACGTAGAACTTTCTCCTCCTAGCCCACAGGAAAACTTCCCCAAAAACAAGGATGGGGCAAAAGCAAAATTTTTAAAACAGGGCTGCAATAAAATACTGTGAGATATCTCCCCAGACAGCATCCCTCCTCAGCTCTGCTACGTTCCATAGGATGAACAAAACTACTCTCCTTTTACACTTTATGGCGACTGAAGCAGAAGCAGCCACATAAAAGAGGAGGGAAGAATCCTATATGACTTTGGTGCCTTAAAGGAAAAAGCTCAAGGTTTTGGTGAATACACCCATGCCCTTTTATTCCTGGAGTGAGATGAGAGGAGGGATCTGTGCGTTCAGTCAGGACATGTGTAGCCTAGCTTAGCATAAAGACTGGAAACTCCAGCAGGGTCTTACTGTAGCTACCACCGAACACACAGACATTATGTCCTCAGTGTCGTTTTCTGGGACTGTGGGGATCTGAAGTGCAGTAAATATATATTGAAATGTAAAGTGCCACATCAAAAGACAGATGCTAATGTCTTTAAATGGGCCAAAGAATTCATTCCTGGTGGAATGTAGAGAAACTTTGGGACATGCAGCTTTCTTTTTTTTTACAGAAATCAAATATTAACATAACATATAAGACAAGCTGAATTTATTAAACATGGCAAAACATCCAAATTAAAAGAAAGACTTTACAGAAAGGTCGAGCCCAAACAAAACTACCTCATTTAAAGATGCAGTTTACGTCATGGAGGTCACAATTGGCCAAATTGTTGCTATAGTTCTATTGATTTGATCCAATGACATGACTAAAGCTTTACGATGTCATGATGACAAAACAGAATGTCGGTCCATCCATGGTTATAGTGATCTCCATCTGTAGGAGCGTTGGGTTTAAGTACGAAAAACTAAATATCAGATTATAAAAAGTGACAAAACAGCAACTCTCGAGCTCAAATCTTAAAAGTGAATTAAACTCTGAAGCTGTTAAAACAAACAACCTTGTCTAGCGATTGGTCATTGTGCATCAGAGGTGTTTACAGCTGACCGGTTTTCCCCAGTGAGGCCGGCTGGCAGCAGCGTCAGGCGACACGGGCTGTTGTGCTTTGATTAGTTAATACTGGGCAACAGAGGCCAATCGATCCGCAGGATGGCTTGTTGCTAAAAAATCTACTGGAGCGTGGGGTTCCTGCCACACTGGGCCCTCCAAAATGTCACATACTGCATCGCACAAAAGGACAGGAGAGCTCCCTACGCTGCCCCTGACTTCCAACACACTGTGCAAGAAAAAGTTCCTACGAGTCGTTGCCTTGCCCGATATATTCCTGCCGACGTCTGCAGGCAGACTGCTGCAAGCACAGAAAAAAACACGAGCTACTCCTTTTGATATTTATCCCGATGGTCATACGACTTCAAAGACCATGGTGGGATTTAATTGAGGCTGCGGAGAATTGATCCCGAGTGCTGTGATTAACTCTTTTCATTGCTTTATCCCTCCATCGCGCTCTAGTACGAAGGATCCCCAGTGGCCTGGATGAAGCCTTGACTATATTCCCTTCATGTTCTGCCTCTCTGTGATCTTTTGACTCCGTCGGGCGCTCACAGAATCAGTGCTATAAGCGATCACATCTCTATAGCCGCTCATGCAGGCCGTGTGTCTGGCTGTGTTTATTCAGTTCAAGATGCCCGGCTGTATGAAGTCAGCCTTTTTTGAAAATCCCGACTTTCCTGCTGTAACCCCCGTGCGCTTCAGCTCCCTGCCATTTACGTTGCTGCACCTGCAATTTAACACATAATAGGGAGAGGTGAAGACTGGCTGACATAAGAGCCAGCATTCCTTATGGATGGAGAGAGTCTAGACGGAGATCTGAGCATTCAGGGAATGAGACAGCCGTGAAACCCTTGAGGACCGTGTGAGGGAGTTCAATATCCTAAAAGAAAGAGAGCAGACCTCGTACTGCAACTGTCTCAAATAGAGTATGTCAATGAAACCCCAAGCGGATAAAAATGACTGCGAAACATAGTTCAATCGGGTCTGTTCCTGTTCCATATGTGCGATGAGAACTAAAGTGAGGTAAAGTGCCTTACTAAATGATCCCATTCTCTCCACATGGGATTGGTTATTACCAATACCACAGCAGAAGCAAAGTCAATAACTGCGAATGGTCAAAGGTTAAAGAATTCATCGACTTATGACGCTATGAAAGTTGTAAGAGCAGTTCCTAAAATACTGAAGCTGATGAAGGGCGCTGCTTGCAGATATCCCTGCCGAGACACGAGACAGTACTTGTTATGTGATCAGATATCAATAGAAGGTGCAGTGACAAAGTCAATGATCTAATTAAAAATATGACCATGAAGTAGTTTGTAAGCCTGACCTTATAACATTAAGCTTATGTTCTTACAGTCTTTAGTCTTTGCCAGGATGTAACAAGTTCTCAGTAGAAGAGAGAATTTGAATGAAATCGTCAACTGAAACTTGTTCAAAAAACTTTTCTTGGCCGCCGGAAGCTTTGTTTTTGTTCACTTCCATATTGTGCGCGCGTGTTGTTTACGGTCACATCTCACCTCTGTAATCGAAGTTTCATCCAATCAGCCTGCAAACAGGCCTGAGATCAAATCCACACGTGACTATGAAGACATGTCCACATCTGACCGCGTCCTTCAGTCATATTGTCTGGTAGACGTTTGTCTCCAGTCTTATCAACAGCGGGGCTGCACGTCTTTTTGCAACAGTTTGACACAGAGTCTCAACTGCAGCTTCATGTCGATCATTACTGTCGATCATATGTTATATGCTTAAGGCCGAAATAAAATAAGAATTTGTGCTGAGAAAAAGTTACGGCATGCACCCCATGTCTCTAAGCCAAAGGAACAACTCCATAACCCCAACCCCTTTTCTGACCACCCTCCTTCAATAATGATTGTCGTTCAGTCCCGTAAGAAAGAAAAGAAATGGACATCAGGAGTTGTTTACCGCTTGATGGCTGAATGTTGAATCAGCTGTGTCACAAATTCCAACCCTCTTGGTTGATGCAAAGCGGTTACATCGTGCACGGGCCTCCGTGTGCTCGCTCTGTGATAGAGCAACCTGGTAATTCTTATTACAAGAGAGCAGTGCGGCATAAACACGGGGATGCTGACTTATTTGCCTCCAAGCTCAGCGTGCTTGAAGTGTCAGTCATTAGACTCAGTGAGAATAAACAGGAAACTATTTTGCTGATATGTTGGAAGCATTTTGCTGTTCAAAGCCAATTAACTCCTCGTCTTCCTCGCCTCAAGACTAGGAAACATTAGCACCTCGATGCGGAATATAACAGGCTGCCATGATGCAAAAAAACATTATGACAGGCAACTGAGTGTGAAAGGGGAATCATCCAAACTTCAGGTCATGTTGGCAACATCAAGAGAAAATTGAATTTTAAAGGTTGCTGTTAATGAGGGGCTCTGACCCCGTTCTTCTACAGTGAGGCAGTATGATGGGACATTTGAATGAACATAAGTGTGACTGCAGCAAATCATTCAATGATAAATCATGATAATAATTGCTCATTTCTCCACTGTGTTTCAGTCATAATGCAGAATTTGACTTTTTAAGTCAATCATAACCCGTTCCCACCAACAATCAGTTAAACATGTCGCCCCTTGACTCCTCCAGACGAAGTTACGATGGAAGAAGTGGGCCAGACCACCCAGCTGAGGGCGGGGGAGCTCATCATCATCGTGGTGGTGCTCATCATGTGGGCAGGTGAGGACCAAACCAGGATCACACCGCTTTCGCACGCAGTGTTTTCTGTCGTGATCCCGCTCGAAAGGACCAGAAAATACAAAAAGCATGAGCGTTCATTTGTGTTTGACCTCCTCTCCTCTCCCCCTCTCCTCTATCCTCCTCTCTCCTCCTCTCCTCTCCTCTCCTCTCCTCTCCTCTCCCCCTCTCCTCTCCTCTCCTCTCTCCTCCTCTCCTCTCCTCCTCTCCTCTCCTCTCCTCTCCTCTCCCCCTCTCCTCTCCTCTCCTCTCCTCTCCTCTCCTCTCCTCAGGTGTGATCGCTCTCTTCTGTCGCCAGTACGACATAATCAAAGACAACGAGCCCAACAACAACAAGGACAAAGCCAAAAACTCCTCCGAGTGCAGCACTCCTGAGCATCCGACGGGGGGGCTGTTGCGCAGTAAGGTATAACCCCCCCACCCCCCCTCTCCTCCTCCCTCCCGCCGGGCAGGTGAATGATCCCGGCCACTAATTTCTTTTCATCCACCGACACTTCATGCACAATCATAGCGTCGACCTCGGCTTTAACAGTGCTTCCACATGACACCATCATGTGCATGACTTTGCAACATTCAGATAACAAACACACACGTCTTGGCTTCTTATCAATGCACAGAGGCCCATATCATAATATTAATTTCCAGTGCAGAAAACAAATCTTTCTCCCTCTCGCTCTCTTGCTGCAAACATCAGTAAAACCACCGCGTACAGAGGCATCCTCATGCTCATTGAAGAAGCTCATTGATTGTTTGATTCCTGTGAGTCCTCCAGCCTCTCTCTCAGACCTGTCATCTTCCTCTCCTCTCCCCCCGCAGTTCCCCAAGAACAACAACAACAACAGGATGCCATCCGTCAACATCATTGAGGTGTGACTGCCAGGACGCCTTCTCTTTACCCCAAAAGTCCTTGTGTAATCACGAACAAGCGGTTCCCCCCTTTTAAAGCCCATCCGCTTGTCAGGATGAGGCCGGGACTCGTGGGCCCTCTCGGCGACCGCTTGCTCAGCTTTGGCACGGGGCCTGAGGCTGCATGACTCCGGAGGGTCGGGCAACGGCCCAGCCGGAGCCGCCCTGAGAGTGGAGTCCGCGGCGTAGAGTTCAGAGGCCGCGCCGTGCTCAATAACTGCTGTACCACGGGGGGGGGGGGGGGGGGGGGGGGGGCAGCGGAGATTAGGCTCCGGCAGTGGGGAGACTGCAGATAAACCAACCCCCAACCAGAGGGACCAAAGCCCATAAACGGAGCTAGAGACATTTTCATCCCCCCTCCCCTCTGACCTTCGGTCAGCGCATTATCAACACACCCACAGACATGTCCCGTCACTGCGTGGCTCTGAGATGCATCCACTTGGTCGAAATTGTCCGCTGTACCTCTTCCACACCTTATTTCCTTCATAAAAAGTGTATTATTGAATTATTTTCTTTTAATTCTAACAAGGTGCCACCAGAGCAGTCCTGTTGTTATGGTGTCCTATTTCATTTATTTTTTCAGGCAGAAACTCCTGTGGGAAATGTTTTCATTCTAGTGCGCTCATCCCCCCCCCCCCCCCCCAATCCCCCCTCAGGGAATCCAGACGCCACCTGGCTAATTTCGGGAGCCATTTCTTCGATGTGCTGCGATGACGTCAGAGCTGAGTCACCCAGACAGAAGACACGGAGCGCATAATAAAAGGCCTCTTTGATCTGAACACGTACCGACAGTGACGGCCATCTTGGTCACATCTGCTTTTGTCCTCTAACTTCTCTCATGCTTTTGTTATAGATTTGTGAACTGTTACATTCCACGTCCAGGATCAGCCCTTTAGTATTCCCGTGTGTCTTTCTCTTTGAGGGTGGTGAGTTTCAAAGCGTGATGTGATAACCGAGGGAGTGGACTTTAAAAAGGGGGGCCGGACTCTATGGACGTCTATGGAGAAGTGGCCTCTACAGAGATCCCCTTATATCAGCAATAACAGCCTTCAGTGAAGCGCGGAAGCAAGGACTCAAAACTCGGTAGCCTGTTTCGTCCAAAACTCAACCTCCCAGCATGCAATGTTCAGACAGGTGCACATCGAATGTGAGGGGATGGAACCTGAGCCTCGCCTGCAGGTGATCCCTCTCCTGAACTTTCAGAGCAAAGTCTGTCAGCGCTGTTGTATGAACTGATGGAGAGCATGGACAAAATAATAAATAAAAACTTTTCATGGGCCCAACATTCAACTTCCTTATGACATCATGAACTCATGTCACCAAGACAGAAGGGCTTCTATGAAGACTTTTTCACAAATCAAAGTCAACGTTTGAGTTGAAACTCCAAGCTGAGGAGACTAATAAGGATAACTGTCGCCATACGGTACTGCTCCCTGGATCCCCCCCGCCCCAGGAAAGCTAATGATGTATTTGAGAGCTGATTCAAACTCAGTAGTACTGCCTTAAAAACAATTATATGTTATGATTTACTGAATAAGATGGAAGGCCCTGTGTCTCACATTTGTGTCATACTCATTAGCTTTAACATAATATTCAAATGTGTGCAAAGTAAAAGTGAAAGGAAGACATTACGGACGACATGCAGACAAGGTAAGTTTGAACATCTGGAAGAAAAGGCTGACATTGAATGTGTAAATACATTTTATATTTCATTCTTTTTGGTGGCGTCAGCTTAGAGAGCCTTTAATGAAATAGGACTCATGTGGAAAATGTATAGAAGTCCTGATGTAAAAGGGTACTGCTACTGTTGAAAATGTAGGCGACTTGTTTTTGTTAATACACTGCTGTTAAAGTCCTTTTTTTCTCATAGCACTCCTCTACTGTTCTATTTCTATTACGTTATGTCATCGCACTGTCCGTGTGCAATAGGAAAAAAAAGACTATTTTTGATGAGGAAAACGATGAAAAGCGCCGGGACACTTTAAATAAGCATCCAAACATAATGGAGAGCCTTTCAGCGGCTGTATTGGCAGAACGATAAACACGTCAGCAGCTCTTTCTCTGAACCGGCTCTCTCGTTCTGGCAGGTCACTTATTGTAAACTCAGAACAATACGTGTGTGCGCACACACACACACAGCACAGGTCACTATAGGCTGGAGTGTGGCGGAAGAGAGGTGGCCGGTAAAGGTTGTTCAGAGATGATAAGAGTGGGAAAGCTCCAAACTGGGGCTCTTCCGATGAGCACCGTGTCATGTTAGAGACAGGAGCCGGTTTAAAGTCACAGATTGGGAACGAGGGGATCAGCACCAAACCGGAAACTTCTGCAGCTGAAGGTTGCACACACGTTTAAAGCCCCCTTGAGGCAAATTTGTGATTTATAATATTGGGTTAGATAAATAAAATTGACTTAAAAACCAAAAACTGCTTCGACTCCAAATGATGGTACACTCCACTATGTTGTCCCTGTAAATATATTATTCCCACTACCAATCTAAATGCAGAACTATTGTCTGCATCCACTTTAGTGGCAGGTTATTGTCCAGCTATAATGTTAAAAACTCGTTCATTCACTATCTTGCAGAGTGTATCTTCCCATCAAATTAATCAAATAAGTGTATTTTCCAAAATGTTCAACTCGTTCCTTTAAGGGTCACAGCTTCTACATTCCAGCATTGTGTTTGACACACATATGATAATCCAACAACCTCCGTTTGGTGGGGAACAGCTGTGGAACATAATTCGACATCACACAGACGCGGGTTTGATATTGTTAATATAACCTCTTTGTCAAAGTCACATTCCTTTAACATGGAATTAAGCTGATCATAAAATTCACATTTGGACGATGGTGGTCTGTAGAGACATAAGAGTAAGAGACATTTGAGATGATGATGTTATTGTGCAATGTCAGAAATATGAGCAGGAAAGAGGGCAGCTGATTGGAGACCTCGGCAAGATGAAGGTACGGTTGGATATAGTGGATATATTCTGCAAAAGAAGTCAAGAAGTGAGTGTTATCAAGTATTATTTCAATATCTTAGATGAATTAATATTATTAAGAAAATATGATATATATTTTAGTTTTTTGTTTTGTTATGTTTTGTTTCTTTTTTCTTTTCTTTTCTTTGAATTTTTAAATAAGTACTAGACATCCTGATCCACACTCCATACCAGTTGGTGGCGGTAATGCACCAATTCATTGTTTGCCAACCGCCAATAAACCTCAAAAAAGAAAGAAAGAAAGTGATTGTCTGCCCCGCCCCTGATTGAATCCTCCTGTGTCTAATCACCTGCACCTCCCTAGTGTATTTAAACCCTGTGTGTCCCTTGTGTCAGTGTCGGTTCGTCTGTTGTGTGACTTGCTCTGCTGAGGTATTTAATGCTATGTTCCCTGGTTTGTGCCTTGCTCTGCACTTTCATGTATGTATCCCTCTTGTTTGTTTTCTAATTACCTTTTGGGGTTTTGCCCTTTCCTTGGATTTATTTATTGTAACACAATTTTGGACTCTCCTGCTCTGCAAGATTTGTTTTGGACAATTTTTTGTCTTATTAGAATCGCAGTCAAATGTTATTCTAATCCCGTGTCTCTCTGCGTTTGGGTCCATCCCCTGCTACTCTTCTTGCTTAAACCCTGACAGTTGGAGGGGGTCTTGAGGAAATTAAAAATAAAAACTTATAGAAATTATTTATATTAATTATATCTTCAATGCGACTCCTCCAGGTGAGCTTTTGGTCGTATTCCGGCTTATGTTGAGATACTGTGTTTGCTGAAAGTGTTCAGCGACTAATGATAATATTGTGCCAACAGTGACAACACCCTCTCTGAAGCCTCTATAAGAAAGCAGCCTGTCTCGATCAACTCCAACACAACAACCCTCATCCTGCTCCTGTGACAGACATCAACATGCTTCTGTTCCTCTTCTTGTTTGGTCTGGCTCTGGGTGCTGTGCCTCCTCCTGATGACCATAAAATGAGTCTACAGAGGGTCGGCTGTCCCTTGTTCTGGTACAGCTTCAACGGCCGCTGCTACAAGTACGTCGCCTCAGACATGACCTGGGCTGATGCAGAGATCCACTGTGTCGGAGAGGGAGCCAACCTGGTGTCAATCCACAGTCTGCCGGAACAGAAGTTTGTCAAATTCCTGATCAAGAACTTTGACCCTGCTGAGGCGTGGACCTGGATCGGACTCAGTGACATCCACAAAGAAGGAACATGGATGTGGTCTGATGGGTCTTCAGCCAGCTTTGTCTTTTGGCATACAGGACAACCAACCAACTTTAAAGGACGTGAGGACTGTGTTCACACAAACTTTGGCAGAGAAATTAAATGGAATGATTTACCATGTTCTCATAGATTACAATTTGTTTGTGCATCTCGCACAACTTGTCCTTAGTAACTAAAAAGGTTATGTTTGATTGAACTCTGACTTTCCACCTGTTCCTTTGTTATTATGCATAAAGCCTGAACAATAAAGATGCAGAAGATTGCACAGAAGTATTTTCATTAATCTTCCTTCTCATGTTTGACACTAACACGGGTCATTTAAATGGTGGGTCAAAGGAAATATGTATAAACATTTGGAATACATTTGTTTTATTGTTCCTTCCTCATTTAGCAAAATAGGAATCTAACTGACAATATGGGTAGAAAAGATCCTTTTCTTATAACTCAATCATGAATACAAGGGATTGTTTGATGGTGAACGTCTTGGTGGTATCAAGAGTTTAGAGCTTTCCTCCAAAGTAAATCTCAGGGCAAAAATCAAAGGGAATGACAACTGCTTTCTTGATCTATGATCAATCACTTGTCCATTGAGCTAAGTGCCTGTGTCATGGAGGGATACGTCTATAAAGTTTCTGTTTTAGCTCCGGCCCATTGTTTGATACTAGGATAATCTTTATAAGCATTATTCCATCAATAACTCTATAGAAAAACGAACACCAGAGGTCTCCTGAAGGTGCAGAGTTAAACAACTATTGATGAATATTTATTGCTCGTCTTTTCATTTTGGATTTCAGGTTAATATTTATCCAAATGCTGCTCATGCCCATTTCTCATTAGACTGTATTTCTGTTCGAATAGATGATAATTCTACAGTTTACTGTTATGATTCTATATATTTCTCAGTAAGAAATGCATCATTGAGTCCTGCAGCATAGATCAGTGGTTTGTTTAGGGATCACTGCATTTTCTTTCTTTACCACAGAATAGAATGTCCTTAAAATAGGTAAAATGATCACTGAGGGAGTATCGGTGTACACAGGGGAAATGCTGGCAATAATGTTAGCACTACAGTGGATAGAGGACACAAGACCATTGAGGGCAATCATTTGTTCAGATTCAAGTTCATTAGCCAGCTGATGGAACAGCCATTCAGAAAGTAGACCAGACATCCTTATAGAACTACAACAAACAAACAGAATTCAAATGATGGGTCCGACAGTCATATTCCTATGGGTACCAGCACATATTGGGGTCAAAGTAAATGTAATGGCAGATAAAGCTGCAAAAGAGGCCACAAAAAAACCTGCACTAATGTTGCAGTCAGCTTCAGTAAATCAGAAACAAAAAGTATCATTAAACAGAGGTTGAAGGAAAGGTGGAAGAAGACGGGAAAGGACGATGGTTTTACCGAGTTCAGAGGAAAGTGGGAGAAATGAGATGTGCAGGAAGGAACAGGAGAGAGGAAACGGTAATATCAGGCTTAGATTTGGACACACTGGCCTAAACAGTATGCTTCAAAAAATAGGTAAACAGGAAAATGCGACTATTGTTGGCAAGAGGAAACAATAGAACATGTTATTGTGCAATGTCAGAAATATGAGCAGGAAAGAGGGCAGCTGATTGGAGACCTCGGCAAGATGAAGGTACGGTTGGATATAGTGGATATATTCTGCAAAAGAAGTCAAGAAGTGAGTGTTATCAAGTATTATACCGTGGCTCACTGGGTTAAGAGGGCTGTTTGGTAAACGGTTAACGGTTCGATCCTTGACTGGGACGTGTCACGTGTCGAAGTGTCCCTGAGCAAGACTCTGAACCCCTAACGGCTCCCCGGGCGCCTGTCATTGGCAGCCCACTGCTCCCTATATACAGGGATGGGTCAAATGCAGAGACAGATTTCCCCTTCCGGGATCAATATAGTAAAAAAATATATACAGGTGCTGGTCATATAATTAGAATATCATCAAAAAGTTGATTTATTTCACTAATTCCATTCAAAAAGTGAAACTTGTCTATTATATTCATTCATTACACACAGACTGATATATTTCAAATGTTTATTCCTTTTAATTTTGATGATTATAACTGACAACTAAGGAAAATCCCAAATTCAGTATCTCAGAAAATTAGAATATTACTTAAGACCAATACAAAGAAAGGATTTTTAGAAATCTTGGCCAACTGAAAAGTATGAGGATGTACAGCACTCAATACTTAGTTGGGGCTCCTTTTGCCTGAATTACTGCAGCAATGCGGCGTGGCATGGAGTCGATCAGTCTGTGGCACTGCTCAGGTGTTATGAGAGCCCAGGTTGCTCTGATAGTGGCCTTCAGCTCTTCTGCATTGTCGGGTCTGGCATTTCGCATCATCCTCTTCACAATACCCCATAGATTTTCTATGGGGTTAAGGTCAGGCGAGTTTGCTGGCCAATTAAGAACAGGGATACCATGGTCCTTAAACCGGGTACTGGTTGCTTTGGCACTGTGTGCAGGTGCCAAGTCCTGTTGGAAAATGAAATCTGCATCTCCATAAAGTTGGTCAGCAGCAGGAAGCATGAAGTGCTCTAAAACTTCCTGGTATACGGCTGCGTTGACCTTGGACCTCAGAAAACACAGTGGACCAACACCAGCAGATGACATGGCACCCCAAACCATCACTGACTGTGGAAACTTTACACTGGACCTCATGCAACGTGGATTGTGTGTCTCTCCTCTCTTCCTCCAGACTCTGGGACCCTGATTTCCAAAGGAAATGCAAAATTTACTTTCATCAGAGAACATAACTTTGGACCACTCAGCAGCAGTCCAGTCCTTTTTGTCTTTAGCCCAGGCGAGACGCTTCTGACACTGTCTGTTGTTCAAGAGTGGCTTGACACAAGGAATGCCACAGCTGAAACCCATGTCTTGCATACGTCTGTGCGTAGTGGTTCTTGAAGCACTGACTCCAGCTGCAGTCCACTCTTTCTGAATCTCCCCCACATTTTTGAATCGGTTTTGTTTCACAATCCTCTCCAGGGCGCGGTTATCCCTATTGCTTGTACACTTTTTTCTACCACATCTTTTCCTTCCCTTCGCCTCTTTATTAATGTACTTGGACACAGAGCTCTGTGAACAGCCAGCCTCTTTTGCAATGACCTTTTGTGTCTTGCCCTCCTTGTGCAAGGTGTCAATGGTCGACTTTTGCACAACTGTCAAGTCAGCAGTCTTCCCCATGATTGTGTAGCCTACAGAACTAGACTGAGAGACCATTTAAAGGCCTTTGCAGGTGTTTTGAGTTAATTAGCTGATTAGAGTGTGGCACCAGGTGTCTTCAATATTGAACCTTTTCACAATATTCTAATTTTCTGAGATACTGAATTTGGGATTTTCCTTAGTTGTCAGTTATAATCATCAAAATTAAAAGAAATAAACATTTGAAATATATCAGTCTGTGTGTAATGAATGAATATAATAGACAAGTTTCACTTTTTGAATGGAATTAGTGAAATAAATCAACTTTTTGATGATATTCTAATTATATGACCAGCACCTGTATATATATTTTAGTTTTTTGTTTTGTTATGTTTTGTTTCTTTTTTCTTTTCTTTTCTTTGAATTTTTAAATAAGTACTAGACATCCTGATCCACACTCCATACCAGTTGGTGGCGGTAATGCACCAATTCATTGTTTGCCTACCGCCAATAAACCTCAAAAAAGAAAGAAAGAAAGTGATTGTCTGCCCCGCCCCTGATTGAATCCTCCTGTGTCTAATCACCTACACCTCCCTAGTGTATTTAAACCCTGTGTGTCCCTTGTGTCAGTGTCGGTTCATCTGTTGTGTGACCTGCTCTGCTGAGGTATTTAATGGTATGTTCCCTGGTTTGGGCCTTGCTCTGCACTTTCATGTATGTATCCCTCTTGTTTGTTTTCTAATGACCTTTTTGGGGTTTTGCCCTTTCCTTGGATTTCTTTATTGTAACACATTTTTGGACTCTCCTGCTCTGCAAGTTTTGTTTTGGACAATTTTTTGTTTTATTAAAATCACAGTCAAATGTTGTTCTAATCCCGTGTCTCTCTGTGTTTGGGTCCATCCCCTGCTACTCTTCTTGCTTAAACCCTGACAGTTGGAGGGGGTCTTGAGGAAATTAAAAATAAAAACTTATAGAAATTATTTATATTAATTATATCTTCAATGCGACTCCTCCAGGTGAGCTTTTGGTCGTATTCCGGCTTATGTTGAGATACTGTGTTTGCTGAAAGTGTTCAGCGACTAATGATAATATTGTGCCAACAGTGACAACACCCTCTCTGAAGCCTCTATAAGAAAGCAGCCTGTCTCGATCAACTCCAACACAACAACCCTCATCCTGCTCCTGCGACAGACATCAACATGCTTCTGTTCCTCTTCTTGTTTGGTCTGGCTCTGGGTGCTGTGCCTCCTCCTGATGACCATAAAATGAGTCTACAGAGGGTCGGCTGTCCCTTGTTCTGGTACAGCTTCAACGGCCGCTGCTACAAGTACGTCGCCTCAGACATGACCTGGGCTGATGCAGAGATCCACTGTGTCGGAGAGGGAGCCAACCTGGTGTCAATCCACAGTCTGCCGGAACAGAAGTTTGTCAAATTCCTGATCAAGAACTTTGACCCTGCTGAGGCGTGGACCTGGATCGGACTCAGTGACATCCACAAAGAAGGAACATGGCTGTGGTCTGATGGGTCTTCAGCCAGCTTTGTCTTTTGGCATACAGGACAACCAACCAACTTTAAAGGACGTGAGGACTGTGTTCACACAAACTTTGGCAGAGAAATTAAATGGAATGATTTACCATGTTCTCATAGATTACAATTTGTTTGTGCATCTCGCACAACTTGTCCTTAGTAACTAAAAAGGTTATGTTTGATTGAACTCTGACTTTCCACCTGTTCCTTTGTTATTATGCATAAAGCCTGAACAATAAAGATGCAGAAGATTGCACAGAAGTATTTTCATTAATCTTCATTCACGTTTGACACTAACGCAGGTCATTTAAATGGTGGGTAAAAGGAAATATTTATAAATATTTTTTTTACCTCATTTAGCAAAATGGGAATCTAACTGACAATTATGGGTAGGAAAGATCCTTTTCTTATAACTCAATCACGAATACAAGGGATTGTTTGATGGTGAACGTCTCAACAACATGGAGCACAAACACCCAGACTCCTTGCTCATTGTTCTTGGACTTCAACAGAGCAAAGAACTGCCTAAATACAGACAGCATATTAAGTGTAGCACCAGGGACAAAAACACACTGGACCACTGCTACACTGTCATAAAGGATGCATATCGCTCAGTACCCCGTGCAGCTTTGGGACTCTCTGATCATTGTCCGGTCCATCTTCTCCCGACCTACAGGCAGAAATTAAAATCGACAAAGCCTGTGGTCAAGACTATGAGGAGATGGACCAACAAGGTAAACCTGGAGCTACAGTCCTGCTTTGCCTGCACTAATTGGAGTGTTTTCGAGGCTGCTGCTACAGACCTGGATGGGCTCACTGACACTGACATCATACATCAGTTTTTGTGAGGACATGTGTGTGGCGAAAAAAACCTTCTGCACATTCAACAATAAACCCCGGTTTACTGAAAAACTCAGGCAGCTTCGTCGGGCCAAGGAGGAGGCCTACATGAGTAGGGACAGGATCCTTTACCAGGCCAGAAACACATTGACGAGGGAGATCAAGGTAGCAAAGAGGAGCTACACTGAAAAGCTGGAGAAAAACTTTTCAGCCAACGACCCCTCGTCAGTTTGGAGAGGCCTGGAAGTACTCACCAACTACAGGAGACCATCCCCCCCCAACCCACCCCACTGAGGCCAATCACCAACTGGCTGACGACCTGAATGTTTTTTACTGCAGGTTTGATAAGCCCACTTTCACCCCCCCCCCCCACCCCCCCACCTGCCCCATCATCATCAAGCAACCATCTACACCCCCTGCCTCCTCCTCACCTCTCCCAACCGACCCCCCACCGGCACTGAGGATCTGCGAAGAGGATGTGGGTCGTCTCTTCCACAGACAGAAGATCAGGAAGGCACCAGGCCCAGACGGTGTGTCCCCCTCCTGCCTGAAAGTCTGTGCTGACCAGCTGGCCCCCATCTTCACGCAGATCTTCAACCGATCACTGGAGCTGTGTGAAGTCCCCTCATGCTTCTGTGGAGAATTTCAGTATTAAAAGCATTATTAGTAGGATTTAATAACACTCCTAGTGGTGAGTAGAAGTGTCACAATAATAAATATGTTAGTCACAATATATTTCCATATGGAATGTATTAAAGGTTTACAATATTCTTACTTATAGAGGATATTATATGTTACAGTATATCAACACATTGAATGTATTAAATCATAGAAGTATAGTCACTGTAGGTATTAAAACACTAAGAATAGTCTTGAGGGTCAGATAGGGATTCTGAGTGAGGTGTCAGACATGCAGCAGCAAATGGAGGCGACCTCATCGATGGAGGATGGGGCCAGTGGGACGGTCAAATGCCAAGCTGACCAGCAGGACAGAGAGGAGGAGTTCAAGATGTTTTGCGAGGAGCCAAGATGTTTTGCTAAGGGATCGATAATGGGAGGGGGCAGAATTCAAATGAAGCCAATCACTAATCGCCACGGAGGGTCATTCACACGTTTTAGGACAGTTCGGACACTTTCCGACTGTCAGGGGATATAAAAGACAACGTTCGAGAGAGCATTCCTCAGACCACTTCCGCTCTCGTTTTTCAGAACCTGGACTGGCCAGACCAGTGAGTGAGGTGCGTGCATGTGGTCTCTGCTCTCGAGAACATTACTATTGATAGTTAATTCAGTTTGTAAGTGAACTTTGTGTAGTACATTAAATATTGTTTTAATTTTGGACCGGGTCCAGCTCATTCTTCTGATGCGCGTGCGCAGTAAGAAGCTCGCAGCAGAAGAGTACCTGCGGCCTGCAAGCTCCTTCATCCTTTGTTCTAACCCTAACACTTCAAACGCTCCACGATCATCCCGGTTCCCAAGAAATCCTCCATCACAGGATTAAATGACTACAGGCCCGTCGCCCTGACGTCTGTGGTCATGAAATCCTTTGACAAACTGGTGTTGACCCATCTGAAGGACATCACAGGACCCCTGCTGGACCCCCTGCAGTTTGCCTACCGTGCAAACAGGTCGGTGGATGATGCAGTCAGTATGGGACTGCACCACATGCTGCAACACCTCGACTCCCCAGGGACATATGCAAGGGTTCTGTTTGTGGACTTCAGCTCTGCGTTCAACACCATCATCCCGGCAATACTCCAACCCAAACTCTCCCAGCTCACTGTGCCAGCCTCCACCTGTCAGTGGATCACAAACTTCCTGACTGACAGGACGCAGCAGGTGAGGCTGGGAAAAATCACATCCAGCACCCGGACTATCAGCACTGGCGCCCCCCAGGGGTGTGTGCTCTCCCCACTGCTCTTCTCCCTCTACACCAATGACTGCACCTCAGAGGACCCGTCTGTTAAACTCCTGAAGTTCGCAGACGACACAACGGTCATCTGCCTCATCAGGGACGGTGATGAGTCTGCGTACAGACGGGAGGTTGAACAGCTTTTCCTTTGGTGTGATCAGAACAACCTGGAGCTAAACAAGCTCAAAACTGTGGAGATGACAGTGGACTTCAGGAGGAGCCCCCCAACACTGTTGAGTATGGTGAGGGGGTCACCATACTCAACAGCACTGTGTCCGCTGTGGACACCTTCAAGTTTCTGGGATCCACAATCTCCCAGGACCTGAAGTGGGCTCCCAACATCAACACCATCAGGAAAAAGGCCCAGCAGAGGTTGTACTTCCTGCGACAGCTCAGGAAGTTCAACCTGCCTCAGGAGCTGCTGATCCTGTTTTACTCAGCCATCATCCAGTCTGTTCTCTGTTCCTCTATTACTGTGTGGTTTGGATCGGCCACCAATCAGGACAGGAACAGACTGCAACGGATTGTCAGGTCTGCAGAGAGAATCATTGGTTCCAGCCTGCCCTCCATCCTGGACTTGTACACCTCCAGAGTCAGGAAACGGGCTGGAAAGATCACTGCAGACCCATCACACCCTGGACACAAGCTGTTCCAACTCCTCCCCTCTGGTAGGCTCTACAGGGCTCTGTACGCCAAAACCACGAGACACATGAACAGCTTCTTTCCGCTGGCCGTCACTCTGATGAAGAATAAATAAGTAATATTGCACTACTACCTCTGTTTGCACTATTGTATTATACATATATATATATATATATTTTGGGATATATTTATACTTATATTGTATATAGCTGTTAAATGTCCTTGTTTTTTCTTATATTTCTCTTGTTTATTGTATATATTTCATGTGTGTGTATGTACGATGAGGGTAATGTGTAACCGGAGGCAAATTCCATGTATGCGCACGCATACATGGCCAATTAAGCAGATTCTGATTCTGATTCTGATTCTGCAAAAGAACTCAAGAAGTGAGTGTTATCAAGTATTATTTCAATATCTTAGATGAATTAATATTATTAAGAAAATATGATATATATTTTAGTTTTTTGTTTTGTTATGTTTTGTTTTGTTTCTTTTTTCTTTTCTTTTCTTTGAATTTTTAAATAAGTACTAGACATCCTGATCCACACTCCATACCAGTTGGTGGCGGTAATCCACCAATTCATTGTTTGCCTACCGCCAATAAACCTCAAAAAAGAAAGAAAGAAAGTGATTGTCTGCCCCGCCCCTGATTGAATCCTCCTGTTTTTATTGTTTTTATTTTTAATTTCACACAACAGATGAACCGACACTGACACAAGGGACACACAGGGTTTAAATACACTAGGGAGGTGCAGGTGATTAGACACAGGAGGATTCAATCAGGGGCGGGGCAGACAATCACTTTCTTTCTTTCTTTTTTGAGGTTTATTGGCGGTAGGCAAACAATGAATTGGTGCATTACCGCCACCAACTGGTATGGAGTGTGGATCAGGATGTCTAGTACTAATTTAAAAATTCAAAGAAAAGAAAAGAAAAAAGAAACAAAACATAACAAAACAAAAAACTAAAATATATATACTGTATATATTTTTTTACTATATTGATCCCGGAAGGGGAAATCTGTCTCTGCATTTGACCCATCCCTGTATATAGGGAGCAGTGGGCTGCCAATGACAGGCGCCCGGGGAGCCGTTAGGGGTTCAGAGTCTTGCTCAGGGACACTTCGACACGTGACACGTCCCAGTCAAGGATCGAACCGTTAACCGTTTACCAAACAGCCCTCTTAACCCAGTGAGCCACGGTATAATACTTGATAACACTCACTTCTTGACTTCTTTTGCAGAATATATCCACTATATCCAACCGTACCTTCATCTTGCCGAGGTCTCCAATCAGCTGCCCTCTTTCCTGCTCATATTTCTGACATTGCACAATAACATGTTCTATTGTTTCCTCTTGCCAACAATAGTCGCATTTTCCTGTTTACCTATGTTTTGAAGCATACTGTTTAGGCCAGTGTGTCCAAATCTAAGCCTGATATTACCGTTTCCTCTCTCCTGTTCCTTCCTGCACATCTCATTTCTCCCACTTTCCTCTGAACTCGGTAAAACCATCGTCCTTTCCCGTCTTCTTCCACCTTTCCTTCAACCTCTGTTTAATGATACTTTTTGTTTCTGATTTACTGAAGCTGACTGCAACATTAGTGCAGGTTTTTTTGTGGCCTCTTTTGCAGCTTTATCTGCCATTACATTTACTTTGACCCCAATATGTGCTGGTACCCATAGGAATATGACTGTTGTTAGGTTCAAGGAACCTCTAGACTGTGGGGAAACCTCATGTAATCCAGCCGCTTACACAAAGAGAACCGGTTTCAATTATAAACAAAGCATTTAATACATCTCATGCTTTACAGTTACACCGAATATGACCTGCTCACCCCAAAAAACGTTACCACCCACCCAGTGGTACAGGAGCAAGAGGCCGGAATTTCTTTATCCCCCGCCTTACATAGTTCAAAAAACCTCCCATAATGTCCGTAGTTCCTATTGGCTAAATCCAGTTGGCTCCTCCTCCTCGCAGGACCCTCGCACGGGTATGACCTGTAATTGCCTGTCTAGAAATCTATCTGTCCCTTACTCCCAACATACTATTCTTTACAGTTTAAAACATTCAATGACTGTCTTTTATGGCTTAACACTTCTATGGTAAACATTCTATATAAAGATAAGGATTTGCAACTTTTGGCAAAAACCTTCACAAGTTTCACAAGCATAGAGCTAAAGGTGCTACAAATTCTACTAAGATACACTTCTAACTACAAATCACTTGTAACTACAAATTCTAAAACACTTCTACAATTATGAATCTTCTAATTATGTATTCCAAGACACTTCTAATTATGATTTCTTATTTATGAATCATTAAACACTTCTATTATAATTTCCTAAAACATAGTTCTAAACCCAAATTTCCTACAACTCCCCCCTACTCCGCTGTTCACAGCGGATTAAATAATACCTTGGAAATCACAATCCCCCTCAGCAATTCGAGGTTGAGTTTACCTATCTAAACAATAGCAAACAACAGTTCAAGTATTTTTCATCATCCACCCCTAACTGATCACCCTACGCTTGCCTCTCTACACACAATAACAGTCGATTCCGGTTGAAGTCCTCTGGTGTCCAGGTGGTGGGGCTGTAGATGGTGGAGGTGGGAATGGTCCTGCATCGAGTCTCCAGGCTCCATCCTGAGGGCTAGAGAAAAATTTCTGAGAAGCCTTGTCTGCTCTTTTTACACTTGACAAAATTACATTTCTTAATTATTGCACCCTGAAATCCCATTATAACCCAATAAAACAAAAACAATCCTCAAAATAATCAAACAAAACAATCAGTCTATTTTCCAAATTTCCAGTATCTCACCGGATGTGTTTAGAAGTCCATCTGGGCCTAATCAGGTCCTTCAGGATCTCAGTGAAGATGTTCAGGAGCTGCTTGTGAAGTCCTGCTATGGCATCGATGGTGGCCTCAACTGAACAGTGGCCATCAGAAGTCGACACGTAACTGATTGCCCCTCCTACCAGTCGGTGACTGGATTATCGACACCAGAGTTCTCTGCTAGCTCTTGGCTGAGCGTCGTCAATCCGGCCAGCGCCTTGGTCACCGACCCATCAGAAACTGTGTTATTTGGAACGAAAGTACCACAGGCGGATCCAAACTCCGCCCCTCTCAGCTAAAATCATATCTAATGCTATTCTGCAAGGTCATTAAACTAGTCTTCGCTAGCTGTGCATGCAGTCCTGATATGGCGTCCCTGGTGAAGTTTACAAAACGCTGTTGATTATAGTAAATGTAATTGATCCAATTGACATTTTTATTGAATGACACCCTTCGAGAGAAAACAGATTCTAAACCTGCAGCTATTTGATTGCTGGCTTTAAATTCATTAGACACCCCCCTTGGTACCCCTATGTCATCTATGTATCTTGGCTATAAAATGAACCTCCCATGGTCCAGTCCCCCCTATTGGTCAGTACCACTTACACCTGTGGACCCCATCCACAGCCAGCTGCCTGGTGATACAATAGGCAACTGCTTTCTCCTGTCAGCGGATGCCTCTGTGTTCTCCACCTGTGAAAACAAAACTTGACTCATGTTAGTTAGCGCCCTTGTATATTCTATTGGTCGGCACCGCCCCATGGTCCTGGTGGCAGCATGGGCATCTGTCGCTGTGGGGGTCTCATGAAGGGAGGTGGTCCTGCCAGACCTGGTCTTGAGTACTGCTGATGTGGTGGGTATGGAGCCCATTGTGGTGGTGTTCTGGACTGTCTTCCGCTTCTTTCATGTGGGCAATCTCTCACCCAATGACCTTCACTTCCGCACACATGGCACTCCCCTCTACCTACAGGTCTTCCATACCCCCTTTCTGCCGAATTTAATGTAAACATTATGCAGCCTAGGAGTATTCAATAAACTCTCAACTGAACATTTTTACCATAACAGTTAACGTGACTTACAAACAGTTTATTGCACCGTCCAACCTTGAAACGTATCTCAACACTGCTAGAACGCAGACTAGACACACGTATTATTGGACTTATTGTCCTGTTTTATTCAACCTTAAGTCCTCTGGTTTAACACGCTATTTAACTTTACCAGACCCGAAGATATTCATGAAAACCCACGGGAGTTTGACTCGACCAGTTAAGGCATCACTACTTCAGTCCGCCCAGCTCCACTAAATGCTTGTTATTCTACTTCTCTTAATTGCCCACACGATGTCTATTTTAATACACGGCAAAGGTCCGACGAGTGGGTCCCCGAGCGTCGGTGTCCCATGTAACAATGGATCCCCGGCCTCAGAAGCTAACCACCGCTAGCCTTAGCACTCCTAAACAGTAAGCCGATTTCGACCCGGGAATGCGAAAACCGGACCACTAAAAGCCGCCACTTAAAGACTCTCCCGGCCACACATCTCCAGTTACGCCGATCCCAACAAACTGTTTTTAAACAGTTAGCCTGCTGACCCAGTAGTACACAAGCTAGGCCAGAGAGACTCCCAGTCCGTGCACACTAGTACCGCCGAGCAGACTAACCACTTTTTAATTCCAATGTGGCAATTTTCCTTTTTATTACAGTGCTCGTAATATTAACCCTTAATCACAGCACTCGTAATATTCACCCTTATAGTCAGTACCCTTAATTCATTCTGCAGTATGTTTCACAATGTCAATATACATTACTCAGTTTGGAAATGTTACCCATAGCATCAACACATGCTACTTAGCGTCATGCGTCTCCCCTCGTGGTCAGCCTCTGGGCACAAATCACGGCCATTTCCGGCTAAAATTCCTATTTCTACCTAAACAGATTTCATTAAACGGCTCTGCGTACCTTTTGTTCGTGGCCACTCCAAAAATTTCCGTGATTCATGACCACAAGCTTGCACGAAACCAGTCGAAGAGGTCCTGCCGCGGTCGCCATGTTGTTAGGTTCAAGGAACCTCTAGACTGTGGGGAAACCTCATGTAATCCAGCCGCTTACACAAAGAGAACCGGTTTCAATTATAAACAAAGCATTTAATACATCTCATGCTTTACAGTTACACCGAATATGACCTGCTCACCCCAAAAAACGTTACCACCCACCCATTGGTACAGGAGCAAGAGGCCGGAATTTCTTTATCCCCCGCCTTACATAGTTCAAAAAACCTCCCATAATGTCCGTAGTTCCTATTGGCTAAATCCAGTTGGCTCCTCCTCCTCGCAGGACCCTCGCACGGGTATGACCTGTAATTGCCTGTCTAGAAATCTATCTGTCCCTTACTCCCAACATACTATTCTTTACAGTTTAAAACATTCAATGACTGTCTTTTATGGCTTAACACTTCTATGGTAAACATTCTATATAAAGATAAAGATTTGCAACTTTTGGCAAAAACCTTCACAAGTTTCACAAGCATAGAGCTAAAGGTGCTACAAATTCTACTAAGATACACTTCTAACTACAAATCACTTGTAACTACAAATTCTAAAACACTTCTACAATTATGAATCTTCTAATTATGTATTCCAAGACACTTCTAATTATGATTTCTTATTTATGAATCATTAAACACTTCTATTATAATTTCCTAAAACATAGTTCTAAACCCAAATTTCCTACACTGTCGGACCCATCATTTGAATTCTGTTTGTTTGTTGTAGTTCTATAAGGATGTCTGGTCTACTTTCTGAATGGCTGTTCCATCAGCTAGCTAATGAACTTGAATCTGAACAAATGATTGCCCTCAATGGTCTTGTGTCCTCTATCCACTGTAGTGCTAACATTATTGCCAGCATTTCCCCTGTGTACACCGATACTCCCTCAGTGATCATTTTACCTATTTTAAGGACATTCTATTCTGTGGTAAAGAAAGAAAATGCAGTGATCCCTAAACAAACCACTGATCTATGCTGCAGGACTCAATGATGCATTTCTTACTGAGAAATATATAGAATCATAACAGTAAACTGTAGAATCATCATCTATTCGAACAGAAATACAGTCTAATGAGAAATGGGCATGAGGAGCATTTGGATAAATATTAACCTGAAATCCAAAATGAAAAGACGAGCAATAAATATTCATCAATAGTTGTTGAACTCTGCACCTTCGGGAGACCTCTGGTTTTCGTTTTTCTATAGAGTTATTGATGGAATAATGCTTATAAAGATTATCCTAGTATCAAACAATGGGCCGGAGCTAAAACAGAAACTTTATAGACGTATCCCTCCATGACACAGGCACTTAGCTCAATGGACAAGTGATTGATCATAGATCAAGGAAGCAGTTGTCATTCCCTTTGATTTTTGCCCTGAGATTTACTTTGGAGGAAAGCTCTAAACTCTTGATACCACCAAGACATTCACCATCAAACAATCCCTTGTATTCATGATTGAGTTATAAGAAAAGGATCTTTTCTACCCATATTGTCAGTTAGATTCCTATTTTGCTAAATGAGGAAGGAACAATAAAACAAATGTATTCCAAATGTTTATACACATTTCCTTTGACCCACCATTTAAATGACCCGTGTTAGTGTCAAACATGAGAAGGAAGATTAATGAAAATACTTCTGTGCAATCTTCTGCATCTTTATTGTTCAGGCTTTATGCATAATAACAGAGGAACAGGTGGAAAGTCAGAGTTCAATCAAACATAACCTTTTTAGTTACTAAGGACAAGTTGTGCGAGATGCACAAACAAATTGTAATCTATGAGAACATGGTAAATCATTCCATTTAATTTCTCTGCCAAAGTTTGTGTGAACACAGTCCTCACGTCCTTTAAAGTTGGTTGGTTGTCCTGTATGCCAAAAGACAAAGCTGGCTGAAGACCCATCAGACCACATCCATGTTCCTTCTTTGTGGATGTCACTGAGTCCGATCCAGGTCCACGCCTCAGCAGGGTCAAAGTTCTTGATCAGGAATTTGACAAACTTCTGTTCCGGCAGACTGTGGATTGACACCAGGTTGGCTCCCTCTCCGACACAGTGGATCTCTGCATCAGCCCAGGTCATGTCTGAGGCGACGTACTTGTAGCAGCGGCCGTTGAAGCTGTACCAGAACAAGGGACAGCCGACCCTCTGTAGACTCATTTTATGGTCATCAGGAGGAGGCACAGCACCCAGAGCCAGACCAAACAAGAAGAGGAACAGAAGCATGTTGATGTCTGTCGCAGGAGCAGGATGAGGGTTGTTGTTGATCGAGACAGGCTGCTTTCTTATAGAGGCTTCAGAGAGGGTGTTGTCACTGTTGGCACAATATTATCATTAGTCGCTGAACACTTTCAGCAAACACAGTATCTCAACATAAGCCGGAATACGACCAAAAGCTCACCTGGAGGAGTCGCATTGAAGATATAATTAATGTAAATAATTTCTATAAGTTTTTATTTTTAATTTCCTCAAGACCCCCTCCAACTGTCAGGGTTTAAGCAAGAAGAGTAGCAGGGGATGGACCCAAACGCAGAGAGACACGGGATTAGAACAACATTTGACTGTGATTTTAATAAAACAAAAAAATTGTCCAAAACAAAACTTGCAGAGCAGGAGAGTCCAAAAATGTGTTACAATAAAGAAATCCAAGGAAAGGGTAAAACCCCAAAAAGGTAATTAGAAAACAAACAAGAGGGATACATACATGAAAGTGCAGAGCAAGGCCCAAACCAGGGAACATACCATTAAATACCTCAGCAGAGCAGGTCACACAACAGATGAACCGACACTGACACAAGGGACACACAGGGTTTAAATACACTAGGGAGGTGCAGGTGATTAGACACAGGAGGATTCAATCAGGGGCGGGGCAGACAATCACTTTCTTTCTTTCTTTTTTGAGGTTTATTGGCGGTAGGCAAACAATGAATTGGTGCATTACCGCCACCAACTGGTATGGAGTGTGGATCAGGATGTCTAGTACTTATTTAAAAATTCAAAGAAAAGAAAAGAAAAAAGAAACAAAACAAAACATAACAAAACAAAAAACTAAAATATATATCATATTTTCTTAATAATATTAATTCATCTAAGATATTGAAATAATACTTGATAACACTCACTTCTTGAGTTCTTTTGCAGAATCAGAATCAGAATCAGAATCTGCTTAATTGGCCATGTATGCGTGCGCATACATGGAATTTGCCTCCGGTTACACATTACCCTCATCGTACATACACACACATGAAATATATACAATAAACAAGAGAAATATAAGAAAAAACAAGGACATTTAACAGCTATATACAATATAAGTATAAATATATCCCAAAATATATATATATATATATATGTATAATACAATAGTGCAAACAGAGGTAGTAGTGCAATATTACTTATTTATTCTTCATCAGAGTGACGGCCAGCGGAAAGAAGCTGTTCATGTGTCTCGTGGTTTTGGCGTACAGAGCCCTGTAGAGCCTACCAGAGGGGAGGAGTTGGAACAGCTTGTGTCCAGGGTGTGATGGGTCTGCAGTGATCTTTCCAGCCCGTTTCCTGACTCTGGAGGTGTACAAGTCCAGGATGGAGGGCAGGCTGGAACCAATGATTCTCTCTGCAGACCTGACAATCCGTTGCAGTCTGTTCCTGTCCTGATTGGTGGCCGATCCAAACCACACAGTAATAGAGGAACAGAGAACAGACTGGATGATGGCTGAGTAAAACAGGATCAGCAGCTCCTGAGGCAGGTTGAACTTCCTGAGCTGTCGCAGGAAGTACAACCTCTGCTGGGCCTTTTTCCTGATGGTGTTGATGTTGGGAGCCCACTTCAGGTCCTGGGAGATTGTGGATCCCAGAAACTTGAAGGTGTCCACAGCGGACACAGTGCTGTTGAGTATGGTGACCCCCTCACCATACTCAACAGTGTTGGGGGGCTCCTCCTGAAGTCCACTGTCATCTCCACAGTTTTGAGCTTGTTTAGCTCCAGGTTGTTCTGATCACACCAAAGGAAAAGCTGTTCAACCTCCCGTCTGTACGCAGACTCATCACCGTCCCTGATGAGGCAGATGACCGTTGTGTCGTCTGCGAACTTCAGGAGTTTAACAGACGGGTCCTCTGAGGTGCAGTCATTGGTGTAGAGGGAGAAGAGCAGTGGGGAGAGCACACACCCCTGGGGGGCGCCAGTGCTGATAGTCCGGGTGCTGGATGTGATTTTTCCCAGCCTCACCTGCTGCGTCCTGTCAGTCAGGAAGTTTGTGATCCACTGACAGGTGGAGGCTGGCACAGTGAGCTGGGAGAGTTTGGGTTGGAGTATTGCCGGGATGATGGTGTTGAACGCAGAGCTGAAGTCCACAAACAGAACCCTTGCATATGTCCCTGGGGAGTCGAGGTGTTGCAGCATGTGGTGCAGTCCCATACTGACTGCATCATCCACCGACCTGTTTGCACGGTAGGCAAACTGCAGGGGGTCCAGCAGGGGTCCTGTGATGTCCTTCAGATGGGTCAACACCAGTTTGTCAAAGGATTTCATGACCATAGACGTCAGGGCGACGGGCCTGTAGTCATTTAATCCTGTGATGGAGGATTTCTTGGGAACCGGGATGATCGTGGAGCGTTTGAAGCATGAGGGGACTTCACACAGCTCCAGTGATCGGTTGAAGATCTGCGTGAAGATGGGGGCCAGCTGGTCAGCACAGACTTTCAGGCAGGAGGGGGACACACCGTCTGGGCCTGGTGCCTTCCTGATCTTCTGTCTGTGGAAGAGACAACCCACATCCTCTTCGCAGATCCTCAGTGCCGGTGGGGGGTCGGTTGGGAGAGGTGAGGAGGAGGCAGGGGGTGTAGATGGTTGCTTGATGATGATGGGGCAGGTGGGGGGGGTGAAAGTGGGCTTATCAAACCTGCAGTAAAAAACATTCAGGTCGTCAGCCAGTTGGTGATTGGCCTCAGTGGGGTGGGTTGGGGGGGGATGGTCTCCTGTAGTTGGTGAGTACTTCCAGGCCTCTCCAAACTGACGAGGGGTCGTTGGCTGAAAAGTTTTTCTCCAGCTTTTCAGTGTAGCTCCTCTTTGCTACCTTGATCTCCCTCGTCAATGTGTTTCTGGCCTGGTAAAGGATCCTGTCCCCACTCATGTAGGCCTCCTCCTTGGCCCGACGAAGCTGCCTGAGTTTTTCAGTAAACCGGGGTTTATTGTTGTTGAATGTGCAGAAGGTTTTTTTCGCCACACACATGTCCTCACAAAAACTGATGTATGATGTCAGTGTCAGTGAGCCCATCCAGGTCTGTAGCAGCAGCCTCGAAAACACGCCAATTAGTGCAGGCAAAGCAGGACTGTAGCTCCAGGTTCACCTTGTTGGTCCATCTCCTCATAGTCTTGACCACAGGCTTTGTCGATTTTAATTTCTGCCTGTAGGTCGGGAGAAGATGGACCGGACAATGATCAGAGAGTCCCAAAGCTGCACGGGGGTACTGAGCGATATGCATCCTTTATGACAGTGTAGCAGTGGTCCAGTGTGTTTTTGTCCCTGGTGCTACACTTAATATGCTGTCTGTATTTAGGCAGTTCTTTGCTCTGTTGAAGTCCAAGAACAATGAGCAAGGAGTCTGGGTGTTTGTGCTCCATGTTGTTGAGACGTTCACCATCAAACAATCCCTTGTATTCGTGATTGAGTTATAAGAAACGGATCTTTCCTACCCATAATTGTCAGTTAGATTCCCATTTTGCTAAATGAGATAAAAAAAATTCATAAATATTTCCTTTTACCCACCATTTAAATGACCTGCGTTAGTGTCAAACATGAATGAAGATTAATGAAAATACTTCTGTGCAATCTTCTGCATCTTTATTGTTCAGGCTTTATGCATAATAACAGAGGAACAGGTGGAAAGTCAGAGTTCAATCAAACATAACCTTTTTAGTTACTAAGGACAAGTTGTGCGAGATGCACAAACAAATTGTAATCTATGAGAACATGGTAAATCATTCCATTTAATTTCTCTGCCAAAGTTTGTGTGAACACAGTCCTCACGTCCTTTAAAGTTGGTTGGTTGTCCTGTATGCCAAAAGACAAAGCTGGCTGAAGACCCATCAGACCACAGCCATGTTCCTTCTTTGTGGATGTCACTGAGTCCGATCCAGGTCCACGCCTCAGCAGGGTCAAAGTTCTTGATCAGGAATTTGACAAACTTCTGTTCCGGCAGACTGTGGATTGACACCAGGTTGGCTCCCTCTCCGACACAGTGGATCTCTGCATCAGCCCAGGTCATGTCTGAGGCGACGTACTTGTAGCAGCGGCCGTTGAAGCTGTACCAGAACAAGGGACAGCCGACCCTCTGTAGACTCATTTTATGGTCATCAGGAGGAGGCACAGCACCCAGAGCCAGACCAAACAAGAAGAGGAACAGAAGCATGTTGATGTCTGTCGCAGGAGCAGGATGAGGGTTGTTGTGTTGGAGTTGATCGAGACAGGCTGCTTTCTTATAGAGGCTTCAGAGAGGGTGTTGTCACTGTTGGCACAATATTATCATTAGTCGCTGAACACTTTCAGCAAACACAGTATCTCAACATAAGCCGGAATACGACCAAAAGCTCACCTGGAGGAGTCGCATTGAAGATATAATTAATATAAATAATTTCTATACGTTTTTATTTTTAATTTCCTCAAGACCCCCTCCAACTGTCAGGGTTTAAGCAAGAAGAGTAGCAGGGGATGGACCCAAACGCAGAGAGACACGGGATTAGAACAACATTTGACTGTGATTTTAATAAAACAAAAAATTGTCCAAAACAAAACTTGCAGAGCAGGAGAGTCCAAAAATGTGTTACAATAAAGAAATCCAAGGAAAGGGTAAAACCCCAAAAAGGTCATTAGAAAACAAACAAGAGGGATACATACATGAAAGTGCAGAGCAAGGCGCAAACCAGGGAACATACCATTAAATACCTCAGCAGAGCAGGTCACACAACAGATGAACCGACACTGACACAAGGGACACACAGGGTTTAAATACACTAGGGAGGTGCAGGTGATTAGACACAGGAGGATTCAATCAGGGGCGGGGCAGACAATCACTTTCTTTCTTTCTTTTTTGAGGTTTATTGGCGGTAGGCAAACAATGAATTGGTGCATTACCGCCACCAACTGGTATGGAGTGTGGATCAGGATGTCTAGTACTTATTTAAAAATTCAAAGAAAAGAAAAGAAAAAAGAAACAAAACATAACAAAACAAAAAACTAAAATATATATACAGGTGCTGGTCATATAATTAGAATATCATCAAAAAGTTGATTTATTTCACTAATTCCATTCAAAAAGTGAAACTTGTCTATTATATTCATTCATTACACACAGACTGATATATTTCAAATGTTTATTTCTTTTAATTTTGATGATTATAACTGACAACTAAGGAAAATCCCAAATTCAGTATCTCAGAAAATTAGAATATTGTGAAAAGGTTCAATATTGAAGACACCTGGTGCCACACTCTAATCAGCTAATTAACTCAAAACACCTGCAAAGGCCTTTAAATGGTCTCTCAGTCTAGTTCTGTAGGCTACACAATCATGGGGAAGACTGCTGACTTGACAGTTGTGCAAAAGTCGACCATTGACACCTTGCACAAGGAGGGCAAGACACAAAAGGTCATTGCAAAAGAGGCTGGCTGTTCACAGAGCTCTGTGTCCAAGTACATTAATAAAGAGGCGAAGGGAAGGAAAAGATGTGGTAGAAAAAAGTGTACAAGCAATAGGGATAACCGCGCCCTGGAGAGGATTGTGAAACAAAACCGATTCAAAAATGTGGGGGAGATTCAGAAAGAGTGGACTGCAGCTGGAGTCAGTGCTTCAAGAACCACTACGCACAGACGTATGCAAGACATGGGTTTCAGCTGTGGCATTCCTTGTGTCAAGCCACTCTTGAACAACAGACAGCGTCAGAAGCGTCTCGCCTGGGCTAAAGACAAAAAGGACTGGACTGCTGCTGAGTGGTCCAAAGTTATGTTCTCTGATGAAAGTAAATTTTGCATTTCCTTTGGAAATCAGGGTCCCAGAGTCTGGAGGAAGAGAGGAGAGACACACAATCCACGTTGCTTGAGGTCCAGTGTAAAGTTTCCACAGTCAGTGATGGTTTGGGGTGCCATGTCATCTGCTGGTGTTGGTCCACTGTGTTTTCTGAGGTCCAAGGTCAACGCAGCCGTATACCAGGAAGTTTTAGAGCACTTCATGCTTCCTGCTGCTGACCAACTTTATGGAGATGCAGATTTCATTTTCCAACAGGACTTGGCACCTGCACACAGTGCCAAAGCAACCAGTACCCGGTTTAAGGACCATGGTATCCCTGTTCTTAATTGGCCAGCAAACTCGCCTGACCTTAACCCCATAGAAAATCTATGGGGTATTGTGAAGAGGATGATGCGAAATGCCAGACCCAACAATGCAGAAGAGCTGAAGGCCACTATCAGAGCAACCTGGGCTCTCATAACACCTGAGCAGTGCCACAGACTGATCGACTCCATGCCACGCCGCATTGCTGCAGTAATTCAGGCAAAAGGAGCCCCAACTAAGTATTGAGTGCTGTACATCCTCATACTTTTCAGTTGGCCAAGATTTCTAAAAATCCTTTCTTTGTATTGGTCTTAAGTAATATTCTAATTTTCTGAGATACTGAATTTGGGATTTTCCTTAGTTGTCAGTTATAATCATCAAAATTAAAAGGAATAAACATTTGAAATATATCAGTCTGTGTGTAATGAATGAATATAATAGACAAGTTTCACTTTTTGAATGGAATTAGTGAAATAAATCAACTTTTTGATGATATTCTAATTATATGACCAGCACCTGTATATATTTTTTTACTATATTGATCCCGGAAGGGGAAATCTGTCTCTGCATTTGACCCATCCCTGTATATAGGGAGCAGTGGGCTGCCAATGACAGGCGCCCGGGGAGCCGTTAGGGGTTCAGAGTCTTGCTCAGGGACACTTCGACACGTGACACGTCCCAGTCAAGGATCGAACCGTTAACCGTTTACCAAACAGCCCTCTTAACCCAGTGAGCCACGGTATAATACTTGATAACACTCACTTCTTGACTTCTTTTGCAGAATATATCCACTATATCCAACCGTACCTTCATCTTGCCGAGGTCTCCAATCAGCTGCCCTCTTTCCTGCTCATATTTCTGACATTGCACAATAACATGTTCTATTGTTTCCTCTTGCCAACAATAGTCGCATTTTCCTGTTTACCTATGTTTTGAAGCATACTGTTTAGGCCAGTGTGTCCAAATCTAAGCCTGATATTACCGTTTCCTCTCTCCTGTTCCTTCCTGCACATCTCATTTCTCCCACTTTCCTCTGAACTCGGTAAAACCATCGTCCTTTCCCGTCTTCTTCCACCTTTCCTTCAACCTCTGTTTAATGATACTTTTTGTTTCTGATTTACTGAAGCTGACTGCAACATTAGTGCAGGTTTTTTTGTGGCCTCTTTTGCAGCTTTATCTGCCATTACATTTACTTTGACCCCAATATGTGCTGGTACCCATAGGAATATGACTGTTGTTAGGTTCAAGGAACCTCTAGACTGTGGGGAAACCTCATGTAATCCAGCCGCTTACACAAAGAGAACCGGTTTCAATTATAAACAAAGCATTTAATACATCTCATGCTTTACAGTTACACCGAATATGACCTGCTCACCCCAAAAAACGTTACCACCCACCCAGTGGTACAGGAGCAAGAGGCCGGAATTTCTTTATCCCCCGCCTTACATAGTTCAAAAAACCTCCCATAATGTCCGTAGTTCCTATTGGCTAAATCCAGTTGGCTCCTCCTCCTCGCAGGACCCTCGCACGGGTATGACCTGTAATTGCCTGTCTAGAAATCTATCTGTCCCTTACTCCCAACATACTATTCTTTACAGTTTAAAACATTCAATGACTGTCTTTTATGGCTTAACACTTCTATGGTAAACATTCTATATAAAGATAAGGATTTGCAACTTTTGGCAAAAACCTTCACAAGTTTCACAAGCATAGAGCTAAAGGTGCTACAAATTCTACTAAGATACACTTCTAACTACAAATCACTTGTAACTACAAATTCTAAAACACTTCTACAATTATGAATCTTCTAATTATGTATTCCAAGACACTTCTAATTATGATTTCTTATTTATGAATCATTAAACACTTCTATTATAATTTCCTAAAACATAGTTCTAAACCCAAATTTCCTACAACTCCCCCCTACTCCGCTGTTCACAGCGGATTAAATAATACCTTGGAAATCACAATCCCCCTCAGCAATTCGAGGTTGAGTTTACCTATCTAAACAATAGCAAACAACAGTTCAAGTATTTTTCATCATCCACCCCTAACTGATCACCCTACGCTTGCCTCTCTACACACAATAACAGTCGATTCCGGTTGAAGTCCTCTGGTGTCCAGGTGGTGGGGCTGTAGATGGTGGAGGTGGGAATGGTCCTGCATCGAGTCTCCAGGCTCCATCCTGAGGGCTAGAGAAAAATTTCTGAGAAGCCTTGTCTGCTCTTTTTACACTTGACAAAATTACATTTCTTAATTATTGCACCCTGAAATCCCATTATAACCCAATAAAACAAAAACAATCCTCAAAATAATCAAACAAAACAATCAGTCTATTTTCCAAATTTCCAGTATCTCACCGGATGTGTTTAGAAGTCCATCTGGGCCTAATCAGGTCCTTCAGGATCTCAGTGAAGATGTTCAGGAGCTGCTTGTGAAGTCCTGCTATGGCATCGATGGTGGCCTCAACTGAACAGTGGCCATCAGAAGTCGACACGTAACTGATTGCCCCTCCTACCAGTCGGTGACTGGATTATCGACACCAGAGTTCTCTGCTAGCTCTTGGCTGAGCGTCGTCAATCCGGCCAGCGCCTTGGTCACCGACCCATCAGAAACTGTGTTATTTGGAACGAAAGTACCACAGGCGGATCCAAACTCCGCCCCTCTCAGCTAAAATCATATCTAATGCTATTCTGCAAGGTCATTAAACTAGTCTTCGCTAGCTGTGCATGCAGTCCTGATATGGCGTCCCTGGTGAAGTTTACAAAACGCTGTTGATTATAGTAAATGTAATTGATCCAATTGACATTTTTATTGAATGACACCCTTCGAGAGAAAACAGATTCTAAACCTGCAGCTATTTGATTGCTGGCTTTAAATTCATTAGACACCCCCCTTGGTACCCCTATGTCATCTATGTATCTTGGCTATAAAATGAACCTCCCATGGTCCAGTCCCCCCTATTGGTCAGTACCACTTACACCTGTGGACCCCATCCACAGCCAGCTGCCTGGTGATACAATAGGCAACTGCTTTCTCCTGTCAGCGGATGCCTCTGTGTTCTCCACCTGTGAAAACAAAACTTGACTCATGTTAGTTAGCGCCCTTGTATATTCTATTGGTCGGCACCGCCCCATGGTCCTGGTGGCAGCATGGGCATCTGTCGCTGTGGGGGTCTCATGAAGGGAGGTGGTCCTGCCAGACCTGGTCTTGAGTACTGCTGATGTGGTGGGTATGGAGCCCATTGTGGTGGTGTTCTGGACTGTCTTCCGCTTCTTTCATGTGGGCAATCTCTCACCCAATGACCTTCACTTCCGCACACATGGCACTCCCCTCTACCTACAGGTCTTCCATACCCCCTTTCTGCCGAATTTAATGTAAACATTATGCAGCCTAGGAGTATTCAATAAACTCTCAACTGAACATTTTTACCATAACAGTTAACGTGACTTACAAACAGTTTATTGCACCGTCCAACCTTGAAACGTATCTCAACACTGCTAGAACGCAGACTAGACACACGTATTATTGGACTTATTGTCCTGTTTTATTCAACCTTAAGTCCTCTGGTTTAACACGCTATTTAACTTTACCAGACCCGAAGATATTCATGAAAACCCACGGGAGTTTGACTCGACCAGTTAAGGCATCACTACTTCAGTCCGCCCAGCTCCACTAAATGCTTGTTATTCTACTTCTCTTAATTGCCCACACGATGTCTATTTTAATACACGGCAAAGGTCCGACGAGTGGGTCCCCGAGCGTCGGTGTCCCATGTAACAATGGATCCCCGGCCTCAGAAGCTAACCACCGCTAGCCTTAGCACTCCTAAACAGTAAGCCGATTTCGACCCGGGAATGCGAAAACCGGACCACTAAAAGCCGCCACTTAAAGACTCTCCCGGCCACACATCTCCAGTTACGCCGATCCCAACAAACTGTTTTTAAACAGTTAGCCTGCTGACCCAGTAGTACACAAGCTAGGCCAGAGAGACTCCCAGTCCGTGCACACTAGTACCGCCGAGCAGACTAACCACTTTTTAATTCCAATGTGGCAATTTTCCTTTTTATTACAGTGCTCGTAATATTAACCCTTAATCACAGCACTCGTAATATTCACCCTTATAGTCAGTACCCTTAATTCATTCTGCAGTATGTTTCACAATGTCAATATACATTACTCAGTTTGGAAATGTTACCCATAGCATCAACACATGCTACTTAGCGTCATGCGTCTCCCCTCGTGGTCAGCCTCTGGGCACAAATCACGGCCATTTCCGGCTAAAATTCCTATTTCTACCTAAACAGATTTCATTAAACGGCTCTGCGTACCTTTTGTTCGTGGCCACTCCAAAAATTTCCGTGATTCATGACCACAAGCTTGCACGAAACCAGTCGAAGAGGTCCTGCCGCGGTCGCCATGTTGTTAGGTTCAAGGAACCTCTAGACTGTGGGGAAACCTCATGTAATCCAGCCGCTTACACAAAGAGAACCGGTTTCAATTATAAACAAAGCATTTAATACATCTCATGCTTTACAGTTACACCGAATATGACCTGCTCACCCCAAAAAACGTTACCACCCACCCATTGGTACAGGAGCAAGAGGCCGGAATTTCTTTATCCCCCGCCTTACATAGTTCAAAAAACCTCCCATAATGTCCGTAGTTCCTATTGGCTAAATCCAGTTGGCTCCTCCTCCTCGCAGGACCCTCGCACGGGTATGACCTGTAATTGCCTGTCTAGAAATCTATCTGTCCCTTACTCCCAACATACTATTCTTTACAGTTTAAAACATTCAATGACTGTCTTTTATGGCTTAACACTTCTATGGTAAACATTCTATATAAAGATAAAGATTTGCAACTTTTGGCAAAAACCTTCACAAGTTTCACAAGCATAGAGCTAAAGGTGCTACAAATTCTACTAAGATACACTTCTAACTACAAATCACTTGTAACTACAAATTCTAAAACACTTCTACAATTATGAATCTTCTAATTATGTATTCCAAGACACTTCTAATTATGATTTCTTATTTATGAATCATTAAACACTTCTATTATAATTTCCTAAAACATAGTTCTAAACCCAAATTTCCTACACTGTCGGACCCATCATTTGAATTCTGTTTGTTTGTTGTAGTTCTATAAGGATGTCTGGTCTACTTTCTGAATGGCTGTTCCATCAGCTAGCTAATGAACTTGAATCTGAACAAATGATTGCCCTCAATGGTCTTGTGTCCTCTATCCACTGTAGTGCTAACATTATTGCCAGCATTTCCCCTGTGTACACCGATACTCCCTCAGTGATCATTTTACCTATTTTAAGGACATTCTATTCTGTGGTAAAGAAAGAAAATGCAGTGATCCCTAAACAAACCACTGATCTATGCTGCAGGACTCAATGATGCATTTCTTACTGAGAAATATATAGAATCATAACAGTAAACTGTAGAATCATCATCTATTCGAACAGAAATACAGTCTAATGAGAAATGGGCATGAGGAGCATTTGGATAAATATTAACCTGAAATCCAAAATGAAAAGACGAGCAATAAATATTCATCAATAGTTGTTGAACTCTGCACCTTCGGGAGACCTCTGGTTTTCGTTTTTCTATAGAGTTATTGATGGAATAATGCTTATAAAGATTATCCTAGTATCAAACAATGGGCCGGAGCTAAAACAGAAACTTTATAGACGTATCCCTCCATGACACAGGCACTTAGCTCAATGGACAAGTGATTGATCATAGATCAAGGAAGCAGTTGTCATTCCCTTTGATTTTTGCCCTGAGATTTACTTTGGAGGAAAGCTCTAAACTCTTGATACCACCAAGACATTCACCATCAAACAATCCCTTGTATTCATGATTGAGTTATAAGAAAAGGATCTTTTCTACCCATATTGTCAGTTAGATTCCTATTTTGCTAAATGAGGAAGGAACAATAAAACAAATGTATTCCAAATGTTTATACACATTTCCTTTGACCCACCATTTAAATGACCCGTGTTAGTGTCAAACATGAGAAGGAAGATTAATGAAAATACTTCTGTGCAATCTTCTGCATCTTTATTGTTCAGGCTTTATGCATAATAACAGAGGAACAGGTGGAAAGTCAGAGTTCAATCAAACATAACCTTTTTAGTTACTAAGGACAAGTTGTGCGAGATGCACAAACAAATTGTAATCTATGAGAACATGGTAAATCATTCCATTTAATTTCTCTGCCAAAGTTTGTGTGAACACAGTCCTCACGTCCTTTAAAGTTGGTTGGTTGTCCTGTATGCCAAAAGACAAAGCTGGCTGAAGACCCATCAGACCACATCCATGTTCCTTCTTTGTGGATGTCACTGAGTCCGATCCAGGTCCACGCCTCAGCAGGGTCAAAGTTCTTGATCAGGAATTTGACAAACTTCTGTTCCGGCAGACTGTGGATTGACACCAGGTTGGCTCCCTCTCCGACACAGTGGATCTCTGCATCAGCCCAGGTCATGTCTGAGGCGACGTACTTGTAGCAGCGGCCGTTGAAGCTGTACCAGAACAAGGGACAGCCGACCCTCTGTAGACTCATTTTATGGTCATCAGGAGGAGGCACAGCACCCAGAGCCAGACCAAACAAGAAGAGGAACAGAAGCATGTTGATGTCTGTCGCAGGAGCAGGATGAGGGTTGTTGTTGATCGAGACAGGCTGCTTTCTTATAGAGGCTTCAGAGAGGGTGTTGTCACTGTTGGCACAATATTATCATTAGTCGCTGAACACTTTCAGCAAACACAGTATCTCAACATAAGCCGGAATACGACCAAAAGCTCACCTGGAGGAGTCGCATTGAAGATATAATTAATGTAAATAATTTCTATAAGTTTTTATTTTTAATTTCCTCAAGACCCCCTCCAACTGTCAGGGTTTAAGCAAGAAGAGTAGCAGGGGATGGACCCAAACGCAGAGAGACACGGGATTAGAACAACATTTGACTGTGATTTTAATAAAACAAAAAAATTGTCCAAAACAAAACTTGCAGAGCAGGAGAGTCCAAAAATGTGTTACAATAAAGAAATCCAAGGAAAGGGTAAAACCCCAAAAAGGTAATTAGAAAACAAACAAGAGGGATACATACATGAAAGTGCAGAGCAAGGCCCAAACCAGGGAACATACCATTAAATACCTCAGCAGAGCAGGTCACACAACAGATGAACCGACACTGACACAAGGGACACACAGGGTTTAAATACACTAGGGAGGTGCAGGTGATTAGACACAGGAGGATTCAATCAGGGGCGGGGCAGACAATCACTTTCTTTCTTTCTTTTTTGAGGTTTATTGGCGGTAGGCAAACAATGAATTGGTGCATTACCGCCACCAACTGGTATGGAGTGTGGATCAGGATGTCTAGTACTTATTTAAAAATTCAAAGAAAAGAAAAGAAAAAAGAAACAAAACAAAACATAACAAAACAAAAAACTAAAATATATATCATATTTTCTTAATAATATTAATTCATCTAAGATATTGAAATAATACTTGATAACACTCACTTCTTGAGTTCTTTTGCAGAATCAGAATCAGAATCAGAATCTGCTTAATTGGCCATGTATGCGTGCGCATACATGGAATTTGCCTCCGGTTACACATTACCCTCATCGTACATACACACACATGAAATATATACAATAAACAAGAGAAATATAAGAAAAAACAAGGACATTTAACAGCTATATACAATATAAGTATAAATATATCCCAAAATATATATATATATATATATGTATAATACAATAGTGCAAACAGAGGTAGTAGTGCAATATTACTTATTTATTCTTCATCAGAGTGACGGCCAGCGGAAAGAAGCTGTTCATGTGTCTCGTGGTTTTGGCGTACAGAGCCCTGTAGAGCCTACCAGAGGGGAGGAGTTGGAACAGCTTGTGTCCAGGGTGTGATGGGTCTGCAGTGATCTTTCCAGCCCGTTTCCTGACTCTGGAGGTGTACAAGTCCAGGATGGAGGGCAGGCTGGAACCAATGATTCTCTCTGCAGACCTGACAATCCGTTGCAGTCTGTTCCTGTCCTGATTGGTGGCCGATCCAAACCACACAGTAATAGAGGAACAGAGAACAGACTGGATGATGGCTGAGTAAAACAGGATCAGCAGCTCCTGAGGCAGGTTGAACTTCCTGAGCTGTCGCAGGAAGTACAACCTCTGCTGGGCCTTTTTCCTGATGGTGTTGATGTTGGGAGCCCACTTCAGGTCCTGGGAGATTGTGGATCCCAGAAACTTGAAGGTGTCCACAGCGGACACAGTGCTGTTGAGTATGGTGACCCCCTCACCATACTCAACAGTGTTGGGGGGCTCCTCCTGAAGTCCACTGTCATCTCCACAGTTTTGAGCTTGTTTAGCTCCAGGTTGTTCTGATCACACCAAAGGAAAAGCTGTTCAACCTCCCGTCTGTACGCAGACTCATCACCGTCCCTGATGAGGCAGATGACCGTTGTGTCGTCTGCGAACTTCAGGAGTTTAACAGACGGGTCCTCTGAGGTGCAGTCATTGGTGTAGAGGGAGAAGAGCAGTGGGGAGAGCACACACCCCTGGGGGGCGCCAGTGCTGATAGTCCGGGTGCTGGATGTGATTTTTCCCAGCCTCACCTGCTGCGTCCTGTCAGTCAGGAAGTTTGTGATCCACTGACAGGTGGAGGCTGGCACAGTGAGCTGGGAGAGTTTGGGTTGGAGTATTGCCGGGATGATGGTGTTGAACGCAGAGCTGAAGTCCACAAACAGAACCCTTGCATATGTCCCTGGGGAGTCGAGGTGTTGCAGCATGTGGTGCAGTCCCATACTGACTGCATCATCCACCGACCTGTTTGCACGGTAGGCAAACTGCAGGGGGTCCAGCAGGGGTCCTGTGATGTCCTTCAGATGGGTCAACACCAGTTTGTCAAAGGATTTCATGACCATAGACGTCAGGGCGACGGGCCTGTAGTCATTTAATCCTGTGATGGAGGATTTCTTGGGAACCGGGATGATCGTGGAGCGTTTGAAGCATGAGGGGACTTCACACAGCTCCAGTGATCGGTTGAAGATCTGCGTGAAGATGGGGGCCAGCTGGTCAGCACAGACTTTCAGGCAGGAGGGGGACACACCGTCTGGGCCTGGTGCCTTCCTGATCTTCTGTCTGTGGAAGAGACAACCCACATCCTCTTCGCAGATCCTCAGTGCCGGTGGGGGGTCGGTTGGGAGAGGTGAGGAGGAGGCAGGGGGTGTAGATGGTTGCTTGATGATGATGGGGCAGGTGGGGGGGGTGAAAGTGGGCTTATCAAACCTGCAGTAAAAAACATTCAGGTCGTCAGCCAGTTGGTGATTGGCCTCAGTGGGGTGGGTTGGGGGGGGATGGTCTCCTGTAGTTGGTGAGTACTTCCAGGCCTCTCCAAACTGACGAGGGGTCGTTGGCTGAAAAGTTTTTCTCCAGCTTTTCAGTGTAGCTCCTCTTTGCTACCTTGATCTCCCTCGTCAATGTGTTTCTGGCCTGGTAAAGGATCCTGTCCCCACTCATGTAGGCCTCCTCCTTGGCCCGACGAAGCTGCCTGAGTTTTTCAGTAAACCGGGGTTTATTGTTGTTGAATGTGCAGAAGGTTTTTTTCGCCACACACATGTCCTCACAAAAACTGATGTATGATGTCAGTGTCAGTGAGCCCATCCAGGTCTGTAGCAGCAGCCTCGAAAACACGCCAATTAGTGCAGGCAAAGCAGGACTGTAGCTCCAGGTTCACCTTGTTGGTCCATCTCCTCATAGTCTTGACCACAGGCTGTGTCGATTTTAATTTCTGCCTGTAGGTCGGGAGAAGATGGACCGGACAATGATCAGAGAGTCCCAAAGCTGCACGGGGGTACTGAGCGATATGCATCCTTTATGACAGTGTAGCAGTGGTCCAGTGTGTTTTTGTCCCTGGTGCTACACTTAATATGCTGTCTGTATTTAGGCAGTTCTTTGCTCTGTTGAAGTCCAAGAACAATGAGCAAGGAGTCTGGGTGTTTGTGCTCCATGTTGTTGAGACGTTCACCATCAAACAATCCCTTGTATTCGTGATTGAGTTATAAGAAACGGATCTTTCCTACCCATAATTGTCAGTTAGATTCCCATTTTGCTAAATGAGATAAAAAAAATTCATAAATATTTCCTTTTACCCACCATTTAAATGACCTGCGTTAGTGTCAAACATGAATGAAGATTAATGAAAATACTTCTGTGCAATCTTCTGCATCTTTATTGTTCAGGCTTTATGCATAATAACAGAGGAACAGGTGGAAAGTCAGAGTTCAATCAAACATAACCTTTTTAGTTACTAAGGACAAGTTGTGCGAGATGCACAAACAAATTGTAATCTATGAGAACATGGTAAATCATTCCATTTAATTTCTCTGCCAAAGTTTGTGTGAACACAGTCCTCACGTCCTTTAAAGTTGGTTGGTTGTCCTGTATGCCAAAAGACAAAGCTGGCTGAAGACCCATCAGACCACATCCATGTTCCTTCTTTGTGGATGTCACTGAGTCCGATCCAGGTCCACGCCTCAGCAGGGTCAAAGTTCTTGATCAGGAATTTGACAAACTTCTGTTCCGGCAGACTGTGGATTGACACCAGGTTGGCTCCCTCTCCGACACAGTGGATCTCTGCATCAGCCCAGGTCATGTCTGAGGCGACGTACTTGTAGCAGCGGCCGTTGAAGCTGTACCAGAACAAGGGACAGCCGACCCTCTGTAGACTCATTTTATGGTCATCAGGAGGAGGCACAGCACCCAGAGCCAGACCAAACAAGAAGAGGAACAGAAGCATGTTGATGTCTGTCGCAGGAGCAGGATGAGGGTTGTTGTTGATCGAGACAGGCTGCTTTCTTATAGAGGCTTCAGAGAGGGTGTTGTCACTGTTGGCACAATATTATCATTAGTCGCTGAACACTTTCAGCAAACACAGTATCTCAACATAAGCCGGAATACGACCAAAAGCTCACCTGGAGGAGTCGCATTGAAGATATAATTAATGTAAATAATTTCTATAAGTTTTTATTTTTAATTTCCTCAAGACCCCCTCCAACTGTCAGGGTTTAAGCAAGAAGAGTAGCAGGGGATGGACCCAAACGCAGAGAGACACGGGATTAGAACAACATTTGACTGTGATTTTAATAAAACAAAAAAATTGTCCAAAACAAAACTTGCAGAGCAGGAGAGTCCAAAAATGTGTTACAATAAAGAAATCCAAGGAAAGGGTAAAACCCCAAAAAGGTAATTAGAAAACAAACAAGAGGGATACATACATGAAAGTGCAGAGCAAGGCCCAAACCAGGGAACATACCATTAAATACCTCAGCAGAGCAGGTCACACAACAGATGAACCGACACTGACACAAGGGACACACAGGGTTTAAATACACTAGGGAGGTGCAGGTGATTAGACACAGGAGGATTCAATCAGGGGCGGGGCAGACAATCACTTTCTTTCTTTCTTTTTTGAGGTTTATTGGCGGTAGGCAAACAATGAATTGGTGCATTACCGCCACCAACTGGTATGGAGTGTGGATCAGGATGTCTAGTACTTATTTAAAAATTCAAAGAAAAGAAAAGAAAAAAGAAACAAAACAAAACATAACAAAACAAAAAACTAAAATATATATCATATTTTCTTAATAATATTAATTCATCTAAGATATTGAAATAATACTTGATAACACTCACTTCTTGAGTTCTTTTGCAGAATCAGAATCAGAATCAGAATCTGCTTAATTGGCCATGTATGCGTGCGCATACATGGAATTTGCCTCCGGTTACACATTACCCTCATCGTACATACACACACATGAAATATATACAATAAACAAGAGAAATATAAGAAAAAACAAGGACATTTAACAGCTATATACAATATAAGTATAAATATATCCCAAAATATATATATATATATATATGTATAATACAATAGTGCAAACAGAGGTAGTAGTGCAATATTACTTATTTATTCTTCATCAGAGTGACGGCCAGCGGAAAGAAGCTGTTCATGTGTCTCGTGGTTTTGGCGTACAGAGCCCTGTAGAGCCTACCAGAGGGGAGGAGTTGGAACAGCTTGTGTCCAGGGTGTGATGGGTCTGCAGTGATCTTTCCAGCCCGTTTCCTGACTCTGGAGGTGTACAAGTCCAGGATGGAGGGCAGGCTGGAACCAATGATTCTCTCTGCAGACCTGACAATCCGTTGCAGTCTGTTCCTGTCCTGATTGGTGGCCGATCCAAACCACACAGTAATAGAGGAACAGAGAACAGACTGGATGATGGCTGAGTAAAACAGGATCAGCAGCTCCTGAGGCAGGTTGAACTTCCTGAGCTGTCGCAGGAAGTACAACCTCTGCTGGGCCTTTTTCCTGATGGTGTTGATGTTGGGAGCCCACTTCAGGTCCTGGGAGATTGTGGATCCCAGAAACTTGAAGGTGTCCACAGCGGACACAGTGCTGTTGAGTATGGTGACCCCCTCACCATACTCAACAGTGTTGGGGGGCTCCTCCTGAAGTCCACTGTCATCTCCACAGTTTTGAGCTTGTTTAGCTCCAGGTTGTTCTGATCACACCAAAGGAAAAGCTGTTCAACCTCCCGTCTGTACGCAGACTCATCACCGTCCCTGATGAGGCAGATGACCGTTGTGTCGTCTGCGAACTTCAGGAGTTTAACAGACGGGTCCTCTGAGGTGCAGTCATTGGTGTAGAGGGAGAAGAGCAGTGGGGAGAGCACACACCCCTGGGGGGCGCCAGTGCTGATAGTCCGGGTGCTGGATGTGATTTTTCCCAGCCTCACCTGCTGCGTCCTGTCAGTCAGGAAGTTTGTGATCCACTGACAGGTGGAGGCTGGCACAGTGAGCTGGGAGAGTTTGGGTTGGAGTATTGCCGGGATGATGGTGTTGAACGCAGAGCTGAAGTCCACAAACAGAACCCTTGCATATGTCCCTGGGGAGTCGAGGTGTTGCAGCATGTGGTGCAGTCCCATACTGACTGCATCATCCACCGACCTGTTTGCACGGTAGGCAAACTGCAGGGGGTCCAGCAGGGGTCCTGTGATGTCCTTCAGATGGGTCAACACCAGTTTGTCAAAGGATTTCATGACCATAGACGTCAGGGCGACGGGCCTGTAGTCATTTAATCCTGTGATGGAGGATTTCTTGGGAACCGGGATGATCGTGGAGCGTTTGAAGCATGAGGGGACTTCACACAGCTCCAGTGATCGGTTGAAGATCTGCGTGAAGATGGGGGCCAGCTGGTCAGCACAGACTTTCAGGCAGGAGGGGGACACACCGTCTGGGCCTGGTGCCTTCCTGATCTTCTGTCTGTGGAAGAGACAACCCACATCCTCTTCGCAGATCCTCAGTGCCGGTGGGGGGTCGGTTGGGAGAGGTGAGGAGGAGGCAGGGGGTGTAGATGGTTGCTTGATGATGATGGGGCAGGTGGGGGGGGTGAAAGTGGGCTTATCAAACCTGCAGTAAAAAACATTCAGGTCGTCAGCCAGTTGGTGATTGGCCTCAGTGGGGTGGGTTGGGGGGGGATGGTCTCCTGTAGTTGGTGAGTACTTCCAGGCCTCTCCAAACTGACGAGGGGTCGTTGGCTGAAAAGTTTTTCTCCAGCTTTTCAGTGTAGCTCCTCTTTGCTACCTTGATCTCCCTCGTCAATGTGTTTCTGGCCTGGTAAAGGATCCTGTCCCCACTCATGTAGGCCTCCTCCTTGGCCCGACGAAGCTGCCTGAGTTTTTCAGTAAACCGGGGTTTATTGTTGTTGAATGTGCAGAAGGTTTTTTTCGCCACACACATGTCCTCACAAAAACTGATGTATGATGTCAGTGTCAGTGAGCCCATCCAGGTCTGTAGCAGCAGCCTCGAAAACACGCCAATTAGTGCAGGCAAAGCAGGACTGTAGCTCCAGGTTCACCTTGTTGGTCCATCTCCTCATAGTCTTGACCACAGGCTTTGTCGATTTTAATTTCTGCCTGTAGGTCGGGAGAAGATGGACCGGACAATGATCAGAGAGTCCCAAAGCTGCACGGGGGTACTGAGCGATATGCATCCTTTATGACAGTGTAGCAGTGGTCCAGTGTGTTTTTGTCCCTGGTGCTACACTTAATATGCTGTCTGTATTTAGGCAGTTCTTTGCTCTGTTGAAGTCCAAGAACAATGAGCAAGGAGTCTGGGTGTTTGTGCTCCATGTTGTTGAGACGTTCACCATCAAACAATCCCTTGTATTCGTGATTGAGTTATAAGAAACGGATCTTTCCTACCCATAATTGTCAGTTAGATTCCCATTTTGCTAAATGAGATAAAAAAAATTCATAAATATTTCCTTTTACCCACCATTTAAATGACCTGCGTTAGTGTCAAACATGAATGAAGATTAATGAAAATACTTCTGTGCAATCTTCTGCATCTTTATTGTTCAGGCTTTATGCATAATAACAGAGGAACAGGTGGAAAGTCAGAGTTCAATCAAACATAACCTTTTTAGTTACTAAGGACAAGTTGTGCGAGATGCACAAACAAATTGTAATCTATGAGAACATGGTAAATCATTCCATTTAATTTCTCTGCCAAAGTTTGTGTGAACACAGTCCTCACGTCCTTTAAAGTTGGTTGGTTGTCCTGTATGCCAAAAGACAAAGCTGGCTGAAGACCCATCAGACCACAGCCATGTTCCTTCTTTGTGGATGTCACTGAGTCCGATCCAGGTCCACGCCTCAGCAGGGTCAAAGTTCTTGATCAGGAATTTGACAAACTTCTGTTCCGGCAGACTGTGGATTGACACCAGGTTGGCTCCCTCTCCGACACAGTGGATCTCTGCATCAGCCCAGGTCATGTCTGAGGCGACGTACTTGTAGCAGCGGCCGTTGAAGCTGTACCAGAACAAGGGACAGCCGACCCTCTGTAGACTCATTTTATGGTCATCAGGAGGAGGCACAGCACCCAGAGCCAGACCAAACAAGAAGAGGAACAGAAGCATGTTGATGTCTGTCGCAGGAGCAGGATGAGGGTTGTTGTGTTGGAGTTGATCGAGACAGGCTGCTTTCTTATAGAGGCTTCAGAGAGGGTGTTGTCACTGTTGGCACAATATTATCATTAGTCGCTGAACACTTTCAGCAAACACAGTATCTCAACATAAGCCGGAATACGACCAAAAGCTCACCTGGAGGAGTCGCATTGAAGATATAATTAATATAAATAATTTCTATACGTTTTTATTTTTAATTTCCTCAAGACCCCCTCCAACTGTCAGGGTTTAAGCAAGAAGAGTAGCAGGGGATGGACCCAAACGCAGAGAGACACGGGATTAGAACAACATTTGACTGTGATTTTAATAAAACAAAAAATTGTCCAAAACAAAACTTGCAGAGCAGGAGAGTCCAAAAATGTGTTACAATAAAGAAATCCAAGGAAAGGGTAAAACCCCAAAAAGGTCATTAGAAAACAAACAAGAGGGATACATACATGAAAGTGCAGAGCAAGGCGCAAACCAGGGAACATACCATTAAATACCTCAGCAGAGCAGGTCACACAACAGATGAACCGACACTGACACAAGGGACACACAGGGTTTAAATACACTAGGGAGGTGCAGGTGATTAGACACAGGAGGATTCAATCAGGGGCGGGGCAGACAATCACTTTCTTTCTTTCTTTTTTGAGGTTTATTGGCGGTAGGCAAACAATGAATTGGTGCATTACCGCCACCAACTGGTATGGAGTGTGGATCAGGATGTCTAGTACTTATTTAAAAATTCAAAGAAAAGAAAAGAAAAAAGAAACAAAACATAACAAAACAAAAAACTAAAATATATATACAGGTGCTGGTCATATAATTAGAATATCATCAAAAAGTTGATTTATTTCACTAATTCCATTCAAAAAGTGAAACTTGTCTATTATATTCATTCATTACACACAGACTGATATATTTCAAATGTTTATTTCTTTTAATTTTGATGATTATAACTGACAACTAAGGAAAATCCCAAATTCAGTATCTCAGAAAATTAGAATATTGTGAAAAGGTTCAATATTGAAGACACCTGGTGCCACACTCTAATCAGCTAATTAACTCAAAACACCTGCAAAGGCCTTTAAATGGTCTCTCAGTCTAGTTCTGTAGGCTACACAATCATGGGGAAGACTGCTGACTTGACAGTTGTGCAAAAGTCGACCATTGACACCTTGCACAAGGAGGGCAAGACACAAAAGGTCATTGCAAAAGAGGCTGGCTGTTCACAGAGCTCTGTGTCCAAGTACATTAATAAAGAGGCGAAGGGAAGGAAAAGATGTGGTAGAAAAAAGTGTACAAGCAATAGGGATAACCGCGCCCTGGAGAGGATTGTGAAACAAAACCGATTCAAAAATGTGGGGGAGATTCAGAAAGAGTGGACTGCAGCTGGAGTCAGTGCTTCAAGAACCACTACGCACAGACGTATGCAAGACATGGGTTTCAGCTGTGGCATTCCTTGTGTCAAGCCACTCTTGAACAACAGACAGCGTCAGAAGCGTCTCGCCTGGGCTAAAGACAAAAAGGACTGGACTGCTGCTGAGTGGTCCAAAGTTATGTTCTCTGATGAAAGTAAATTTTGCATTTCCTTTGGAAATCAGGGTCCCAGAGTCTGGAGGAAGAGAGGAGAGACACACAATCCACGTTGCATGAGGTCCAGTGTAAAGTTTCCACAGTCAGTGATGGTTTGGGGTGCCATGTCATCTGCTGGTGTTGGTCCACTGTGTTTTCTGAGGTCCAAGGTCAACGCAGCCGTATACCAGGAAGTTTTAGAGCACTTCATGCTTCCTGCTGCTGACCAACTTTATGGAGATGCAGATTTCATTTTCCAACAGGACTTGGCACCTGCACACAGTGCCAAAGCAACCAGTACCCGGTTTAAGGACCATGGTATCCCTGTTCTTAATTGGCCAGCAAACTCGCCTGACCTTAACCCCATAGAAAATCTATGGGGTATTGTGAAGAGGATGATGCGAAATGCCAGACCCAACAATGCAGAAGAGCTGAAGGCCACTATCAGAGCAACCTGGGCTCTCATAACACCTGAGCAGTGCCACAGACTGATCGACTCCATGCCACGCCGCATTGCTGCAGTAATTCAGGCAAAAGGAGCCCCAACTAAGTATTGAGTGCTGTACATCCTCATACTTTTCAGTTGGCCAAGATTTCTAAAAATCCTTTCTTTGTATTGGTCTTAAGTAATATTCTAATTTTCTGAGATACTGAATTTGGGATTTTCCTTAGTTGTCAGTTATAATCATCAAAATTAAAAGGAATAAACATTTGAAATATATCAGTCTGTGTGTAATGAATGAATATAATAGACAAGTTTCACTTTTTGAATGGAATTAGTGAAATAAATCAACTTTTTGATGATATTCTAATTATATGACCAGCACCTGTATATATATTTTTACTATATTGATCCCGGAAGGGGAAATCTGTCTCTGCATTTGACCCATCCCTGTATATAGGGAGCAGTGGGCTGCCAATGACAGGCGCCCGGGGAGCCGTTAGGGGTTCAGAGTCTTGCTCAGGGACACTTCGACACGTGACACGTCCCAGTCAAGGATCGAACCGTTAACCGTTTACCAAACAGCCCTCTTAACCCAGTGAGCCACGGTATAATACTTGATAACACTCACTTCTTGACTTCTTTTGCAGAATATATCCACTATATCCAACCGTACCTTCATCTTGCCGAGGTCTCCAATCAGCTGCCCTCTTTCCTGCTCATATTTCTGACATTGCACAATAACATGTTCTATTGTTTCCTCTTGCCAACAATAGTCGCATTTTCCTGTTTACCTATTTTTTGAAGCATACTGTTTAGGCCAGTGTGTCCAAATCTAAGCCTGATATTACCGTTTCCTCTCTCCTGTTCCTTCCTGCACATCTCATTTCTCCCACTTTCCTCTGAACTCGGTAAAACCATCGTCCTTTCCCGTCTTCTTCCACCTTTCCTTCAACCTCTGTTTAATGATACTTTTTGTTTCTGATTTACTGAAGCTGACTGCAACATTAGTGCAGGTTTTTTTGTGGCCTCTTTTGCAGCTTTATCTGCCATTACATTTACTTTGACCCCAATATGTGCTGGTACCCATAGGAATATGACTGTCGGACCCATCATTTGAATTCTGTTTGTTTGTTGTAGTTCTATAAGGATGTCTGGTCTACTTTCTGAATGGCTGTTCCATCAGCTGGCTAATGAACTTGAATCTGAACAAATGATTGCCCTCAATGGTCTTGTGTCCTCTATCCACTGTAGTGCTAACATTATTGCCAGCATTTCCCCTGTGTACACCGATACTCCCTCAGTGATCATTTTACCTATTTTAAGGACATTCTATTCTGTGGTAAAGAAAGAAAATGCAGTGATCCCTAAACAAACCACTGATCTATGCTGCAGGACTCAATGATGCATTTCTTACTGAGAAATATATAGAATCATAACAGTAAACTGTAGAATTATCATCTATTCGAACAGAAATACAGTCTAATGAGAAATGGGCATGAGGAGCATTTGGATAAATATTAACCTGAAATCCAAAATGAAAAGACGAGCAATAAATATTCATCAATAGTTGTTGAACTCTGCACCTTCGGGAGACCTCTGGTGTTCGTTTTTCTATAGAGTTATTGATGGAATAATGCTTATAAAGATTATCCTAGTATCAAACAATGGGCCGGAGCTAAAACAGAAACTTTATAGACGTATCCCTCCATGACACAGGCACTTAGCTCAATGGACAAGTGATTGATCATAGATCAAGAAAGCAGTTGTCATTCCCTTTGATTTTTGCCCTGAGATTTACTTTGGAGGAAAGCTCTAAACTCTTGATACCACCAAGACGTTCACCATCAAACAATCCCTTGTATTCATGATTGAGTTATAAGAAAAGGATCTTTTCTACCCATATTGTCAGTTAGATTCCTATTTTGCTAAATGAGGAAGGAACAATAAAACAAATGTATTCCAAATGTTTATACATATTTCCTTTGACCCACCATTTAAATGACCCGTGTTAGTGTCAAACATGAGAAGGAAGATTAATGAAAATACTTCTGTGCAATCTTCTGCATCTTTATTGTTCAGGCTTTATGCATAATAACAGAGGAACAGGTGGAAAGTCAGAGTTCAATCAAACATAACCTTTTTAGTTACTAAGGACAAGTTGTGCGAGATGCACAAACAAATTGTAATCTATGAGAACATGGTAAATCATTCCATTTAATTTCTCTGCCAAAGTTTGTGTGAACACAGTCCTCACGTCCTTTAAAGTTGGTTGGTTGTCCTGTATGCCAAAAGACAAAGCTGGCTGAAGACCCATCAGACCACATCCATGTTCCTTCTTTGTGGATGTCACTGAGTCCGATCCAGGTCCACGCCTCAGCAGGGTCAAAGTTCTTGATCAGGAATTTGACAAACTTCTGTTCCGGCAGACTGTGGATTGACACCAGGTTGGCTCCCTCTCCGACACAGTGGATCTCTGCATCAGCCCAGGTCATGTCTGAGGCGACGTACTTGTAGCAGCGGCCGTTGAAGCTGTACCAGAACAAGGGACAGCCGACCCTCTGTAGACTCATTTTATGGTCATCAGGAGGAGGCACAGCACCCAGAGCCAGACCAAACAAGAAGAGGAACAGAAGCATGTTGATGTCTGTCGCAGGAGCAGGATGAGGGTTGTTGTGTTGGAGTTGATCGAGACAGGCTGCTTTCTTATAGAGGCTTCAGAGAGGGTGTTGTCACTGTTGGCACAATATTATCATTAGTCGCTGAACACTTTCAGCAAACACAGTATCTCAACATAAGCCGGAATACGACCAAAAGCTCACCTGGAGGAGTCGCATTGAAGATATAATTAATGTAAATAATTTCTATAAGTTTTTATTTTTAATTTCCTCAAGACCCCCTCCAACTGTCAGGGTTTAAGCAAGAAGAGTAGCAGGGGATGGACCCAAACGCAGAGAGACACGGGATTAGAACAACATTTGACTGTGATTTTAATAAAACAAAAAAATTGTCCAAAACAAAACTTGCAGAGCAGGAGAGTCCAAAAATGTGTTACAATAAAGAAATCCAAGGAAAGGGTAAAACCCCAAAAAGGTAATTAGAAAACAAACAAGAGGGATACATACATGAAAGTGCAGAGCAAGGCCCAAACCAGGGAACATACCATTAAATACCTCAGCAGAGCAGGTCACACAACAGATGAACCGACACTGACACAAGGGACACACAGGGTTTAAATACACTAGGGAGGTGCAGGTGATTAGACACAGGAGGATTCAATCAGGGGCGGGGCAGACAATCACTTTCTTTCTTTCTTTTTTGAGGTTTATTGGCGGTAGGCAAACAATGAATTGGTGCATTACCGCCACCAACTGGTATGGAGTGTGGATCAGGATGTCTAGTACTTATTTAAAAATTCAAAGAAAAGAAAAGAAAAAAGAAACAAAACAAAACATAACAAAACAAAAAACTAAAATATATATCATATTTTCTTAATAATATTAATTCATCTAAGATATTGAAATAATACTTGATAACACTCACTTCTTGAGTTCTTTTGCAGAATCAGAATCAGAATCAGAATCTGCTTAATTGGCCATGTATGCGTGCGCATACATGGAATTTGCCTCCGGTTACACATTACCCTCATCGTACATACACACACATGAAATATATACAATAAACAAGAGAAATATAAGAAAAAACAAGGACATTTAACAGCTATATACAATATAAGTATAAATATATCCCAAAATATATATATATATATATATGTATAATACAATAGTGCAAACAGAGGTAGTAGTGCAATATTACTTATTTATTCTTCATCAGAGTGACGGCCAGCGGAAAGAAGCTGTTCATGTGTCTCGTGGTTTTGGCGTACAGAGCCCTGTAGAGCCTACCAGAGGGGAGGAGTTGGAACAGCTTGTGTCCAGGGTGTGATGGGTCTGCAGTGATCTTTCCAGCCCGTTTCCTGACTCTGGAGGTGTACAAGTCCAGGATGGAGGGCAGGCTGGAACCAATGATTCTCTCTGCAGACCTGACAATCCGTTGCAGTCTGTTCCTGTCCTGATTGGTGGCCGATCCAAACCACACAGTAATAGAGGAACAGAGAACAGACTGGATGATGGCTGAGTAAAACAGGATCAGCAGCTCCTGAGGCAGGTTGAACTTCCTGAGCTGTCGCAGGAAGTACAACCTCTGCTGGGCCTTTTTCCTGATGGTGTTGATGTTGGGAGCCCACTTCAGGTCCTGGGAGATTGTGGATCCCAGAAACTTGAAGGTGTCCACAGCGGACACAGTGCTGTTGAGTATGGTGACCCCCTCACCATACTCAACAGTGTTGGGGGGCTCCTCCTGAAGTCCACTGTCATCTCCACAGTTTTGAGCTTGTTTAGCTCCAGGTTGTTCTGATCACACCAAAGGAAAAGCTGTTCAACCTCCCGTCTGTACGCAGACTCATCACCGTCCCTGATGAGGCAGATGACCGTTGTGTCGTCTGCGAACTTCAGGAGTTTAACAGACGGGTCCTCTGAAGTGCAGTCATTGGTGTAGAGGGAGAAGAGCAGTGGGGAGAGCACACACCCCTGGGGGGCGCCAGTGCTGATAGTCCGGGTGCTGGATGTGATTTTTCCCAGCCTCACCTGCTGCGTCCTGTCAGTCAGGAAGTTTGTGATCCACTGACAGGTGGAGGCTGGCACAGTGAGCTGGGAGAGTTTGGGTTGGAGTATTGCCGGGATGATGGTGTTGAACGCAGAGCTGAAGTCCACAAACAGAACCCTTGCATATGTCCCTGGGGAGTCGAGGTGTTGCAGCATGTGGTGCAGTCCCATACTGACTGCATCATCCACCGACCTGTTTGCACGGTAGGCAAACTGCAGGGGGTCCAGCAGGGGTCCTGTGATGTCCTTCAGATTGGTCAACACCAGTTTGTCAAAGGATTTCATGACCATAGACGTCAGGGCGACGGGCCTGTAGTCATTTAATCCTGTGATGGAGGATTTCTTGGGAACCGGGATGATCGTGGAGCGTTTGAAGCATGAGGGGACTTCACACAGCTCCAGTGATCGGTTGAAGATCTGCGTGAAGATGGGGGCCAGCTGGTCAGCACAGACTTTCAGGCAGGAGGGGGACACACCGTCTGGGCCTGGTGCCTTCCTGATCTTCTGTCTGTGGAAGAGACAACCCACATCCTCTTCGCAGATCCTCAGTGCCGGTGGGGGGTCGGTTGGGAGAGGTGAGGAGGAGGCAGGGGGTGTAGATGGTTGCTTGATGATGATGGGGCAGGTGGGGGGGGTGAAAGTGGGCTTATCAAACCTGCAGTAAAAAACATTCAGGTCGTCAGCCAGTTGGTGATTGGCCTCAGTGGGGTGGGTTGGGGGGGGATGGTCTCCTGTAGTTGGTGAGTACTTCCAGGCCTCTCCAAACTGACGAGGGGTCGTTGGCTGAAAAGTTTTTCTCCAGCTTTTCAGTGTAGCTCCTCTTTGCTACCTTGATCTCCCTCGTCAATGTGTTTCTGGCCTGGTAAAGGATCCTGTCCCCACTCATGTAGGCCTCCTCCTTGGCCCGACGAAGCTGCCTGAGTTTTTCAGTAAACCGGGGTTTATTGTTGTTGAATGTGCAGAAGGTTTTTTTCACCACACACATGTCCTCACAAAAACTGATGTATGATGTCAGTGTCAGTGAGCCCATCCAGGTCTGTAGCAGCAGCCTCGAAAACACTCCAATTAGTGCAGGCAAAGCAGGACTGTAGCTCCAGGTTCACCTTGTTGGTCCATCTCCTCATAGTCTTGACCACAGGCTTTGTCGATTTTAATTTCTGCCTGTAGGTCGGGAGAAGATGGACCGGACAATGATCAGAGAGTCCCAAAGCTGCACGGGGTACTGAGCGATATGCATCCTTTATGACAGTGTAGCAGTGGTCCAGTGTGTTTTTGTCCCTGGTGCTACACTTAATATGCTGTCTGTATTTAGGCAGTTCTTTGCTCTGTTGAAGTCCAAGAACAATGAGCAAGGAGTCTGGGTGTTTGTGCTCCATGTTGTTGAGACGTTCACCATCAAACAATCCCTTGTATTCGTGATTGAGTTATAAGAAAAGGATCTTTCCTACCCATAATTGTCAGTTAGATTCCCATTTTGCTAAATGAGATAAAAAAAATATTTATAAATATTTCCTTTTACCCACCATTTAAATGACCTGCGTTAGTGTCAAACATGAATGAAGATTAATGAAAATACTTCTGTGCAATCTTCTGCATCTTTATTGTTCAGGCTTTATGCATAATAACAGAGGAACAGGTGGAAAGTCAGAGTTCAATCAAACATAACCTTTTTAGTTACTAAGGACAAGTTGTGCGAGATGCACAAACAAATTGTAATCTATGAGAACATGGTAAATCATTCCATTTAATTTCTCTGCCAAAGTTTGTGTGAACACAGTCCTCACGTCCTTTAAAGTTGGTTGGTTGTCCTGTATGCCAAAAGACAAAGCTGGCTGAAGACCCATCAGACCACAGCCATGTTCCTTCTTTGTGGATGTCACTGAGTCCGATCCAGGTCCACGCCTCAGCAGGGTCAAAGTTCTTGATCAGGAATTTGACAAACTTCTGTTCCGGCAGACTGTGGATTGACACCAGGTTGGCTCCCTCTCCGACACAGTGGATCTCTGCATCAGCCCAGGTCATGTCTGAGGCGACGTACTTGTAGCAGCGGCCGTTGAAGCTGTACCAGAACAAGGGACAGCCGACCCTCTGTAGACTCATTTTATGGTCATCAGGAGGAGGCACAGCACCCAGAGCCAGACCAAACAAGAAGAGGAACAGAAGCATGTTGATGTCTGTCGCAGGAGCAGGATGAGGGTTGTTGTGTTGGAGTTGATCGAGACAGGCTGCTTTCTTATAGAGGCTTCAGAGAGGGTGTTGTCACTGTTGGCACAATATTATCATTAGTCGCTGAACACTTTCAGCAAACACAGTATCTCAACATAAGCCGGAATACGACCAAAAGCTCACCTGGAGGAGTCGCATTGAAGATATAATTAATATAAATAATTTCTATACGTTTTTATTTTTAATTTCCTCAAGACCCCCTCCAACTGTCAGGGTTTAAGCAAGAAGAGTAGCAGGGGATGGACCCAAACGCAGAGAGACACGGGATTAGAACAACATTTGACTGTGATTTTAATAAAACAAAAAATTGTCCAAAACAAAACTTGCAGAGCAGGAGAGTCCAAAAATGTGTTACAATAAAGAAATCCAAGGAAAGGGTAAAACCCCAAAAAGGTCATTAGAAAACAAACAAGAGGGATACATACATGAAAGTGCAGAGCAAGGCGCAAACCAGGGAACATACCATTAAATACCTCAGCAGAGCAGGTCACACAACAGATGAACCGACACTGACACAAGGGACACACAGGGTTTAAATACACTAGGGAGGTGCAGGTGATTAGACACAGGAGGATTCAATCAGGGGCGGGGCAGACAATCACTTTCTTTCTTTCTTTTTTGAGGTTTATTGGCGGTAGGCAAACAATGAATTGGTGCATTACCGCCACCAACTGGTATGGAGTGTGGATCAGGATGTCTAGTACTTATTTAAAAATTCAAAGAAAAGAAAAGAAAAAAGAAACAAAACATAACAAAACAAAAAACAAAAATATATATACAGGTGCTGGTCATATAATTAGAATATCATCAAAAAGTTGATTTATTTCACTAATTCCATTCAAAAAGTGAAACTTGTCTATTATATTCATTCATTACACACAGACTGATATATTTCAAATGTTTATTTCTTTTAATTTTGATGATTATAACTGACAACTAAGGAAAATCCCAAATTCAGTATCTCAGAAAATTAGAATATTGTGAAAAGGTTCAATATTGAAGACACCTGGTGCCACACTCTAATCAGCTAATTAACTCAAAACACCTGCAAAGGCCTTTAAATGGTCTCTCAGTCTAGTTCTGTAGGCTACACAATCATGGGGAAGACTGCTGACTTGACAGTTGTGCAAAAGTCGACCATTGACACCTTGCACAAGGAGGGCAAGACACAAAAGGTCATTGCAAAAGAGGCTGGCTGTTCACAGAGCTCTGTGTCCAAGTACATTAATAAAGAGGCGAAGGGAAGGAAAAGATGTGGTAGAAAAAAGTGTACAAGCAATAGGGATAACCGCGCCCTGGAGAGGATTGTGAAACAAAACCGATTCAAAAATGTGGGGGAGATTCAGAAAGAGTGGACTGCAGCTGGAGTCAGTGCTTCAAGAACCACTACGCACAGACGTATGCAAGACATGGGTTTCAGCTGTGGCATTCCTTGTGTCAAGCCACTCTTGAACAACAGACAGCGTCAGAAGCGTCTCGCCTGGGCTAAAGACAAAAAGGACTGGACTGCTGCTGAGTGGTCCAAAGTTATGTTCTCTGATGAAAGTAAATTTTGCATTTCCTTTGGAAATCAGGGTCCCAGAGTCTGGAGGAAGAGAGGAGAGACACACAATCCACGTTGCTTGAGGTCCAGTGTAAAGTTTCCACAGTCAGTGATGGTTTGGGGTGCCATGTCATCTGCTGGTGTTGGTCCACTGTGTTTTCTGAGGTCCAAGGTCAACGCAGCCGTATACCAGGAAGTTTTAGAGCACTTCATGCTTCCTGCTGCTGACCAACTTTATGGAGATGCAGATTTCATTTTCCAACAGGACTTGGCACCTGCACACAGTGCCAAAGCAACCAGTACCCGGTTTAAGGACCATGGTATCCCTGTTCTTAATTGGCCAGCAAACTCGCCTGACCTTAACCCCATAGAAAATCTATGGGGTATTGTGAAGAGGATGATGCGAAATGCCAGACCCAACAATGCAGAAGAGCTGAAGGCCACTATCAGAGCAACCTGGGCTCTCATAACACCTGAGCAGTGCCACAGACTGATCGACTCCATGCCACGCCGCATTGCTGCAGTAATTCAGGCAAAAGGAGCCCCAACTAAGTATTGAGTGCTGTACATCCTCATACTTTTCAGTTGGCCAAGATTTCTAAAAATCCTTTCTTTGTATTGGTCTTAAGTAATATTCTAATTTTCTGAGATACTGAATTTGGGATTTTCCTTAGTTGTCAGTTATAATCATCAAAATTAAAAGGAATAAACATTTGAAATATATCAGTCTGTGTGTAATGAATGAATATAATAGACAAGTTTCACTTTTTGAATGGAATTAGTGAAATAAATCAACTTTTTGATGATATTCTAATTATATGACCAGCACCTGTATATATTTTTTTACTATATTGATCCCGGAAGGGGAAATCTGTCTCTGCATTTGACCCATCCCTGTATATAGGGAGCAGTGGGCTGCCAATGACAGGCGCCCGGGGAGCCGTTAGGGGTTCAGAGTCTTGCTCAGGGACACTTCGACACGTGACACGTCCCAGTCAAGGATCGAACCGTTAACCGTTTACCAAACAGCCCTCTTAACCCAGTGAGCCACGGTATAATACTTGATAACACTCACTTCTTGACTTCTTTTGCAGAATATATCCACTATATCCAACCGTACCTTCATCTTGCCGAGGTCTCCAATCAGCTGCCCTCTTTCCTGCTCATATTTCTGACATTGCACAATAACATGTTCTATTGTTTCCTCTTGCCAACAATAGTCGCATTTTCCTGTTTACCTATGTTTTGAAGCATACTGTTTAGGCCAGTGTGTCCAAATCTAAGCCTGATATTACCGTTTCCTCTCTCCTGTTCCTTCCTGCACATCTCATTTCTCCCACTTTCCTCTGAACTCGGTAAAACCATCGTCCTTTCCCGTCTTCTTCCACCTTTCCTTCAACCTCTGTTTAATGATACTTTTTGTTTCTGATTTACTGAAGCTGACTGCAACATTAGTGCAGGTTTTTTTGTGGCCTCTTTTGCAGCTTTATCTGCCATTACATTTACTTTGACCCCAATATGTGCTGGTACCCATAGGAATATGACTGTTGTTAGGTTCAAGGAACCTCTAGACTGTGGGGAAACCTCATGTAATCCAGCCGCTTACACAAAGAGAACCGGTTTCAATTATAAACAAAGCATTTAATACATCTCATGCTTTACAGTTACACCGAATATGACCTGCTCACCCCAAAAAACGTTACCACCCACCCAGTGGTACAGGAGCAAGAGGCCGGAATTTCTTTATCCCCCGCCTTACATATTTCAAAAAACCTCCCATAATGTCCGTAGTTCCTATTGGCTAAATCCAGTTGGCTCCTCCTCCTCGCAGGACCCTCGCACGGGTATGACCTGTAATTGCCTGTCTAGAAATCTATCTGTCCCTTACTCCCAACATATTATTCTTTACAGTTTAAAACATTCAATGACTGTCTTTTATGGCTTAACACTTCTATGGTAAACATTCTATATAAAGATAAAGATTTGCAACTTTTGGCAAAAACCTTCACAAGTTTCACAAGCATAGAGCTAAAGGTGCTACAAATTCTACTAAGATACACTTCTAACTACAAATCACTTGTAACTACAAATTCTAAAACACTTCTACAATTATGAATCTTCTAATTATGTATTCCAAGACACTTCTAATTATGATTTCTTATTTATGAATCATTAAACACTTCTATTATAATTTCCTAAAACATAGTTCTAAACCCAAATTTCCTACAACTCCCCCCTACTCCGCTGTTCACAGCGGATTAAATAATACCTTGGAAATCACAATCCCCCTCAGCAATTTGAGGTTGAGTTTACCTATCTAAACAATAGCAAACAACAGTTCAAGTATTTTTCATCATCCACCCCTAACTGATCACCCTACGCTTGCCTCTCTACACACAATAACAGTCGATTCCGGTTGAAGTCCTCTGGTGTCCAGGTGGTGGGGCTGTAGATGGTGGAGGTGGGAATGGTCCTGCATCGAGTCCAGGCTCCATCCTGAGGGCTAGAGAAAAATTTCTGAGAAGCCTTGTCTGCTCTTTTTACACTTGACAAAATTACATTTCTTAATTATTGCACCCTGAAATCCCATTATAACCCAATAAAACAAAAACAATCCTCAAAATAATCAAACAAAACAATCAGTCTATTTTCCAAATTTCCAGTATCTCACCGGATGTGTTTAGAAGTCCATCTGGGCCTAATCAGGTCCTTCAGGATCTCAGTGAAGATGTTCAGGAGCTGCTTGTGAAGTCCTGCTATGGCATCGATGGTGGCCTCAACTGAACAGTGGCCATCAGAAGTCGACACGTAACTGATTGCCCCTCCTACCAGTCGGTGACTGGATTATCGACACCAGAGTTCTCTGCTAGCTCTTGGCTGAGCGTCGTCAATCCGGCCAGCGCCTTGGTCACCGACCCATCAGAAACTGTGTTATTTGGAACGAAAGTACCACAGGCGGATCCAAACTCCGCCCCTCTCAGCTAAAATCATATCTAATGCTATTCTGCAAGGTCATTAAACTAGTCTTCGCTAGCTGTGCATGCAGTCCTGATATGGCGTCCCTGGTGAAGTTTACAAAACGCTGTTGATTATAGTAAATGTAATTGATCCAATTGACATTTTTATTGAATGACACCCTTCGAGAGAAAACAGATTCTAAACCTGCAGCTATTTGATTGCTGGCTTTAAATTCATTAGACACCCCCCTTGGTACCCCTATGTCATCTATGTATCTTGGCTATAAAATGAACCTCCCATGGTCCAGTCCCCCCTATTGGTCAGTACCACTTACACCTGTGGACCCCATCCACAGCCAGCTGCCTGGTGATACAATAGGCAACTGCTTTCTCCTGTCAGCGGATGCCTCTGTGTTCTCCACCTGTGAAAACAAAACTTGACTCATGTTAGTTAGCGCCCTTGTATATTCTATTGGTCGGCACCGCCCCATGGTCCTGGTGGCAGCATGGGCATCTGTCGCTGTGGGGGTCTCATGAAGGGAGGTGGTCCTGCCAGACCTGGTCTTGAGTACTGCTGATGTGGTGGGTATGGAGCCCATTGTGGTGGTGTTCTGGACTGTCTTCCGCTTCTTTCATGTGGGCAATCTCTCACCCAATGACCTTCACTTCCGCACACATGGCACTCCCCTCTACCTACAGGTCTTCCATACCCCCTTTCTGCCGAATTTAATGTAAACATTATGCAGCCTAGGAGTATTCAATAAACTCTCAACTGAACATTTTTACCATAACAGTTAACGTGACTTACAAACAGTTTATTGCACCGTCCAACCTTGAAACGTATCTCAACACTGCTAGAACGCAGACTAGACACACGTATTATTGGACTTATTGTCCTGTTTTATTCAACCTTAAGTCCTCTGGTTTAACACGCTATTTAACTTTACCAGACCCGAAGATATTCATGAAAACCCACGGGAGTTTGACTCGACCAGTTAAGGCATCACTACTTCAGTCCGCCCAGCTCCACTAAATGCTTGTTATTCTACTTCTCTTAATTGCCCACACGATGTCTATTTTAATACACGGCAAAGGTCCGACGAGTGGGTCCCCGAGCGTCGGTGTCCCATGTAACAATGGATCCCCGGCCTCAGAAGCTAACCACCGCTAGCCTTAGCACTCCTAAACAGTAAGCCGATTTCGACCCGGGAATGCGAAAACCGGACCACTAAAAGCCGCCACTTAAAGACTCTCCCGGCCACACATCTCCAGTTACGCCGATCCCAACAAACTGTTTTTAAACAGTTAGCCTGCTGACCCAGTAGTACACAAGCTAGGCCAGAGAGACTCCCAGTCCGTGCACACTAGTACCGCCGAGCAGACTAACCACTTTTTAATTCCAATGTGGCAATTTTCCTTTTTATTACAGTGCTCGTAATATTAACCCTTAATCACAGCACTCGTAATATTCACCCTTATAGTCAGTACCCTTAATTCATTCTGCAGTATGTTTCACAATGTCAATATACATTACTCAGTTTGGAAATGTTACCCATAGCATCAACACATGCTACTTAGCGTCATGCGTCTCCCCTCGTGGTCAGCCTCTGGGCACAAATCACGGCCATTTCCGGCTAAAATTCCTATTTCTACCTAAACAGATTTCATTAAACGGCTCTGCGTACCTTTTGTTCGTGGCCACTCCAAAAATTTCCGTGATTCATGACCACAAGCTTGCACGAAACCAGTCGAAGAGGTCCTGCCGCGGTCGCCATGTTGTTAGGTTCAAGGAACCTCTAGACTGTGGGGAAACCTCATGTAATCCAGCCGCTTACACAAAGAGAACCGGTTTCAATTATAAACAAAGCATTTAATACATCTCATGCTTTACAGTTACACCGAATATGACCTGCTCACCCCAAAAAACGTTACCACCCACCCATTGGTACAGGAGCAAGAGGCCGGAATTTCTTTATCCCCCGCCTTACATAGTTCAAAAAACCTCCCATAATGTCCGTAGTTCCTATTGGCTAAATCCAGTTGGCTCCTCCTCCTCGCAGGACCCTCGCACGGGTATGACCTGTAATTGCCTGTCTAGAAATCTATCTGTCCCTTACTCCCAACATACTATTCTTTACAGTTTAAAACATTCAATGACTGTCTTTTATGGCTTAACACTTCTATGGTAAACATTCTATATAAAGATAAAGATTTGCAACTTTTGGCAAAAACCTTCACAAGTTTCACAAGCATAGAGCTAAAGGTGCTACAAATTCTACTAAGATACACTTCTAACTACAAATCACTTGTAACTACAAATTCTAAAACACTTCTACAATTATGAATCTTCTAATTATGTATTCCAAGACACTTCTAATTATGATTTCTTATTTATGAATCATTAAACACTTCTATTATAATTTCCTAAAACATAGTTCTAAACCCAAATTTCCTACACTGTCGGACCCATCATTTGAATTCTGTTTGTTTGTTGTAGTTCTATAAGGATGTCTGGTCTACTTTCTGAATGGCTGTTCCATCAGCTAGCTAATGAACTTGAATCTGAACAAATGATTGCCCTCAATGGTCTTGTGTCCTCTATCCACTGTAGTGCTAACATTATTGCCAGCATTTCCCCTGTGTACACCGATACTCCCTCAGTGATCATTTTACCTATTTTAAGGACATTCTATTCTGTGGTAAAGAAAGAAAATGCAGTGATCCCTAAACAAACCACTGATCTATGCTGCAGGACTCAATGATGCATTTCTTACTGAGAAATATATAGAATCATAACAGTAAACTGTAGAATTATCATCTATTCGAACAGAAATACAGTCTAATGAGAAATGGGCATGAGGAGCATTTGGATAAATATTAACCTGAAATCCAAAATGAAAAGACGAGCAATAAATATTCATCAATAGTTGTTGAACTCTGCACCTTCGGGAGACCTCTGGTGTTCGTTTTTCTATAGAGTTATTGATGGAATAATGCTTATAAAGATTATCCTAGTATCAAACAATGGGCCGGAGTTAAAACAGAAACTTTATAGACGTATCCCTCCATGACACAGGCACTTAGCTCAATGGACAAGTGATTGATCATAGATCAAGAAAGCAGTTGTCATTCCCTTTGATTTTTGCCCTGAGATTTACTTTGGAGGAAAGCTCTAAACTCTTGATACCACCAAGACATTCACCATCAAACAATCCCTTGTATTCATGATTGAGTTATAAGAAAAGGATCTTTTCTACCCATATTGTCAGTTAGATTCCTATTTTGCTAAATGAGGAAGGAACACTAAAACAAATGTATTCCAAATGTTTATACATATTTCCTTTGACCCACCATTTAAATGACCCGTGTTAGTGTCAAACATGAGAAGGAAGATTAATGAAAATACTTCTGTGCAATCTTCTGCATCTTTATTGTTCAGGCTTTATGCATAATAACAGAGGAACAGGTGGAAAGTCAGAGTTCAATCAAACATAACCTTTTTAGTTACTAAGGACAAGTTGTGCGAGATGCACAAACAAATTGTAATCTATGAGAACATGGTAAATCATTCCATTTAATTTCTCTGCCAAAGTTTGTGTGAACACAGTCCTCACGTCCTTTAAAGTTGGTTGGTTGTCCTGTATGCCAAAAGACAAAGCTGGCTGAAGACCCATCAGACCACATCCATGTTCCTTCTTTGTGGATGTCACTGAGTCCGATCCAGGTCCACGCCTCAGCAGGGTCAAAGTTCTTGATCAGGAATTTGACAAACTTCTGTTCCGGCAGACTGTGGATTGACACCAGGTTGGCTCCCTCTCCGACACAGTGGATCTCTGCATCAGCCCAGGTCATGTCTGAGGCGACGTACTTGTAGCAGCGGCCGTTGAAGCTGTACCAGAACAAGGGACAGCCGACCCTCTGTACTCATTTTATGGTCATCAGGAGGAGGCACAGCACCCAGAGCCAGACCAAACAAGAAGAGGAACAGAAGCATGTTGATGTCTGTCGCAGGAGCAGGATGAGGGTTGTTGTGTTGGCGTTGATCGAGACAGGCTGCTTTCTTATAGAGGCTTCAGAGAGGGTGTTGTCACTGTTGGCACAATATTATCATTAGTCGCTGAACACTTTCAGCAAACACAGTATCTCAACATAAGCCGGAATACGACCAAAAGCTCACCTGGAGGAGTCGCATTGAAGATATAATTAATGTAAATAATTTCTATAAGTTTTTATTTTTAATTTCCTCAAGACCCCCTCCAACTGTCAGGGTTTAAGCAAGAAGAGTAGCAGGGGATGGACCCAAACGCAGAGAGACACGGGATTAGAACAACATTTGACTGTGATTTTAATAAAACAAAAAAATTGTCCAAAACAAAACTTGCAGAGCAGGAGAGTCCAAAAATGTGTTACAATAAAGAAATCCAAGGAAAGGGTAAAACCCCAAAAAGGTAATTAGAAAACAAACAAGAGGGATACATACATGAAAGTGCAGAGCAAGGCCCAAACCAGGGAACATACCATTAAATACCTCAGCAGAGCAAGTCACACAACAGATGAACCGACACTGACACAAGGGGACACACAGGGTTTAAATACACTAGGGAGGTGCAGGTGATTAGACACAGGAGGATTCAATCAGGGGCGGGGCAGACAATCACTTTCTTTCTTTCTTTTTTGAGGTTTATTGGCTGTAGGCAAACAATGAATTGGTGCATTACCGCCACCAACTGGTATGGAGTGTGGATCAGGATGTCTAGTACTTATTTAAAAATTCAAAGAAAAGAAAAGAAAAAAGAAACAAAACATAACAAAACAAAAAACTAAAATATATATCATATTTTCTTAATAATATTAATTCATCTAAGATATTGAAATAATACTTGATAACACTCACTTCTTGAGTTCTTTTGCAGAATCAGAATCAGAATCAGAATCTGCTTAATTGGCCATGTATGCGTGCGCATACATGGAATTTGCCTCCGGTTACACATTACCCTCATCGTACATACACACACATGAAATATATACAATAAACAAGAGAAATATAAGAAAAAACAAGGACATTTAACAGCTATATACAATATAAGTATAAATATATCCCAAAATATATATATATATATATGTATAATACAATAGTGCAAACAGAGGTAGTAGTGCAATATTACTTATTTATTCTTCATCAGAGTGACGGCCAGCGGAAAGAAGCTGTTCATGTGTCTCGTGGTTTTGGCGTACAGAGCCCTGTAGAGCCTACCAGAGGGGAGGAGTTGGAACAGCTTGTGTCCAGGGTGTGATGGGTCTGCAGTGATCTTTCCAGCCCGTTTCCTGACTCTGGAGGTGTACAAGTCCAGGATGGAGGGCAGGCTGGAACCAATGATTCTCTCTGCAGACCTGACAATCCGTTGCAGTCTGTTCCTGTCCTGATTGGTGGCCGATCCAAACCACACAGTAATAGAGGAACAGAGAACAGACTGGATGATGGCTGAGTAAAACAGGATCAGCAGCTCCTGAGGCAGGTTGAACTTCCTGAGCTGTCGCAGGAAGTACAACCTCTGCTGGGCCTTTTTCCTGATGGTGTTGATGTTGGGAGCCCACTTCAGGTCCTGGGAGATTGTGGATCCCAGAAACTTGAAGGTGTCCACAGCGGACACAGTGCTGTTGAGTATGGTGACCCCCTCACCATACTCAACAGTGTTGGGGGGCTCCTCCTGAAGTCCACTGTCATCTCCACAGTTTTGAGCTTGTTTAGCTCCAGGTTGTTCTGATCACACCAAAGGAAAAGCTGTTCAACCTCCCGTCTGTACGCAGACTCATCACCGTCCCTGATGAGGCAGATGACCGTTGTGTCGTCTGCGAACTTCAGGAGTTTAACAGACGGGTCCTCTGAGGTGCAGTCATTGGTGTAGAGGGAGAAGAGCAGTGGGGAGAGCACACACCCCTGGGGGGCGCCAGTGCTGATAGTCCGGGTGCTGGATGTGATTTTTCCCAGCCTCACCTGCTGCGTCCTGTCAGTCAGGAAGTTTGTGATCCACTGACAGGTGGAGGCTGGCACAGTGAGCTGGGAGAGTTTGGGTTGGAGTATTGCCGGGATGATGGTGTTGAACGCAGAGCTGAAGTCCACAAACAGAACCCTTGCATATGTCCCTGGGGAGTCGAGGTGTTGCAGCATGTGGTGCAGTCCCATACTGACTGCATCATCCACCGACCTGTTTGCACGGTAGGCAAACTGCAGGGGGTCCAGCAGGGGTCCTGTGATGTCCTTCAGATGGGTCAACACCAGTTTGTCAAAGGATTTCATGACCACAGACGTCAGGGCGACGGGCCTGTAGTCATTTAATCCTGTGATGGAGGATTTCTTGGGAACCGGGATGATCGTGGAGCGTTTGAAGTGTTAGGGTTAGAACAAAGGATGAAGGAGCTTGCAGGCCGCAGGTACTCTTCTGCTGCGAGCTTCTTACTGCGCACGCGCATCAGAAGAATGAGCTGGACCCGGTCCAAAATTAAAACAATATTTAATGTACTACACAAAGTTCACTTACAAACTGAATTAACTATCAATAGTAATGTTCTCGAGAGCAGAGACCACATGCACGCACCTCACTCACAGGTCTGGCCAGTCCAGGTTCTGAAAAACGAGAGCGGAAGTGGTCTGAGGAATGCTCTCTCGAACGTTGTCTTTTATATCCCCTGACAGTCGGAAAGTGTCCGAACTGTCCTAAAACGTGTGAATGACCCTCCGTGGCGATTAGTGATTGGCTTCATTTGAATTCTGCCCCCTCCCATTATCGATCCCTTAGCAAAACATCTTGGCTCCTCGCAAAACATCTTGAACTCCTCCTCTCTGTCCTGCTGGTCAGCTTGGCATTTGACCGTCCCACTGGCCCCATCCTCCATTGATGAGGTCGCCTCCATTTGCTGCTGCATGTCTGACACCTCACTCAGAATCACTATCTGACCCTCAAGACTATTCTTAGTGTTTTAATACCTACAGTGACTATACTTCTATGATTTAATACAGTCAATGTGTTGATATACTGTAACATATAATATCCTCTATAAGTAAGAATATTGTAAACCTTTAATACATTCCATATGGAAATATATTGTGACTAACATATTTATTATTGTGACACTTCTACTCACCACTAGGGGTGTTATTAAATCCTACTAATAATGCTTTTAATACTGAAATTCTCCACAGAAGCATGAGGGGACTTCACACAGCTCCAGTGATCGGTTGAAGATCTGCGTGAAGATGGGGGCCAGCTGGTCAGCACAGACTTTCAGGCAGGAGGGGGACACACCGTCTGGGCCTGGTGCCTTCCTGATCTTCTGTCTGTGGAAGAGACAACCCACATCCTCTTCGCAGATCCTCAGTGCCGGTGGGGGGTCGGTTGGGAGAGGTGAGGAGGAGGCAGGGGGTGTAGATGGTTGCTTGATGATGATGGGGCAGGTGGGGGGGTGAAAGTGGGCTTATCAAACCTGCAGTAAAAAACATTCAGGTCGTCAGCCAGTTGGTGATTGGCCTCAGTGGGGTGGGTTGGGGGGGGATGGTCTCCTGTAGTTGGTGAGTACTTCCAGGCCTCTCCAAACTGACGAGGGGTCGTTGGCTGAAAAGTTTTTCTCCAGCTTTTCAGTGTAGCTCCTCTTTGCTACCTTGATCTCCCTCGTCAATGTGTTTCTGGCCTGGTAAAGGATCCTGTCCCCACTCATGTAGGCCTCCTCCTTGGCCCGACGAAGCTGCCTGAGTTTTTCAGTAAACCGGGGTTTATTGTTGTTGAATGTGCAGAAGGTTTTTTTCGCCACACACATGTCCTCACAAAAACTGATGTATGATGTCAGTGTCAGTGAGCCCATCCAGGTCTGTAGCAGCAGCCTCGAAAACACTCCAATTAGTGCAGGCAAAGCAGGACTGTAGCTCCAGGTTCACCTTGTTGGTCCATCTCCTCATAGTCTTGACCACAGGCTTTGTCGATTTTAATTTCTGCCTGTAGGTCGGGAGAAGATGGACCGGACAATGATCAGAGAGTCCCAAAGCTGCACGGGGTACTGAGCGATATGCATCCTTTATGACAGTGTAGCAGTGGTCCAGTGTGTTTTTGTCCCTGGTGCTACACTTAATATGCTGTCTGTATTTAGGCAGTTCTTTGCTCTGTTGAAGTCCAAGAACAATGAGCAAGGAGTCTGGGTGTTTGTGCTCCATGTTGTTGAGACGTTCACCATCAAACAATCCCTTGTATTCGTGATTGAGTTATAAGAAAAGGATCTTTCCTACCCATAATTGTCAGTTAGATTCCCATTTTGCTAAATGAGATAAAAAAAATATTTATAAATATTTCCTTTTACCCACCATTTAAATGACCTGCGTTAGTGTCAAACATGAATGAAGATTAATGAAAATACTTCTGTGCAATCTTCTGCATCTTTATTGTTCAGGCTTTATGCATAATAACAGAGGAACAGGTGGAAAGTCAGAGTTCAATCAAACATAACCTTTTTAGTTACTAAGGACAAGTTGTGCGAGATGCACAAACAAATTGTAATCTATGAGAACATGGTAAATCATTCCATTTAATTTCTCTGCCAAAGTTTGTGTGAACACAGTCCTCACGTCCTTTAAAGTTGGTTGGTTGTCCTGTATGCCAAAAGACAAAGCTGGCTGAAGACCCATCAGACCACAGCCATGTTCCTTCTTTGTGGATGTCACTGAGTCCGATCCAGGTCCACGCCTCAGCAGGGTCAAAGTTCTTGATCAGGAATTTGACAAACTTCTGTTCCGGCAGACTGTGGATTGACACCAGGTTGGCTCCCTCTCCGACACAGTGGATCTCTGCATCAGCCCAGGTCATGTCTGAGGCGACGTACTTGTAGCAGCGGCCGTTGAAGCTGTACCAGAACAAGGGACAGCCGACCCTCTGTAGACTCATTTTATGGTCATCAGGAGGAGGCACAGCACCCAGAGCCAGACCAAACAAGAAGAGGAACAGAAGCATGTTGATGTCTGTCGCAGGAGCAGGATGAGGGTTGTTGTGTTGGAGTTGATCGAGACAGGCTGCTTTCTTATAGAGGCTTCAGAGAGGGTGTTGTCACTGTTGGCACAATATTATCATTAGTCGCTGAACACTTTCAGCAAACACAGTATCTCAACATAAGCCGGAATACGACCAAAAGCTCACCTGGAGGAGTCGCATTGAAGATATAATTAATATAAATAATTTCTATACGTTTTTATTTTTAATTTCCTCAAGACCCCCTCCAACTGTCAGGGTTTAAGCAAGAAGAGTAGCAGGGGATGGACCCAAACACAGAGAGACACGGGATTAGAACAACATTTGACTGTGATTTTAATAAAACAAAAAATTGTCCAAAACAAAACTTGCAGAGCAGGAGAGTCCAAAAATGTGTTACAATAAAGAAATCCAAGGAAAGGGTAAAACCCCAAAAAGGTCATTAGAAAACAAACAAGAGGGATACATACATGAAAGTGCAGAGCAAGGCGCAAACCAGGGAACATACCATTAAATACCTCAGCAGAGCAGGTCACACAACAGATGAACCGACACTGACACAAGGAACACACAGGGTTTAAATACACTAGGGAGGTGCAGGTGATTAGACACAGGAGGATTCAATCAGGGGCGGGGCAGACAATCACTTTCTTTCTTTCTTTTTTGAGGTTTATTGGCGGTAGGCAAACAATGAATTGGTGCATTACCGCCACCAACTGGTATGGAGTGTGGATCAGGATGTCGAGTACTTATTTAAAAATTCAAAGAAAAGAAAAGAAAAAAGAAACAAAACATAACAAAACAAAAAACTAAAATATATATACAGGTGCTGGTCATATAATTAGAATATCATCAAAAAGTTGATTTATTTCACTAATTCCATTCAAAAAGTGAAACTTGTCTATTATATTCATTCATTACACACAGACTGATATATTTCAAATGTTTATTTCTTTTAATTTTGATGATTATAACTGACAACTAAGGAAAATCCCAAATTCAGTATCTCAGAAAATTAGAATATTGTGAAAAGGTTCAATATTGAAGACACCTGGTGCCACACTCTAATCAGCTAATTAACTCAAAACACCTGCAAAGGCCTTTAAATGGTCTCTCAGTCTAGTTCTGTAGGCTACACAATCATGGGGAAGACTGCTGACTTGACAGTTGTGCAAAAGTCGACCATTGACACCTTGCACAAGGAGGGCAAGACACAAAAGGTCATTGCAAAAGAGGCTGGCTGTTCACAGAGCTCTGTGTCCAAGTACATTAATAAAGAGGCGAAGGGAAGGAAAAGATGTGGTAGAAAAAAGTGTACAAGCAATAGGGATAACCGCGCCCTGGAGAGGATTGTGAAACAAAACCGATTCAAAAATGTGGGGGAGATTCAGAAAGAGTGGACTGCAGCTGGAGTCAGTGCTTCAAGAACCACTACGCACAGACGTATGCAAGACATGGGTTTCAGCTGTGGCATTCCTTGTGTCAAGCCACTCTTGAACAACAGACAGCGTCAGAAGCGTCTCGCCTGGGCTAAAGACAAAAAGGACTGGACTGCTGCTGAGTGGTCCAAAGTTATGTTCTCTGATGAAAGTAAATTTTGCATTTCCTTTGGAAATCAGGGTCCCAGAGTCTGGAGGAAGAGAGGAGAGACACACAATCCACGTTGCTTGAGGTCCAGTGTAAAGTTTCCACAGTCAGTGATGGTTTGGGGTGCCATGTCATCTGCTGGTGTTGGTCCACTGTGTTTTCTGAGGTCCAAGGTCAACGCAGCCGTATACCAGGAAGTTTTAGAGCACTTCATGCTTCCTGCTGCTGACCAACTTTATGGAGATGCAGATTTCATTTTCCAACAGGACTTGGCACCTGCACACAGTGCCAAAGCAACCAGTACCCGGTTTAAGGACCATGGTATCCCTGTTCTTAATTGGCCAGCAAACTCGCCTGACCTTAACCCCATAGAAAATCTATGGGGTATTGTGAAGAGGATGATGCGAAATGCCAGACCCAACAATGCAGAAGAGCTGAAGGCCACTATCAGAGCAACCTGGGCTCTCATAACACCTGAGCAGTGCCACAGACTGATCGACTCCATGCCACGCCGCATTGCTGCAGTAATTCAGGCAAAAGGAGCCCCAACTAAGTATTGAGTGCTGTACATCCTCATACTTTTCAGTTGGCCAAGATTTCTAAAAATCCTTTCTTTGTATTGGTCTTAAGTAATATTCTAATTTTCTGAGATACTGAATTTGGGATTTTCCTTAGTTGTCAGTTATAATCATCAAAATTAAAAGGAATAAACATTTGAAATATATCAGTCTGTGTGTAATGAATGAATATAATAGACAAGTTTCACTTTTTGAATGGAATTAGTGAAATAAATCAACTTTTTGATGATATTCTAATTATATGACCAGCACCTGTATATATTTTTTTACTATATTGATCCCGGAAGGGGAAATCTGTCTCTGCATTTGACCCATCCCTGTATATAGGGAGCAGTGGGCTGCCAATGACAGGCGCCCGGGGAGCCGTTAGGGGTTCAGAGTCTTGCTCAGGGACACTTCGACACGTGACACGTCCCAGTCAAGGATCGAACCGTTAACCGTTTACCAAACAGCCCTCTTAACCCAGTGAGCCACGGTATAATACTTGATAACACTCACTTCTTGACTTCTTTTGCAGAATATATCCACTATATCCAACCGTACCTTCATCTTGCCGAGGTCTCCAATCAGCTGCCCTCTTTCCTGCTCATATTTCTGACATTGCACAATAACATGTTCTATTGTTTCCTCTTGCCAACAATAGTCGCATTTTCCTGTTTACCTATTTTTTGAAGCATACTGTTTAGGCCAGTGTGTCCAAATCTAAGCCTGATATTACCGTTTCCTCTCTCCTGTTCCTTCCTGCACATCTCATTTCTCCCACTTTCCTCTGAACTCGGTAAAACCATCGTCCTTTCCTGTCTTCTTCCCATTGCTTCTTCCACCTTTCCTTCAACCTCTGTTTAATGATACTTTTTGTTTCTGATTTACTGAAGCTGACTGCAACATTAGTGCAGGTTTTTTTGTGGCCTCTTTTGCAGCTTCATCTGACATTACATTTCCTTTGTCCCCAATATGTGCTGGTACCCATAGGAATATGACTGTCGGACCCATCATTTGAATTCTGTTTGTATTTCTATAAGGATGTCTGGTCTACTTTCTGAATGGCTGTTCCATCAGCTGGCTAATGAACTTGAATCTGAACAAATGATTGCCCTCAATGGTCTTGTGTCCTCTATAGACTACAACAATGGCTGGAAACTGAAACACGTTTCATCTTGGGTTCTTGAAATATAGGAATGAGATCAGCAAAGAAGCATGGTTTGGAAAAATGAGCTGCTTTATTACTGCTACCATGTTTATATTCACTGTGTGACGCCTACAGGAGTCATTGCTTAATGAGGGCTAGCATGGTTCAACTATCATGCACAAGTTTACACAACTTCAAATTAGGAAGAACATGGTGTATGCTTACTTGTGTATGCTTCAATAAAATAAAAACAATATCTAATATTTTCCACAAAAGTTTGTTTGATCTTAATTGTTAACAATTGCGTCAAGTGGTGACACTCCAAACTAAAACATGAGATTGCCCAAAAAGTCAGGGTGGTGAAATATGTTCTCTTCCGCAGAACCATAGACTGAATAATACATGTGGACCTCAGGCTGCAACTGTCCAGAGCTTCCTCCACCAAGAAAAGCATAGACCTACCGTTACTGGAGAGGAATGGAGTTTGTTTGGCCTGAGAAAGAGAATCCTCTGAAACATTGACCCAAACCACATGATTCCAAGCAACTACATTTACCGTCGAGTCAGCAGCTTGTGCAAGAAAACGTGGCTGAATTTGGAATGGCTTTGAATAACCAATGAGACTTAAATAGCAAAAACACAACAAATCACTTGGATCGGACTCAAGTCCCACATTAGATTATGTGCATCTATGCATCAACACGAGAGTAATAGCTGACTTGACCGCTTGGCTGAGCAGGCGGTGGGGGGGGGATTCTGTAGCCAGCGTGCACCACTTCCGTCTTGTTTTCCGTCGGTGCGCTCTTGTTTTGACAAAACCCAACACAGCCGCAGAAGAACAGTGAGGCGTGTCAGGTAAACACAAACGGCTTCTTCACTGCTGGGGGGGGGGGGGGGGGCCTGCACACGTGCCCTGCAGTCTGACACGGCATGTGTCACGAGGCCTTTACCGAGACCCGCACACCTCTGCCTATCTGTGCAGACAGGAGTATTTTAACAGCCTGCATTATTCAACAGATGGGACCTTTGCTGATAGGTTCCGTGTATGTGGGCTCCCCGGGGTCACGTCTGTCCGCCCGTACCTGTGCACGGCACTCAAAGCGCTGCGGAGAAAAACTGAGGGGATGACAACTGTAGTGTTGAACACGGCAGGCTTTATTATGAGTAGAACGCTTCCATCAGCAGCGCCGTCTGACACACTCAACGCCTGTGGCACTTACACGTTGCTTTTTGTTAAGTGTTACAGGGTTCAATGACACCTTCAGTGCAGATAACACAAAGGTCAGTTCACAAAAATAACTAAAAACATTTTTACAGTGTAACCTCTCGTGGTCCCGTTTTAGCTTCTTGCTCAGGTTTTCAAATAAGCGCAGAGACTTCTGCTGACCTCACAAAAAGGAGGCACAACGGAATTGTGTTTGTGGTCAGACATTAACTTTTGAAAAGGCAGACATCTTATTCCAAAAGGTAGAATAAAAGTAGTTACGCGTCCAGAGCTCTGTGGACTATCCAGATTAGTCGGGACACATATCTTACATTACAATTTAGGGTATGGTTGCAAAATGTTGATAAGATGAGGGTGAACTGACCTTAATAAACAATCACTTCCTGCTAACACCGTGCCAATGGGTGGGGCACAAATCAAACAATTGAAGCCTTCCCCCATATAAAACGCATTAAATCACATTATAAGTTGTGTTGACTGTCATGTCATAAAAAGCCGCAATCCAATATTTGTATCAGTTTCCTCGTCTTTGAGTTGTAAGTGAAGGGATGTTCATTTACATGACTCTCTAGAGGTTTGTATGCAGGGCTGGACGTAACATTCCCAGGATTACATAATACATTTACATAACAAATTACTTTAGACCAACTGGTTCTCCTCCAACATTTAGACTCAGCTTGACAAGTTCTACAAGGATGGACTACGTAACAGGAACACTTAATATAATGTAATCCAAATAGGCCTGCCAAATGTGTACATCACAAACAGATGTGAGGTTACAATAGAAATCAACAGGAACAGATGAGAGACGCGTCAGTGCAGGCCTGGACGGTTCTATTCACACACAGAGTAAACATGAATGGGGGAAACATTCGCACTCACAACAAAGGAAGTGGAACATTTCAAACAGTAGTACAAAAAACACATATTAAAACATGCATAGATTCAAATATAGTAAAAAAATGCAAGGCATTTAACATGCTTGAAACCCTTGAGTGCTTATTCCTAAGCATAATTTCCACAACATCAAAAACATGCATTCATTTTCTAATACGCGACATGCATAGTTGAAAGAAAAGAAACAGACAAAACAAAAACACACAGAGCACAGATTCAACTAAGAGAGAAGAACCGTGCAAACATGGATACCTGGTATAACATTAGATTGCGTCGCACCGAGTCCAGCATGTTGACCTCTTATGAGGTTTTAAGTGCAATCGGCTAACGAGATTGTCCACTCCCAATTTAGGAAAAATTACTCCTTTGGAAAAATGTTGGCACCTTGGCAAAGCGCTCGTGTTCTGGACAGCTCTGGGACTGCCATTCACCGAGGGTCATTCTTGGAATGACGTTTCCAAACCGTCTTTGGTAGTTCCTACAAGTGAGCACAGATCCAGAGACACATATTTCACGTGGGCTAAAACAGGTCTGCCTCAGGACTACTATCACATCCACACGTCTTCAGAACTACAAAAGAAACACAGCGAGAATGTTTGTACCTGCGTGTGAGGTCGGTGGGATGCTGCCACTGTCTTCCATCAGCGCCTGGTCTCTGGTCAGCCACGTGGTCCATCAAGGTCAGCAGCTCAGTCATGACGTCTTTAGGAAACACAAATGGCCTTTTTATCGATACCGTTTATATATATATATATATATTCACATTAATGTGTCATCAAAGCATTGCTGTGTAACATTCCTTTATAGGTCAGTATACCTTGAATGGACCCTTGATGCTCCTCCATGTGTCTTCTCACCGAGTGGACATACAGCTCTTCCTCACGTTTCCAGTCCCCCTCCCTGTCAAAGACCTCCGGCCTGAAAGAGACAATATCTCTATACAGGCCAAATTCAGCCATGCAAGACATGATCACGCTTCAGACAGCAATCTAACAAGTCTAGTGGAAACAAAACAATGCTCAAGTATGGGCATATTGACACAGAAAGACAGATAGGTAAAAAATATGAGACTATTATCAGGTATAGATGTAGATATCCTGACAGTCATTAAGCGAAAACTTGCACATTGTGTTTTACATGGTCCTGCTGCTCCCCCTAGAGAAGTGACAGAGGCTACTACAGTACCTCGTGGAGCATCTGTTCTCATCTGGGCTCGGCTTGTTAGGCTTGGTGGTCTGCTCCTGCAGAGGAGGTGCTGCTGCTTTGCTGCTGGAGGCCAGCTGACTGGGAACCACAACAACTGACTTCACCTTGAAAAAGCACAAGTGTGAACATGCTGTATTCACACTACATATTAGTACCAACTGAGCTCCCATGACTGCATGTGTACAGGACCACATCATCAGTGTCTCCTGGTGAACAGCTTACCTTGACTTGGAGCGGTAATGTCGTCTCATAACTGGTGTCTATAGTGTCTTCCTCTCCACCGAGTGTCGCTTGAAAGATGGACGACTCAAATATGGGGGAACCAATGTTCCATACCTCTTCAGCATCACCTTCTAAAGGCTCTACGTGAGAGTTATGAGACTCCAACGCTGGCCCACTTACAATAAGAGACGGATCATTTTGAAATGCGTTGCTACTTGGACCTTGGCAGCCCTCTACTTTGCCACAGGGATCGAGACACAAGATGCCTTCGACATCACAGTCGAAGGCAGATGAAAGATTTAAGAGGACCTTGTCACACCTCAAACTGTGTGCTACAGACTCCTCATCAACCCCCGGCTCTGCCGAGGACCCACATTCCACATGCTCTGAGTGGAGCTGGGAACCGGCACTCGCTCTTATTTCACTCTTAATAGTTTGTGTCTTATCTAAGGATGCAGGCGTCGAGATGGCACAAGGTGACACCGAGTCGTCTGATGCAGGAGGGCTGCAGTAGTCGACGAAACACCCCTGGTCTGGGGACAAATCCGTTGGACTAAAGGCCTTTTTGGCTGGAGTCTCATAACCATCACCAGAACTGGAATCCTGCAATTTTCTTTTATAGGAACACTTGTTTACAACTTCAAATTTAAAATTTATAAAAGGATTTGAGGACTTTCTCTGTTGGAGACTGGCTTCTTGCTCAGAAAAGATCATCCGTGAATATATAGACAGAGGTTTCAAGGGCCTTGCTAGATGAAGCCCATTGAACATTTCTTTTGTTGGAGATTTTGCTATTTTATCCATCTCTGTTGAAAAGAAGGTAAAAAAAACACACAGATATCAGATCATCAGTTAACTACCTTCAGATTATCATTCAGAAAATGAATAATCATGAATGGATCAAAGTAATACCATTTTTGAATTTTAATTATGAATTTAAATATTTCAAGGTCAATAAAAGCTCATGATCGAGTATTTATATAAAAACAAAAAAATATATTTTTTTTTTTCGTGAGAGTCATAAGTGGAAGCAATAATAAGTGAAAGACTAACATCAACCAAATCCCTAAAAACCTAAAAAAAAACAGTAATGACTCCACACACCTTCTACACTACTGGCTTCTTCAAAGACTCATTTTGGGCGGTCACGGTTTGCTCAAACCCACAAGAATGTATATCAAATTTAAATATAAACAAAGAGTAAATTGTTTCCAAAAAGACCAACTCAGTCAGGGTGACTTAAATGCACGAATATGAAGTTTGGCACACGTATTATTTCCATTTATGTAGCATCTTAAATGGCAGACTCCTCATAAATATAGTTAAACTTATTTCTAGGGTTTCAAAAACATCGGCTATCGTTAGCATAATGCTACAATGCTACATTACTAATGTTAAGAAGCTAACGTTACACACAATGTGCATGTTGCTCCACTACCGTTACATTTAGGGAAACCTTGTCATAATTTAAGAACAAAGTGAAAAGTGTCACAGATTAGCCGATTTGTCGATCAATAGTTAACATAAACTGTTAGCTGAATTATTTCCCTCTTTTTATAGCATGAAATTCGGAGGGAGCTAAAGCCCAAACTTTTAACTTTAGGCTTACAGGATGGAAGAATATAAGTTTCACTTAGTGAAGTTGGAAATTTGCATGTCTCTTTATGTTCAACTTCAGCTTTCTGTTCCACTATCATAACATCGACACTAAAGGCGGTGCCCCGCGGTGGAAGCACTGGGCGGGCATTAGCGCTAGCTAGCTAGCTAGCAGCTACATTCATTAAACTTCAGCGAGCTAGCTAGCTGGCTAGCGTTAGCTTCGTAAACGTTACAAAACATGTCGCGTACAATAGGTAAACTCTATCGCCAGCTAAAGGTAAGCGGGCGCCAGCCGACCAAATTGTGCATTAATGCTCTGCCATAAAGTGTATTAAAATAGACTCACCTGCTATCGAAAATTAGCCAACGGAAACCACCAACTACCTGCTGCTCACCACACAAGGTTCGCTCTCTCGGCCGCGCGCACTGGTGCATGACACAAGAACGTGCACGCGCGGGTTAAATTGAAGTTCAAAATTCTATCTAAAGTGTAGAAGGCCTACTGCATTGTTGTCATTTAATTTGTTGACGTTCGACTCTTTACTAGCAGCCTCTGGATTGACACAACTCTAATCTAAAAGGACGGCGGAAAAGCATTTAGCACTATATGAGTTTGAGATGGCATCTGTGTCTGAAACTGTGCTTATATTTATGATCCGAGGATAACGTCGTTTACTCAGTTCATTAAGGCAAAAAGACTGCATGCAAAGATCAACAGACACTTCAGGGGAGGGGTCTACTATTCCACCGCCAGCAGATGGCAGTGCAGCCTCTCACACTGCAATAAGAAGCTATCTCACACTCACTATATAAATTGATCTTCTGTTGCTCTACTATTAAAAGGGTCTAGGTTTTATCAAAGTTCACATAAATTACAAAAGGAACATATTCCCACTTACTCACCTGGGTTTTATTTCCTGGGGACTTGAGGTATCTGCAGACACCTCGATACAGTGGAGGCAAATGAAAACTGAGGTGATAACTGAAAGCTCCTATCTGGCTGGGTGAGCAGAAACTCCTAAAAAGTAACTTACGGTTCTGGTCAAAGAGTAATTCATAAAGCCTTTTAACTCCTAAGTCTGAGACACGCTGGTAGTCCAGAGGACTCCTAAGTCACTAACACTCATTATTCTACATTTCTACTAAAACAATTATAATTGAATGCACCATTACAGCTACGTGTGACACTTCATTGAGATTATTTATTCCTCTCACATTCTAACATCAGCAGTCCATCCGAGCTCTGCACTTCTATGAAAAGCCTCACAAAAGGCCGTCTCAGTGTGGTTCTCTAGTGTTTCTGGTACAGCTCAGTTTTATACCTCGACCTGCACCTGGTTTCTGGTGACAGAAGGTACACACAGTTGTTGCTCCCAGTCCACCTCTCTGTCAAGGATTACCGGCCTGGAACACAAAAACTAGTTAAACCACTCGAGTCCTGATTGAGTAAAGAACATAACCCACTTTAGAGAGGTGTGCATGAAACCATAAATAAATATCCAACCACCAAATCATTTGAAGTTAGCCAGGTTGCACCTGACAGTGGCTCATTGCCACGCTTGTTGGATTAGAAACATTTACCGCCACTCGACTAAGTAAGCTTGTAAAACATCCACAAAACTGGAAACTGATGTAAACATTATTTAAAAGACTCAAGTGAGCTTTATTGAACTCCCCAAATTAAAGTTAAACTATGCGTAACAGAGGTGAAAACTGATCATTCCTGTAATCACCACAACACTTTCAAACTACTGGGAGGTTTATCCTCTCAAACTTATATTGTGCATGTGTAAACATTGCAGTCATCTACTAAGGACACAGAAATGTAACATTAAATATGAAGTAGACTAAACACACTGTGATTTTTTTGATATTGCCAGATAAGCGGAGCCATAACATCCCCCCCCCTTTACTGAAGTCAAACGACATCTCCCACACAGCAGTGTGAGATACGTTAGGAGACAGGAGGAGATTATAGTGTCTACTACCCCCCGAAGGGATTTCCAACATTGCGCAAGTATTGTGAGTCAGGCCGCATAGCGGACGACTTGCACACTCTATGCAAATCTCTAGCACACAAACAGGAAGACGCACCAAATATGGCACATCAGATTCTCAACACAGAGGGTCATTATCTCTTATCCCAACAAAACATCACACAACCTAAACCCAGACCTCGCACAGACTTTGGCTCAGCATGTTGTTGATTTAAATGCCATCATGTTCTGGTATAAAAAAAAATTGAAAAGCCCAAATATGGTAATTTGGTACAATATGCTAGCTGGGGCCTTGTCAACATCCTGGCTACACAAAACAGTGGACAGGTTCAGTGAACCTTAAACTCCATTTGTTCACACATAAGAATAATCAACATTCCACAACTTGCTCCACGGGTTTATTTAACTATTTTAAATGAATAAAAGTGGCTTCACCTTCAATATGTTATGTCAGACAAGGGTTAAGAGAGACGCATACAGTCTGCCAAGATATCTGAAAATAGCCCACAGCAGTGAGGGTTTCATTCTTAAACAGGTTCACTAAACACTATTGTAGTGGCCATTTGTCGACTTCATCCAACTTAAACAAACAATACTCAAACGCCACTGATGCACCGTGGTCGGTATTTTTACGCAGCCAGAAGAGAGTGGATTGTCCATGCAGGATTCCGATTTTTGTGTTTATTGAATAAAGCAAATAAACGAACAAACAAACAAACTAACAAAACTCCTGTCGTGCTGTCTCTCCTGTGATGTGATATGCTGGTAAAAACTATACGCCCACCCCGGTGCATGCTGGTCCTATCCTTCTACTCATATATATAGCAACAGGTGCCCACAGTAATTACCCAAAAAACAATATAACTAAACAAATTACTATTAAAGAGAAAAATAATCTTAATATATAAAACATCTACAATAATTAAACAATACTACTTATAAATGAAATAACAAAATACAATATCAAATAAATAGCTCCAACAACTATGATTCACTAGGAGACATCCTCGGCATTGCACCCGGAGGCTTCTCTTTGACACTTTCTCACATCTCAATCACAAAAACACAAACAAGGAACAGAAGTCCTCCTGAAACCAGTGGGGTGATCTTGGCAGCCACTGCATTTTTATGTTGAGTCACTGACATAACTACATCCGACCACGCCTGTTTCAATCACACCATGTGAACGCTCGCACACCTCATCAGCTGTGTTTACAGAAAGTCACACCACTGATTAGAAATGCCTAGAAAGTAGTCACACACCACTTCCTCTGTCACTGGCTGAGCTTTAGTCACCAGATATGGAGATCACACCCTTGCTGTTACAGTTGATGACGACAACAATCAAAACAACTCCGGGCTTTCAAGAGGTAGCTTTTTTTAATGCAAAAAATGTGCCATGATTTGATGAATGATTCTATAATACAAATGTCATAAAGCAGACAGAGTAAACAAGGGGGGACTGTTTCATTATTTGATACGCGATTCCTCAGCCGGGACAGATGTCTCACTGCGGTTTACGGGGACAGACGTCTCACTGCGGTTTACGGGGAAAGACGTCTCACAGAGGTTTACGGGGACAGACGTTCATGAATAAAATATATACAATGACAGGACAACATCACCTCGCAATCCAATACAGCTACAGTAGATCGTCACTTTATCTCGCTCAAAAAACAAAATGTATTGGATAGAATTACATTGCACAAATGATTGTATCCAAAGTGTAATTACTATTATTTGTTCAATTTAAAACGTATATATATATATATATATTAGCATATCAATATTATAACTGTATTTTATATTTAGTGTGTTATGCAGTATGAACATTTTTAAGAATATATACAATATCTATATATCTACTGTATATATATACATATATACATATAGATATATATGTATATCTATATATATATAGTGGTTTATGCAGGCAAAAAGAGTAGATTGTCCATACAGGATTCAGATTGTCTTATTTATTTGGCAAATCAAATCAAAACAAGCAAACAAACAAACAGAACAAATAAAACTCCTGTCGCTGCCTCTCCTGTGCTGGTAAAAAAAAAACATAGGCCCACCCCAGTGCATGCTGGTCCTATACCTACCTACTCCTATATATAACCACAGGGGCTCACAGTGTTACCCAATGCATAAACAAACTAACTAACCCAAAGACTAAGTAACAAAACATAATTCAACTTAATGAATGACTATTAAAGAGAAAAAGCAATCTTCATACATCAAACAAACAATCTAACCTAAATAAGCAAACATCTAGAATAATTAAACAATACTACTTATGAATTTAATAACAAAATACAAACATCAAGCTTCTACTAACTTCCACAGCTTTGGTTCACGTTAAAAACAATATGTGGAACATGGCAGGACCTGAGGGAGGTTACTGCATTGCTACTTGGCTTTGGTCCTCAAAAGTGCACTTGAAGCAATGTGAGTCAGCCTGCTTTCTGATCATCTTATGATTTTTCCAGTTTAATTTACTGTCCAGATGGACCCCACGGTATTTATATGACTGGACAATTTCTATCTGCTGACCCGCAATTATCACTGGGGAGACCTCTTCCTTCTTCCTTCTGAAATCAACAACCAACTCTTTGATCTTTCCAGCATTTAGTTTTAAAGAATTTTCATCACACCAGCTGACAAAAGGTTCAACCTGATGAAGACAGAGACAAGGAAGAGATAGAATGAAGGACTGAGCACAGCTGGTCAGCACAGACACCATCAGGGCCTGCTGCCTTGTTAACCGTAAGGCACATGTGGAGAATATTAGGCCCTGTCCATACTACTCCGTATTTGCTACGTTTACACTGAGCGGCCACACTACGCCGGAGTTTTGGAGCACCCTAAACGGAGGAATCTGAAAACTCCGCCGAGGTTGGAGGTATTTGAGAACTCCGGGGTTGCGTTTGCGTGTGGACGGTCGTATACGGATGTGCTTAGAAAAAATTAGCCCACACCCGTGTTCGCTACTGGATTGGTTCTTGGCAACCATGACGTCTCCGTCCCTTATTCGTCACACTCACTATCACGTGACCCGTACCCGGAAGAAAACAAACTGGGCTACCAGCGATTCATTTCAACATGGATAACTAATTGCAAGCGTTGCTGCTAGCACAACAGCTAGCAGCAGCTAGCAGCTGTTGTGCAGTAAAAGTCTGCATTTCTGTGGAGGAAGCAGCTGTTATTGGAGTGATTAGCGAGCTGCGTGACCGGCATCAGCCCTATGGAGCAGCTCGTTGTTTTTAGATTCTAATGAGAAGACACGCTGCACTAACGTTTTACTTCTTCCGTTTGGTAGCCTTGAGAGACCTTAGTCTGTAAGTATGTATTTATGAAGCATGAAAAGATGTACGTAGATATATTCTATTCGCGTGTTTAGTATAACATTTGTGTTGTATTAAATGCTAATCGCGGTTAGCATTTCTCCATTGGCGGTAATGTTACAATTAGCTTAGAAGCTAGCTAGGCGGACATGATGTTCAGAGCTACTAGTGAGAACAGACATCAACAACACGGAGGAAACGAGTGAGAGACCACATTGATGGACCCATAATCTAGTAAACGTTTATGTGTAAGTGTTGAAGTTAAAGTAAATTTGGAGAGAGCGAGAGACCCGCAGCTCTGTAACTACGTCTGAAAAATAAAACTTCTAAAACTTTCCACGAACTGTGTCTGTTTGAGTTTATAGAGGGAGATTTTAGAGGAAGATCTTAAGTATCAAATACAACCTTTCATTATTAAAGACTACTTTATTACTCTGTCGTATTTTTTTTTTTTAACTAAGCAAGCAATCCACTTCCTGTTTACACCGTCACGCGCATGCCCAGTGTACGTTAATGGTCACGTGCTGTCCGCCTTCGAAGGCTGCCGTGTGGACGCAGATCAACTCGAGAATGATGCTGAAACTCCCGTGTGGACGGAGATCGTTTCTATTTGACAAATCTGCATCCAAGGAGAAACGGAGTAATGTGGACAGGGCCTCAGTGAGGTAGAATTATTTTACAGTTTTGGGTTGTGCTGCAGAAACACTGAGATAATCTAGTAACGAAAACACACTGCTACTAAAGGAATGTAGGGAAACACTGTTAAAAGCAAAGCATGGTATAGTGTGTCTTTCTACACTATCCCCGCTTCAGCTGGTCTTGTGTCACCGTTCTGCTTCTTCACAGGAGCGTAAATGCATCTGGGTCGTCTCCAGCTGAATATCCAATCAACAAAATTAGAGTATTATTCAAACATTGCCAGATCAATGCAATGCATTCCATTTATATACTGTGAATAAAAAATAAAAAATACTTGGAGATTTGATCTTTGAATCTGTACCTCAGATAGACACCAAGGAGCACCGCCAGCAGGACAATGACACCAGTAGCAGCACCAACAGTAGCACCAATCTCTGTCAGGAGAAAAGAGAGTTTGACAGTTAATATTCCAATTGTTCATTCATATACTCTATCGCGATAAATGGCATTTTCTTTTAGCTCACTACCATCCATGCATAATTGAGACAACAGGGAGCTATGTAGCCCTCTTACACTCACTAGACAATTTAAAGAGCATAAGCATTTAACTAAATGTAAAAATAAAAAAAATAAAAAAAGAATGTCTCACGCTTGGGCTGCAGCACACAAAGAGCGAGAGACTGAGTCGACAGCTGCTCGAGGATGTGATCTGATACACAGATTAAGATAATGTCCCTACCTTTTTCTTTCAGAGACTTCAGGAGGGCTAAAGTGCAGTTGGCTGTAAAAAGAAGACATCAGAACATCAGAACATCAGATACACTGACATACACATTTCTCTTCAAAATAAATGTATGAAAACATTCACAATTAATATCTCAGGTACAACTGGATGGGACAATCTGACACAAGGTAAGAACAAAATGTTTGCAATGTTAATAATTTAGAATACCCTTCACAGACGGACAGGGAAAGATACTCACACTCACAGAGAGCCTCGTGACCGACACCCTGGAGAAGAAACAAAAGGGACAAAACAGTGAGTTTATTAGTGTCAGAAAGACGACATTTTTAAATCAATATCTTCACCTCTATGTTTTTAGTAGCTTTGATGTCAGAGTTATCACAGCTTATCCGTGGTGTCGTTATCTGATTCCCAAGAGGCATTAAACCTAACTCTTCAATCTCCTAAACAAACAATATGATTTGAACTTTTTCCATCACTCATATTTTCGCATAATAACAGCTTATCTAATGAGCCCCACGGAGTGCAGTGGTACTTTTTCGCATGGTGAACGTGCAGTACCTCTGAGAGGCAGTTCCGACGGAAGGTGGTGTTGTTCAAGCATCCTGAGGTGATGAGATGGCTGATGCTGTAACTCACCACCACCTCAGGCTCACTATCAACGTGATTTGCAATCACGTGTTTCTAAAGTGAATATGGAGAGGAAAAAATGTAATAATAAACAACAAAAACCCTCAGGTACATGTCCAGACATGTCCGGACATGTGCAGACATGTCCGGAGGGCACAGTTTTATATTAATCCAAACAAGCTCAGCTATCACGCTGCAAGTAACTTACACCCAGTGCCCACGAGTACTCGCAGTCTGATCCATTCACATCTGTGATGCGAGAGTCGTCTGGGACGCTATACCGTGTTTGCTCAGGAACCAGTGAGTAAGACGAGGCGGTGCAACTAATGCTCCATGCACTTCCAAGCAGTAGAAAGCCATCTGGGGACAAATAGAAAAATACGTCACCAGAAGCAAGATTTGGTTACAAACTGCTGTTATATAGGTCTGTGTCTGCAAATAACTATGAAACTGACAATGCAAACATGCACAGAGAGTAGTCCTAACACTGCTGTTCAGAAAGATAAACATCATGAATCCCTTTGTAGTCCCTTTAATATCTAGTACACAGTAACAAAGTCCATTTTCTTTGTCACGTGCTGTAGTTTTTTTGCACCTTGTAAATCGCAAGTGTGCCGCATTACGTCAGAGTAGATCGTAGGGCGCGGAGTCATGTGTCGTCATTCTTCCGATTCCCTCTTTGTCAACTGTGAAAGTTATTTTCGCTTACTACGCGCGATGTAATCAGGTGAGTAACGGAAGTGATACGCGTCACTTTACGCAAGTGTGCACTTTACACAGCACACGTTAGTGTGTTTTTATTTCCTCATCTCAACAACACGGACCGAGATGTTTTCATTCATGGCCATTGTTATTAAAGAACTATATCTATTTTTAGAGCCTCGATATAAAATAGCTATTGACATGGTATGAATACACTATAAAGAGGCGACATACATAGAAAACACTTAGAATGCTACAAAGACTCAGTCCTCCACAGCGCAAAACAGCGCTAAATCATATGTCTCTGTATGACACGCTTCCTTTCGTTCCGATGAGATAAACTGAGTACATTAGATGTCACGGCTCTCTGATTCATACAGAGTGATGCAAACTTCAAATAGCTATTGAGTCAGAGGTCCTGAGTAAGCAGACACACTTTGAACACTCACGTCTTTGCTTTTTGCTGAGCAGGTTACAGGTTTTGGTTTCAAACAAATGAATCTTTAAAAAAATCAAAATAAATACTCACATGCAAAAAAACAGCAGCACGCAACGACACGCATCCTCACCGGTTACAGTTACATACCCATCTGAAAGCATGCTCAAGAAAACGCCGTAATTTAGGGGTTTCCTATTCCTTTTCACACCTTCAAAATAAAACGCATCAACGTTTATTTCACCTAAGGAAGGACAAGTGTTGTAGTTTGAGTATTACGAAATATAATAGCAGGTGGACTATCAACTTTTATAGAGTCGAACAAACAACCATTGATGACTGGTAGTATATTAATTAAATTGGATTGCGTTGCAGAGGTTTTGGAAGAGGATTAGATTTATCGAATAGTTTCGCAGCATTCAGAGAACGACTGTATCAGCAAGACAACATGTAACTAAAATGAACAGTTCTTTAAATGCACATAAACTACATTGTGCATCAAAAATCTGAGTGAAAGCACAGCCGTACCAGCTTGTTGGATTGTTTCAATCATTGACACATACACAGCAGCTTCAATGACTATAATTTCAAGCAAATTCCTGGTGTCCATACTAGTCTACAGCCCACTACATTATTTATCCTATTCCTATTTAAATAGTGTACTGAACTCGATTTCCTGTCCTTATTGTTTATGCTTTTATTTTGTTAAAACTAAAACCTGGAACTTCCGTACTGTAAATCAATCTACTGCCGATGCATGCTGATGCAAGAGGTGAGTAAGAAGGCAGGAATTGTTGTCACCATGTGATGGTGAAATGTTCCAAATGATGTTCAACGTAAGTGGAAAATGTCAAATATAGGGATATTATGAATATTAAAATGTCATTTGAGCTGATTTTACATCTAATTTTCTCAAAAACTGTACAGTCATATTTCATGACAATATTCATGTCCATAGTGAGAGGCGTCATGGGGTCATCATGAACATAACTCCAACGGAAATTTTAGCTAACCAATGAAGGGAATGTTTTTTTTAGAGATCAAAGGATCAAAGTTGATTATTAGGTAATATTATAATTTTCGAACCCTTTTTCAATTAAAGATTATACAGCAGTGTAATTTCAGATTTTATTGTTGTTATATTTCACTTAATGTACAAAATGACGTTGTTTTTGACTTGTTATATCAAATTGGACAAATTATTGATGAAATATAGGTCTATTTCGGGGCTTTTTGGCTATCAAAGCACCCGTACCGTAGCACCTTGAATAGACGAGCATTACATTTCAAGTGCCGGCTGACGTGACCGAGGTTCCGCGGATGACGGACCACATGACCGCAGTTGCGTGGGGACAGGACATGTGGATGGGGGTTGTGTGCATTGCTTTAACCTTTTAACTACTAGGCCTGTTTTTAGCCCCCTGCTCGGAAATTGCATACTCCTACTCCTTTGAGTACACTCAGCTGAACCACTAGTGGGTTTCCTGTTCACATGGTGAACCTGTTTAACCACTAATCTAAACTCTATGGTGAACTGTCTCTATTGACTGTAACAGACAGAAAGGGATGTCGGATGATCTAACCCCAACCCACAAGAAAAATATGCATCCTGTTGTTCACGCATTATTCTGCTGTTCACTGTTAATATATAATATATCTTGCTGACTTTGCTGCTACAAATCACACTATGTCACTCTTGTCTTTCTGTTTTAACCTGAACTGCTCTCGTATAGTTTCTGTTTCATTTATATTCTCATTTTTATCTTACCTGCTTATGTTGGATTTGCACCGTACAGTTAACCTGTTTATTTATGATCCATTGTGTATATTTTGTTTTTTGCACCTTAGTGATAATCTCAATTGTTTATACTTAGTTTTATTTGCCCTCCAGATAAGCACTTTAGATTAGCCACAGCTTGTCCAACTGATTAGTTTGTTTGTAAATGGCGTGCATCATTTTATCAGGACAATGTAGCATTATTATTAACTATCAAAGTCAAATCAAAGGCCCTATCAGAGTGAAAACCAAAACCTGCACACTTGAATCATAATATAAAATGACATTTACAGAGACAGAATATCTTATTTATATTGCCCAACACTGGTTATTACAAATACTTTAATTGCTTGTACCAGTTCACATTCTAGTTATCAAGCAGGGCTCGTAAAAAAGCTACTAATACTGAGGCCATGTCCACACTACTACGTTTCCATTTTAAAACGCATATGTTTTGCTACGTTTACACTGAGCGTCCACACCACGCCGGAGTTTTCTGAAAACTTTTTTGAAAACTCCGGAGTTACCTCTTCATGTGGATGCAGTAAACGCATAAGTTTGGAAACGATGACGCTCACACCCGCGTTCGCTATTTGATTGGTTCTTAGCAGTCACGACGTGTCCTTCCCTGATTCGTTATTGGAGCGATTAGCGAGCAGCATGACCATTGGTGTTATCAGACCTATGGAGCGGACGTCTGAAGTCACGGTTAGCGGCTTTGAGGAGGACGGACACAAAACGGAGGACTTTCCTTTTCTTATTATTGTTTATTTTGTTCTGCACAACCATTGTGAAGTCCACACACATAAACTATAAAGGAACAAAACATTGATTGCTCTCCAGCAGGACAGAGACTTCAGTCACCAGCAGAGCTACGAGTCAGAACAGACAACTGAAACTGAGTGGGAGACGTGTGCTGAAACGCCCCTGTTGACAGAAACTCTGTTTTAAGATGAAAACGTGGTTGTAGCGGCAATCTTCCCTCCGTCCGGTGACGTAGTCAGTAGCGCAACTAAAGGAGCATTTCAACATTGTTTTTACACAAATCACTGAACACATCTTATTAAGTCTAATATGGCTCTTACAGTGGTAGTGTGGATGTTTTGTTTACTCCCTGCAACTATATGACTACAGCTGAAATGTCACCAATATCACTGACACTTCTCATATTACTCTTTATACTGCCTGCATTCAATTTAAAGATCACCTCTAGATTATTATATTTTATTTAGTTATAAAAATAAAGGCTTGTTAATTATGAAGTACTTATGAATATCACTATGACTATTACAGTTGCTATTAACATTTCTAAATGATACTGCTGCTACTAGTAGAACCAGTTTGCTCTGCAGGGAAACTCACTTCAATGACTCAGTAATAGAAGCAACAGCCTTCAGGAGGGTCAACCCTCCCTCACCCTAACCCTTTGGCAATGTACCCTAATATGTGCTTCCTGTTGTTCACGATGTAGTGCGAACAGGTATGGGCCTTGAAGTTTATTTCACTCAACTGTCTCATCATACGTGACATAAACCAGTGAAGAATTCTTGCCGACACTTTCATAGGGCTGATTTGACAAACGGTGGTGTTGACGTGCCAAAAAACTATTACTGACCAGTTGCATATACATCATACATGCATATGCAATCAAGATTTATTCCCTAACTAGATCCTAATATCTATATGAGCATTCCCAGTGATGTGCCTCGGTACCCAGCTAGAAATATGTGATATTAATAAAGAAGACCTGTGAACTGCTGACCTCATGTGGCTGAACATCGTATCAAATACAAATCAAATGTATTGAAGCATGTTCAGTCATTACATTAACAGAATGCAGCGTGAGAAATCCAGTTGGAATGGATTATTGCCAGGAGTCACTGCAAGTCATTTTACTCAGTTATGAAGTCAATCCCATGTTTGTTTTCGTTTATTTTAGTAAAGTTTTCTGCTGGAGACCTTATTCCAATGACTGAGTAACAGAAGGACATGGCTTTTTAAATCATACAAATATTCTTTTTTATTAATGTTAGAATAATACAGATATAATGCTTTAATAACCCTTTGGCAATGTTCCATCCGAAAATATATATTTCCCTTGTTCACACACATCTTACAATCTAACACTGGCTTGTCATTTCTTACAATTCATTTAAGTTCAGTTAATATACTGAGATGTTATAATTTAGACATTGTTAGCTATAACATTAGATGTTACCTAACACATCTACTTCCCGAGGAGCGAGACGCTAAAGCGCAACAGCAACGTGTGGTTTGGACATCTGGCAGACAACCACACAATGGAAACTAGACATGTTGTTTTCACGCCTCACTGACAAATATGAAACATGACTCTTGTATCCTAAAGTCAGATAGGAAGTGCTATCTTAAGGTGTCATTAACTTTTTATTCATATGAATTATCCTCATTTGAGTTTCCTTCCCTTTCACGAGTTACGGTTTCTTTCCTTTTATTGACATAAGAGTGTTTTGGTCTCAGATATCAATATATTCTTTGCATATAATCTTGTATTATTTAGTGTCAATTCAATGACGATAACCTTAATGCGTTTTTCTTTCATTTATCAATATGTAATCATATGTGCTTCTGTGTGGACTAAATTGGAAAAGATAAGTAAAAAAGTGAACGTTGGGAGTAAACTGCAACTAAAGTTCAAGTTCAAGTTCGAGAGACATCCTGTTCAATAAAAGCCTTTGGGGGGGGGGGGGGGCTAGCAAGAAAGTGTGAACTTAAAGAACAAGTCAGTCATAAAAGATGAGACTACGTAAACTGCTTTATCCAATGATTAGTTGTCTACCAAGAGTGAAGATATTTTCAGACATGTATTTTTGGATTGGACATTTTATGGGTTTTAATTTTAAAACGTTTTTATATATATACTTTTAAATGATAATAAAACGGATGATTTATTTTCATTATTTTAGCCGATTGTTGTAAATGACTATAAAAGTAATAATTTGGAAAGAGTGTATTATGTTCCCTTTTGTTGCAAAACCAGCAAAATCATACTTAAATAAAATGAATGAGAAACAAAAAAGTACAACGTAATTACTCTAAGGATGCATACAGAGAACGGGTGGCTCCGGTGACTCAACTATAATCATAAAACTGATTTACGGAAGCTGACCTGTGGTAACAACAATGGGTGTTCTCAGGAAATGTGTCTCCGCCCGCTCAGCTCGGCAGCTTCTTGACGGTTGCCGAACTAGTGCCGCTCGCCTGCAACAGTTGTGGTACCTGACTGACGCGTGCCACTGAAGTGCCACTGACTGCCACAGAGGTGCCAGTGCCACAAGAAGGATCTCGGCCCTGCTCCATTTCTATGTCTCAAAGGGGTTTTCTGGTGGTCCAGAGGTTCACACCTTGATCTGTTGCTCATTCACACATCCGGGGACAGAGGGCACATGCAGCTGTTTACAACGCTTCTCGTCCACCTCTCTGTTCGGGATAACTGGCCAGGAACAGAACACGCGTTAATACAAATAGACTTAACTATACAAGCCATTGTAATCCTTCAGTCAGCACCATAGATTGACATGCCGTAGGACAGTGAATGTGAAACTATGCCCAAATAAATATGACCCAATCACTGGGGAACCTCCCCCCACAAAAGACAAGACCTCCACGGTATCTCTGATATGGTGTTACTGTGATATATTATTGCCTTATTTGGCTCATGGCACTTCTGATAGTAGTGCCAAGTAGTTAAAAAAACATCAATGAAGAAGTGTTTTACTTTACAAAGCAATACCAGCTGGCAACTGGCATTGAGCCTACAAGATCTGAGAGGCTTGTCAGTCGATGAGCTGATATCAGTAAGTGGTCCATGTCATAAGTAGGGAATGATTTCATTTTCTGTTGTTGAGAGACAGGAAGCAGACAGATCATTTATTTTGTTTCAAATCCAGGTCTACAGGAGTCCATTGAGAAACTGAACAGAGGATCACCAGCTGTCAGCCAAGCTGTAGCCAGTAGCGGTCCAGCTGAGGAGACATCAGGCCACCGACGGGTCACCTGATGAGGGTGCACCTGTCAGAGGGAAGAAGAGCCAGCCGAAGAATAAAAGAATGAAACTTTTTGAGCCGATGTCAATAAACAAATTCACTTTTTTCTTCCTGCACTTAACACCACGAGTGCCTGATTCATTCAATAACAACATAATAATAATACACAAACCTGAAACTCGGCATTTAAACAGCCACATAATGTATAACGCATTGAACACATTACTGAGATCACCAACAACAAATGAGCAGCCTGGGGTCACATCTGGTGGGACATCTGGAGAGAGCTGCTGTTCTTGCAGCACAAACAGAGTTGAGGATTTCAGAGAGTTTGTCAATGGCAGACGATGAAAGAAGAACAATGTATGTTTGAATTCTTCAGTAAAACCAAGGAGAATTTTTTTTTTTTCCACTGAAGGAGGAACATTTCCATTGAGACAGGGAACAGAAAATGTAGTGGGAATAATAGTATACGGGTATGGATCCTTTTAACTAGAGCTGCTACTAACAATTAAGTTTTCATTATCAATTAATCTGCCAATCACAGAGCAAAGCCCACGGGCATCAATCTCAAACATCCAACGGGAAAAGCAGCAAACCCTCACATTAGAGAAGAGAACCTTTCACATTTTACTGAAAAAAATAACTCATTTGATTGTTAGAGTACACTTGCTACAAAGTCAAAAGAGCAGCGTGTTGTTTTTAAGTGATGATCAAATGTTAAAATCTTTTCTGTCAGACATGCTGAATGGATTTTATGTGCCTTTAAAACTCGTCTTACACGGTGTTACTCCACCAGTGCCAAGCAGCTTCAGCTTTTTGACTAACTTACACACTAGTGGTGAGAGCTTCAAACCAAAAGTGTCCGCTTGATCCATTTCAGAACAGACTGAATGCCAACGGAGTGGCTGCATAAAGACTAAAGATGCATTAATAAATATCACACACACACAATTTTACTATTATTGAATTTTATGTAAATTAATGAATTAAATTAAATTCACACATAAACAAATGCCAAAAAAATAACACTGGGAACCCTTCCCCGGAAACAACAAAAAAAAAGTAAACTAGTCAATGCAACAATATAATTTAACATACAGTGGTATAGTGCCGATAAAACACATTCAAACCCTTGGACTTCATGTTGTAGTTTTTCAACTATGAATCACAGATGATAAATGCAACCAGCCGACATGGTCAGAGGAGAGACTGCCGTGTAAAACAAAACCACTCCAAGTTGCTGTCCTGTCCATGAGCCTGAGTGGGAGTTGGGACTTACAGTATTTGAGGTTTCAACCATTTCTGGGGGAAACAAAATGAATCCACTGTGACTCAAAGTTAAAACAATAAAACATGAAAAGAGTGAATAGAGGCACTGTAAGCTTGAATAATGATACTTGACATTAAATTCCCTTACATTAAATATGTGCTTTTAAAAGTGGATGAATGCTGAGTGCGAAAATAGATTTTGCATTAGAAAAAAAAAAAAAAAGGGGGGGGGGGGGGGGGGGATTGTCAATTTATTGTCATCCAGTCTTTGACCCAAACATACGCTCTTTTTTTTTTTAAAGCTTTTGTTGCCCAATCAAAGGCTGAATCCTTGACGCACATAGGTAGGAACTTTGTTTCGTCCAATACTGGAACTGGTGCCTTGGTGACCTTCAACCAGTGACCTTTCCCTCTAAACCAGTTACATCTCTAGGTAAATCAAATAGGAGAGAGCACCCTTGTTGAGCTTTACCTCACGTAACGACCTGTTCAAACCTCAACACATCATAGTTCTCATAGCTCACTGTGTACATTTATATAACACACACACACACACACACACACACACACACACACACACACACACACACACACACACACACACACACACACACACACACACACACACACACACACACACACACACACACACACACACACACACACACACACACACACACACACACACACACACACACACAAATGGGTAAACAGACTCAAAAAAAGGAAGTAATACACTGACTGTAACAAACATTAAATGACTGCATGTTTTTTTTTTTTTTTTTTTCCATAGAAAAGAGATTAATTGGTTTGTATTGCTTTGGCCTGTTCTGCACGCAGCCTGCTCTTGTTGTCCTTCTCTGGTCGAGGAGATGCAGAAGCATCAGAGGGCCACTGGACCGGACCACCGAGAGGTACGACAGCAGGGAGGAAGGTGGGGGAACCGTACTGATGTCTCAAACAATGTCTGTTTTTCCACCATTTCCCCCCTTCCTCCCCGTTTCGTCTTTCCCTCACGTTCCTTTAGAACGTGTCTTTCTGTGTGGTGAAGTCCATGTCCTCTTGGTCCCATTTGCCCGGGGACAGGCACTCTTCAGTGTTGAAGTCCTGAGGGTTTACCCCAATGTCCAGGACCTGGGGGTTAGTGCGAGACTCAGCGAGTCTGGAGGAACAGAGGAAAACAGACGTTTTATTAGCAGCTGCTACGATGAAACCGGAGCAGTGATCAAAAAATGTTGTGACTTATAATGAGAACTCATTACACTCAAAAAGCTTGTAAGTACAGTGTGTACACTAGGTATGGACATAAGCATGACTAATGAACACAGTGGCATGATTACTTTGCAGGAACATTCCCCTTTGTGAACTAATCATGGCAACCCAATATGACCCAACATTCAAAATGGCGATTCAAACACAAACGTGTCGGACCAACATGTATAGGCACACGGCATTTTCATTCATCCCGACATCTCTCATGTGCAAAGCCGGATGGATGTGAGGCGGAGACACATAAAAACACTTGTGATGAAGACGCGGACACAGCGGCACACATCACCAGGTTCTGTGGCAGTGAAGCCCAGGGATGGATCAAACTGTGGAGTGACGATGAGGAGTTGTTTTTCTAATTAAAGTCTTGTTAATGGTATGTGGCCTTAAAAAGAAAGTGTGAAAACTACTCGAGTCTTGATCGATCCGATATTCAGACAGATGAATGTTGACTAGGGAATGGAAGTCATTAGATCCAGTGAATGACGTCGTTACCTGAGTAGGATTCAAAGCTATCCAGACTGCGGCTAGGGGGGGGGGGGGGGGGGGGGTGCAAAGGAAACATCACAAGTCAGGCAACAATTTAACTGTTCTGAGTGAGTGGATACATTTATGTGGCCACGGTGCGGCTTTATGTCCAGCTCTTTAATGCTTTAACATAAGGCTGTGATATTGGGGTTTAACCATAACTAAGCACATCAAACTGGCGTTTTCCTCACTGTGATCAACAGGCACTTACGAGGCTACAGCATCTACTACAGTGGATCCAGCAGAGGGCAGTGCAGTCTCTTAAATAGCAATGAAAACGCTCTCGACACATGAATTATCTGCAGCTCATAGCCAAAAGTAAAGTGGACCAAAGTGCTCATCTAAGAGAATTTAAATGGCAGAATTAAAAGTGTGGTGTGGCAGTAAGGGAGCAGATGTTTCTCGTGTCGCCCATAACTCGCTGCCGGTTACATGATCACTATTTTGTGGGGAGGGAGAGGAGGCCCTGGTGCTTGTGATGTTTGATAGTACTTTGATCACATTTAAAAGTGCATAATCTGTCACTAGTAAAGCGTAAAGAATTAAAAAAGAAGCTCATAAAGCAGCTTTATATGGTGAATGTGTTACTCAAGCTTACAATAACTTACACCCTCTGATTGTGAATTCTCACACTAAACTGTATCCGACGCACGCCAACTGTCAGGTATCATCATTTGAACCATCATCCTGTAATATTCTCGTTCACATAATCATGAATTCTCCCCTCCCTTTTGTACCCCAACATTAACCAGTACAATCAGGTTCTCATGGTCAACCTGGACCCCCCCCCCCCCCCCTTCCAATTATAGAAATCTACATGTGGATGCTTCTGCGCTCAAGCTGGGAGCATCCTCATTAGTCGCAGAGCGGGAGATTAACGGCGTCAGGGTGTAATTACAGTGTGTGCAGACAAATATTCATCTGATAACGGGGCTGAAATGGCCTCTTAGCGCTTGATTAGAGAGGCTGAGGAGCCCGTTCTCCCTTTCACTAACACAAAAGGAGAGAATAAGAAGCCCACTGTCCAATTAGCAGCGCGGGTGAAAGGCAGGGCCAAAGGAAATGAACGCACTAATAACGTGTTTGAATGAGTCCAAAACAAACGGCTGTAAACTTCCACCTGAGAGCAGAACCACCGCATCTTATCGGACAGCGCGGCCCATTCGGACTAAATTGAAACATTAATCACAGTGGACTCCTCTCAGATTAGTTTGTTGACGGCGCAGACACAGTTTAAGGAATTCCAATCAGTGCCGACAATTGGACTTTCTTGTCAACCTTCAACCTGCAGATTATGAGACCTGATCTTTTTCCTCCCGCTTGTGCTTTTATTGAACTGTAACACTCAAAGGAGTACTACACTGCACAATAAGTTACTTTCCTGTGGGTCCGTGATATAAATACCAAGCAATGTGTCCCTTCAGCAGCACTCATTTGTAATCACAGGCTTTTGTAGCTCATACGGAGTCGGTGCGCGGGCCTGAGACGATGGTTAACGGAGCCCACAAAAGCAGCATGACTCGGGGCGGGTGTCGCCTTACGTCAGATCGCCTATAAACCGAGCGCGTACGCGCCGGGGCCGAACCGAGAAATAGGGAGAGGCTGAGTTTATTGCTGGAGCAGCCAAAACCCGCAGGGGGCTATTTCAAGAACAGCTGCCCGGGTGGCTGTTTAGCAGAGCCAAGGGGGCCTTTAGGGAAAACCCAAAATCCACACCGGTTCTCACCTTGAGAAAGCCTCGTCCAGACCGTCCTCCAACTCCTGCCACACAGAACACACAGGCATTGGTTAAAAATAAAGGTCACGTCTCAAGAGGTGATGGGTAAACAGTGCATATTCATTGCGGCGTTAATACGTTAACAATACATTTACTCACAGTCATCTCTAGCCTCACATGGTTCTAGGAGGTTTATCTGGGCTACTTGCAGCCCACACCCTCTCCAGCTATGTGACCATTTGATAAGTTCTGTTCAATAGGCTATTTGTCTGACAACTGCAGAATCCACTCCTTTGAATACCACAGGTACAGTACATCAGCAGGCACTTTGGCTAATTAATCAGTGTTTCCTGCCTGACGTTCTTCTCCTCCCATCTCATCAAGCCCGCCTCTTGTCTTACCCATACAGTATTGTTGTTCTCTGTTGCGTGATTATGCACCATAAAGGGGTCCGATTCCGTCTGCTTTGTTCCTGAGTGGACCAGCGCCACGTTGGCTCCCTCTGCCAAGTCCAGAAGTTCCCCTGTGGCGACCTCTGCAACACAAACACGTTGGAGAGATTTAAAGGAGGATTTTCCTCAAAAAAAACAACGTATAGACCCTGCCCTCTGAGAGTATTTTGCGGTGTGTGGGACGTTTCCGGGGATCAAGCTGTGTAAAAACGTAGCTCTAATGGAGCTCCCCGATGCAGCCATCTGTGGATTGTCACTTATGATGAGTGAGCATGGGGTAACCCCCTGACTTGCACGCCGAACCACGGTGACACCACCGATCTGTAATGGGATTGGCTTGTAATGGCCTTTCCCGATGATTAATGCGTGTCAATAATGTGCTTCAACACTAATTTCTGTCTCGTCTTTGAGACTAATGTTATCCCTAGAGAACAGCGAAAGCTCTACCAGCCCTCTATTGCTACCGCAACTGAACTTTTCTATGCTGAAAATAAACGTTTCCCCATTTCCTTTGTTCCTCAAAAGAGTAGCTGACATAGTCATCGCAAAATCCCAATTCCTTTCGACTTGTCCTCTCCGTCAACGCTGACTCAAAGGCATTTTGAGTATTCTGCTGTTATGAAGAAGGTAATATTGTGGGGCTGCCATTCACTGTGAGAGAGGGGGGGGGGGGAGGGATCAGGACTCATCTGGTGGTAATACTAAGCTAAGATAACAGCTACGGTGTTTGCTCCCAGAGCGTCACTTCCACCGTAACAAACACCCAGCTGGCACAATTAACTACAGCTACAACAATTCATCGATTGAAACAAAATGAAATGAGCAATTATTTTGATCACTGGTAAATTGATTCTGTCATCTCTTCAAGCTAAATGACACGTTTGAAACTGACAGATAAAGCAATAATGCTCGTTGCAGCACCACATTGAACCTCTTGAAGAGGAGAAGACTGAGAAAGGCTGATCATTATCAAGCGGGCACTAAGAAGTGACATTTGTATTTTGAAGCCACTGTGAGAGGCCTGGTCGCAGGGAGAAAGACAAGGCTATCATGTCTCATGAATATAGCCGACTCACCTCCGAACACACCACTGATCCCGAGAGCCCCTCTGACACAGCGGCGTGTCATTTGATCAGACCAAAGTGAAGGGTACAACCTTCCCCTCGCTCTAAAGCTCTGCTGTCCCCAATCGCTGCTTTAGGGCCGGCGCTGAAAACCTCTGGCAGGACAGAGAAATGCTCAGCCTGTTTCAAAAAGGCACTCAGAGGCTTCCAGCTCTGCTGTACAATTATGCCAATTTGCTTTACAGAAATACAGCGCGCTGGCAGCCCAATGACCCACCGAAAGGTCAGTGGGATGAAGTTGGTCCCCAAAAAAGCGCACACCGAGCCTATCGGTTGCCAGAATCTGTTTCCAAGTCCTGCTTTGTTGACACTTCTCACTAGGGATCATCCTTAAAACCCGTGTCGGCCATAAAAATGCAACACGTTCGGGGGGCCGCAGCCCCCAAATAAAGTGTCAGGACGGATTTAGAGAGATCTCTCTCTGGCTGGAGGCCACCTAGCTGGGTACTGGGGGAAGCTCAGCACAAAGCGGATGTTTTCAGAGTTGCCTGCTAAAAACTGAAACCTCCAGTACCAAATGGATCAGAGTGCGGCTGACGCTCACGGAGTGTGACAGGGAAGAGGCATGCACAGGATGAACAAAGAGAAGGCATCGTGAGGAATAAGTGTGCAGCCATTGTGCCACCGGCAACAGGATGCTCCTCATCTCATTGTCTCTTGGCTGTGGACAATACAGGGAGCTAATAATGCCTAAAGGTGGTTTGGCTCACTGGATGTCAACAGCATGTTTAGAAGCCATGACCCCCGTCTCGAGTCCTGGAATCTGAGTAAATCTGATTGAACAATGGGGGGGGGGGGGGGACGACGACACACGTAGGCCTCCTTCATGCTCTTTGTACAAACAGGACTGTAATTGTGCTTCCAGAGAGACACAGAATGTGGCTGTTTGTCCATGAACAGTTCTCAATTATGTGTTGTTTTTAATGGATCTACAACACAGCAATCGGGGGGGGGGGACGGGGACTTACTGTTTTCAAATTAAAATCATCATCGTCATACACCATCACCTACAAATGTAATTTGCTGATGATTGTAATGACACTAGTGAGAAACAATAACAGAGACCTGCAGCCTCACTGTAAGCAAAGCTTTGACAAGCGGCTGAACACTCTCCTCCCCCTCCCCCTCCCCCAGGCTACGATTACTGTGACAGAGAGGGTGAGGAGGACAGAGAGAGAGAGCGAGAGAGACGTGATGATGGGTGACATGACTCACCTCCTGCCTTCAGGCTGCCCAGGCTGGCCGAGCTGTCCGACTGGGAGTTGCTGGCTCCTTCTCCGTCTGAACCCGACTTCACTCGCTTCTCTTTCTCTGTGCGGGGAGGAGGGGGGGGGGGGGGGGGACAAAACAAGAGGAGTGAATTATGATTCAGGAGCTAGTAACCACGGGGTGAGTGACTAGAGGAGCGGTTTACTTTTCTCGCTGCCTGACAATGTCTCCCTAACCGAGCATATAATGAGTGTAAACAAATCAGCAGCAGTAAATTGGCAGATAAGGTGAAAGCCATTACTCAAGCCATCTGCCAGCCGAAACCTAGAGGGCCTGGGCCTCCACGATTGCAGCGCACATCCTTCGTACCGCAGTTAATGCAGTCGCTGCGGCATTTACATAGAGTGGGCATGGCATCTGGGTCAGATGGATAACAGGCTCTGCTCTCTCCAAACAGTCTCACCTGCGGAGAGGAAGGTTTCCCACAAAGTGCCGATTCACCACGGGCAGCCGGTAACAGCTCTCACTGGATTTGCTGCACAACGCCGCTCTCCTGAACTCAGTCTAGATTAAAGTAGTTACAGGAACCGTGTTTCTCAATTACTTTAGAATTGGAACTTTTCCTGTAACGTCACAGACCCTCGGGAAATGCACCGTAACAATGTGAACGCAGTGCAATGTAATGGTGCATCTTCTCCTTTCAAATAGTACAGCTGCATTACTATTTTAAATAGCCTGACTAAAAGAAATGATATAAGGCCCTATAAAAATATTTTACCTGTTGTAATAAAGTTAAGTCCTCCCTCACCGCGCGCATTACGAGGGCGCATAAGTGTCATCAAAGTTTAATTCATGACTTCCGATTATACTCATGCTATACTTGGTTCAGACGTAATCATCACTGTTGTGCAGCCGTTGTGCTCGTTAAAGACACATTGTGAGGATGTCCGTTTCTGCAGGGACAGCGCGTCTTCTTCCTGTGCATCGCGCACAAAGTCAGTCTCAAATATTATCGAGTTTCAACAAGTACTGTCCTCCACACAGAATATCTCCGCTTCAATGCCACCTCCAGGCAACCTCTGACAGGTTAGGACTCCTCTCGAGGAGAGATAGGAGTGATTTATTAGGTTATTAGGTATTTACTCCTGGTTCGAGAAGTATGAGAAAAAAAAGAAAAAAAAAGCATCACCCTGAGAAGTGATGTCCTGCTTTGAGACGCTTGATGAATACGGGTCCGGTCTACTCACTGTGCCTACTCGCTGAAATGTCACCGTGTCCCAGGATGTGAAGGTTAAGCGGATGCTCAAGCGAGACCCTCTGAACAAGTGTGAACTCCCTGCGGGGCCAAGACGCTGACTCACCGGAACTCAAGCTTTCAATACTGTGGCTACGGAGGATAATGTCCATTTCTGTCGAACAAGACTGACTGCAAGGAGGTTTTTTTCATTTCGTCATCATCCTTGATCTAAATATATAAATATATATATATATATCCCATTTCCCATGAGCCCAGGTAGCTTAGTGATGGCAGCGTTACAAAACTTTCCCATGGGCACCTGTTTTCCCCCTATTGCCTTTCCAGTGTGCAGCTTTCAGCCTGCTAAACACGGAAGCAACTTTAAAAAGATATGAGAGTTCAAAGCTAGCTGTAGTGTTTACAGTGAATATTCTATGAATACAGATTCATGAACAGGGATGGGAGCAGTAATATGCAGAGGAATGTGGGTCAGGAATGTGTGGTGGGCTCTGCAGAACCACTGTGGGTGGTGGAGAAGCAGAAGCAGAAAGCAACACACTAAACAGACATACAGCAGATACCCCCCTCTCTTCCTGCCCTGATCCTCCGGGGTCTTGTAACTTTAATGAAACAGACTCACAAGGATTTTTTTCTTTCACCCTACCTCCCCTTCTTCTTCTCTGCCACATAAGAGCACCGATAGTTCTTTTTGAAAAATAAGAATATTCTTCCTTTTCCCTCCATAACCTCCCACCAGCTACGCATCGGTTCCCCTCCATCAGCGCACTAGAAGAACTAGAAGAAAGCCGCTCGGCAAATTAAACGGCTTATTAGGAGAGGTGAAGAATGGTGAGCAAGCAAGACATGAGGGAAAAAAAGAGACTAAAAAGTAGGAGGTGAAAGAGTGAGTTGAATATTTAATCGTCTGCCTCCTCAAAGTTACAAACCTCCAAGTGAAGAGGCGTGAGGCAAGGAGCCCGTGGCCTTGATGTTGGGGGGGGGGGGGGGGCACATTAAAACATTCCCACACAACCCAAGAAGAGGGAGAATTGTGGAGTAAATAAAAAAAAAGAGGCTGCTTGAATTTTTCATACAGTGCAAGTGTGTGTGTGTGTGTGTGTGTGTGTCTCTCTAAAGGACTGAATAAATAAGCTTGCCTTCGCGTGAGACAGGATCAATGGCACTGACACCGAGCCTGTCAGGGGGTTGAGCTCCCACTGGCACACGCACACAATCATTTTGCTTTCTCTCTTACACACTCCACAACCCCGACACTCCTCTCTCCGCCCTGCCTTTCATGCTCCCTTGGCCTCTCTCCTCATCCCCCATCCCCCTCTTCTTCTTCACCCGGCTCCCTTCCCTATAATAAGCAGAAGCGAGTGCCGCGATGGGAGGAGGGAAGAGGGAAAAGAAAATAACCCGACGGGGGTGGGGTGGGGTTCAAGGTGCAAAACAAGACAAAACAGCAACAAAGGATAATCACCAAAAATTCAAAAGGGTGACAAACGTGTGGAGATGGAGAAGATTGTAGGGGGGGGGTGTGCGATGCAGAAATCCAACATTATGTGGCCGCTCATTTACTCTGGAGTCATACATGCAGTAAATTACACGCGTGTTCTGCTGAGCTGTGAGAAAGAATGCGTGTGACGCCACCCTTACACAGCACTTTGATTGCCTGCTGTGTCCAAGGTGGCGCCTGAACAAGCACCGTCTGCTCATCTCCTCAGCACAGGCTACTCTTTAAAAAGAGGTGGAATGAAAAGGAGAAAAGGAACATTGTTTTTTGCAGTAAAGATGAAATATATCCGGGGAAAATCCCAAGTCCTTTTCTCCCTGTAAAAGGTAACAGCGAAGATGTACCTCCGGTCTGCCCACCTCTGCCCCAGTGTAAGCTCAACTCCTCTCCACCCCTCCCCATGTCGATACCCAGATGAGTCTTTAACCATGACCGAGTTGTCTGTAATAACGAGGCGTCACTAAACTAACAAAAAAAAAAAAAAAAGGTCTCTGATTTATGAGTCATGATTTAACCGCTCTGGGGGGGAAACTGGTTCAATCAATGAGGCCATTCCTCTACTGTGTGTGTGTGTGTGTGTGTGTGTGTGTGTGTGTGTGTGTGTGTGTGTGTGTGAGAGGAGGACATCAGTGACTGGCAGGAACAATTCTCCACCATTTAACATGATCCCTAGAGGGTGTCAAGGCCATGACCAGGAAGAACTCAGGATTAAATACAGGACCATTGTTTGGCCATTAAGAAGGAAGGTACAGGGTGTGTACAGTAAATGGACAGAATAACAACAGCGGGGGGGGGGGGGAGAGAAGAGAGCGTTTTCACTCATCCGTCACACTCCCGTGCTCCCATGCGTACCTTCCTTGGCAGCCTGCCAGAATTCAAACGCCACTCTGAAAGCCTGGGCCACTGTTAGGGTGACCGCCTGGGCCTGTTGGAGGGAAGCAGAAGAGAGCGGCAGTGAGACAGCGGGAGGGTGTGAAAGAATGAGTAATACTCACACGCATCTCATGCACACGAGGGGAAACTCGCGGACGACGAGAAGCTGTGACCAGGATTTAAAAAAAAAAAAAAAAACAGGAAGTGACCGCCGACAGAAGTGGCACCTTTCACAGACACTTGAGCAGGAGGAAGAGAAGCCCGTGGGCTCCATGACGAAGTTGTTTATGTAACCGGGAAGATACGTGGCCTTTTGGCCAGAACTAAATTAGTGAGGGGAAGGAAAAGGAGGGTGCGGCTGCAAACCTCCAAGGGATGGAGAGAATGCCAGAGAGGGACGAGAGAGCCTCCCCGCCCTACATGTTCTCACTCCTCAACTTTCTCCTTAACTTAGTACTTTGACATTTGCATACATACAAGTAAAAATGGACGTGCAGTTGTTCTGAGGTCTCCTTGCAACTTCCTGCATGAAGTGCTTTCCACAGATTGCCAGCAGCAGAAGCTGAATGGATTACCTGAATGCAGAATCCTGCAGCGTAAAGAATCGGTTGCTCTACATTTGTAGCTACAGCCTGCAGCTTTATTCCACTATACATGTATGTACATGTAACCACTTCAAAATGAATAGTCCAAGATTTTGGCCAATTTGCTTATTTTCTTTCTTGCTAAGAATCAGTTGAACATATCACTCTGTCTGTATGCTAAATATGGAGCCACGGTCAGCAGCTGAATAGCTCAGTGATGCAATAATACTAGAAGCAGGAGGCAAGAGGTAGCGTGGCTATTTCCTTAGATGAGAAAACCACCGACCAGAACCTCTAAAGCTCACCAATAGACATGTTGAATCTTGTTTCTTTATTCTGTACAAAAAAATGAAACAAGTTGTGGTCTTATGAAGGGGATATATGCAGGAATATTCCTTGGCCAGGCCGGTAACTGTCTGAATAATCAATGATGATTTAGTTGACTTCGGACAGAGCTAGGCAACCTCTTTCCCATTACATCTTATATTTAGAATCAACGAGTATCGAACTCTTACAGAATGGGCGCATGTGAACTTCAAGTTATTCGAACAGTTTTGCACCACGTACTTGCACAGACTCCTTTACGTACCATTTTCCTCTTGGTGCAGAGGAAGGCATGACACTCCAGAGTCTCATTGTGCTGGCTCTGGACGATGTAGGCAAACACTTTGTCGTGCATCTTGTCCGCCGTGCAGTATGATATTCTGAGAAAGAAAAGAAAAGAAAGAAAAAACACAGATGCGGAAGCTTTAAAACTCCAAGACTTAATAGAATCATCACAGATCGAGTGGGGCCATCGTGCAACTTAATCTGCACTAAGCCCTTGAACTATATCAGCAATCTGATTAAACTGTCCAATCTAGCATTTCTCTAAACTGTGATAAAAAAAAAAAAAGGAAAAAAAATTAAATTCCTGCCAGTCTTGAAGCCAGCTGCACTCACAATCTCACAGCTCTGCACATGATCAAATATCAAATACACACCCCAGCTGTGTGCAGGTACAGAGCTGAACGGCGTCATGTATGTGAACTGAACACGTGTGCACACATCTGTGCCGTTTGGCCAATGGGATGGCGTTCCTTTCTGCTTCCTGTCATCACACTCCCCCTGCGTCCGCCTGCTTAACCACCATGGCGCACAGTTCTAAAGGACATATTTTGGATTGGGCCCGGTCCCTGTAAGGTACATGAAAAGACTCTTACAGACTGAGGTGTTCCTGTCTTGTTCTGGGAGGTCATCTACTGCACTGAGCTCTGCCTGAGGAAGGAATCAGTCTCGCTCGTCCGTCTCAGGTGCCGAGCAGAGATTGGAATTAGGCCGTAATGCTCCACAAATACGATTTTCTCCACTATCTGATCATCATGTTATTACCCCGATACCAAAGTGACGGGCTCACTGGCAATTTTGGGCAGCCAGACACAAAACGATGGAGCAAGGCAATAATGAATGTCTGCCATCTGTCCTTCCTTTCCACTCCGAGCATCATCGGCGCTGTGCTCAGACTTGTCTGTGGGAGAGCAACACGCTCGGTTAACTCGTGACTGAGGGATACGAGGTGTGGATATAATAAATGAATGAATAAAAGAGGGGGAGGAAAAGTTTGGAGAGGTTCAAGAACCGCAGCTGCAGTCTGCACAACACGAGATTTACGTGCAAATGTTTTGGGAGGTAGAGCGTCGGGGAAATAGGGTGTCTAGGCAAATCCATTTCTTTTATTGGCCGTCCATCTTCTCTGCAGATGTCCAGGGAGCAGAGCTGGAGAGACAACCAGCTGCTTTATGTCTCCACACCATCCCGAGGTCACAGCTGGACCCACCTCGCGGAGTCGGGCTTTTAATTGCTGTAGTATTTACCTTCCACTCTTCCACTGAGAGAATCCATTAATGCAGTTCAGTGAAATGTGCGATGAGGGGAAAGATACAGGTGCATAGCTGTGACAAACAGCTCTTGGAGGCCATTAAAGTACTTTCTGTATTTCTTTCCTCAGAGCCAAAACTCAGTCAAATCTGTACACACGGACAGGATACACATATTTTATATCATCTCTAAGGAGCAATTTGAATAAAGATTTTGATGATTAACTGATCATTCAAGTCTAAAATGCCAAAGATTCTCTGGTTCCCGCCATCTAAACTGTGACGATTAGGTAGAGCTACTGGATCAGCTAAACAGCTGTTGGTCAAGGCAAAACAATCAATTTGAACGAGGACTTAAAGGAACAGTGAGGGGCAACAAACATCAGATCAATCGTTAGCTGCTGACTGTCAGTGAATGTGATGTTGACCAGGTCTGTTCAGTTCCATCTCACTGTGTCTGGATGTAAGACACTTGTTGTTTGTCATTCTGCCTTCTCCCTCCTTCAACAGACTTTTGTGTGCAATGTTCCTCGGGTTACTTCTGAGACAACAGCCCAGCAGTGACGAGCCCAGGTCTTTAATATAGATCGATCCTGTATTCCTGAGAAATGAACTCCATCCCCATTATTCTAAGATGCACGGTCAGGAGGCGGTTGTTCAACTGTGTATACGCATAGACTTGTCCTCAATCTGCCAGCTTTCAGGGCCAAATTATTCAGCATAAGCATATTCATGCTCGGGAAACATGATGGAAAGTCCCATTTCTCCTTGATATGTAGACTCATGAATGTGGAATTTTAGAAAAAAGCGATTCAAGCTTGGATCATAAGCTCGAGGCCAATGGAGGCGAGGCAGCTTTCAGCGTGCAGGCTGTGGCAGGCAAGTGAGATCTGTAGGCATTTACTAGAGAGAACGTGTGTGTGCGTGTGTGTGTGTGTGTGAAGATCAGACTGTTGTAGTGCTCCCAAGAGAGTTGAGATTGATGAGACACACTGCCGATAGACAGAGTACTCTCTTCTCTTACACACACGCACAGAAACACATTACACCGCCTTAGAGTACCACACCTGCTCTTGTATCCATCCCGTAATGGATTAGAGCAAATAACTTTTATTTTATTGTGGACGATAAGGACAAGCTTAGGGTGAGAGTGTTTCATAACTGGGGCCGCCCGACTGAGTGAGGGACACGGAATGTGTTCCAGCCTAAAGAGGACTGACCTGTATATGGAGATGTTTTCTATCAGCTGGTTGGAGGCGCTGTCGTAAAGGATGATTCCTCGCGGGGAGACCGTTAACGTGACTTTCTGGAGTTTTTTCCCACTGGCTTTAGCCTGGAAGGAAGAGGAGGAGGAGAAAGAAAGGGTGGAGGCCACAAAGAGACAAGAGGGTATGTGAGTGAGACAGAGATAAGAAAGGAAAACCAGTGTGTCAATCAAACAAGTGTGTTTTTGTGTTTTTTTATTAAATCAGACCAGCCAATCCAGACTGTAGCTCAAAAGTAAATATAAAAACATTACTCCACACCAAGTGCATCTATGACGTAGTATGATCCCAGACAGCAGCCTAACATCCTTTTTAAGAGGGACACCGAGGGCAGCCAACAGATTAGGCCCAATCAGAGCCTCGGCCTTCCTCTCCACACATCACCGCGTCTCGAGTCCCACCATGCTGCCGCCGCTAACTTCATTATCCACTGAGCTGCCGGATACAATAACATGAAGCCATTTTCTGCCATGATAAAGCTGGCCGAGCCATGTACGGAGCAACAGTGTCTAAACTAATTTCATCCTCTTCTAAAATGTCAGCCGCACCTCGGGGTGGAAAGAAGGCAGCCAACCGGTCACTTTTCACCGAGGGCGTCATTCAGGTCACAAACGGGAGAAAACTACTGGATGACTGAGTGGTGGAGGAGGTGGTGATGTGGGGAAAGATATATGTGCTTGAGCAAAACTCATTTTCTGGGAGTAGTTTTCTGAATAGCAGTGCTTTGACAAGAGATTTTAGATGCTATTCCAGTTATATGTGTGTGTGTGTGTGTGTGTGTGTGTGTGTGTGTGTGTGTGTGTGTGTGTGTGTGTCTCTCACCGTGGCCACTATCCTCTTGACAGCAGCCGCAGACAGCTCCTCTCCTTTGGGCTGCTCCACCATGGTGACCCCCAGGTACTTGAGCTGGAACACCATGCCCTCCAGGAGGGTCTCCCTCGTGTCCGTCCAGTTCTCTGGAAGCTCTGCGGATGAGAAACGCGCATCGGTGACGCTTCTGCTCATCAGCGACAAACCCCCGCTGCTTGTTCTTGTACAGCGGGCTGAGAGACACTCTGTCAGCCAATGCGTCATGTCGTCTCAGCTGTATCAGACACAACAGCAGCCGAACCGAGTCCTCATTATGGGTGTGTGTGTGTGTGTGTGTGTGTGTGCGCAGCACATGCTTTTAGCTATTCCTCTTGGCAGGCTAGCAACAGCATGCACTCTAATGGAATGTTTACTCCACTGGCTAAAAGTTAATTACAAAATATGTTTAGTATGCTGTTAGTTAACATGGTGATCTGAGTTGTAGTACTGATAAACTGGACGGCATGGTAGAGTTTGCTATTATGTATGAAAATATTAAATAACTGACAATAAAGCCTTTAGATTGTTTTGTTTGGTTCATGATGTGAAAAGGGAGCAGGGTTTATGTCAAGGTTAGAAATTAGCAGCATCCACCAGCCACATAATTATGAATCCCACTGCTTTTTTTGGAAAGACCCGCTCTCTGTAGCTGGTTGAGGCAGAGGCAATTGCTCGAGGTTAGACATTGACCTCGAGTAGTTTGGGGACAGGACAGCTCAGAGCGTAGGGCGGGTCTTACCAAGAAGAGCTGGAGGCTTCATAGTGAGTTATTTCTTGACGCCATCTTTGTTTGAATTTGGCAACAGACTTGCAATGAGGTAAAAAAACAACAAAAAAAAAGGATTTTAAATCTTTTGTTAAATCGGGCAGCAAACTAAACATCTGTTATCCAAATGAGTCTTTAAGGACTCTGGACATTATTACACAACACTTGTTGCAGCTGCTTCACAACTAAAGTATTCAAGGGAATTATTGTGAAGCAGGGAGGGAGTGTTGCGCTATCGTCATCGCTGGTACATTACTGTAGTTTAGGTTTGCGAGGTGAATGTTTTTCACAGCTTTACACAGCTGACCTGGTTAGCTGAAGGGGTGCAGGTGCTTTTTTTTGCAATTCAACTCAAAACAACTACAGACTTTTCAATCACCACACAAAATGTAGCAGAAAAACAATCAGAACGTCTGTGGTGCTATTTGGAACGAACACGTCTTCATGGTTTTAAACTCGGTGTCAAATACAGGTTGAAGAGATATAACTGCTCCCTCACGACTGTCTGCCAGAACTCATTTACAATCCAAACCACTGCCGGCAAAGTCATTCATAAAAGATCATCTCCTCCGATGACACTTATTCAGGACTCAGTATTCTACATTTTGTCTTTAGAATGAAACTCCGGGGCTGTGGTTTTTGATTTCTTTTATCAGAGGAAAATCGCTTGGAGAGCTGCTCGAGGCGCTGTGCGTCTCTTCATATGATATTAGTATGGAGACAGCCGGGGGGGGGTCCCCAGAGATGGAGCAGTGAAAGAGAAAAAAGGAGAACAACTTGTGTAAACCGGCCTTCTTCCATATGACGCCAAATCATTAAGACCCGTGTTATAATTCCGCTGACAGTCCGCAATAGATCTGCAACAATCAGCTGCTTTCAAATCGGTGGGGTGGGGGGGGGGATTTTCAGAGTGAAAGTTCAGGCAAGTAGGCAACAAAACGCCTCTTCAGTATTCAGCCATTTGCTCCGACAATAAAGCCGCCAACTTCTCCTCACTCAGCTCATAACAGGTTTATGGACTTGCCACGATGAGGTGTGTGATAGTGAGTAGAGGGATCCATTGGTCTCCTCTAGAAGGATCAGAAAACACAGTAGACATGTGCTTTGTTGGAATAGTTCAATGAATAGTTCAGCCTTTTATGGTGCATATACTTATACTAAAGTCACTGAAAGAAAATTGTTATGATGGCTTAATAATTTAAGTAGTATTTTTAAGCAAAAAAGCCCCAAAAAATATGACTGGTTCCGGCTTCTCGAGTGTTAATATTTGCTGCTTTTCTTCGTCTTACGTGATAGTAAAGAAACTAAATATTGTGGGGTTTGAACTTATTGGACACTGAGAAATTGTGTTGGACATTTTTGTCTATTTTCTGAAAATTCATAGACTAAAATAAAAGATCGGCAGATGAATTGATAATGAAAAGTGTATTTGACCTGCAAACATTATATTGCTTTTAATGATGGATTATTATTGATTAGCATTTCCAGTCCAACAAAAAGTACAACAAAAGGCTTCAAGATGTTACAACCACACACGACTATCCATCAGCTTGACATCCAGTAGTCAGCCCAGTAAGTGAACTATTTTTAAAGTTATTTAACTTCATTTATACTTTGTGAACACCATCACTTGGCTGAGGATCCCATATCGTTCAGGGGACCACTTGGAAACTGTGAGGTTAACCTAGAATATTCCAAACCAAGCCAACGGTGAGTGGTTGTGGAGAAGGGCTCATCATCGTCTAAATGCAGCTCTAACCGAACCCATACTTAAGTAATGGGCGAGTCTGAAGTGAACACCCGCTCTGCGTTCAAGGTCTTTGAGCTCCTAAGTGTGGGCAACACATCAGGCTGACGTCCTGTGCTGACCCCGTGGTTGCATTAGTGCCTGGGTAAGTAGCACCCTCGCTGTAATATAACCTGCGGCGAGGAATCATTAGCTCCTGTTCACGGCCTAAATCAAGTCACCGAGCGGTCTACGAGTGTCCATTACGAAGTGTGGCCACTTAGGACTTTTGCAGACGGCTATGCAAATATGATGGAGGGGATGATGCCGGCTCAACCTCGGTTCACATTTGGAACCTTTAGTGCGAGCTCCTGTTTCTAAAAGCCGACTTGACTCCAGAAGGTTTTTCGGTGTTTACTAGAATCAACACTGCCAACAGGTCCGCTTCACTGGGTTTCAACAACATGTAAGAAGCGCTTTGAAAACGCTCCGATCGACTCGAGGCTTAGGAGAGACGTCTTTCACGTAACACACTCGTGCTGGTCCAGCGGAGGTATCAGAAGCAAGCCTCTGTGCCTCCACCGCCCATACTAATGCTCGCAGGAGGCAAGTCTCTGGGGAGGACCAGCAGCTCCCCCTGACTGCAGAGTCCTAGGAATCCCCCATCGCGAGACATCCTGAGGAGGCTACTGTAAGACCAGACAACGCAAATGATGGGATTTCTGCCTGAAATACACGAGGAGATGGCGATTATGCAAAGAAAAAGATGTTACCGAGCAATGAAACAGCTTTCTTTAAAAACAGTTCAAATGAGAAACTCATGAACCAGAGCTATTTTTAAACCCGGTGCATATACCCACAGTGCTGCTTTGTATGGAATAATAATCCAGTTTCATATTGGTCACATTTGCATTCACACAACCAATCGACCCCCCCCTCCACGGCGGCTCTCTGCAGCTGCGGTGCTGATTAGAGCAAACTTCAAAAGGCTTCTGGGCTACACTACGCTGTGGCTGGTCAGAGAGCGCCGCTCGCCCGGATGACACTGCCTGTAAATAAGCTGGAGAGAGCCGGGGGAGGGAGCACTGAGGTTTGCAGAGTGGGAGGGGATAGGATGGTGGGGGGGGGGGACTGCTTCCAAGTGTGAGGGGTTTGTTTAGCCAATTATCTTCAAAGTATAACGTGGATAATGAACTGGTGGGGGTCATTGGGTCTTGTTCTGGTCTTCACGGGGCCACGTGGCTACACACAGAGCCTCTGGAAGCTCACTCCCTCTAAAACACACAAACCCACTACATAAATATCGACCACGCCACAACAGACCAGAGAAATATGGAAGGAGACTCAGTGCACAGGAACAAATAGTGACGATGTGATGGGGGATTTAAAAAAAAAAAAAAGAATTCACCACTCCCAGCATCTGTCAACCTTGGATTAAGTCCCAGATGACACTAATCTCATCAGGGGGGGAAACTGGTCTAAATAAAGACTTTCTTACATAAAAGCCCCCCAGACAGAACTGTAACAATTGCCTTTGCTCTGTTGTTGGGCTTTAGTGTGTAAAAACACACTTGGGCCTTAAAGAAAACCCTGAAACACACCTCATATACAGGTTGTTCAGGGAGGCTTCAGGATATCAAATATTCATGAACATGTATGATGTTGAGGCTTACCGAGCCTCATCAAGGATGCTTTGAAGGCCGACTTGCCTTCAAAGCAAGACACTGGGAGAGTCGTGTTTCATGTTAACTACTAAACATAAGACATTATATCTCTGACCAGGAAAATAAGTCTCAAAGAGGTAGTTTTCTTCCTTTGGGTTTATGAAATGTTTGTGTTTTGGCTAGCTAGTTTTAATTGTCCACAATTTTGTAATGTGATAACAGTTAGTGTAGCAGCGTGCCGTCCTCAAAACCCGAGACAAAAGAACCATAGGCAGCGTAATCAGCCTGTAATCACACAGCCAGTGTGACGTCCACTCTGCCAGTCAGATTGAAACCTGCTTCCATCCTCTCAGCGCTCGGCTAGGAGAAGACGAGCGGAAACAAAAAGTACGTGCAGCTACTTCCTCGCTCTGCCGGTCACCTCACCTGAACTAGTGAAAGTCTACAAACCTTTAGAATATCTATATCACAAAGTCAACAAAGCAGACAGGTTAAATAAAACACCAACAGAAGAGGTCTAGCTCAGATGTTGCAATAAGAGCGAGGTCATTAAAGCGATCAAGTCTCTTTGCAAATAATGTGTCTGCTGGCACAATGGGTTTAACACACATTTCAAGTTCCTAAAAATCAGTGGTATTTAAATTGTATTACCACTTCAAGGACTGTAGTATGCACGTCAATACAAAAACTAATACTCAAAAACTAAAAAGGTACCGGAAGAGCGCAGAGCTCCGCAAAAGGCCAAGTCCATGCCTCATCTCGCAGTGAAACCAAAAGCAAAATAACTATTTGTGAATTCGACCCAAAATGTATCGGCTCCTTCCTTGGCTCATGCTACAAGCTTCCAAAAAGTTTCATGAAAATCGGGGGAGTCGTTCTTCTGTAATCCTGCTGACAAACAGACAAGAAGCCAAACCGGAAACAACCTCTTTGACGGTGGTAATTATTCAAAACTGGGCCTACTCCATAGTCAACCGTCTCCAGCCACGGCCACTACCGGCTATACAGTGTGCTACCAACAGTGTTCAACATCCAGGCAGGTTATCGGAGCTGCGTGCTTCAATGAACCTGTGAGCAGAACTCCAGACAGACCTCCACGGGTCACACCGGGCTGCCTTCATCAGACCGCTGTGGAAGAAAACGCGTCAGAAGAAAGGTCTCAGCCTCTTCCTTTAACATCCGATCATTTGAGTCGACGCAGAAGACTTTTCCATGAAGTTTTAATGAAGCTGAAACTACAGAAGCGGTGGCGCCCTTTTGATTGCAACCAGAGATCTGGAGATGCAAGATGGCACAGAGGTCTCGGGAAGTATATAATCAAGAGGGATTTGAGGGATGAGCCCGCGCAGCACCAAAGCATGACATGGGGTGGTGGAACACAGAGGAGATGAAGCAGGCGATTTGGACACGGGAGGGTCGCAGAGGCCAGCAACAGTAATGAGGAGAGAGGATCGAAAGGGAAGACGACAGACGGACATTCAGGGGGGGGGACAAGACGGGCGGAAGCTGCGAGGCGTTCACAAGTGAGGGGAAAAAGCAGATAAAAGAGGAAGTGAGGTGATCATGAAATATAGTTAAATACCAGGCATATGCAAATGTTGGCAGCGAGTCAACGTTCCCAACCATGAACTCACACAACAAATGTAATGGACAATTAGGGAGATGGAACAGTTTAATCGCCGTGGAAACAGTGGAAGTGCTGTGGGTACAGGCTGAATAAAGTACTCAGAGAGGGAGGTGTGCACAAATCACCACAGCACCATCAGTGCGATCTAGCTTCCTTCTTGCCAACGTTAACAGTTTTTCTCGGCTTGAAAATGAATGAAAATGCGTCTCTAAATAAAAGCCCAACAGAGGGAACGAGACAAATCAAGGATGAAGACGCTCTTCCTCGCAGTCAGCGAGACGTTCTTCGACCGAAAAACCAACTTGAAGGTGAGAAATGTGAGCAGGTGATGGGAGTTTGGTTTGGTCTCGAGACCTATGCGGTGATTAACTGTCACGTCACGCAGTAGGCGTCGATGTTCTAGCAGTAAATGCCTTTCACAGTCCTTGTTCTTGACATCAGATGATGTCAGCGAAGCTGTGACTACGAGTAAGCCACCACACCGTTGAAAGGTTACAGAAGTTACATATTCAGAGTCCGAACGAATGATTATATTTGGGATTCTAGGGAAGGTCGAGGGGAACTAGCAGCAGCGGTGGCCCAGCTTGATTTAACAAACAAGACACAAATCTCCAGCTCAAGCTCCAGCAGGCTCCACGAGTCGAGCCTGCTGCATCAACAATTTCCCCCTTTGTCGAGGTTTGAAAGGAATGTGGAGAATTTCAGTATTAAACGCATTATTAGTAGGATTAAATAACACCCCTAGTGGTGAGTAGAAGTGTCACAATAATAAATATGTTAGTTACAATATGTTTCCATATGGAATGTATTATGTTTATAATATCCTCACTTATAGAGGATATTATATGTTACAGTATATGAACTCATTGAATGTATTAAATCATAGAAGTATAGTCACTAAAGGTATTAAAACACTGTATGAATAGTTTTGAGGGTCAGTAAGGGATCATTTTGAGTGAGCCTTTTCAGAGGTGCAGCAGGGGGACGGACAACTGACCAGCAGGTCAGAGAGGAGGAGTTCAAGATGTTTGCCAGAAAGGATCGATCCAGGGAGGGGACAGGATTCAAATGGAGCCAATCACTGATCAACGGAGGATCATTCACATGTTTTAGGACAGTTCGGACACTTTCCGACTGTCAGGGGATATAAAAGACAACGTTCGAGAGAGCATTCCTCAGACCACTTCCGCTCTCGTTTTTCAGTACCTGAATTCAGACCTGTGAGTGAGGTGCGTGCATGTGGTCTCTGTTCTCAAGAACATTACTATTGATAGTTAATTCAGTTTGTAAGTGAACTTTGTGTAGTGCATTAAATATTGTTTTTAATTTTGAACCGGGTCCAGCTCATTCTTCTGATGCGCGTGCGCAGTAAGAAGCTCGCAGCAGAAGAGTACCTGCGGCCTGCAGGCTCTCTCATCCTTTGTTCTTAAAAACCTAACAGGAACCTCTGAGCATTGAGAGCTCTCCGCGTGGTGTCGCATTGGCTGACGCCAATGAGTGAGGGGTGAGAATCCTGGCGCCTACATCAGAGCCCTCTGGACCCCAAACTGTGAGTGACTGTGTCTGGCTGTGACACACTGCTGCCCACCTGCATACCTTCTCCTGAACTAGTCTAATGAATGCATCTGCTCCGGGGCTTCTGTTGTTCTAAAAACACATCTGGCCCGGGGAAAACCAAGCACCGACACTTGGCAAACTAACAGGGGCCTCCATTCTTGCTTTGGTTTCAAGATGTGCATCACTATGGGATGTTGGGAAAAGTTGTGTACTACAGCTGACCCTCATGTGGTCCTCTCAAGAGGATCAGTGTTTAACTAAGGAGCGGTAACAGTATCTGTTCTCCAGGGAAGCGTTGTGGGTTTATGTGCAATTCAGGGGATTGATACACATTTGGTGAGCTAGTATTTCCAGCAGCAGGACAGAATCAATACACTCTTAAACAAATCTCTTAACAATCTTTGTAAACAGAAGTGTCTAAAAGATCACTAGTTCCCATTATGGTACAGCTCAACTGCGACCAGTCACCAAAGCAAAGCGTGCTGATTTAAGGCCTCAGCTGACCTCGGACTGTGGTACAAGACACGTGCACAAAAAAGAAAAAGACCGATTCCAGCATTATTAGATTCCAATCAGGACACTTTGGGCTAATTTAGAAACTGCAGACTCAGATGAGGAAAGATGCCTGCAGGGATACACAGAGACACAGCACAAAGCTTGTTAAGAGAGCGCCTTGGACAACCTCTAACTATGCCGCGAAAAAGTTAAGTCACACATTTCTATTGCAGACCATTTTCTGTGGTTGAGTCTTGTGTAACTGTTGTGTTCTGTTGTGGTCGGTGCAGGTCAGAGATGAGCACCGTCATCACCATTTTTCGGGGAAAAACCGCTGAGATGGAGCATTGTTAAGAGGAGAGAGACTGAGTGGGGAGATCACCGTCTGTCCCTGCCTGGTACAAAAAGCCTGATCCGGTTCTATTGTTCCTCCTCTTAACGTCCGCTTCTGTGGAAAGGATACAGGAAATGTTTCACATATTATCGGGGAAAACCAGGTCAAAGGCTCTCTGTGTGAGGTACACAAACAGCAATCGATACAAATGACCACAGAGACATAAACTACAGGCCAGTTAGCTCAAGGAGAAATCGATACAAAGTAAGTAAGATGAACAGTCAGTGAGGATCCTTCATGTCCAGCAGCCTGTGACCTCTTTCCTCTCCTCTCCGTCCTTGTTTCATCTCATACACCAGCAGGCTTATGATATTCTTTAAAAACTATGTTGTAGAAGGACTAATGTCCCAATAACACAACGGAGGTGTTGCATGCTATCAGGATTTTGCGGTGGATAAGAGTCACGGTTTAAGTCATAACATTGAGACACATGTCTTTCGGTATTGGCTAAATGAGGCGAGGGAGAGGGAGGAGAGACGAGTAGTGCTGCCAGTCAGGGATTACGGCTGATGACCAGCTGAGGCCACAATGTACTCTCAGCAGGAGGCCGGGTTATGAAACTGATCCTAAAAAGCCACCCTAGCCGGGAGGAGCGAGATTCTGTTGCGACTGAAATGCGACAGGCAAATAGGGATGCAAATGGTTTGTCATATCTTCAGTCTATGCAAATTAGCCTGCACATAATTAATTAATTAATATATATATATATATATATATATATATAAAACGGACATGTTTCTTAACCTTAAACATTTCCATTTTGTAGCGGGTATTAGCAGCTCCGTGGCCCAGTGTCCAGTACAATTAAAAACGGCATAAAATGAAAAATAAATAAACCATTCGCTCGCCTTGACAGTTCGACTCCTTGTTTAGTCACATATTGCCCCAAGGGCAGAGGAGCATACTTCTTGTTGAACCAGTTTCGACACACAGGACGACCATAGATTTGCGCAATGGGCCCCTGAGATTTTGGAGATGCGTGTGTCACCTCCTCCGCAAATCTCTGCTCTGCCTTACTCCGATATTATTTTTCATGTGCCTCTTTGCACAGACACATTTCAACTTGTCATTGTGGTGACAAATGGACACACAGGTGAAGAAAGACAGTCAATGAGCAGTAATGGAATCTTCCATTCATAAAAATAACAACCCTCCCCTGCATTCCTAGGGAGTTTCAGGTGTGTCATGTGAGCTTCCATGAGACTCCACAACCTCTGATGGGACACGACGGGGATTGTTTGGACGTTTTGGTCTCACCAGTGTGTGTGTGTGTGTGTGTGTGTGTGTGTGTGTGTGTGTGTGTGTGTGTGTGTGTGTGTGGGAGGGAGGGGAGGAGAAGTTTCATCAGCCACTTTTGAGTTTCGTTCACATCTACTGACTAAACACCCAAAAGACCTCCATAAACTTCCACAGCTGCAGGAAAGGAATGCTGGAGGTGCCTAGCAATGTAGAGCCACGGCCTTAACATGCCCGCAGTAGAGTCTAGTGCTATTAACTCACTTGCTCAGAACAGATTTGTTACGACTTAGACGTCATAACATAACGAACATGAATGCTGTTTTCCTCCCTGCCTGAGGGTCGTGCTGTGTGTACATTGCGTCTGTGTTTTGATCTGCTGCGTTGCAGGTGATTGGACTGATTAGGCCGGATTTAAGGAAGGCCGGCGCTCTCTCTCTCTCTTTTCTCCTCCGGCTGTATGGCAGCAGCACTGGTCATTATTGGGAGTGGGAGAGAGAGAGAGGGAGACCCATCGTTATGCCTGGACCGGGCATAACAAGATTAAAAATAAAAAGGTTTTGTAATCGCTGGGGACACTGAATGACCAACAGCGTGACTTTGTCCCGGCTCAGATGGCCGTCTGAATATACGCAATTCTGATTTCTGTGCTTTCCTCCTTGCTGTAAAAGTCTCAGATGGCATTTGTTTCGCCACCAATATCTCTTCCTCCTGACAATGAGGCTGAAGAACTGAGAACTAGCACACCGGCCATATGTCTCCACATATGGCTGAAGGAGATTACATCAATTATATCTTACCGGGGAGGTGAACTGGTTAGCCGCCGTGCATCCTGCCCAGACTTCCCTTTTGGCTTCACAGAATGTCATAATCTTTCAAAAAGTAGTCCCTACTGTTAACAAGTGGGGCAAATAAAATATGTGATGTTCTGTCTATTTCCTTGAATAAAAAAACAATCTTATCGTAAAGTTGGTTTTCTACTTTAGTCTCAGCCATGAATGTGTATTTTTGGAGCGATTCATGCAGTTTACACCGAGAGAAAGAGTGTTTACTCTGAAATAACAACACACGGGAATAGAAGTACATTTCTCTAATCACAGGCAGCCGAATGCAGAGATGAAAGTAGATTACCTCACAAATTAATCATACTGCAATTTACCACTCAACTTGGCCTGTGCCAGTTACTGGTGTCACGATAACAATTCTGATCTTTAAAAGTATCCTATTTGTCCTGCCGTGTCAGCTGAAACAAGAGAAAGGCAAACACCCATTTCCCTGCAGGATTTAAAAGTTGTCCTCTAGGAGAAACAGTGACAGAGCATGATTGTGCAGTCCTATCCACACGTGACTCCACACACAGAAGCTTACAGATAGGGAAGATCTAAACAGGACAATAAAATCAGTGAGGGCTTTACAACTCCATAAAGGAGTCCTACTGGAAGCAAACTCCATTACAGCCTCGCGGTCCGCTTTTGGGTGACTTTGTGCAAGTGCAGCAGGGACTGGACAGTGCAGACCACATACACCGTCTATTCTTTAAAACAAAGGGAGGCTACTTTGGGTAAAAAAGCGACTTAAAGGCCTACTGAGGCTTTCATTAACAATTATGCCTTATAAATTACAGCTACAGATATATAATTTAGCACCAACCACGTCCGTCACTGCAGTGACACTATCTGAATAATGTTAAAATATGCAAATGAGTCAACAGCAACTAGCATCCACATCTGAGGTTGTAATGATGCAGACGCAATGGTTTAAGATCACACGCCGGTCATTCGCCGTCTGCATTGGGTGGACTGACATCCTCATATGTCGCTGCTTCCATATTGACAACCCCACAGAACAGACAGCTCCTTGACCGGGGACGTGGGAGGGAGCTGTCTCACTTCAATGCAGACAGGGATTTTCTGCCTCCCACACTTTTCAGACAGAGAAAAAAACAGGTCTTCATGACCTAAAAATATGGTTGATGTTTCATACCATTTACCCCCCCCCCCCCTTTAAAATGGGAACTATTCAGATGTCATGGGAGGGCAGCACACAGGAATATTTTGTTAAGCTCAGCAGACTGCCAAAAAACAACTGAGCCGTTTCAAAACCACACAGGAAATGACATCGCTGACACAATCTTGCTCGTGCAGACTCCAGCACAACACAACAAAAAAGCAACGAAAAACAAGGTGCTAACGTTGGCCTGCTTTACATATTAGACATGCAGGGATCATTAAAAGAGACATGGGCCAGTTTTATGAAAACAACGCTGGAGCCTGTTAGGATCGAACACTGACAGTGAGAGGGAATGAATGCAGAAGACTGGCTGCTTTGACGAGGCCAGGCCTACACACAGGAGAGAAAGAAAGACAACCTTACTGGAGACATGTCTCAAATTATGGACCCGTCTAAATCTACACATACAACCCAAACCAGAAGTCACACTATTAAAAGGAATTACTAGAAGTTGTACTGTATGTGGATACATCCCATGCAGAAAAGCAGGATCCACCAATTAAAGCAGAAGCTTAATGACACTACAAGACGAAACAAGTTGCCTTCTTACTCATGACTCTGCAGTTCACTGGTGCCAACTGAAACACAGCTAAGCCGACAATTATTATCGCACCAGATTGAAAAGAAAAAAAAGAGAAGATGAAGATGATCAGTTACTTGATTGTAGACAAAACAGGAAGTTCGAATGAATAAGCAATGTGTGTGTGTGTGTGTGCGTGCGTGCGAGAGAGACTGTTGCCACAGATTAAATGTAGAGTCATGATGAGGCTCACCAGCAGCCTGGGCTTCCAGCAGCAGGGATTGATTGGCCATTAGTCCTCAGTGACCACTGTCTGGTCGGACCATGCAGACCATGTGCATCACTCCCCCCAGAGAGGGGTGGACCAAAACAAAGCATTGATTGCACTGTGCACGTGTGACATCTCGATGCTCTATTGTCTATGAAATATAAAAGGAGGGGGGGGGGGGGGGGGTGGGGGGGGGGGAGGACATTCCCCCTTTGTGTAAAGCAAACATTAAAGGGTCTATAGGCAGCTCAGCCTGCATGTGACAGCCATGCTATCACAGTGAGATCAGCCTGTGGACCGTGCTCAGCCTCCTGGGGATGGTCGCACACATCGTGGTTGTAGCTCCAGGCATCATGTGAAATAAAACCTAACGTGACTTTACCAATAATTAAACCTCTTACTCGATGAACTATCGGCTCCCCCATAATATTCAGTCCCTGCAACCACTCCTCATACAGCCTCTCGTTTTCATTTTTTGTTTCACATAGTATATCGCCTAGCAACAGTGTGTTGCCAGGAAGACGAGCACTCGTCTTTTCATGCGTTTTGGCTCCAGTGACTCCCTCACTTCTTCATCACAGTATGTATATATATATTTTAGCTCCCCGCTGAGCCCCTCTTGCACGTTTCACCACCGTGTGAGCCAGAGTGACGTGGCAGAGGATTTCACTAACTTTTATCACGCTTTTGGTTCAGAGTGACTAAAAACCGAGAAACTCATTGGACTTGTTAGATATGCGGAGACGCAGTTTAGGAGCTGAACTTGTTTCTCTGTGCGCAACCAAAAAAGAAAAAAGAAAGAAGAAAAAGCCTCAACAGGAGTCAGTTTACGGGCTGCGTGGCGCTGCTGTCAGTTTGAGTGTCAAGTTGAAAACCATAACAAACCATTTGTGACTTAAAATACTCTCTAATGTTTAAATATTCGTGTTTCGAGTGAATGTGTCGACCAAGCACCCCCCCCCCCCCCCGCACACTGACAGCTATCCTGGCTCCTCAACAACTGTAGCTGACGTCCACAGCCGAGTTGTAAAGTAGCGCTAAGTAAACACCGGCTGTAATGTTAGCTCCTGGTCGAGGCTAGCTTGGCTCGGTTTAGCCAAGTTAGCCTCGATTTAGCCTAATTTAGCGGCAGCTATCGCCTTCACGGCAATGAACTGAACAGCTGAATACTCACTTTTATGTCTGCTCGCGGTCCACGACTGTTTGGCGATACTGGGGCTCCGTATAATTGCCCTTCCAGCGGATTTCAAAGCGTCCATATCGTAAATCCAAAAAGTGGGGCAAAGAGCCCGACGAGCGCCTGTTTCGTGTAGTGTCGAAACACTTCGCCTCCTTTAGAACAGCCCTCTCCCGTTCAAACTTTTTTTCTGCTGTCTTTTCCTCCCCTCCGCGCGGATAGCTTTCAGTCGATGGTAGATGATCATGTTCGTCCCCCTGGGCGGCGTTTTGTATGTAAATGAACCGGATAATGTGCGTGACGCCCGGTTGTGGAGTCACGCGAGTGAGGAGGTGGTTGTTGCAGCCCGAGCGGGCGGGTGCTGTTCCTGTTGAAACACGGCGCCGTTTTCACTCCCACCGGTGTCTTTTTCGAGACCGATGGTTTGTCAGTCACATCACGGGCTGCGGTTACACCTCTGATGTTTAATTCAGCCACACATGCTTCTCACCTTTCTACGAGCCTCGAGATCCGCCGTATATCCAGTGGAAATGTCAGCAGGCTAATGTCACGAGCAGAAATAGGTTAGAGGGCGGAAAAATACTTCATTTCAGTCCCCTCACCGTTTCAGGTAGATATAGCAGCTGAATTCAATGGTATGCATCATAATAATAAAAAACATATTTTGTTATTATGAATGATTTCGGTACGGTCATTCTCCACACTCATATTTATCGTCAGCAGGATGCTCTGATTTGGTCACATACTCACTTGATATTAATGTATGATTCCTATAGCCCCCCTATAGTGCTCTGACGGCCCATAAGAGAACAGCTGTAGGGGAGGAAAGGAAAAAAATGGAAGCCAAGGAGTCCCCGCTGGCCATGTGGAGGAAAAAGGGGTTTCCTGATGAAAGAAACATGAGGTCAGGGAGATCTGGACTGTCGACGAAGATGCCCCATTTCTCGAGTCCTGAAGAGGAAACCCTGCTTGGCAGTCAAGAGCAATTCATGTCACATTTATCTTTTTGTTGTTCATGATTCTAAATATAAACATCGAGCAAAAAGTTCGGAAATTAGTGTTTCGTAGATTATTTCTCTGTTGTAACAATGCTTCTTGGCAATGCATTTTATACCGTTGGAAAGCCTGTTTATTCACCTTTCAAACGGTGCCCCATTTGTAAGGATCGTGCATTTGTAGGATGAGCAGCACAGCTGAGTATGTGGGTTGCGCCCATGAAAAATTTGCCAAATCTTCTCTGCCAATGCCAAACAGCTTATTCTGCTGTTGCTATTACTCTTGTTTGGTGGATTGGATGATTGAAGTCTATCAGTAACAAGGAAGAAACAAGACATATTGGCAATTTTACAATTTATTCATTTAACAAACCGGAGCCTCAGTAGCGTGTGGAAGAACCATACACAGCCACAACAGCCTGGCACCTCCTCCTCATGCTGGTCACCAGCCTGCTCACACACTGCTGTGGGACGGCATTCCACTCCTCAAGCAGGATTTGTCGCAAGTCAACGTGGTTGTGTTGGTCACTCTGGCACGAACAGCTGGTCCCACAAGTGTTCACTTGGGTTGAGGTCAGGACTGCTGGCAGGCCATTCCATCCTCTCCACTCCCAAATTCTGGAGGTAGTCTCTGATAAACCCCGCTCTGTGGGGGCGAGCGTTGTCATCTTAGAGGATGGAGTTCGGTCCCAGAGTGTGGAGAAATGGGATTACCACTGGTTGCAGAATCTCATCTCGATATCTCTCTGCATTGAGATTGCCTCCAATGAAGAAAAGCCTCGTTTTTCCAGTGACGGAGATGCCGCCCCACACCATCACACTGCCTCCACCAAAAGGTGTTACTCTATCGGTGCAGCAATCAGCATAGCGTTCTCCCCGTCTTCTCCACACTTTGACCCTACGATCCAACTTCCTAAAACAGAATCTGGACTCATCGCTGATCATAACGTTCCTCCACATGTTCAGGTTCCAGTGCAGGTGTTGCCGACACCAGCGCAAACGGGCCTGGCGGTCAATAGCAACAGCAGAATAAGCTGTTTGGCATTGGCAGAGAAGATTTGGCAAATTTTTCATGGGCGCAACCCACATACTCAGCTGTGCTGCTCATCCCACAAATGCATGTTCCTTACAAATGGAGCACCGTTTGAAAGGTAAATAAACAGGCTTTCCAACGGTATAACATGTATTGCCAAGAAGCATTGTTACAACAGAGAAATAATCTACCAAACACTAATTTCCGAACTTTTTGTCCGATGTTTATGTTGGTCAAAAGGACCAGATACGGTCAACTAACAACGATTCTGATGGTTGACATTTTCTCAAGAGACCCAAATGACCCTTTATAGCCCCACTTTCTGTCACGAGTTTTGAGATGATGAAAAAACCTCAACCTCAATATTCACAGTAGCTTTAGTCTTATTTAGTAATTATTTGATAACATCTACATTTACATAATGTTGCTGCTGACTGTTGAAAGTTATTCTCGTGTTGAGACGACATTAAGCGCTTTGTTCAGTGATCCTCATCCTCAAACTAAGACATCAAAAGATATTATTTGTGTGTTGACACCGAAAACCTTTGTATTGTATCGGGTCAATTGTTAAAACATTAAAAAATGACACCAAGCTCAATTTCTATATTGAATTCCATTGAGCTTCCATCGTCACACACTAAATGAGTGACTCAGGAGAATGGCTTTTAAAAAATCTTGCACTTCCACATTTCTCAGATATACAAGAGTGCAACAAGGCTAATACGTCCCCAAGGACAAATCGGCAATCTGAAGCTCAGTTAGCAATTACATAGTATTGAGTTTATTCTGCAGAAACAATGCCTCCAAGGGAGACACATCACCGCATCAGGGTAGCAGTGTAAACCAAAGCACCCCTCTGTTCTCCAGCAGGTGCATTCCTTTTAAATCACTGCTTCTTTGTTTGCAGCCATGCTTCACTGAGAGGCTGGAGACAAAAGAGCGGAGTCTTCTGCGAGTAAATCTGCCAGTTACTTAAGCATGCAAGACATACCTCGCCTTTTACAGCAACAATACAGGTAATGGGCACAGGAGGTGTGTTTGGGAAGAAAGATCTACTGGAGGGGGGGAAGAGGGGCACCACTGCAACATTCAACAGAGATTATTCTTATGAAAGACAAAATACAAAGGATTTATTTATACATGAGGACAAGCACACGTCTATTCACCCACTTGGAAAGTCTTTGTCATGGTCCTTACGTTCACTGAGTAGTTCAAGAGGGCCATACCTGGAATCTCTCATTTCATGGCTTCTTCTCTCTACAAACAGCTGGATTTACTGTAGATTAGTGAGGTCTAATGGCATCGCCAGTACAGCTGTGCCAAATGCAGACTGCTAGAAAAAGACCTATTATAATCTGTTAATTCCACATGCTGGACTCTGCCAAACAGAGCGGTGCCAAATTATGACAAGGAGAGCGATAAACTATACCGAGGATCGAGTGTGAAACAGATTGATGGCCAAGCTCGGCACCGGTTGATGCAGAGAAAATGAAGTGAGGAGCTTCACCCATGGAGCGCATTTGGGGGAGAGTGGCCATGGGACAGAATGCTGAGGGAGCGAGGGCTTCGTTGAAAGGTCGCCGGCCTTGGCACGAGGATTCTTTATCTGCCTCCCAAAAAATGCCCATGGGCATTAGATGAATGAATTATCATTCCAATCAAAATGCATGGCAGCCCCAAAATGTGCTCCCATTTATTGGTTCCGCCACTGACTGAAATCCAAAGCCCAGAGGTCAGCATATAGCACAGAGTAATCATGTCCAGATCTGAAAAGTGGAGGAAGATGTGCTTAAATATTGTTATTTACATGGTGCACATTACTGACTTCGTTTACCAACGCGATGCTGCCGTGTGATTTAGTGGGAGTTCCACTGGTCACCGTGTTTTGACGAGCAGCGATTAGTGGCTCGCATGAACAAATTATTCATAAGTTCCTTTTGTCAGAGCTAAATGGGATTTTGTGGTCCTGAAAAGAGGGATTTAGTGGTTCTTGACAGAATTAAAAACCAGAGACTGTGTGGACAGATTATCTCTTCAAACCCAAATGACACGGATGAACACTGCCTCCTAGTGGCAACAGCTATAGTGCATCTGATTTACAATGCCAGGAAACCAGATAACCAATTATATGAACCTTTGTTTGGGCAAATTACACATCACAAATGATAACAGAACCCATATATATATATATTTACTTTGACTATATTAATGTAGTAGTCAGTCATTATAGAGAAATCACTCAGTTTCCTTTCAAACTGACATTACAACAAAATGAAACTGATGGGCTGATGGTGTTTGAGATGCCACACATGCTTTATGGGGCACTCCAGCATTTTAACTTTCATTAAGTTTAGTTACTTTTGACATTGATGAAAGAATGGTCATAATTGAAGCAACTGAGGCAGAGATAGTAGTCAAGCTCCAAAAACACTAGATCCTACACTTCCCATAATGCAACTCAATAGCCTCCTAACATCCCACTTCTTTTAAACGCCACAACTTCAGCTTGTGAAGCAGGCTTTGTGTTAAGCCAAAGCTGAACTAACCCTGATGACAAAAGTTTGGAAAGCAAATAAATGTAACTTAAAATAAACAACAAGCAGAGAAAAGTCAATTTGCAAGAAAAAAAATGTTTATTCCTTGTAAACCTCACAGAGCGAGAGCACAGCCAAGGTCAGACCTGGGGAGAAACAGAGCAGTGACTGTGGGCATATTAAAAAAACAACAAAAAAAAAAAAAAAACACTTCTCTATACTCTCAACAATCAGTTGAGCGAACAACTGACTAAACTGTCATTTTCACAACATTTTATTTTCTTCCCCAGGAACCAACGACAGCAATCTGAGCGAAAAGAATAGCGTCTCCATGTACAGTCGGTGAAAACCACGCGCACAACAATGACCATTTCAGATGAGGGTGAAACCACATCAGACTTTAGAGATTCTCTCCCTGCAGGAAAAATAACAATACCAGCAGAAACAGGAGGAAGGGAAGCTGCTTTAGAAACAGCCACCTCCCCCCAGACAGTTGCAAATACTGTAACGTTCACAAAAAGAAATGTGACTTTCTAGTCCCTTACTTTTAACTACACAGTCTACTACGAACAGGTGACCGCTTTCTCTACCTGCTTAACGGAAACTTTCATGAACTGATATTCAACTGGATATTTGACAAACACGTCAGCCAATGTACTTGCAGTACATTCTTGAACACTGTACTTAGAGAAAACCAGCATTCCCAGTCTTGGCACACAAACTGAAGAGGATTAATTAAATAAAATCATTTATCCGCTATATTAAAGTTGGCATTTTCCAAAAGCTTTGTTTACATTGCACAGTCCATCTTTACGTTTTTTCCCTTTCGAACAGCGAGTGTTTTCTACAGTGCAACTTTTAATTGGGGAATCAAAAACAATAAGGGGGGGGGGCAGCAGCTAAACCGAGGGATTTGGGGGTTTAACAGCAGCAGAGATGAGCTTCTGTGGGCGGACGTGTAAACAGCAGACTCTGTGGTGGGCAACATCATGTCGCCATACTGAACAGGCAAATAGGAGAACAATGAATCAAGTGCAGTCTACCGAATCCGTTAGTGTGACTTACTTAAAGGGGCAGCGCTGCCCTCACGTGGACACGATGGAGCAGCGGCTCTACCGGTGTGGACGCTAGTAGACAGCCCAAAAGCCAAATCAGCATCTGAAGGCAACTCTGTCCCACTTCACCAGGAGAGGTCAAATTCTGATCCTGTCCAGCTGAGCCAGATGTGTCACAACTAATTCATAAGGGTCGGGCCGTATCTCATTACTCACTTTATGTCCTCAACTCAAGGCACTGTGATCATGACAACCGATGAAAGACTATGCAGTGTACTGAGAAGCCGGTCCACCTGCATCTCTCTCTCACTCACACACACACACACACACACACACGCGCGCACACACACCTGTTACTGCACTCTTTCCTCAACTCAAAAACTCACTTCAGGACTGACTTTAGGAGCTGCTTGGGTTCATATCATTTAAGGTCTATGTTTCTGCTCATAACACAATATATTTTTCCAACTTGTTGCAATCAACACTTGAATCTTTAAAGAGTGAACAAATAGAACCACACAATACACTTTAAAAAAAACAAAAGATTTACCACCATACCTCAAAGCAGCTGAAATCAGGGTTCATTTGGTGCCTTAAAAAATAAATTACAACAGAACAAGGGGTGAGAGTCTGTGCCAGCTGTGCACTACATTCCTCAGGTTGTACAGATGTCGCCAGACTATTTTGGGAGAAAACAATCTGTCAAAGAAATTGAGCTACAAGTCAGGCTGCATGACGAAAGGAGAACTCGGTTTTCCAAGGTTTAGGAGGCAAAAATCAAGCTAAGATAAGAAGGAAGCTATTCCCCAGGTAACCGGCGGCAGGTGGATGCATTGGTGGTGGGGTGGGGTGGGGGGGGGAGAGCAACACCCTTGAGATGAAGATACATACCCGATTCTGTGAGGTTTCACTAGACACAGGGAGGGAAAAAAACAAAAAAATGCGACTTCCTAGTTGACATGTGATGTCCGTTTAAAGTTTTTTTTGTCTTTTGTTTTAACTACAACAAATACAGTCACAATACAACATCCTTCTGACCTGGCGAGGAGAAAAATAAAAAACCAGAGAGAGGAAAAAAACAACAACTTCTCAGCCGCAGACGTGCTGAGCAGATTGGAAGGTGGTGCGGCCTGCTGGGGGGGAAATAAAAATGACGGGGAGGATGGAGGCGGGACGAAGCGTTCACTTTTTGAGCGGCTGGTAGACGGAGGCGTTGGGGTCGAGGCCGGAGGGATTGGTGTCCATGAACTTGGAGGAGTAGTGGGGGGTCACGGGGCTCATGCTGCCGGTGTCGGCTGTGTAGGAGATGCTGGGCATGACGGCCATCACTTCGGCTATCTTCTGCTTCAGATCTTTTATCTCCTGGTCCTTCTGCAGGATCTGACCTGAATACAGACAACCAACGGGTCAGCATGAGCACGCCTACACATATTGAATAAATACGCCGAGCACGGCAACCAGACCGACCTTGAGCAATCTCCAGCTGTCTCTTGGCGTCTCCCAGCGCAGAGAAGAGGTCCAGTTTGATCCTGGTCTCTGCGCTCAGACTGTTCTCCAGGTGCTGGGTCTTGTCCTGCATGGCTGACAGCGCCGACATCAGCACCTCTGTGTCTTTTTCGTTCTCCTTATATTTATGAAGCTCCTGCGAGACGGAGAACAGATACAGTTAGGGTTCAGTCAGGAGGGGACTGTCCTGTGATTGGATGCTTTAGCAAAACTGGTGACAGAGCAAATGTGATTCATTGTCATAACTGAGGTGAACTACATTTCATTCAGTGCTGCATGAAGAACAAATGGTTCCTCTGGTACGACCTAGCTCTGTGGCACTAGCACTGGAACAGGGCTCATGATATAGATATACGCTTGTTGGATCTTTTTCTGCACCACTTCTGTCTTTTTGTGAATCTTTGTCACACCTTTTGAGAACTTGCTCACTAGCTATATTTGCGTGCAATGACTAAAGCAGAACTGGCAATGTACACAAGACACCGCGATAGGGTTCACATTTTAGGAACCCAAGCTTCCACGAATCGCTGAGCAGAAACAAAAAGCTTCTGAATAAATTGCTTGAAGTTTGAAATCCCGCGCTGTAACCCGGCTACTGCAGCTAGCATAACAGCATTACACGTGACCAAATGAACAAGACGAGTGCATTTAAACGCAAGAATACCGGAGAAACTTTACTGCGCTTGATGGTGACAGTTCAGATAAACACTTCAAATAATAATAAAATAAATAAAACCTTACCTGAACTTTCACTTCCAGCTCTCTGATCTGGTCCTCCTTTAGCTTGATATCCATTGTTAGTTTCTTACACTCTGTTTCTAATTCAGTGATTCTCCGCCGCAGCGTGTCTGTGCACTCCCCTCTGAAAAAACATATTGGATTTATTATAACAACAGATCATAACTTGAAAGAAACGAGCGACAAGTCAGCGGTGAAATGGTTATAGAAAGCTGCATGTCAGATGAGCCCCTACCTGGACACTGCTGCTAGTGCTACCGCTCTGGCTGCTGTGGCCTCTTCTAACTTCTTTCGCTTCTTTTCGTCTGCGAGCTGTTTCTCGGCGGTGCCTCGGGCCTCCTGCTCTGCTTTGAGCCTCTTCTCCAGTTGCCCCACGGCCTGTTTGTCCTTTTGCTTTGCCTGCACAGCATTATGGAGCCTGCAAGTGCACAGAAAACACACAAATAAACAAGGAGGAAACACTGCTCTCTCCCTACAGTCTTCATTCACGACAATAAGCCCCCCCCCCCCCCCCCCCAATGACCCAGTTATTAATGATCTAAAATCAAAAAAGGATCCTTTCTGTGACTTTGCTTTAACACAACGAATAGCGGCCCCGCTCACTTGTTCTGCAGCAGCTCGTTCTCCTGGCGCAGTTGGCCCAGCTCGGTGCGTATGGTGCGCTCAGCGCTGCCCAACGAGCCGATCTGGCTGCGCAGGTCCTGCTCAACCTGCCGGCTGGCCTGCAGGTCTGCCTTCAACTTCTTCACATCCTGCTCCAACCTGTCCCGGGTGGAAGAATGAACAGAGCACGATTTATATACTGGTGTTTCATATACACAGTACATCAACACATGTAGGCTGTCGTAGACTCATAAATCCAGATATTGTGGCCTAACGGTCCGCCCATGGATTACAGACATTTCTCAGACCACGGTAGCAAACAGCTGTCTCAGGAAAGCAGTCCCTGAATTATTAGTGCAGCCAAAGTATGGTCATATTCAAGCCACCCAGACGTATAAATAAAACAACGAAAACTACACATTTACTTTATGCTTCCGGGTGTTGCATAAATGGGGTTGGCCTTCATTCTGAATTGAAAGCGGGTTGAAGGAAGCTTCATAATAATTTCTATGTCCTACTCTGAAGGCAGAATATCATCAGTCCCAGTCAAACTTTGCATAACTCAAAGCATCGTTTCTAAGAGCCTTCATATTTCCTTTGACATTTAAAATGACCTGCCCCCCACCAAACCTACACTAAACACACTTTAACACTTGAAAGATGATCCGTTATTAAATCATAATTCTAATTTGTTTTTTTATCACTCAGCCCAATTAAATGCCAGCAGCAAGAGACCCTCTTAACAACCATCTGTTTGCAATACGCGTTTTCACAACTGAGGATGTCACAAACAGATTTCTAGTTTTGTGAGTGAAGAATAACATAAATATTCCCTTATAAAGAGTTTCAGGTAATGATAAGCCAGAGTAAAGCAGCAAGCGATGCAAACTAAACAACACGTATCATGGCTGGAAACTACTGCTAATAGATGAAAGGCTTTGAACTTTAGTATTCCTGTGTGTGCTGGAGAGGAGACGTTTTCCAAACCTTTTTATAGATATTATACTAAATACCATAGGGCTATAGGACACTACAAAACATCACAAGGAACCATCACAGGTCAGCTGTGATGCAGGCTGTGATTTCCTAATGCAGATCTCCTCAGCTCTCAAACATTTGGTACCAGGATCAAGGAAAAAAATGCCACCAGTGCATCTGCATTTGCTCTCTGAATAGTTGTTTTTAGTTAGTATAGTGCAGTCGTAATGAGCATGTGTCTGGATGAACACATCCGTGTCTGAGCGTGCACTTCTTACCTAACAAGTGCTTCCGGCTTGCTCAGCTGGTTGTTGGGGATGCAGTTGTCGGTGGGATCCCTGTGGGAGCCGCCCGTCGTCCCCTTCCCCACGGCCAGCTTGTGCTTCTTCTCGTTCTTCCCCGAGGAAGAGGAGGATGCCGGCGCGGAGGAGGGCACGCTGCCGTTGGTGGCGCTGTGGCCGCGGGGCGAGGAGTTGAGCGTCGCGGCGTTGCTGCTGGCGTTTTTGTAGTTTTTGGAGGAGGACGAGGACGAGGAGGAGCAAGAGGAATTGTTGTCCTCTTTGAGCAACAGGTTCTCTGTGCTGCCCAGCTCTGTGGTCAGTCTCTTGTTGTTCATATGGTTCTCCATATACTCCGTCTCTTGGAGTTTAGAGTCCACTGACGATGGCAGGATGCTGTTGTGCTGCTTTTTAGCCTCCCCGCCGCCGCCCTTTCCCTCTTTCCCTTTTTCCCTATACTCTAACTCCGGCAGTGCTGCCGATGTCTTTTTATTGGCTGGGGCGCCATTCTGTGACACTGGAGGTGTGTCTACTTCAGATATTCCTTTAGCTGCTGCTGCTGCTGCTGCTGCATGAATAACAGGGGGAAGTGAAGGAGATTTTCATTATTTATGAACCATGACTTTATGTAAGCAATGTGAGCAGCGACTGTGAGGAGTCACACGTTGGTTGGTTAAGTGCTGCTTGAGTGAAATGACCTGACTTTGCCTATTACTGCACAACAAAACCACACAGCTGCGTTGTATTTCAAGTGATCTTTTTTTCTGGTATTGGTTGGCTGGTGGAAAATCTTTTTGCCGGCTGCAATTTTGACAATCCTCCACTAACGTCTTGCTCTGCAAGCTCCATTCAAATCTTTGCCTAATCCCACCCAATGAGCAGAGCCTCCTGATCATTATGTGCGTGGTGTTTATTTAAACTGTGAGGCAGGTACACCTTCAACCACAGACTTTGGCTAGGGAGGCAAATGTGTATGCGAGTCTCACATTTCCTGACACACACATGTACTGTATGTGTGTTTGATTCTTACCGTCCTCTGCCTCTCGCTCTTGCCTCTGGAGCATCTGTTGCTCTGGAGGCAGGGCCTGCTGCAGAAGCTGCATGTAAAACTCATTCTCCTTCTGTACCTCCTTCTGCTTCCGAAGGCGCATCTTATAGCTCACGTAGCTCTTGAAGCCGAAGCCCAGCGTGACCACTGGGTAGCCAATGCTGCGGAGATGGACACAAGAAGTACACTCATAAGTGTACTGTTGGGTAGTGTGATCCCATCCCAGGATGGTCTCTAGTTATTGGGATGTTAACAGCTCAACTTCACAGTATAACACAGGTTAGCACAGACAAAATCAGCTTGAAGCTCTTCGGGGTTCATGTCTCTCATAGCCTAAACTGTAGAGGTGCTACTTTAAACCTCTTTCAGGATTGTTATTAAATATGTAGAGTCTTGGGGAGAATCCAAGTGAAACATCAGACCCGTTCCTACTTGTACCATAAGGCATATTTAAGTGCATGTATTCTTTAAGCTCCACCTGGTTTAAACAGAACAGTGGCTCACCAGTGTGCAGCAAAAGGACGACACAAGTCCACGTGGAAATTCTTCAGGTCTTTGAATCTGACGGCCGCCTCTATGTACACAAAGAGTATCCATAGAGACACGGTGGGGAGACAGACACCTCTCTCTGAAACAACAATGCAGGACAAAGATGTTAGGAATGGGCATTGAACATCACTAGGAGGACTACCTGAATTGTGTCCATTGCAATGAGAACCAAAAACTTGCAAAGTTGGAACCGAGTGCTTGGTCATTGTTTACTTATTCTTTCATAATCGCTTAAATCTTTGTTTTATGTTGTATTCAGGCAAAGTTCTTTAATGTCCGTCTGTGTTACAACAAGGCGCCTGAGCTCATCTTTGTGACAGAAAACATTTTGAGGAAATATAGACACAAATACAGCTGACTTAGCCCCAGTGAGCACCAGATGATGTGGCAACTAATTTCACATCATCCCACTCCCACATGCAAACAAACAGTCAATGCAAAGCACCTTATGAATGTTGATGCATAGAAATGAGCTGCTGGTCAATGGTTCTTTAAGGTGAATCACGGCAACTACCAAGAAAAGTTTTGTTTTACACAGAAGATCAGCCGTTTCTGGATGAAGGGATCCCTCAACACTCGTTCCCTCGTAATTCTTTGATTTACGCAGTACTAACAACGTCGGTGCCAGAGTATCTAGCGTGCAGCATTACACAGTACCAGTGTCACCGCAGTATTTATGTTTGTAGCATTCAGACTAATTGCTAATAAAGTCGTGTGCACCGCAGCGATTTTACTCACAAATACTACATGAAAACCAAGATCGTACTTGGAGATATATGCAGAGTATTAGAAGATTATTGCTTTGTTCTGCAGTTCTTTAACACTAGTTGACGTTATCTTACAAATGATGATAATTTCATCTGCTGCTCCACAGCTGACCACAAGTGTTGGTAGTTTGGCCCTCTCCTCTGCGCTAAAGACAGCAGACAGCGCTGAGTAAAGTTTAAGCAAAATTCAATTCAAAAAGGTGCGAGTTGGTTTATATCTTTTACAATTGAAAAGGTGCTTATGGAATAGTTATAGCTAACTAGTACACGCACAAATAACACTGCTGGTTTGAATTCTTATGATAAAGAGGATCTATAAGTGCAACGTAACGTGTGATATGAAGTGAAGTTAAAAGTGTGAGAGGCATCATTATACGTGAAATGATGCCGCTCACATAGTCTGGCTTTAATTCACCACCTCACCATCTGCATCGCCACTTTCCCGTGTCTCCAAAATGTTCATACGCACGAGTCAGCGTTTCCGTGCAGGTGCGCACATTCTCCCGTCAACTTTGTTTTTATGGACCATTACTTTTGCGTGGGAAGTGGCGCGCGCCTCTTTTAGGCCCTATTTTGTGCGTACAAGTGAGACCCCTGATGAACACAGACCTGTGTAGACCATCATTCTACACAAACCTTTAACTTCCCTACACCTTACTTGATTCTTTATGGACCCACCATTATCACTGAACACACTGGGTGGTGGGAACACAGACACTACCCCCATAGTCTCCTTGAATGCAATAAACAGCGAGAACATTTCCCCAGCAGGCTGTGGAGGGGTAAGAGATATTAATACTACAGTGAATATCACTGGGGAGTAAAGTTGGAGGGCTCAGAAAGCGACTGGGAACCACCGTGCTGCTCCCTCCCCCAACTGGCACTAGGATTTCCATCTGACACCTGGCCTTTGGTCAACGCAGGGGGATACTGCTAAATCAGACTGACAGCTAATCCGCAGAGTGCAGCTCACTTACACAACATGCAAAATTCTAAGAAGCAAGTCTATTTGTAAAAAAAACACAACACAATGTGCATGAGAACTGCACAACTCTTTTCACACCTGGTCTTCCCCCCGAAGCACAAAGTGGAAGAACAAAACCAAATAGTGCCAGTTCTAAGAAAGTGTGTGTGGTCTGTGACTTGAAAGAATTATCTATCTCAGCCCATCTTGTAAATACACAGACGGCTTCGTCCTTCCTTATTTTTTGAGTTGTTAAACAGAAATAATCTAGACACAAATGAGAGGAATGTTAAGAGCGGGTGCCCCGTTAATCACAGACATTATCCAGAGTTTATACCAACAAATATCAAGACACCTATACGTGGGAGGGCCTTACCTGTGTGCCAAACATACTGCACCCAGACATAAGTACTGGCAGCGAAGAATAGCCATTGCACTGGGATGAATAGGAGGCAAATGATGTCCGAGGTAAACGCCACACACACAAAGAATACTGAGAAGGCCTGTAGGAGAGAGGAGACGTGGTTATGATCATGATAAACCAGCAACATATGCAGCAAGGACAGATGTAGGTGCTTGAAACCTAAAACATTGTCTTAAAAAGAAAAAAGGAAACGCTTTAAGGCTAACAACAAGCCTTAAGATGTTAAGACGCCTGTTCACAGAAGGGCTGGCTACCAAATCTTAATCCGCTATAATGGGAGTGATCTCGTTCTGGGTGATGCAACTCTACGTTTCATTGTTGAATTATAGCACCATGAATGGTTCTGCGAATATTACATTATTGTTTCTCCTTTTCTGCATCGCTGTGAGACACAGACACACAAACACACACACGCCTACACAATGCATTTCAATGAGAACACGCTGTACAGCATCAACAATGGACCCACGGCAAAATTAAACAATGGTAGATTAACATTATCGTACAAAATTTAGATAACAGGAACACTCATAACTTGCAAGCCTGATCAAATCTGACAGATGACCTTGTTTGCTGCCTCACAGCATCAGAACTCTAAAGACTGACTGAAAGATAAAACATCTTTGAATCAAAGCTGACATATGTTAAGTTTATATCTGATACATAACGCTACAGCAATAAGTTATTTACATTTAGGTCGAAGCATTTCTACAGACGATGCAGTGAAACTACGGGTTCTGTAGTGTGAGAGACACTTCACTAATACTAATCACTTCACTTGTACTAATGTACTAATGTTTCCTTTCATCTCACCACACTGCTATCTAGCTACTGTTACCTGCTTCTTGGTCACATGACATTAAGAAATCAAGTTACTGCAGGAGGGCCACAATGACCTGGTTACTAAATTTCACATGTAAATGCAGAGACTGTGACAGCAACACTATGGTGCTGATAATCTAAGTCTGTCTGCACTTGCTTGTTTTAGTGCAATATCTAAAAGTTGAGTGGTGAACAGAAAAACAAAACAAAAAATGGCTATGCTCTTTTGTCACCTATAAGGAATCATAATAAATATAAGGACACAGCCACTCACCAGCCCCTGGTATCTAAAGGAGTCGTATACACTCCGGATGAAGAGCCAGAATGGCCAGAGGTACTCAAACCTGAACTCCAGTACAAAGTCTGCAAGTAGCACCAGTGCCCACACCACCAGGAACTTCAGGTACAGGAAGGTACTGAAAACGATAAACATTTGATGACACAAAATGTTTTGCTACTTTATATTGGCAATGATGATTTGTGTTAACAAGAATGGGAGTCATATTTAACAGTCAATATGTGGCAAACCATCAGTCAACACATCAAAAGAGATTCTGCTTTATTATAAATGTGTGTGCGTGTGAGAATCAAGTGAAGGTTGCATGTCTGGCACCTGTTGCTGCTGTTCAACAGATGAAATGCCTGTGTGCATTGCACTTATTATAAGTGGCTGATGTTATAAAATGCAACTGCATATATATATATATATATATATATATATATATATACAGAACATGTACGCAGAAATTTAAGACTTGAGAAGACATTCTGGAGGAGGTCCACGTACATAATGTGGCGTGTTCTTCTGTGATGATGCTTTGAACATTTGGACGTGGCAACCGTGCCAAACTACGGTATATACTTTTCTCAAGTGTTGTGGGCATTACATTTACTCACAGAATGTGTTCATTTATTGCTGCTTCTTTCCTAGTGTCACAATTCAAATTTGATATAATAGATACATTTGATCACAGTTGACATTTTTGTGACACAGTAGGGGTGTCCTTTGATCTCAAAGCATGGCCGTTTTGTGATGGGTCAGCTGCTCAATAATTCAAGTACTGCCCCACATCTTTACGTCTCTGGATGCCACGTGTGAGACTAGGTGCCTCTAATGTTTGGTCTATCAGATACATGGGATGTCACATAGAGCTAACTGTTCGGACCTGTCAGGTGTGGCTGTGAAGGACAACTAAGCAACTTTTAAGTTGTCTGAATAGCGAAACACGAGGTCTTCAGAAGTCAGACAAACTGTCTGCAGTCAACTCGTGTTTACAGTGAACGTTAGCATATGTTACGCCTTTACTGGATAGGTAAGGCGCAGGTGGTGAGGTGAGAAATAATCAGACATAGTTGGAGTTGTGCTAGCTAACATAAGTTACCCTAGCTAACAGGGAAGCTGCTAAGTTTGACACGGCTAGCAGGTGACAACTGACGTGAGCAGACGGTAGATAGTCAGTGTTGTTGAATAAGTGTCGAAGGACACCGTGCAGCTTATTATAAACAGTAACGTTGCTATGAAAGAGACCTTGTGACATGGTGCAAAACAGGCTGTTTTGGGGCCTAGCGCTACGACTAGCTTAACAGCTAACGTTACCTGCTTATGTACGAAAACAACCCGCTAGCATACACTATGCTACCACTAGAAGCTAGCTAGGCTAACAAGCTAGCTAGCGTTGGCAGTCCATTGATATCAGTAGTGACGTTAGGAAGCTTCACATTCTGCAGCTATCAAGCGGCAAACACCCCCATTCATTGCCCCCATTGTTGTCGTGAGGAGGACCCCTCCGTCGGGCTGCACATAAGTTACCTGCCGTATATACCCTCAGTGATTCGGTTCCGTTTTAACGGCCGTCGGAGTTTGCTGCAGTCCGCATTGCGCCGCTTCATCCTCCTCCCCTTGGCTTTGGCCTTCGAGTAACCACTGTAATCTTATCCAGTTTTCTTGTGTATACGGACAAATATAATAAATGAAGTGCCTGCGGTATATGTCGCTGTTATTATTTTCCCCCAGTGGAAACAAAGAAATAAATAAAGGACTCTATTCGGGAACCTCCTCTTTTTCTGTTAGCGCAGACTCAATAAGCCCAGACCGCGCTGTGTTTTACGTGCGTCCACTTGTCAGACGGCTGGTATATCCAATCAATTCTATCCGCCGAGGCCTATCTCTTTGACGGATCCAGAGATGAGCCATTGACGTTGCACCGTGGCCGGTCGCTCAGGTATCTTACACCAAAGAGAACAGAGGAGCGCGAGGGTGGGATGCTGTGTATGGAACGTCTCCCCGTAACCAAATCAGATTGTTGTGGACTAATCGGTCATCGCTGATTGACCAATGAGCTGATCGCGGAGGCGGGTTTTGTTCTTAGAGGTTTTTGCCTTCGGTTTATTATAGGCAGAAAATATGCAGTTTTTGGGACAAAATTCCCTTTGTGCGAGATACAAAACAGCCCTTCCAGCATACGAGGGTTATTTATATCAGTCCCTTTGTTTGTGGTTCATTGACAGACCTGCCCCAAGGCCTTGTGCGCCATCTATGTTTTGCAGCTTGAAATATGTGCGTGTAGTGCAGGCATGTCCAAAGTCCGGCCCGCGGGCCAATCACGGCCCGAGGTCAGATTTTATATGGCCCGCACCTTCTGTCTTAAAATGCATTATTTATGGCCCGCCAGCACATTCAAAACGGAATGAATAAATCATACAAATTCAACATGCAATTCCTCTTTTTACCTCATGGTGGCAGCACCACTCTGTAACTGTCTGGCTGTTTGAAATTGGCTCTGATCCTTGACCTGTCATGTTACGGCAAGTAAAAAAAGGAAAGTCGATAATGAGGGCCGCCGCTTCCAGGAGAGGTGGAGATCGCAATATTTTTTTCACCGAAAACCGAAACAACTGTGTCTGCCTAATTAGTCATGAGACTGTTGCCTTGTTTAAGGAATATAATGTAAAGAGACACTACGAGACCAAACATGCTAATGCTACAGCAAGCTATCAGAGCGACCGTGCTAGAAAAGTGAAGCACTCCAAGATAACTTGGCCACACAGCAGCGGTCCTTTTCACATGAAAACATCTTCAAAGTAAGCTACCAAGTGGCCATGGCAATTGATAAACATGACAAACCTTTTACGAATGGTGAGTTTATCAAAGACTGTGTTATGAAAATAGCAGAAAACATAATTGCCCCGAGAAGAAGACCGAGTTTGCTAATGTTTGCCTGGCTCGTAACACTGAAGAGCTATCATCAGATACTAAGAGACAACTTGATTTTTTTCGTGAGCCTGTTTCATGTGTGTTGAACTTAAATGTGAGACAACTTTTCATTACCCTCACTAAGTCATATTTAAGATTGTCTTGAGGTGAGAATATTGATCGGTTTCTATGTAATTAGCTTTTAGATAGCTTGTTCTTTGTGTTATCTGACTTTCAAGATGTGAAAGAAAGGCAGAATAGTTGTTGAGATGTGTTCATACATGAATGCTTACATTTGGTTACATTGCTATTTGCTGTCATTGAAAATAAAATGATTAAATAACAATGTATGTATAGGCTACTTGTATTGTTTAAAATAATGTCCGCAGGGACTGTTGGCCCTTGGCCATTTTCACATTATCAAATCTGGCCCTCTTTGAAAAAAGTTTGGACACCCCTGGTGTAGTGGAACGCGCGCAGGTGCGTTTGACTGAAAGTGTGGCTTGCAGTTGCCGTTGCTTTTTATGTGATGAACTTTGCCCCTAGATTTTTGTTTACCATTGCCTTCATGACCAAAACAGCGTGGCATTATAAATATATAAGATGAAGAGGGTTATTTTTAAAGATGTATGGCCGAATAGTGTATACAAATACAATTGACAACTACTGCTGTGCGATCTGTAGTATTTCATGTCCTACATATTTTGGAGCGTCAATTAGCCAATTAATGCTAATTCTCTCGATGTCGTCTATATACGGTACTATTATAGGCTAATAATGCTGCATTTTGGTCTGTTCCTCTTCTTGGAAACAACATTTTTAGTAGCAAAAATTACTTAAATTCAACATTCATACATAGTTATCTTTCATGACCTCAATCCATTTGTAATTTTTCTAAGGGGCTGCATTGTTTGCTGCCTGTCTGACATGACTAAAGCGTTTTTCTTTATGCATCAAAATCCATTTCACTAATGGCCAGTCATTGCCTGGGTCCAGCCCTTTGAATCAACCCACTCCACCGAGTTGTAACATGTTTACGATTCTGTCCGATATCAGGCAAGGCTTGTCAGTCAAAGACCAGTTCTTGCCAAGCAGCTGATAAATACGAAAAGATGTGCATGTGTTTAGGGTTGCGCCCTACTCTAAGCGCTGGGGCTTACACTTGCATCAGTTGGAAGAGCAGTGCGTATAGGGAATGTCTCCAATGGCTCCCCAGTACGCACCGAGTCTGCGATCCCGTCTGGCACCTTTGCTGCTTTTTCTGCAGATAGGCTTCATAGTCATATTTGCCGTTTACGTTGAGATCGAAAGCAATATAAAAGCGGATGGGACTACCTTCAGCAGCTTTTACGCAGGTAGGCCTAAGTAGTGAGTTTGGATGGGGAAGGGGTTGAAAGGTGAATAACCCATCAAGGAAACATCATTTGAAAACTATAGGTTCTTTAAAAAGCAAAAAAATGACTAGGACCCATGAGTATGGGGAGAGGCAGCAGTTGTTAGGCAGTGATAAGATCAAGCAGCTGCTGGTTCTTTAGGGTTGTCTATTGACAATTGGTTTCACTGAAACACAGCAGAAGTGACTATTGTATAGAACTGAATTGTGATTCAAGTATCTGAGAGTTTTTTTTGTAAAGCCTATACTATTTCCTTTCTTTTGCAGAGTTCCAGGATGTGAACGTGATGGTGATTCTAGGTTTCGGCTTCTTGTGCACTTTTCTAGTGCGATACAGTTACAGTGCCTCTGGATTCAACCTTCTTGTAGCTGTCATGGCCACCCAATGGGCTATCATACTCAATGGAATTGAATCCTGGTATTACAGAGGAAAGATCAGGGTAGATTTGAGAAGGTATGTCACCGGCTGAGGCAGTCATTTTCTCACTTTTTAAATTTGATGTCACACGTCTATTTGAGCAGAATACATTTGTCCCAGTATCTACAGCTTGTATAGTGAAATAAAATGGCACCTGATTGAACAGAGATGTATCAAACGACAACAATAAAATTCAGAAAATACTATAAATACACATTTCACAGATCTAATATTTAAGTCAATGTTTTGATATAGCTTAGTGGTTGCTGAGATGTGCGCAGCCTCGGCCCTTATTTCAATTGGAGCCGTGCAGGGGAAGACCAACCCTGTCCACCTCGTCCTCATCGCCCTGCTGGAGGTGTCAGGCTTTGTCCTGAATGAGTGGCTCCTCCAGACTCTGCTGAAGGTGATCTTTCAATCCTGTGTTTCACCTTTGCCTCAGTTTTTCAGGCCCTGTGCATTCCCTTCATACATAATGCAGCACGTAGACATTTGCTTATTTAAACACGAGTTCCTTGACATCCTGGAAAGCATCCATTGGAGACAGAGATGAGGACAAGGAAGTAGAAGATAATAGATCTGGGTTTGAGGTCTTGACCTTAATCGGTTGCACAGTGGGTACACCTGTTTTCTAACTCTAGGTCCCGGCAGTGAACAGCATCATGTTGCTTCACATCTTCGGGGCCTTCTTTGGACTCACGCTGACCTGGATCCTGTTTCGGAAAGGATCCCTGCAGCCTTTCGAAAAAGAGAAATTTGACCGCCACACAGGATTATTCTCCATGTTGGGTAAGGCGTAGGCTATGTTTTTCTGATGTTGCTGCTAGATTGGGTTTTTCTGTTGGATAGCGCAGCAAATGGGATTGTTCAACTGGAGAGTTCAAACCCTGCGTTAGTAAGAATCCACCTTGTCAACTAAGAATCTGAATCCAATGTTCTCCGTTCTCCAGGGTCTGTGTTTCTCTGGATGTTTTGGCCCAGTTTTAATTCAGTCCTTGTGGACAATCACAGTCCTGGGAGGAAGCTGGGGGCCGTGTGCAGCACCTACCTGGCCCTGGCTGTCAGTGCTGTAACAGCAGCTGCTGTGTCTGCGCTCTCCAGCCCTAAAGGAAAACTCAACCCGGTATTCTAACACTTGACGTGTTAACGCAACATCTTTCTCTTCCATGAACAGAGTCGTGATTACTTCATAATGGGGCGTATATCTCCTCTCCTCTGTCAGATCCATATGCAGTCATGCATCCTCGCTGGCGGTGTTGCTGTCGGGGTTTCCATGTCAGCGGTTCATCAGCCATGGGAAGCCATGACAATCGGATTCACTGCGGCTGTTGTATCAACCATTGGACTGAAATATCTCAAGGTGATGATCACCACCACCACGTACTCCTGAAGTAAGTCATCTGTACGTCACAGCTCATCATAAGATCTTGTTTTTCCAGACGCACATGCTGCTGGCATTCGAGTGCCATGACACCTGTGCTGTCCTGAGCACACACGGACTCCCTGGTCTACTGGGATGGCTGGCACATCTCCTGCTACAGATAAAAGCCAGCGACGATCACACAACGTAAGAACGCAACTCTCACTCAAATTGCATCGCAACACACACACAAAAGGATGCGACGCCCTGTGTAATTGGTGCTTTGTTTCGTAGGGCTATCCGGTTTGCTGTATTTCACATTTGTACTCTCCTGATCACCATCAGTCTAAGTCTGTCCATGGGAATCATTACAGGTAAGTCTTCTCTCTAGTAAGGTTTCCATTATTAACAGTCTGGCACAATCAAACCAGAAGACAGAAGGTCCATTCTTAATTAATCAGTCGCAACAGAATGCCATCAACAGTGAAATTTGACCCAACGCATGTCCTACTTTAGGTTTTCTGTGTTTTAGTGAAATGCAGAGGTCCCCTCTCTTTATAGTGCGTAACAATTTACAGGTTGACAACCACAGGGGTATCTACACTGTATTGTGCAGTAACTTGCCATTTGTAAGCTTTCCTCATTTCTTTTTATGTCATTGTTTAAAGGGCTCCTACTCAAGTGGAACTTCTGGAGACCGCCCCAAGACAAGAAATGTTTTGATGACCAGGCTTTCTGGGAGGTAGGCAATCAAGACTATCTTCTTAAAACAAATATCTATCTGCACCGAAATTATCAATTATTATCAAGAATGATACTAAACAGTAATGGACTTGATATTGTATTGTGCCATGCCATAAAATCCTAAATTAGCATTGTGCAAAAATATTTTCCTGTTTCATGCAGTTTCCCCATCTTGCCGTGAAGAAGTAAGAGGACGGAGAAAGAAGCGGATCCTGGAAGAACACACAATTTCTGGTGTTCATTCATGTCAGTGTACATCAGTTCATACAGTTTCTTACCCTCATGAAAAGTAGCTATTATGTTTTTATGAGTGAAAGACTGGGATACATAAAATAAAGAAATCTAGCCCAGAACTGTGGAAGCATGAATGCAAGACTCATTTTCTGCCCGGCATGTCTCTGTTTAATGCTGCCATGGTCGTCAGAAACTGACCTCATGGTTCGGATGTTACACAAGCAGGTGGGTGAATGTTATAATACAAATCTCCAGTACGTGTACAACAACCTAGAGTTGTCAAACCGTTGTCGACATGTCAGCAGTGTGAGCTAATTAACCGTCAACAATAAATCTGGATGACTGCAAAGCGCCAGAGCTGACTTATTGTTATTTCAGGAAACACACAAACACACTCTATATGGTTACATTCAGTAAATGCATACTGTATTATGAAATATTGCCCTCAAAGATATTTTGTAATAATTTATGATGTTTCCACTTAAAAAGACTGTTCAAATTAAAGGATGCTGTAAGAGTAAAGTATACCCAAAGGAAAAGTGGACAGTTCAGAGATGTAAAGCTTCCAAAATACATTTTGTTTTACAGAAATTATAATAACATGGCTACACATTTAAATATGTTGTGCCACATTTGAAAATATTCTTTTGAGGAAACTATGAAAACTTGTGCTTGGTTATGATCTAGCCAGTATAACAGCAAACAACATAAATTCAAAATGTTACATTGAAAGCTAAAAAGGGTGTTTGTATAAAGTGAATAACCACTAAAGCATCTCGTCTCATACGATATAGAAAGCAGTGTGTATAAACAGTGGACGTGAAGACACACAGAGTCCATTACTGCCACAGATCCTCTGTACGTCCAAACTTGAAGACCAAACTCCTAAAATCAGAGGACAAGAAGACAGTATGAGACAAATATGTCCACAAAACACCTTAGCTGACGTGTAAGCACGAGTTTGATGCTGAGGACCGATAACTTACCCAAAGAAAATGAACGCATTCTGGAAGAAAATGGCAATGCCCGGGTACACGACAGGCTTTTCTGCAAGAGACAACAGATTTACAGCTTTCAAAATGAGGCCGCATTTACATGTTGACAGAGCACCACATTTAGTAAATGAAGAGCTGTTCATAATTGGACTGTGCAGCATTTTGCTTGCTGTGTACAGTACATGTCAATGAAGTTACAGCATGACTGACTTACGAGGCACTACGAATCCTCCAAACAGAATCCACATAGAGGCGATGAGGGAGCCGAACGCCAGCATGAAGCCGAGGAAGAGCCACACTCGAGCGCCTGCAGAGCAGAGATAAGAAAGGGTGCGTTACTTTATTTGGGTTTGTACTTTACTGCATGTATGTCGTAGCGGTGGAACAAGAAAACGGTTTAAAATTAGGGCGCAAGTACTGTCGAAACCAGATGTGGCGGTATTAAAATACCCAGTGAGGAAAACATCAGTATAAATAGGAAAGTATGATACAGCAGTATAGAGAAGTTCATCATATCCTATCATACACACCCGTCTGTCCAATGCAGCCCTCGCTGTAGCTGTCTCCTCTCACTTGGCCATTTGAAACAGCGTTTACCCTGGATGTGTCCAATGAGATGATCAAAAAAAACAATAATTACAAAACATGTCCGAAGCTACTTTTACCCGCTTGGTTATGTTGACAGACCCCCATGGTAATAAGTGGGTACGATAAGTAGGCCTGTTCCTTAAGACAGTAACAAGGATTAAGCATATTATGAAGGCCTCAACTCACAAACTGGAGCCTCTAACGAGCGGTGACACAGCAATACGACCAAAACATTACCATCACCGGGTCCACTTACTTGGTGTTTCAGAAGCTCGACACTTAGGTCACATGACAGCAGCTATAGCGTCTCTGTGACAAATTGAGCGACTCCAGGAAAAAGAGGCCTCGAGATGTGGCTTACAGCTTAAGAAACACCAAATAACCGAAACTTGTGATGAGACCGTTTGGTCACACTGGAGAATCAAACATTTCCCGTGACAGAATCAGTGTGCAGAGAGTCGGTCTCACATGAGAAAGGCCACTGTAGCGATGACTCCACACGTGTGATAGGCATGATGGAACTGGCCTTCATCGGGATATTTCACCGCAGCGTCGATGATGATCCACCAGCCAGTGAAGAACTAGAACAAGATCACACAGTTAGCCCGAGGACTTCCACCGTTAGTAGGAACATGACTGTCAACAAATGTGTAAGAAATCTGCATCCTGGCCATTTAAATCAGGAACCCACAGCTCCCCATACAGTAAGAATTAGTAACTACAGGCAAACGCAGACCAGGAAGACAAATCAGTGTAGCCTGTGCTATGTGCATCTGCCTTTATAACTGACACCATCGGGGTACTACCAGAACTCCAGCGGCTACAGATGCAATGGTGTTTCTTCTTTCTCCCCAGTCCACATTGCACTCGCAGTCTCCGCACCGGATTCCGTCCAGGAAACCTGACATGACTCTGTGAAAGGGCGTCACGGTCAACAATGCGTGAAAACAACATCAAAAGCTCCTCTCGATATCACAAATGTTTATTATATATATATATATATATATATACATATATAAAACGGACTATTTCCATTCCCCCTCCACCTGACATCAACATTGTAAAAAGTGGGCTAACGTTTTATGTTTGTGCGCAATCTCTGTACTGTACGGATGATGCTCAATTACCTGGTTTATTTACCAACTATCTATACACTATAGCTCGATGACGTCTACGCTAGTCGACAATAAGGCTGTCGAAGTTTATAGTTGTAGACACAACATAACTTTACAGTAGCTAAAAACAGGGCCGTGTCGCCTCGTTGCATTCTTTTGTTCATCGCTTTGGCATTAGCAAACATTTCCTTGAAGGTTTCTTCTCGCTACGAAGTTGCTAGAAATAACAGCATAACTCCAAAGACACCAGCAGTACCGAGCTAAAACACACTCCCCGCCAGAACGACTGGGTTGTGACGTTAATGTCATTATTTTAAAGGATTTCCTACCTTTTGTTTTCGTTTTTCTGATGTGAAGCCCCCTCGATAAGTCCGACTTTGCTTCCGATAGAGCTGGGTCCTGCACATGCGCAGTTCACACACACTTGTTTGATGAAGGAACCACTGAGACGCCGTTGATATTGTTGCATTCAGGTGTTGTGAACAAAATGGGAATTTGTGCAACATTGCAAGCGAATGGACCACTCAAAAAGTAGCAGGCCTATTTGATGTGTAGGGATATCAATACGTTCAATTACTTGGATGTGAAAAAGACGTGACGTATAAATGAGCGCATGGGAGCGGGCAGTATCACCTCGTAGTTCATACTAACAATGATGAAACAGAAAACATGGCCTACTGTGCGCATTTTCTTCGGTGTAATGCATCAGTTTTCAGAATACAGTACTCAATATATGCGCTACCCTTCTGCTGATACACCCCTGGTGCTACCTATGTTACAACCAAATTATACAAAGCCGACTTCGTTGTTATCCCCCCAAAAAATTACAGCACACACGTTACTTACGGGTAACGCCTAAGTACGAGCTTAATTCTACTTCATGAAGGTAGCACTGCGGAAGAGCATTTTGTAGACGAGACAATGTCACAGGAATCGATACTGAAAATAATACAAGAGTAGGTTACATTTGTAACTAAATCATCACATATCTAAAACAATAAACAAATATAATAAAATAAATACTGAATAATAAAAAAATACTTAAATATTAGAGAGCGTGTGAGCATTTAACTTCCTTGAATACAGGCCTATTTACTTAATCTGTGTTTCAGTGGTGCTGGTGCAGAGCAGCTAAAAACTTGATTGAAACATGCTTTTTATTGAAAGTTTACACTTTATCTCAGAGGAAAGAAGTTGACACAATCAACAGAACATTCTCTTAGATCTGTTATTGATTGCTAAAACAACCTGTTGGTGTTCTTGAAGCCGTTTGCTGTATAATCCGATCTGAGACCCGTGCCTGGGACGTCATGTGTGAGTCACATGGAGCCTTCAAGCATGCTGCAGCCCCTTTCATAATTCACAAAATGTAAGGCCTGCAACTGCAAACAGGGTACTGGAGAAACCCCCCCCCCCCCGGGGCTGTAGCATCAATCAGCATCTACTTTACTTTATTGACGATCACATGAAGACATTCACAAACTAATAGATGGAATAAAAAGATATCAAGTAGCAAGTTAGTGGTCCACAAAAATGTGTTTAGCATCATGATTTGAAATCAGTATACAAAGAATTGTACAGCTACTTTATAGTTGATACATTTGAAAATGCCATACAAGCCAGTATAAATGAGTAAACAAGATGGCAATTGTCTTAAAAGACTCCAAGCAACTGCAAGGCTACAGATATGGACAGGAAGATGACACCAAATAATCCAATGTAGCCATAGGCACCATACATCCTCTTGGACGGATCTGGAATAAACCGGAAAACAGAACAATGCAAACTTTCACCAAAGCAGAATTATATGAAACAACAATGAATACTAAACTTGTTCACAAGCCAATAACCGACATTGAAATTAAAATGTTGTCGATAATACATTAAATGATTAAAAAAACACTTATCTTAAACAATTACCATAATTCAGACCTCAGCCAGGCTGTTTATTATATGTTGCACAATGCTATATTCTGTAAATGATTAAACAAAACTAGGCGAGGAGCAACAAAAATACTCTGGCAATCACTGTGATTACTAGCAGCGCTAGATTGAGTTTCAATCCTTAAAGTCCCCTACACTCAAACTGTATAACTTTGACCCATTATACTGCACACATTTATAGGCTACATATAAATAATATTGGTGGTCTGCATTTTCAATGCATTATGTCACTATAGAAATATTTGGGTAAGGCCTTTTGGCCTTCGTTAAGTCCTTTCACATTAACAGAATGTCAGTCTTACCTCCTGTGTAGTAGCCCCAGGCGTAGGAAAACCTGCTGGTCACCCAAATAGCCCCCAGCACCGATGCTGATAACTGAGATGATACACAAACAAAAAGAAAGAATTACAAACAGTTAGGGAAAATGCATGGGTGATCCAGTTTGAGGAAAAAAAAATGCTTCATCACTCTGACTCTGCTATCTGGAGAATTCATGCCAAAGATCAAGATCATGAGGATTGTTTGCCCCTCCCACAAATTTGACATAGCGTGAGGTTAGAATTATAGCAGCCTAAAATAATTGACTACCAAGCCCTGAATGGCGTGGCAAAAGATCCACACGCACAAAGTCATTCCGTGGCAATGCATGATTGAGTAGAAATGATACATACCGGGTAGACAAGAGCTGCAATGGTCTGGAAGACGAGCCACTGAGAGTACACCTCCAGCGTGTTCTGGTGCGCTCTCTGGATACAGTTGAATACCTGCTCCTTGTCACTGTACATTGTGGGATACTGCAAAGTAGAGCGAAGAGAAACAACACATTATATAATAGCTAGAAACGCAATTATGAGCGTTTATTATTAAGTTCGCGTGTACTTGTTTAAATGATTGTCCGCTAAAGTAAACTCAAACTACCTTGACGTCGTACTTCTTCCTGGCACCCCCGACTTTTACGGCCAAGTAGCCCAGCATAATCCAGCTGTAGAGGTAGGTGAATATGGCATAGCCAAAGTGGGACGGCAACACAGTCAAAATGTCCATCTCTGCTCGATAGGTTTGCGTTTCAAGTTGTCAGAAGTCGGCGGCCTGCACACAACACGATCTGTGACTTCTTATTCAAGCGGAGTGGAAGGAAAGACTTGGGCGCTGGAGGCAGGACGCAACCAAGTAAACAGGAGTCGAGGTTACATCAAATATCGCGAGATCGCTTACCCGCCCATGAGATAACCCATTTAAAGGGCAATGCCACCATAATAATACTAACAATACGTTTTTAGTTGCACGTGGGAAGTTCGCTGTTTGCTCATAATTATGTGGACTTATTGTTAATTGAATCGTATAAGACATAAACATATACTATCGCCAAAAAACATGATCAACATAACATTTTCATTTATACCTCACATTTTGTGGAGTGACCTTTCGCATGCATCACTGATATAAATTGACGCATTTGCAGGACATACTGCAGCTCTGGAAAAGACTCAACTACCCTCTGTACATACAGTATTTACACATGACGCTGCCTCATGTTGCGTCTCTGTGTGATGATGTTTCCTCATCTCACTCAGTTTGCCTTCAGAAGCTCTCCCTCTGCAATTGAGCAAAGACACATGACATGTTTTTTTTTTTATCACATGCTGGTTGAGATGCGGTATGTGTTTTTTAGTGTGTTTTACATGTCCTTTATCAACTCTCCATCATTCACCACTCCGCAGTGCTCGTCACACTCGGCTTTGCTGTAGAAGGGCGCGCACTGACCGACGGTGGGGTCAGAGGCCCAGATGGGTGGCTGACCTGTGCAGGGCTGGGCCTACTCTGGGGTCATCAGCACCCTTATAAGGTTATTCGCCACTTTGCTTCCGTTGTGAGTGTACTGAACCTCCTTGTTCGTGCCTCTCAATTTAACCCTCTTCCATTTGTTGATACAACAGTGACATCTTGTTGGAGACAGGACATCAGGCGCGTCACAGCGTTTCAGCTGAGTAATCTGTCTTTGACCAATAATCTACAACAAGAAACAACCTGTGCGCTTACTACGACATGAAAACAGACACATGTGAAGCTGAAACATTGATTGGTTTGGTCCAAGTATTAACAAATAGTTGTGTTTAATTTATGCAATGTCAACATTGTTTTTAAATCTTTGACAGGCAAATACAACTCTGAGCCTTTTCTTTTCAGGTCGTCAAACCTGAAAAGAAAACGTCAGCGGCCTCGCCTCTCATTTTACGCAAACGTTAACCGTTCTCCGCCCCGTCCCGGTAACACACCGACATCAAGTCAACTTCTGGAGTCTGATCCCGTGTTTAAACTGCAAATGTAACCGCAAAAAAAAATAAACAAGTGTGTAAGTAGTAATGCAATGCGGTGAAAAGTCCCTGTTGGTCGTTTTATTCTCCGACACCTTTGTTTGAGTCGGGAGTTTACCTTCCCCTCTGTCTGTGCGCCTCCTGAGATGCCAAACCTCCACCTCTCGGGAGCGAGCATGCCCAGAGCGGCGATCACGTGGTCAGCTGATGTGCTCGAACACATAATATGTCAAAAATTGAAGGCTTAATCCTGAACAATATATCATTTTAGCAACTCATAGGTTTTATGTGTAAAACTGAAAAATAACTAAAAGCTGCCAGTTAAATGTAGTGGAGTAAAAAGTAGCTACAATATTTCCACAATATAGGACTGGAAGTATAAAGTAGCTCAAAATGGAGATACTCAAGTAACGTAGAAGTGCACAAAAATTGTAGCCTACTTCAATTGTACTTTAATATCGAGAGTGAACATACTTCGTTACTTTCCAACCCTGATATTTCTTTACAAACATGGGTCTGTCGTCCACATGTAAGTTATATTCTTGATAAAAATGTGGATGTTTAAAGCAGTGATTAGCCTACCAACCGGAGGACAAGATAATAAAAGAATCCAGCATAAATAAACATACATGTCTGTTAGACAAAACTTTTTCAGACTTTTATCTAAGGTTTTGTTTCCTTTTTTTTAATGAAATATTGCATATTTTCTTCTTTGAGAGGCATCTAAAAGCTCTTTAAATTAAACAATCTCAGAGGGATTTATTTTTATTATTTAACTGCTCAAGTTCATTTCCACACTAAGGCTATTTCCTGTGATGAGGTGTCACACGTAAGCAACTACATGCTAAAAAGGTTGGGAACTATACATACAAAGCCTATAGTTTGCAATTTCTGTACTCCCCCACATTTAAAATCTACACTTGGACTTATGCCACTTACTTTAAACCTTTGAATAAGATAATGATTTGAGTTATGTAACTGTAGATATAACACAAAAGATCCCTTTCTGAATGATCTTTGATTAAAGACCAGGGCTAGTTGAACTTAAATGTTAGACAACTTTTCACCCTTACTAAGTCATATTTAGGATTGTCTTGAGGGGAAAATATTGATCCGTTTCTAGGTAATTAGCTTTTAGATAGCTTGTTCTTTATGTCATCTGACTTTCAAGATGTGAAAGAAAGGCAGAATAGTTGTTGAGATTTGTTCACACCTGAATGCTTACATTTGGTTACCTTGCTATTTGCTGTGTCATTGAAAATATAATTATTAAATAACAGTGTATTTATAGGCAACTTCTCTATCGTTTAAAATAATGTCCGCAGGGACTGTTGGCCCTTGGGCATTTTCACATGATCAAATCTGGCCCTCTTTGAAAAAAGTTTGGACACCCCTGGTTTAGAGAAAATAAATACATTAGAGACTTGGTGTGCGTGTCGGGTAACACCCCACCTTTAGCTATTAGAGACAGGTGATGTAGGTGCTGTTTCAGTGAATGTTGATAAAAATCCAAATCCATTGATAAGATGGTTTCACTTATAAATGTTTTAGCTGCTGAAGACCCAGGTATAAAATACACGGCCCGCCACTGATATAGTTTAAACCACTGGGCCAGTAGGATTATGAAGGTTAAAGGTCCGTACTGGTCTTATGAGAAAGAGGGGAAGTAGTAGGCCACGAGGAAAACAGGACAGCTGGGCTTGAAACCAGCACAGTGAATGTGAACTATCCAGTCCCTTCTGTAGACTCAACTACCCAGCAGCCCTCGGGGCTTTGCTAATACCGTTTGAGAAATTCAGAAGCACATTGTTCAACATGAGACTCATCAGTGTTTGATGGAGAATCTGAAAATTGTGTTTAAATGAATGCCAGTTACACCGAGAGTTTGATTCATTTGGTTTGAACCACAGCTAAGTGTTGTTTAATGCTACACTTCTATAAAATGATCCAAAGACCTTACAGTCTTATTTATTGGACAGTGTTGCTGCTGTTGTTAAAATGAGAAGAGTATTTCACAGCCTTGATAAATCTGTGCCCTTGAGGACTTTTTAGTGTTTATTCAATGAAATAGTGTTTAAACTCGGCCAGGACCCGGGCCCGGCCCGCCGCCCGGTCTGCATTGCACCCGACCCCGATGCTTGTCCTTGAGGCTGGTGGGTCCACAGGGTGGCTGCTCCATGTTGTTTCTTCGAGCTGAGCCCCATGGGCGAAGGCCCGGCCACGGCTGACGAGCTCCCCTCCTGGGTCTGGCTCCGGGAGGGTGCCCCGGTTTCCCTGGTCCGGGCGAGGTGGCTGAAGTCTGTGGGCTGCTATTCATCATTTTTGAACCGCTCTTAGTCTGGACTCTCCCCTGAGACCTGTTTGCCTTGGGAGACCCTACCAGGGTCCCCGGACAACATAGCTCCCAGGATCACTGAGCCACTCAAACTCCTCCACCACGTTAAGGTGGCGATTCGCGGAGGAGGTGTATGCGTGTGTGTGTGTGTGCGTGTATGTGTCTGTGTCTGTGTCTGTGTGTGTGTGTGTGTGTGTGTAGGGGGGGGGGGGGGGGGGGGGGGGGGGGGGGTAGGGGGGGGGGGTTCGGGGCGTGGGGTTATTTACTGCAAGGGTATTTCTACTTTATCTTGCTGATTATAACATACTTGACTAAGGTTTTGAATGCAGGACTTTTACTCGTCGTGGATTGTTTCATCAGTATGGTATTAGTACTTTTACTGCAGTGAAGGATCTGAATAATTTTTCATCCACTAATTACTTGTAAGTGAGTTTGGCAAACAGTTTATATACAAAGAGCGGTTAGGGTTAAGGCTCCAGATCCTTGACCGGATAAAGGATCTGGAGCCAGGGTTAAGAACCACTGTTTATATATTAACTGTTTGCCAAACTCACTTACAAGTAATTAGTGGATGAAAAATGATTCAGATCCTTCACTGCAGTAAAAGTACTAATACCATACTGATGAAACAATCCACGACGAGTAAAAGTCCTGCATTCAAAACCTTAGTCAAGTATGTTATAATCAGCAAGATGTACTTAAAAGTAACAGAAGTACCCGTGCAGTAAAATGTACTCCATCAGTGTTTTACTGTCTGATGTTTTGACAGTAGGGAGCCAGGCATTAGAAGAGTCCGAACCATTTTTTGTTCTTCTTCTGCATGTTGGTGATCTGGCTCTGAAGATCTTTTTCGGTGGCCTGGAGGTAAGACTTCTCCTGCTGCCAAAGAAGACGCTCGGTTTGTAAGAGATCTTCGGTCTTTTTCCGGGCTGCTTTGATGCTGTTTGTTTGGGGGTTCGGGGCGTGGGGTTATTTACTGCAAGGGTACTTCTACTGGGTAGGGTAGAAGTGGGGATGGGTGTAAAGATGAGAAAGGATGTTAATTCTCTGTTTTCTACTTCCTCTCCTCTTCTCCATCAATTTCTTTTCTGTCTTTTGCCTTTTCACTTCCTCCTTTTCTCTTTCCTCATTTTCTTTCCTCTCCTTCTGTCTTTTCAATTCCTCCTTTTCTCTCTTCTTGTTCTCATTCTTCTCCCTCTCTTCCTCCTCCTTCCTGTCCTTCAGGATCTTTTCCGCCTCCTTCCTGGCCTTCTTCTCCTCCTTCTTAAACTGCGCCTTCTCCTTGTCAGTTTGTTGGGCGAGCTCTTGAAGGCTGAGGTTATGTACCTGGAGGTCAGCGTTTTGCTGTGTCAGGAGCTTGATCTCTTCCTGCTTTTGGTTGCGCCACTCCTCCTCCATCTCTCTGCTCTGTCTCTGCAGCTCCTGCTCTCTCTGGAAGCTCTCCTCCTTTGCAGCAAGCTCGCATCTCATCCGATCTTCCAGAGCTGTGAGTTTTATTTTCCACTCCACCTCGCTCCGGATGAGCTCGCTGTCTTTCAGCGTAGCGTAGCTCTCCAGGATCAGGACGGTCTGCCTCACCTTCTTCTCCTCCTTCTTAAACTGCGCCTTCTCCTTGTCAGTTTGTTGGGCGAGCTCTTGAAGGCTGAGGTTATGTACCTGGAGGTCAGCGTTTTGCTGTGTCAGGAGCTTGATCTCTTCCTCCTTTTGGTTGCGCCACTCCGCCTCCATCTCTCTGCTCTGTCTCTGCAGCTCCTGCTCTCTCTGGAAGCTCTCCTCCTTTGCAGCAAGCTCGCATCTCATCCGATCTTCCAGAGACGTGAGTTTTATTTTCCACTCCGCCTCGCTCCGGATGAGCTTGCTGTCTTTCTGCGTGGTGTAGCTCTCCAGGTCCAGGATGGTCTGCCTCACCTTCTTGTCACAGTTCTCTTCCTGGGTTTTGAGCGCAGTGACATGCTCCTTCTCTCTTACAAGCAGCTTTGCGTCCAAGTCCATCACATTATTTTTGTTCAAGCCAAATATTACATGATGTGCCTTCGTCACACAGTTCTTTCTGAACTTGTTGTTCTCCTCTGTCGAGGACTCAACAACCTGGTTGAACTTGGCACTCCACTGGCTGTTGACCAACTGGATCTCATTCTGCTTTTCAAGCAGACTTTGATGAAGAGAATGGATAATTTTGTCCTTCCCTGTGACGTTCTTGTCCGCCTGCACCTCTTCAGCTGGGCTGTCCTGGTTTGGACTTTGACTCGGAGAGCTGATCACTTCCACCATCTCCTTCTCTCTGGTGTTCTTGTTCGCCTGTGCTATCTTCCTACGCTCTCTCTCTGCCCTGAGAGCCTTCATAATTTTTTGTCTCTCCTGCTCCCAACCGAGCTCTTTGGCGGCCATCAGCTCCTTCAAGGCAGCAATTTCTGACACCAGCTGGTTGTCTGGTTTTTCAGAGTCCAGTTGGGCTGTTGTCAGGTCCTGCAGCTGTCTGCTGAGAGTTTGCTGGTGTTCTTTGACCTGCACCTCTTCAGCTGGGCTGTCCTGGTTTGGAATTTGACTCGGAGAGCTGATCACTTCCACCATCTCTTTGGTTTTCTTGCCCGCCAGTGCTATCTTCCTACGCTCTCTCTCTGCCCTGAGAGCCTTCATCATCTTTTGTTTCTCCTGCTCCCAACTGAGCTCTTTGGCTGCCATCTGCTCCTTCAATGCAGCAATTTCTGACGCCAACTGGTTGATTGGTTTTTGAGTGTCCATTTGAGCTGTTCTCAGGTCCTGCATTATTATACAATGGTAATGCTCTATTGTTGTTTGAGTACTTGTGTGTACTAGTTGTGTTGTGGTTTGAGAAGTTGTCGTTCTGTTCATACAAGAAGTCTCTCTGGATGGATGTGAGATTATAACTAAGTTGTGTGTTGTGGTTTAAGAAGTTGTCGCTCTGTTCGCACAAGAGGTCTCTCTGAATGGATGTCAGATGATAACTCAGTTAAATACCTAAACTACATCAAAGGCAATACATACATCAAAGGCAGTCAATGCAAACATTCCGTAACATCACCATGGCGATTCATTCTGACAAACATTCCGCGACGTTAAAAAAAGGCGATAGAATGTCAATGACTGCAATGTTCCGAATTGTGGTCACATGACTACACTTGGTCACATGACTTCTCCAGACTAAAAAACCTGCAAAATAGAATTCGAAAAAGGGTTGCTTAGTTACAGAAAATATATTGTATTGTTTGTCTTCCTCTATAATCTTCCTCTATACTCAAAAAGACAAAGTTTTACTTTTCAAACTTAATTACAACGCTGCAGGCCATCTCTCTCTCTCTCTCTCACACACACACACACACACACACACACACACACACACACACACACACACACACACACACACACACACACATCAAATTTGCTTCAAAATGAACACTTACAAATCAAAGTTTACTCGATTATTATGGGTCAATAAATTTGGTCAACACACGTCTCTCACTCTGTTCACTAATTAATTGAGATACAAATAAAAAATAAATAAATAAAATAAATTTCTTCAGTAGCCTTGGAGAAGGATTAGCAGACAGTTATTATGGTTGTGATTATCTGCTCTCTAAAATAGTATTTCAGCAATTAAGGTGATTAGACAAATCGAGAACAATGAGAATAAATAATGATTACACAACGTTTTGGGGTAAATCACTCGTCTTGGAAGCTTTGTCATACTGTTGGAGAAATACATCACATCATGCAGAGTGACAGAAAGCCATTCTGTAGCAGGCATAATGTAGCAGAGAAGAGAATGGCAATGACTTCAGGTCACAGTGAGGTCATGAGGGGGTCGAGATAATTTTTCATCCTACGGATGGTCATCTTTCATCTCAAGGCTCCAGGTAAAGTTGACTTCTGCTCTGAGGTCACACTGCCATCATAACAAGCTTTTAATAAACTGAGCGTGAAGGTTCATTTTTAACAAAAACATCTTAACAAAAACAATTGTAGCTCAAGGTAGCTTTACTGGCTTTCTCCCGGGCATTAAACCGCATCTCACTGTCGTAATCAGCAAATTAAGTTTGCTCAGTTTGCCTCATGTGGCTGCAATATGACATGTCGGTCACATGATAACAGGTGTATATAGGGGGAGAATGTAACCTTCTGTCTCCTCCACTTCCCCTCGGCACTTGGTACTACAGGCAAGCTTCGGGGGAAAGGTCTAAGAGGAGCGGATGTTTGAAAATGGAGCATCCTTGGCCTAATCTCTAACTACTCAATGAATCGTGAAGCAGCCATGTAGGAAATTAAACAGGGAGGAACTACACATGTACTACATGTGGTACTGTCTTTACCACATACTGTAACAGCAGAGATCTGGAGTTGTTGAATGGTTTGTGGAAAGTACTGAACCTTGTGACAGGAAGTGACGGGACGATGCTCGTGGTCCATGGTTATTTAGCAACATCTTTCCTGGTCTTGTGCCTGGGTGGGATTCTCACTGCATTTCCTACCCACTGTAGTCCACTTTTACATTAGTAAATGGAGTTAAAGGAATACTCACCACTTTCATGTTCGTGTCATAAGTATTAAGCTAGAGTCAGGAGGTTACTAGCTTGTTTTATCAATTAAACTGATTACAGGAGCTCTATGCAAGTTTTAAAAAATGCCTACCATACTTTTTAAAGGAACTAAAAGCTTCCTTCAGCCCATTGTTGTCTGCATTCGCCTAACTTTACTTTAAATGTTATCAAACAAAGAAAGATGTTCTCCCCTCATCTTAACATGGTCCTAAATCGATACTAGAGTAATGTTTTATTAATTAAGTGGTACATGACTTGAAGCATCGGCCTTAATTTGGACTCTGGTCCCTGAGGGCGAGATGCAATGAGTTCCACAAAAGGTTCCTAGTCCCTGAGGAAGGTTCCTGCGTTTGAAAAAAGAGGCTCATCATGATTTTCCCAAATGATGTGCAGATTTTTAGGGCATTCTATCATTTCAAAATGTTTTTAAAATCGTGCATATAGCTGCTGTGAATGGGAATATATCTCTCCAAGGTTGGGGCATGAAGTTTGGGGTGAGCCCTGAATTCTTACAACGTCCGTCTCCGGCCACTGGACGTGAATTGCACACAGTTTGCATTCAAGACGCAGTTTTACGTTCACACAGTACGTGTGTGACGACAGAATACTCTCTCAAGTACAGCCAAGAGGTTTGACTGCATTCCCAACAAAGCAGGCAAGTCATTGCAAACGTGTCTTGTGGCAGCTCTTAATGCTGTTTGTTTTCTCATAGTTGTTTTTCTTATACATTTGTGCATTATAGCAGATCTTTTCAGACTACAGCCATATCCGCAGAATATGTTTCAAAACAGTGATTATGATTAAACTTACTGTACATCGTAATTCCTTTCTGATGAGGGGAAACTTCTGGAGAAGATGATCAGTTTTGTTGCACTACTTGTTTTTAGGTCGGCTGCCGGCTCTCTTGGGCCCCCTGCTGGTGATCGTGTGCGGTGGCAGCAGCATCGACATGGAGCAGCTGACCCTCCTCAAACACAAGCTGCAGGAAGAAATTTGTGCTTCTCCTAATATTGTGGTGTAATTTTTAAGTCACATGAAATATGAAAATACAATGAGATTTGTTAGAAAGAGAACACATTTATTAAGTTATTCATCATTGAGAGAGTTATTACATGTGAATGTGTTTTTAACGTGCTCAGCTCAATGAACTGTCAGAATTCAATGACTACATCTCCCCACATGGTGGTTCACTATTCAGAAATACACTGGCCGTCCACAGAGTCTCATACGGAACACTTATTTTTTTAAAGAGCACCTTACGTGAATTATTGATCAAAACAAAAGATTTATTTTTGAAATATAGAAAACTGCATAGAAAGCAAATCCATATATAACGACGATAAAGACTTATCTATAATTAATGTAAACTGGTATTCGCACTGGTAAATTCATCAGTTTGAATTCATAACTCAACATCTACTTTCTTCTAGAGCTTTCAGTCACATCACATGGCCTTCATCTGCAGATGGAGTTTTGTGGAGTTACTGTAAGATGTTCAGGGATGACAGACACTGCTGAATGACTGCAAAACTGAATATAAAGTCTGGTTTTATTTTGATATTGTTTTTCCGAGATTTGGACAAGATGCACATCTTCTATAACATTCTGCAGTAATACACCGTCACCTGGCTTGTTTATGGGGGCAAAAATACAACTTTCTGACCTTCTGTTCTTCTGTTTGAGCGATCGTTCTGCACTGGAGGTGTTTACCTTGAGGAATACTACCAACTGTAGTATTCCTCAAGCTTTTATACACTGAATGCTTAGAATATTAAAGAGCTTGAAATCTTCAAGCTCTCTCACTTGTTCCCCATTTCAAATCCATCCCGAGGGAAGGTCTTCCTAAAGCTCTGTACATCCTGTGTGTATAAATACATTTTCCATATCAGTAAAACAGCCCTTAACATGTAATGACCTTCATCAGAATCAGCTTTATTTGGCCAAACATGCGTGCACATACAAGGAATTTGACTCGGTTCGTTTGACATTTACAATATATTTACAAGTGTTAGGTTTATTCTGAGGTGCTTGTTGCTCAGCGATACCTTTGCTTGATTGGCAAGAGTACATCTCATGTCAAACAGGTGTTGTTAGTGCGTGTGTTGTCTCTCGGTGTTTCTAACGGTGGTGCTGAAAGGACAGCTCCGCTATTTCAACTGCATAACGTTTATTGAGACGGAGAGCAACTGAAACGTTACGTTTCTATCCGCTGGTTGTGTTTCTACTGTTAGTTAAACACACGCCAACTCTGGCTGCCGTCTGTTGTCGGCAGTGGTGTTGTCGCCTCGCTGCACGCTGCTACTTTACAACTTGGGTCAATGAGAGCAAACTTCACACAGATGGGCTTTGAGGTTTCATTCAGTGGGTGCAATAGTGCTTTGGGAAGCTCTATTTCAGCTTTGTAATATCCAAAGTACTGAGTTTAGCTCATGGTTACTGCGTAATAGATTATTTCCTGTGTATATAATGTTGTGTTTTAGCTTCTGTGATTTCAGACATGTGCTTGTACACCTTCCTCTGCTTATATAACTTTGCAGGTTTTAAGCAGCTTTGGTGTGTTTATTCAATCAGTTTAAACATCACGATGCTTGCAGCTGTGGAATACAACGCTTTGAATGTCAGTCGAAAGAGGACATGACAGCTCAATTACAAATGACCTGTTTAATAATATTAAAGAGTGGAAGCATTTTCACTTTTCAATCAGATTATGAAGCTGTGTTCTGAAAAATACTTCACTGCAGTCATTTCTGTGTTTCCCAAAATACATCAATGTCTGCGCTTGATCTGTTATATTGTCTGATTATATGATGGGCTTTAACATTTAGAATTTACTTTCACTTTCATTATTTCTTCATATGGAATGATGCCTTTATTTATAAGTGGGCAGTAGAGACAAGACATGAGAGGAAGGAGAGGTATGGAAACTGACACAACAAAGTTTCCCAGACAGAACTGAACGGGGAACGCTGTAATCACGGTATATAGCAGTGGTGGGCCGTCAGGGCAAGCAAGGCCTTCTCTGCTGGCCTAGACACTGACAGAATCCCAAAGTATAATTTAAACTACATGTATTATAAATATTTTTTCCCATCAGCTTATTATGTCATTGCATAGCTACTGTCTTCCTACAAGTACGCCAGCATTAACTTGTGACTTGATTGGTCAGTGGGCTAGTCTGACTGTTGTGAAACTAGCTAGTAGAACTCTGTAGTAGTAAGAGTTGAAGTTTACAGATATGTAAGAAGTTTTTATGTGACATTACATTTTTAGCATTTTGGCATGTTTGGCGGTGACAATCCCACTATCTACTGCCTCTGTCGAGCTGACATTTTCAGCCCTCAAACGCATTAAAACATATTCAAGGAGTACAACTGGGGAGGCTCGACTGTCATCGCTGTCGTCCATGAATCGAGAAGGACCTCTTGCTTGAACTTAACCGATGTACTTTACACCTGTGTCATTGAACTCTTTGTAATCAAAGAAAGGAGGATGGACTTTGTCTTTAAATAGTGAACAGCAGCTTTAATAAGTGAACTGCTTTAGTTTGTTTTGCATCTGCAGTAGCCTTACTACTGTGTTAATTTGTCTATGGTGTCGTTTTTATGATATGGTTAATATTGTTCCCTCTGATGTGAATAACATTTGAATGGTGCTCTTGAGTGTGTGGCGGAATGTGTGTTTTAGTGCTGCAGTTTTGCTGGAATGTGCAGAGGCCTGTTGAATTGTGTTATTTGGGTTTTGTGTTATTCTACCTGCTTTGTTGTCATATAAACATATGTGACTGGTTCTTGTGAGTTTGTTCTTGTCATTGTGTTAATTACATTGATTTTGACTGTATGCATTGCCCGTTAATGACGAAGCATCCCGTCATGCTGCGTCATAGTGACAGACCTGCATCCTTTATAGTTTTGTGTGTATTCATGTATCTGCACTCTGCAGTTTGTGTATTTGTAGCCCTCATAGGTGTTGAGCTTCAGGTAACATTTTATTTCACTTGTCAAATGTTGCAGTGTTATGTGAATATGCGCTTTTTACACGAACAAAAGAATAACCTGTAGCTGTGGTGTCATAATCAGGTTATTAGGAGGTGGTTCAACTGTAGTAGGACAGCACTGAAGACCCAGGTATAAAATACACGGCCCACCACTGATATAGTTTAAACCACTGGGCCAGTAGGATTATGAAGGTTAAAGGTCCGTACTGGTCTTATGAGAAAGAGGGGAAGTAGTAGGCCACGAGGAAAACAGGACAGCTGGGCTTGAAACCAGCACAGTGAATGTGAACTATCCAGTCCCTTCTGTAGACTCAACTACCCAGCAGCCCTCGGGGCTTTGCTAATACGGTTTGAGAAATTCAGAAGCACATTGTTCAACATGAGACTCATCAGTGTTTGATGGAGAATCTGAAAATTGTGTTTAAATGAATGCCAGTTACACCGAGAGTTTGATTCATTTGGTTTGAACCACAGCTAAGTGTTGTTTAATGCTACACTTCTATAAAATGATCCAAAGACCTTACAGTCTTATTTATTGGACAGTGTTGCTGCTGTTGTTAAAATGAGAAGAGTATTTCACAGCCTTGATAAATCTGTGCCCTTGAGGACTTTTTAGTGTTTATTCAATGAAATAGTGTTTAAACTCGGCCAGGACCCGGGCCCGGCCCGCCGCCCGGTCTGCATTGCACCCGACCCCGATGCTTGTCCTTGAGGCTGGTGGGTCCACAGGGTGGCTGCTCCATGTTGTTTCTTCGAGCTGAGCCCCATGGGCGAAGGCCCGGCCACGGCTGACGAGCTCCCCTCCTGGGTCTGGCTCCGGGAGGGTGCCCCGGTTTCCCTGGTCCGGGCGAGGTGGCTGAAGTCTGTGGGCTGCTATTCATCATTTTTGAACCGCTCTTAGTCTGGACTCTCCCCTGAGACCTGTTTGCCTTGGGAGACCCTACCAGGGTCCCCGGACAACATAGCTCCCAGGATCACTGAGCCACTCAAACTCCTCCACCACGTTAAGGTGGCGATTCGCGGAGGAGGTGTATGCGTGTGTGTGTGTGTGTGTGTATGTGTCTGTGTCTGTGTCTGTTTGTGTGTGTGTGTGCGTGTAGGGGGGGGGGGGGGGGGGGGGGTTAGGGGGTGGGGGGGGGGGGGGGGGGGGGGGGTAGGAGGGGGGGGTTCGGGGCGTGGGGTTATTTACTGCAAGGGTACTTCTACTTTATCTTGCTGATTATAACATACTTGACTAAGGTTTTGAATGCAGGACTTTTACTCATCGTGGATTGTTTCATCAGTATGGTATTAGTACTTTTACTGCAGTGAAGGATCTGAATAATTTTTCATCCACTAATTACTTGTAAGTGAGTTTGGCAAACAGTTTATATACAAAGAGCGGTTAGGGTTAAGGCTCCAGATCCTTGACCGGATAAAGGATCTGGAGCCAGGGTTAAGAACCACTGTTTATATATTAACTGTTTGCCAAACTCACTTACAAGTAATTAGTGGATGAAAAATGATTCAGATCCTTCACTGCAGTAAAAGTACTAATACCATACTGATGAAACAATCCACGACGAGTAAAAGTCCTGCATTCAAAACCTTAGTCAAGTATGTTATAATCAGCAAGATGTACTTAAAAGTAACAGAAGTACCCGTGCAGTAAAATGTACTCCATCAGTGTTTTACTGTCTGATGTTTTGACAGTAGGGAGCCAGGCATTAGAAGAGTCCGAACCATTTTTTGTTCTTCTTCTGCATGTTGGTGATCTGGCTCTGAAGATCTTTTTCGGTGGCCTGGAGGTAAGACTTCTCCTGCTGCCAAAGAAGACGCTCGGTTTGTAAGAGATCTTCGGTCTTTTTCCGGGCTGCTTTGATGCTGTTTGTTTGGGGGTTCGGGGCGTGGGGTTATTTACTGCAAGGGTACTTCTACTGGGTAGGGTAGAAGTGGGGATGGGTGTAAAGATGAGAAAGGATGTTAATTCTCTGTTTTCTACTTCCTCTCCTCTTCTCCATCAATTTCTTTTCTGTCTTTTGCCTTTTCACTTCCTCCTTTTCTTTCCTCTCCTTCTGTCTTTTCAATTCCTCCTTTTCTCTCTTCTTGTTCTCATTCTTCTCCCTCTCTTCCTCCTCCTTCCTGTCCTTCTTCAGGATCTTTTCCGCCTCCTTCCTGGCCTTCTTCTCCTCCTTCTTAAACTGCGCCTTCTCCTTGTCAGTTTGTTGGGCGAGCTCTTGAAGGCTGAGGTTATGTACCTGGAGGTCAGCGTTTTGCTGTGTCAGGAGCTTGATCTCTTCCTGCTTTTGGTTGCGCCACTCCTCCTCCATCTCTCTGCTCTGTCTCTGCAGCTCCTGCTCTCTCTGGAAGCTCTCCTCCTTTGCAGCAAGCTCGCATCTCATCCGATCTTCCAGAGCTGTGAGTTTTATTTTCCACTCCACCTCGCTCCGGATGAGCTCGCTGTCTTTCAGCGTAGCGTAGCTCTCCAGGATCAGGACGGTCTGCCTCACCTTCTTCTCCTCCTTCTTAAACTGCGCCTTCTCCTTGTCAGTTTGTTGGGCGAGCTCTTGAAGGCTGAGGTTATGTACCTGGAGGTCAGCGTTTTGCTGTGTCAGGAGCTTGATCTCTTCCTCCTTTTGGTTGCGCCACTCCGCCTCCATCTCTCTGCTCTGTCTCTGCAGCTCCTGCTCTCTCTGGAAGCTCTCCTCCTTTGCAGCAAGCTCGCATCTCATCCGATCTTCCAGAGACGTGAGTTTTATTTTCCACTCCGCCTCGCTCCGGATGAGCTTGCTGTCTTTCTGCGTGGTGTAGCTCTCCAGGTCCAGGACGGTCTGCCTCACCTTCTTGTCACAGTTCTCTTCCTGGGTTTTGAGCGCAGTGACATGCTCCATCTCTCTTTCAAGCAGCTTTGCGTCCAAGTCCATCACATTATTTTTGTTCAAGCCAAATATTACATGATGTGCCTTCGTCACACAGTTCTTTCTGAACTTGTTGTTCTCCTCTGTCGAGGACTCAACAACCTGGTTGAACTTGGCACTCCACTGGCTGTTGACCAACTGGATCTCATTCTGCTTTTCAAGCAGACTTTGATGAAGAGAATGGATAATTTTGTCCTTCCCTGTGACGTTCTTGTCCGCCTGCACGTCTTCAGCTGGGCTGTCCTGGTTTGGACTTTGACTCGGAGAGCTGATCACTTCCACCATCTCCTTCTCTCTGGTGTTCTTGTTCGCCTGTGCTATCTTCCTACGCTCTCTCTCTGCCCTGAGAGCCTTCATAATTTTTTGTCTCTCCTGCTCCCAACCGAGCTCTTTGGCGGCCATCAGCTCCTTCAAGGCAGCAATTTCTGACACCAGCTGGTTGTCTGGTTTTTCAGAGTCCAGTTGGGCTGTTGTCAGGTCCTGCAGCTGTCTGCTGAGAGTTTGCTGGTGTTCTTTGACCTGCACCTCTTCAGCTGGGCTGTCCTGGTTTGGAATTTGACTCGGAGAGCTGATCACTTCCACCATCTCTTTGGTTTTCTTGCCCGCCAGTGCTATCTTCCTACGCTCTCTCTCTGCCCTGAGAGCCTTCATCATCTTTTGTTTCTCCTGCTCCCAACTGAGCTCTTTGGCTGCCATCTGCTCCTTCAATGCAGCAATTTCTGACGCCAACTGGTTGATTGGTTTTTGAGTGTCCATTTGAGCTGTTCTCAGGTCCTGCATTATTATACAATGGTAATGCTCTATTGTTGTTTGAGTACTTGTGTGTACTAGTTGTGTTGTGGTTTGAGAAGTTGTCGTTCTGTTCATACAAGAAGTCTCTCTGGATGGATGTGAGATTATAACTAAGTTGTGTGTTGTGGTTTAAGAAGTTGTCGCTCTGTTCGCACAAGAGGTCTCTCTGAATGGATGTCAGATGATAACTCAGTTAAATACCTAAACTACATCAAAGGCAATACATACATCAAAGGCAGTCAATACAAGCATTCCGTAACATCACCATGGCGATTCATTCTGACAAACATTCCGCGACGTTAAAAAAAGGCGATAGAATGTCAATGACTGCAATGTTCCGAATTGTGGTCACATGACTACACTTGGTCACATGACTTCTCCAGACTAAAAAACCTGCAAAATAGAATTCGAAAAAGGGTTGCTTAGTTACAGAAAATATATTGTATTGTTTGTCTTCCTCTATAATCTTCCTCTATACTCAAAAAGACAAAGTTTTACTTTTCAAACTTAATTACAACGCTGCAGGCCATCTCTCTCTCTCTCTCTCACACACACACACACACACACACACACACACACACACACACACACACACACACATCAAATTTGCTTCAAAATGAACACTTACAAATCAAAGTTTACTCGATTATTATGGGTCAATAAATTTGGTCAACACACGTCTCTCACTCTGTTCACTAATTAATTGAGATACAAATAAAAAATAAATTAATAAAATAAATGTCTTCAGTAGCCTTGGAGAAGGATTAGCAGACAGTTATTATGGTTGTGATTATCTGCTCTCTAAAATAGTATTTCAGCAATTAAGGTGATTAGACAAATCGAGAACAATGAGAATAAATAATGATTACACAACGTTTTGGGGTAAATCACTCGTCTTGGAAGCTTTGTCATACTGTTGGAGAAATACATCACATCATGGAGAGTGACAGAAAGCCATTCTGTAGCAGGCATAATGTAGCAGAGAAGAGAATGGCAATGACTTCAGGTCACAGTGAGGTCATGAGGGGGTCGAGATAATTTTTCATCCTACGGATGGTCATCTTTCATCTCAAGGCTCCAGGTAAAGTTGACTTCTGCTCTGAGGTCACACTGCCATCATAACAAGCTTTTAATAAACTGAGCGTGAAGGTTCATTTTTAACAAAAACATCTTAACAAAAACAATTGTAGCTCAAGGTAGCTTTACTGGCTTTCTCCCGGGCATTAAACCGCATCTCACTGTCGTAATCAGCAAATTAAGTTTGCTCAGTTTGCATCATGTGGCTGCAATATGACATGTCGGTCACATGATAACAGGTGTATATAGGGGGAGAATGTAACCTTCTGTCTCCTCCACTTCCCCTCGGCACTTGGTACTACAGGCAAGCTTCGGGGGAAAGGTCTAAGAGGAGCGGATGTTTGAAAATGGAGCATCCTTGGCCTAATCTCTAACTACTCAATGAATCGTGAAGCAGCCATGTAGGAAATTAAACAGGGAGGAACTACACATGTACTACATGTGGTACTGTCTTTACCACATACTGTAACAGCAGAGATCTGGAGTTGTTGAATGGTTTGTGGAAAGTACTGAACCTTGTGACAGGAAGTGACGGGACGATGCTCGTGGTCCATGGTTATTTAGCAACATCTTTCCTGGTCTTGTGCCTGGGTGGGATTCTCACTGCATTTCCTACCCACTGTAGTCCACTTTTACATTAGTAAATGGAGTTAAAGGAATACTCACCACTTTCATGTTCGTGTCATAAGTATTAAGCTAGAGTCAGGAGGTTACTAGCTTGTTTTATCAATTAAACTGATTACAGGAGCTCTATGCAAGTTTTAAAAAATGCCTACCATACTTTTTAAAGGAACTAAAAGCTTCTTTCAGCCCATTGTTGTCTGCATTCGCCTAACTTTACTTTAAATGTTATCAAACAAAGAAAGATGTTCTCCCCTCATCTTAACATGGTCCTAAATCGATACTAGAGTAATGTTTTATTAATTAAGTGGTACATGACTTGAAGCATCGGCCTTAATTTGGACTCTGGTCCCTGAGGGCGAGATGCAATGAGTTCCACAAAAGGTTCCTAGTCCCTGAGGAAGGTTCCTGCGTTTGAAAAAAGAGGCTCATCATGATTTTCCCAAATGATGTGCAGATTTTTAGGGCATTCTATCATTTCAAAATGTTTTTAAAATCGTGCATATAGCTGCTGTGAATGGGAATACATCTCTCCAAGGTTGGGGCATGAAGTTTGGGGTGAGCCCTGAATTCTTACAACGTCCGTCTCCGGCCACTGGACGTGAATTGCACACAGTTTGCATTCAAGACGCAGTTTTACGTTCACACAGTACGTGTGTGACGACAGAATACTCTCTCAAGTACAGCCAAGAGGTTTGACTGCATTCCCAACAAAGCAGGCAAGTCATTGCAAACGTGTCTTGTGGCAGCTCTTAATGCTGTTTGTTTTCTCATAGTTGTTTTTCTTATACATTTGTGCATTATAGCAGATCTTTTCAGACTACAGCCATATCCGCAGAATATGTTTCAAAACAGTGATTATGATTAAACTTACTGTACATAGTAATTCCTTTCTGATGAGGGGAAACTTCTGGAGAAGATGATCAGTTTTGTTGCACTACTTGTTTTTAGGTCGGCTGCCGGCTCTCTTGGGCCCCCTGCTGGTGATCGTGTGCGGTGGCAGCAGCATCGACATGGAGCAGCTGACCCTCCTCAAACACAAGCTGCAGGAAGAAATTTGTGCTTCTCCTAATATTGTGGTGTAATTTTTAAGTCACATGAAATATGAAAATACAATGAGATTTGTTAGAAAGAGAACACATTTATTAAGTTATTCATCATTGAGAGAGTTATTACATGTGAATGTGTTTTTAACGTGCTCAGCTCAATGAACTGTCAGAATTCAATGACTACATCTCCCCACATGGTGGTTCACTATTCAGAAATACACTGGCCGTCCACAGAGTCTCATACGGAACACTTATTTTTTTAAAGAGCACCTTACGTGAATTATTGATCAAAACAAAAGATTTATTTTTGAAATATAGAAAACTGCATAGAAAGCAAATCCATATATAACGACGATAAAGACTTATCTATAATTAATGTAAACTGGTATTCGCACTGGTAAATTCATCAGTTTGAATTCATAACTCAACATCTACTTTCTTCTAGAGCTTTCAGTCACATCACATGGCCTTCATCTGCAGATGGAGTTTTGTGGAGTTACTGTAAGATGTTCAGGGATGACAGACACTGCTGAATGACTGCAAAACTGAATATAAAGTCTGGTTTTATTTTGATATTGTTTTTCCGAGATTTGGACAAGATGCACATCTTCTATAACATTCTGCAGTAATACACCGTCACCTGGCTTGTTTATGGGGGCAAAAATACAACTTTCTGACCTTCTGTTCTTCTGTTTGAGCGATCGTTCTGCACTGGAGGTGTTTACCTTGAGGAATACTACCAACTGTAGTATTCCTCAAGCTTTTATACACTGAATGCTTAGAATATTAAAGAGCTTGAAATCCATCATCTCTCACTTGTTCCCCATTTCAAATCCATCCCGAGGGAAGGTCTTCCTAAAGCTCTGTACATCCTGTGTGTATAAATACATTATACACAGTAGCCTTACTACTGTGTTAATGTTTCTATGGTGTCGTTTTTATGATATGGTTAATATTGTTCCCTCTGATGTGAATAACATTTGAATGGTGCTCTTGAATGTGTGGCGGAATGCATGTTTTAGTGCTGCAGTTTTGCTGGAATGTGCAGAAGCCTGTTGAATTGTGTTATTTGGGTTTTATGTTATTCTACCTGCTTTGTTGTCATATAAACATATGTGACTGGTTCTTGTGAGTTTGTTCTTGTCATTGTGTTAATTACATTGATTTTGACTGTATGCATTGCCCGTTAATGACGAAGCATCCCGTCATGCTGCGTCATAGTGACAGACCTGCATCCTTTATAGTTTTGTGTGTATTCATGTATCTGCACTCTGCAGTTTGTGTATTTGTAGCCCTCATAGGTGTTGAGCTTCAGGTAACATTTTATTTCACTTGTCAAATGTTGCAGTGTTATGTGAATATGCGCTTTTTACACGAACAAAAAGAATAACCTGTAGCTGTGGTGTCATAATCAGGTTATTAGGAGGTGGTTCAACTGTAGTAGGACAGCACTGAAGACCCAGGTATAAAATACACGGCCCGCCACTGATATAGTTTAAACCACTGGGCCAGTAGGATTATGAAGGTTAAAGGTCTGTACTGGTCTTATGAGAAAGAGGGGAAGTAGTAGGCCACGAGGAAAACAGGACAGCTGGGCTTGAAACCAGCACAGTGAATGTGAACTATCCAGTCCCTTCTGTAAACTCAACTACCCAGCAGCCCTCGGGGCTTTGCTAATACCGTTTGAGAAATTCAGAAGCACATTGTTCAACATGAGACTCATCAGTGTTTGATGGAGAATCTGAAAATTGTGTTTAAATGAATGCCAGTTACACCGAGAGTTTGATTCATTTGGTTTGAACCACAGCTAAGTGTTGTTTAATGCTACACTTCTATAAAATGATCCAAAGACCTTACAGTCTTATTTATTGGACAGTGTTGCTGACATTTTACCATTGGATAGAGGTATTGAAAACAAATCTGATCTCAGCATTTTCAGTGTTATCTTATCGTAATGGACTTTATGCTATTTTAAAAGTCACCACGAGACACAACAACAAGAACAGGACCACGTGACTGGAATTTTCCAGAGACTACCGTTGCTCCACCCACCGGCCAACCCGCGTTTCTTCATACGAGTAAAGGCCACGGTCGGATCAACTTCCAGGAAGAGACAACGATCGCGCGTTCGCTAATATTCAGCTACAAACCAACATATTTATATCACTTTGAGCTATATTCGTGAGTAATCGTCTCGTTATACGTTTTTAAGAGGGACTATTTTGTTCTAACGTTGGCTTTATAGCGTTTACGTCGACGTTATCGGAACAAAGGCTTCAAGCTACCGTCGGCCTGGTAAGACTTATGACGTCAGCTAGCATGGCTAACTGTTTTGCCAAACTAGCACGAGTTAACGTGTCGTGTATCTTCTGTTTGTGAATATATATATATATATATATGTAGTGTCCTGTAATGTTTAGGTTTAGGTTATGTCGATCTTTTTTTCATGAAAGGCGAACGGACTGCATACGGCGTCTTTTGGAGCGATAACAGATGTTAGCTCGAGCTAGTTAAGCTAGCTTTGGCTAGTAGGCCGCTTTCAGCCCTTGCTCTACTTGTTGTGCAACACTAGCTGTAGGCTTTAACATAGACTGTGTAACTTACGTACTTTGTAATATGACCAGTACATTAATGGTTTACAAATTGTTGTAAACAGTTAGTTTTTTTTAATTATTTTTTTAAGTACTTATGTCTCATTTCAGCTTGTGGCAGAAAATACAACAATGACCAAAGGAGAAGACTCCCACTCGGAGATTGCCCACGTTCGTCAGAGTGACGGCATCAATGTCATCTTTGACCAGAAAAGCCCCGCTGGCTCCCGTTCACGGTCCAAAAGCAGCGGCGGCAGCGGACGCTCCTCCAGCTCTGGTCGCCACAGGGGGCGCAACGGCCACAAGGGAGGTCACCGGTCTCATTCGTCTTCGTCCAGAAGCCGGTCCTCCTCTCGCCGCCGGTCCCGCTCTCACCCCCGCTGCCACAGACCTTCCTCCCGCTGTCGCTGTGATAACCATCGCAGGCACGGCCGTGGCTGCGGATCCCCACCGCGGCGCCACAGGGCCCATCACGGCTCACCCTCGGCCTCCAGGCATCGACGCAACAGGTCCCGCACCAAGCCATCCAGCCGGAGGAGCCGACACAGGACTGCCGTGAGCAGGTTTTCCCAGTCCCCGCCCAGGAACCACAGAAGCAGCTCAGGGTCCGGATCGTCGGAGCATTCTGTCAACTTGAGTTGTGATGGTGAGTTGAATTGATGAGGGAAATAGGCATTACTCTGGCAAAAATTATGAATTTTACTAGTGATTTAAACTTGTTTTTTGTGTGTTCCCCAGATAAAGGAAAACACATCAAGGCTGCGAAGGCCAATGCTACCACCACCGTCGTAGTAGTGGAGAAGCTCGAACTTCCTGAGATTGTGAAACCAATCCTGTCCGAGCCAGCGGAGGAGTCCAAACAGGTTTTGCCAGAGACAAGATGGGTGAGACAAGACCCTGAAAAGACTCTGTCAGAGGTGGGTGTCTGAGAGTGACTGTCAGCTTCACATTGAACACAATACACGCTTAAAATCAGGCTGTCTCACAGATTACTATTAAACGCACAGAAGTTTTCCCCCCATCTAGGACTACATGTAAATACAAGGTAAGGTGTGTTGAGAATTTTATTGATTTAATAATGGAAGTTGATCTTAGCTGTCACGTAATTTGATCAAAGTTACACTTTGCCTGATCTACTCTTATCGTTGTTGCAATGTCTACAGGTGTCTATTGATTAGCTTTATGCTGTGTTGAATTTCCTGTCTTGTGTTAACCTCTGGACCCCTGAGGGAATATACATACTCTCTGTATTTATTCCTGTCTTCATAGATAACATGACAGTGGTCTCCTTGACTCATCGGCACCTGGGATTAAAGGGCTGTCATGTGACTTAGGTGACAACAATACGTGTTTGCGTGAAAGTTTATCTGATAACCCTTGCAATGTTCACAAAGTCATACGTTAACTGGAGGTTTGCAATCAGGCAAGCGCATGCAGATTATCAGACATGATGCACACAGTCAATACAAATGCTAATTCCCTCACATAGATGCTTCATGAGCAATTCAGACGTTGTATTACACTGACTCCACTTGATAGGCAGTAGAATTTTGACATTTCCAATGTATTTCTGCTTGAAGTTGAAATGGGTCGTTGTTATTTAGCAGAATCCTTCACTCGCTGATGGAGCAAAGGCGTGTGGACTGCATTATAGTGACTATCCCTGTCAAGAGAGCTAAAAACAGACGAAGAACTCCTCTCCGTGTGCCAAAGATAAGTTGGTTCACCAGCTGTGTGCTGAGGGCTGGGAAACCTACGTCGCCATCATTCTGCCACTGTAGACAGAGAAGACATCCTTTCTTACTATGATACTTTTCTTTTCTTTTTGCATTTTCTTGTTTTATTCTGTTTCTATGTCTACTTTTTAAATGGTGGAGCCAAGTCTTTGACAGCAGTGGGATGGGGGGGGGGGGGGGGTGTTAGTGTTGAAACTAACACTTAAATAATTCACTATACAATGAAGTGCTTTGCAATATTATCAGTGGGAACTATAATTTATCTGTAAGAGCATAACAAACTGAAAGCACACAGCATCAGTTCTACATGTATATCTCACTAGGTCTGCTTTTCTTTGTCTTTTTTGAAACAGAGCGATGAGGAGTCTGATGATATGTTCAGCCCAAGGACGTCCCCAAAAAGGAAAACCATCTCTTTCAGCATTAATGTAAGTGACCTAAATAGCAGCTTATTCATGATTTGTTTAATCCTGTTGATGTTAAGAGCCAAACACTGCTTTACATCAAGCCGACAATACATCGATGTGTCCTAACGTCGTCTTCTCTCCTACTCTTGTCCCGGTAGAACTCCGTGGTAAAACCAACAGCGGCAGCTCCATCCGGTGCTAAGGTAACTTCCAGAATGGACAGCTATGAAAGCAGGAAGCCGTATGGCCACTGGAAGCCAGTCAAATCAGGCCACGCCTCCAGGGCACGCAAACACGCGCTCGCCGGGTCACCCTAGTGTGGCAGAGTACATGGACGCTGTGAATACTATAACTACTTTGTACATATGTTTGACAATTTCATGGCAGAAGCTTTATTGCAGATGAAAAAGTTATGTGAGAAGAAGTGAAGAATTCGATCAGGTTGGATTATTTGGTTTGTTTTTCCCTTTTGTTGTATATTGTGCTTCAATAAAGATATTTATTTGATAAAAAGTATTTCTGTCTTATTAGTCTCAGTACCTGCATCTTGAGCCTTGAATAAGTATTTAGGGAAACGCTTTAATGGGAAGTTATTGGGGCTTCAGAGTCAAACACTGACTAAAATACATTAGACATACAAATTAGATTTTAACTAATAGTAACGAGGTTGATTGTCCATATAGGATTACGCCGTACTACTTACCAGTTACTAGAGTAAAGTTATGGTATGCTTGGATATTCCAGTGGGGTAAATAATGATGGGTACATAAACAATTCTGTGCAACGTACTTGGTACGTGATATCTTGATTTAAAAATGTAAATAATTAAATAAATCCTGGCCAACTTCCATTTTGGTGCTTTAACTTCAGGTTCCTGGTGTTGTCCATGCTTGCTCACTGTCACTCATTGGAACACTAGAATAGAGCGGAGCCGTCATTAGTGTTAGTAGTCCTAACACCTGTGTTTTCCTACCATGAGTCAAAATGTCTGCCGTGAGAAAGGCCTGGGATTGAGTAAAAGGCAACAAAAGAGAGCATTTATAAACGGGTACACAGAGATTGGGCAGTTAAAGACAATCAAGTGACACATCTGCCTCATTGCAAAAATACACAGAATGTGTTTCCTGGCCTTCTCTTACCAGCTAAAACTTCTGCCACGTTTCTTAGGTTTCTGATCCTACTCTCCAGCCTGAGTGCTTGTGAATGGATCGAAATCAACTTGCATTCTTTATGATGACCACACGGTGTCAGTATTATCACATTTTCTATTTGTTTCTCGCGTGTATAACTATCGTTAGGGATGGGTCATGCTTTAGACCGAGGTTGATGTGTGAATCACCCCCAACATCTTTGATTTAAATATGAACGAAGTGATACAAAATGGCAGCTCTTGCCTGGTTTAAATGGAAGACATTTTTGACCTGTCACAGTAGTGAAAGCACAGGTATTAAATAAACATAACGATGCCCGAGTTCCATTTAGCTGTGGGCTCCTGATATAGTGCATCGTTGTGCTCACTGGGTCGCTTGAACGCCACAGAGCAGTTAAAGTTATTAGTAACACCTGTGCTTTTCCTACTATTGTACATCTGCTGTGTATTACACCTGCAACCATGTGGCAATCTATCACAGCTGCACTCACTAAACAGTGTTTCTTGGTTTGCTGATGGGACTCAGTTGCTGGTGATTGATGTTAGGTGATCATCTGTCTGCTAACACATGATTTGTACATGTTCCTCCTTGAGTAACTCGATATATCCTGCTGTTGTGGCTGCTGTGCTACTTACCCTAAAGCGTGTGTGTGTGTGTGTGTGTATTGAAATTGACTGGTTCTCGGCCCGTGTTTAAAATACTGTATTATTGCCAGAAGGTAATTTATCTATTGAAGAGGAGATAACTGTCTATTAAGTGGGTAGTAAATTTGAACGTCAAGGCTGATATTTAGATGCATGTTAAAATCTGTTGTAATAAAAAGGTAAAAATCACAGTTTTAATTACTCCTGACTCCCAGACTGTCTGTCTCCTGCTGTAAACTGACCTGTGATCCTGATTAATTACCTTGACGGGAGATAAGACTTGCAAAAACACAAGGCAGTGAGTGTTAGTGGGACTGGAGCAGAGGGTGGGGCACCGTTTATTTGATACACTTGTTATTCATCCAGACATTTTCCTCTGCTTGCTGGCCTTAAATCATACCCATTTTGCATCACGAGGAACACTTTAAACAGGCGGTTGGCCTTGAAAGAATCAAAGGTGTCAGATTTTTCTCTGAGACACCACAGTGAATTTATGCAGTGTTGTTCCTCGTACGAGTCCCAGCCAACATCCCACCGGCTAATCAGATAAGACTACAGAAATATAATCATGCATCTGAACGTTTAATCCACTCCCTTAAGTGCTCTAGAGCAGTCAGGTATCAAAGCAATCACCCGAAGCCCTCCCCCACCCTTCATCAGTGAAACATAAACAACTTGTGTCATGGCGTCTTTGCACACCATCCTTTAAATCCCATACATGTATTGTGGGGTTCAACTCTATTGATTCATTCAGATTAGATGGAACAGATCGTTATAAATATGTATACAATGGTATGTTTGAGTCGGTGTGACTACACAAACCAGTGTTTGGTGTGTCTGTGCAGGGGGGGGGGCTAATGCCTCTAGACTCACACCGACAGAAGTTGAGGCATGGGAACCTGTTGTCCGTTATCTCTTCTCCAGTCACAAGGCTTTCCTGCTCATGTCGCAGCTTGGGGCAAGTTAGTTAGACTGAGATGTAGACGATAATGAAGAAATTGAATTGCTCAATTGTTGGTCTTCGTCTCTCTGTGCACCTAGAAGCATGCTTTTGGCTGGCATCTCCGGCTAAACGCGCCCCGAGGTTTGATGGTACTCGACGGTAGTTCATTCTCACGCTCACAACGTCTCCCATCATGAGACCGCACGCACTCAGCCCACAGAAACACAAACAAGTGTGCAAGATAACTGGAAGTGGTTTATTTAAAAAGAAAGGATAAAAATAATCACAACAGTTGTTTTAACTTTGAGTATTGTACAAAGGACACCACACATCTTACAGATAACCTCAGCATCATATAATAAAGTCAGACTACCGCTTTACAACACGGAGTCCATTTTTAGCATTTTAATACGCGTGTTCTAGTTATGCAGCAAGTAAAGAGAAGAAAAAAAAAAAGCATCCAAGTCTCCTGAATGAAGACAAAACTGCACAAGAACATGTCCGCTGAGGTGATGGACCCTCTAGACAGCTGTGCCTCTCTCCAAGTTTTGTTTGATCTCGGCTGTGTATTTGCCGTAGAAGCGCTCCGCCTTCTTGTTGAACTTGGCGTTCCTCTCGTTGATGTAGTCGATGTCTGCGTCGTCGTTGTAGGCCCTGCGTCGGCTGTACTTGGCCCGCTTCTCTATCCTGACAATCGCAAATAAAAGCAGCTTAGGGAGGACTTCATAAACGGCATATCCAATGACAATAATTGGCTACAGGCAATAATTCGAGGGTGTGCATTTAAATTTGGCAAACAGAGAAGCGACGGAAAACCTAAAACGCATGTTTAGTCGGAGGAAAATACTGTCAATTTGTGAGGTCCCAGTCTTGATTCGATGTGTCTTCAAAGCATTGTTATGCGTCATACCCTGGCAACTGAACCCTTGTCTAATGCCCCACAGTCGCATCTCTAACACAAGCCTCAGACTGTCTCAAATATAGAACAGCTCAGGGGGAAAAACAGGGTAACAAAGGGGTGAGAGGGGACAAAAACCTGGAAGAACTAAACAGTCTGAAGCAGCAGTCAGTTAAATGTGAGGGAGAGTGAAGGTATGGTAGCTCTCATAAAGGTTTACCAAACCTTGTACCCACACCCACGTACACTATGGTATGGACCATCAGTTTGACATAAGGCCCCGGTCTGATCAGGAGCTGTGCCCCCACTAGGACCCTGAGAAGCACTCTGTATGAGGGGCGGGTTTCTTCAGCTCAGATAGGCCCCGGTTCACACAAAACACCCCCCCCCTCTTCCTGAACTGGCAAAGAGGTCACAAAGTCACAGTTTATTGTGAGTGAGATAATCTCATATTTCCAGACTTCACACTACGTTTGTGGTGCACCAGTGCCGGAAAAAGGCCTCAATGTACCCACTGTCTTTCTGAAGTCAATTTTTTGGGGGTGGAGGTGTTAGAATTGCTTGAAGGAATACTTCACCACCAAAGTGAGCATTTTTATATCAATTAAAAGTTAACACTGAGCAAATAAAAAACGTCTCACGCTTGCGCGGACACGCTAGTCGACCGTGAGACTCCAATGTGTTTCAGATATTACGGTTTTAGTGAAGATGCGCATGTTTTTGAAGTACTGAGCATGCGACAGGACAAGACTTCTCTCTGTTCCCTGTGGAGGCATGTGAGAAAAATGAAGTTCTCCTCAAGAACTCAAGGGGACACTGGGCGAGTAATTGATACACAAATGGTCATTTTGGGGGTGAAGTATTCCTTTAAGCCAATCATAATTAAACTAATGACCTGCATTATTTACAGTATTTTGACAAAGTTGTCCATCATTAGCATTCAGCTTGTTAGCCTGGTGGAGCGCTTCTTGTTAGAGCCACACCAGTCTGCCCAGTGAGACCAACATACTTCATGGGCAGGCTGAGTGAGATGAAGTGAAAGCGAGGGTCAGGAGAGGATACGACATCTCTGGTTTACTAGCTGTCCTCTCGAGTGTGACTTACTGTTTCTCAACATCTTCCACCATGCGGTCAATGCCGTCCTTTGTGGGGACATGGGTGCCGTGGATCAGGCTGTTGGACGTGGGGTGGAAGTCCTCACCGCTGTGGAGCAGCAGCAAAGGAATTAGACACGCACAACCAGAGATAATCACAATTTGAACATACTTAAAAGCGACTTCTCTATTCCATCATTGTGATGATGGTCATCCCAATGAAAAGGAGATAATGTGGCCGCGGGGGGGGGAAATGTGTATGTGCATCCTTCACAGCTCTGCATGATCAACAGTCTTTTGAGGGTGAATAACCTGCAGGCGACAAACGCTTCTTCAAACTTGCGTTGCACTTTAAAAATTCTTTAAATTACTTCGGGGTGTGTTTCAAAACTGACCCCGGGGCAAACGAGGGGGTACACGACTTCACATATAGAAAATGCTTTGTTCACATGTGACGGGTGAAGCCTGAGAGTTTTACGACAAAATGTTACAATTCATTTCACTTGACGAGAGATTTCACAGCTACGGTCGTAATAGCAGAGACGTCATCCTCCTCATGGCCCCGTTAGTGGGACTGCACAAAAAAATAGTAATGCCAGATTTATTCCCACGTTGAGCCGCCCGTCTATCTGGATAAAGAGCACAAATACAGTACGGGTCACTCACCAATCCTCCCTCTGCTTCTCATAGCTTTCCATGTCTGGTCTGATTTGCCGGGTGAGCCTCTGGTACTGTCGGAATTGGGCCTCAGCATAACCTGCAGTCCATTGTGTGAGACGGAGAGCAATACAAAAATTGAATAATAATTACCGGAACAAACAGCAAGCAGGCACAGCAACACATCCCGCGGCTGGTTCTCTACGACTCCCTTCCTCTCTCTCGAGGCCCCTCTGGTGATAATTTTCTCCCCACAGGTTTTAATTCAGAGGTTTTGATGCAACAGATGGAAGTCATATTTATGAGACACAGCAAGTCTTTTTTTTTTTTTTTTTTTTTTCTGCAGGAGATTAAATTCGAAGCAGTTCAACAAAGATTAAGATCCCAAGAGGTCCTTACATGCAACCAGTATTGCCCTGTACACTGCTGCTACATAGGACTTAGGCAGCAGCACTTCCCTGTTTGGTGGAAGTGGGGAAACATGCCATGGCACAGCAGAACCCACGGTGAACCGCTTGTTTCCTCAAGAGTCAACTGTATTAAATTACAATTTACTAAATGAGTAGACTGAGGTTCTGTGGCGTCGTGCCTAAAATAAAGCAGTTTGATTCAATCGCCGTTTGCTTCCAAGTTACTTCCTGACGCCACGATAACATTCCAGCGTCAATACAATCAGTGACAACCACTTCAGTGTGTTAAACAATGATTCTATTAGGTGTGAAAGGGACAAATGATTGATCAAGATACGTGTAATTAGTTTAGATTTATTTTCAAACGGCCACAGTCTTTAGTCTGTACTTTGAGCTTTATTATTTCATACAGCTGTTTATTTGTTTAAGTGAATATCAGGTTGGCATCCTTTTGGTTCCTTCTACCAACAAAAGTTAGTTGCAAAACAATGTGGTGCTGGTTACTCCCTTTGGAAAAGATGTTAAAAACCTCAATGAGATTATCCCGGCTAAATCTCACATTCTGCTACAGTGAACCGTGATATTTTGAGTGGCCAGTTATGGCTGGTCATGATCGAGGACCTCTCGTGGTTGCGGTAACTCACACTTTCTCAAAACACCTTTTATTGTCTGAACTACCAGTGTACACACTGCCGAGTGCATCGCTGCCACTCAGCAGCTGCTTGGCTAGTTTAAATATTGTTTTTGACAGGATTGTATGAAGTGTATTACACATGACTTTGAGCTGATTGTCTGCGTACATTGGCGCTTGTTTTTAAATATAAATGCATTTTGCAACACCATTCACACGTTATGACAAGTATCGTATAAGTGCAACCAAAGAGTACGCTGCACACAACTTATGTGCGTCTTCACTGGCGTCCCCGCCACCAACCTGCAAATCCTGTGTCTGGGTTCTTCTTCCTTTTCTTCCTCTCCCACCGCTCTGCATCTTCAGCGGTGATTTCAAGCAGTTTCACTCTGTGATAGTCCTCCCCTTTGTCAGCACATTCCTGAAAGAAAAACATGGTTATGTTACGTATGTATAAATGATTCGATATTTCATGAGTAAACTGCCCCTCTGCTGAGTTTGTGGCAGTATTCAAGATGTACTGGTGGTGATGTTTTGAATCGTTATCATTCTCTTAGGAGAAAGCAGTGACAAAAGATATGCTCTGAATATATGCATCCCAAGAGCGCCATAGGGATTATAGGGGTGTATTAAATTAAAGGCAGGGTGTCAACTAAATATCTTGCACAGTGATTTATGTGCTACCACAGCACGTGGCCTCAGTCAGTGCTAATTTACTTAATCAAAACATTTTAATCCAAAAAGCACCCCTCCTCTTGAGCAAACTACACCGATCCTTAGAAATAATGTTATGGTACTTCAGCTTCATCACAAGCATGTCAATGTGAAGAGAGAAATGACATCTTAGATGACTTCTGATCGGGGACATCTCGTCATTCTGAATATGCACAGTACTATAGAGTTTGTAAGTACTTGAATACTTAAGAGACTTAAATACTTTTTTCTTTTCGTCTTCAGCGAGCTCCCACTCCAGTCTGGCTTTCTTAGCCTCCCAGTTAGTCGGGAGCTTCAGTCTCTTGTCCTCCTCCACGACCTCCTGGTGGTTGAGCTTACGTGCTTCATTCTGCAACGGGAAAACAACACGCGATGACACGTTGTGCACGTAAATAAACACCCAGCCATGTAATGACGTAAGAGTTGGCCTCGATAACGTAAATGTGACTTAATTAAAACTCGTAACTCACCCGTTTGAAATGTAACTCTCGGAATTTCCGAAGTCTCGATTCCCTCTTCTCGGAGGGATGAGTTTCATTCTGCTCCCCCTCTTCTGTGGCTGTAGCAGACTCCTGAAGATACCGACGGTGAACGTTATCGTTATCTTTGTACAATACATTATAAAACCAGACTGTCTATCGACCGAGTGTCGACTCTAACAGACAAGATGGTGACGCGCTAGCGTTAGTTAGCAGTCGCTAGCATCGGTTAGCTTAGCACCACAACGCGAGATTGTAAACAACAAGTGAGGAACAGAAACACGCTCTCCGACGGCAACATGACACATCGCCCGTAAAGGAATTATATTATTGGACTGTAATTTGATACAATATAAAACAAATTGGGTAATTTGACATTAAAATGGAGAAGTTACGAACCTCAATACAGGACGCCATTGTTGCACTGCACGGAGGATGAAACAGGAAGTGTGACGTTCACACCGGATATTACGCGGAACATAAACATTTTAGACTTTATTATTCGGTCAGAAAATATTTAAACAGAAATATAAAATGTGCGAGAGGGCTCCATTTCTTTCAATAAAAATTACCGCATCGATTTTTTTTCAAGCAGCTTTCTGCAATGTGGATTTAAATCACAGTAACAAAAGTCCTTTCTACAACCTTACTGGATTTTTGCCCAATAAGATAACCTTCATTTTTCTTCATATTCTCTCCCCCCCCCCCTCTTTTATATACACACCCACATATATTTATTTATATATATATATATATACCAATGATGTCTTGGTTGACTAAGACCTGTAGTCGATAAGTCGTTTTTTATGCTGTTTCATGCTGAATGACTTTTTTACAGAACTGTCAATTAAATCAACCAATCGATAAGTCAATTTCTTTGGTTATCGACAACTTTTTGTATGACATTGTGCAAAGTTCAAGAAGCTGACTCTTTGTGTTTTACTCTAGCTAAGAAATTTGAAATATGCGTCAGTGGTGTGTCTAAAGGAGTCTATCACAAAAATGAAATGTACTGGTATAACTAAGTGTGTAACTAAGTAAGCATGCCCATGGTCTCCTCAGTAACGATGGACAATTAAGAAAATTCTGTCATGTGAAAGATGTTTTTACATCATTCTTCTCTAAAAGAGCTGGAGGCCTTTTCTGGTTAAACAGATGGTATTTTGTCATTTCCCACAAGTCCAACAGATGTTCTCTATCTTATTTAGAGTTTTCAGGCTTGGAAATAATGATAATAACAAAAACAATATTATTAATAATAGTAATTATACTAATATGAATATCAACTACTGTTATTATTATTATCAACAATAATTGCATATTTTTTTTTAGCCCAAGGACACTTGAAAAGACATAAGAAACAACAACATCACAACAACATTAAAAAAAAAAGTATAGGACAGAAAGTGTTGTCTGGAGTTATCTGAAAACTGGCAACCCTGAACCAGTATCATGTCATCAGAGCCAAGTTATTAGACATAAAATCAATATCAAACCTGTAACATCACCACAAGAAACTCTTACTTCAATTATCTGCGTTAATGTAATGATCTTTTCATCATAGCGCCGCGGCAAAAGGAATTGCCAGGCATCATGAATCCTGCAGAAATTCTTTGTATATAATTTTAAACTGGGACTTCTTGCTTTCCTTTGAAGTTCGAAATTCATTGAAAAATACTGCTAGACTAATGGAAACTGGCACGATGCACACTGACCGAAATTATGAATATGACTGGAGGTTATACAGTGAGAGCCATGAAAGGTCAAGCACAAAGTCATCAGTGTGCCACACAGAGAGTCCGTTCAGACTCCCCTTAAACTCAATTGTTACGGCTGTTTATGCTGTAGAGAAATAGAAACTGTAGGAAATTTGGGTTTAGAACTATGTTTTAGGAAATTATAATAGAAGTGTTTAATGATTAATAAATAAGAAATCATAATTAGAAGTGTCTTGGAATACATACTTAGAAGATTCATAATTGTAGAAGTGTTTTAGAATTTGTAGTTACAAGTGATTTGTAGTTAGAAGTGTATCTTAGAATTTGTAGCACCTTTAGCTCTATGCTTGTGAAACGTGTGAAGGTTTTTGCCAAAAGTTGCAAATCTTTATCTTTATATAGAATGTTTACCATAGAAGTGTTAAGCCATAAAAGACAGTCATTGAATGTTTTAAACTGTAAAGAATAGTATGTTGGGAGTAAGGGACAGATATATTTCTAGACAGGCAATTACAGGTCATACCCGTGCGAGGGTCCTGCGAGGAGGAGGAGCCAACTGGATTTAGCCAATAGGAACTACGGACATTATGGGAGGTTTTTTGAACTATGTAAGGCGGCGGATAAAGAAATTCCGGCCTCTTGCTCCTGTACCACTGAGTGGGTGGTAACGACTATTGGGGTGAGCAGGTCATATTCGGTGTAACTGTAAATGATGTACTCGACTATGCAATTGTTTTAGCATGAGAGGTATTAAATGCTTTGTTTATAATTGAAACCGGTTCTCTTTGTGTAAGAGGCTGGATTACATGCGGTTTCCACACAGTCTAGAGGTTCCATGAACCTAACAAAACTCATATCTATCAGCAATGCATGTTATTTTGACCCACAGAAAAACACAAGTATCAATCAGGGACTCGGACCTCCAAATATGATTCTATGATCAGAACAGAAGACAAAAGGTAAACACTTTCCAGAGCCATTCGAGGCATGTTTGACTTGCCAAAATGGATGTGCTCCCCGTTTGATTGCATTATACTAATAGAGCTCTTTTGGAGGATGTAATTAAGTGGAGTTTATAGTCTTAGATTAAAGCATCCTCTAGATCACAGGCAATGTTAATGGGGTGATGCATTTTCACTGGAAACCAGATGGGAGCACATCACAACAGAACAAAACATCATTGGCTCCAGTAATGAGCAGGGCTCTGCTATTGCCATGCAAAAAGAGAAAACATCTCCATAATAAATGACTCTCAGATGAAGAGAGAGTAACAGCAAAGCAACAGGGAAAAGAGCAAATGAGCACTTCCTCTCTATTTAATTAAAATCTACAATGGCAGAGTGCAGAGCAGTTGTAAAGCAACAGGAATAGAGTTGTGTAGATGATTTTTACATTTCCAGACGTCAAGACATAACGTGCGGGAGAGTTTACGGTATGTCTTATGGGCGTGTTCTTTGTCTTCAATAGCTGTTAATCTCTTTGTTGACGTCGCCCACACATCCTTAACAGTTCTCAAGTACTCTCATAAGTAAACTTAACTGCCCTCAGGGTGCATTCACTCACTGCCCCTGAAGCTCCAACATGTTTTGCTTGGACAGATTGTAACGTCACGTTTAATGTTCTTGTCATGCATGAACCCAAAGTACAGTTTATTAGCTTCCATTTTAGCTGATGGGGATTCAAAGAACTAAACTGTGTTCGGGGACCTGCTACACAACGCATGCATTATAACTGACATCAATCAGCCAAGAGAATATGAAATATTTGCACGATACAGGAACATTTAAGTTCAGGGACATATTGTGTGACTACACCAACACAAAAAAGGAAAAGGAGTCTCTCTGTTCATTCCTGTGCCAGCACTTGTCATCGGCCCGACAAAGGCTTCACATGTTACAGCAGAGATTGGCTTGATCTAAATTTGAAATCCAAACTGGCTTCGTGACAGGCAATGTGAGGATCTAAGCAATGCTGTCATTGCCAGTTAAGGGATACTAAACGTTGGTGCAGCGCGGCATGGCTCTCACATGTGCTGGGGCCACCCATAAATGCTGAACAGTCACTCCTCGATATTAACTTTTCCACTCAGGCAAATCAGGCCTGAAATAGAGTAACATTATATCTGCAAATAAATTGCACTTTCGGGGCACATTTCTAAATACATAGCAGACCTCATGGTCCTTTAAAACCATTAATCAAACCGGACATGATATTAGTTCAGTTTGCTACATGCTGTGAACCAGACACTATGTTTTTTGTACACACAGAGGTGCATTTAACTGGCGCTGTTATCTTGCTCTTAATAAGAGTTACTGTAGATAGCACATGGAGGGGGGGGGGGGCTCTTGCTGGGCATACAGCTGCTTCACATCTGGAACTTAATATAAACATCACGGCCAATAAAATCATTCCATTTCCTTAATTACTATTCCTGTCATTTCCGCACTAAATGAAAAGTTATTAATTCAGGGCCAACACAAACACGCTTCTCCAACACGAGGAGCTGCTCCTGAAGCGTCGCCACCCTGACTACAGGCCGCTGTCACTGGACTGGAACCACAAGCTCCTGCCTCGCTCTGCCGGCGCGTGTTTGTGTGAATGTGTAAACGTGAGAGTGTGTGTGTGTGTGTGTGTGTGTCAATGGGGAACAGAGGCCAAGGCGCTGCAGACATGAATAGAACACAAGATGGCGTCTTGTTTTCCGTCCTGTCCCAATGTTCCTACTGGTGCCAGAATAATCATGACAGGCGCAACCCGTCCCGTCCTCATCTCTCTCCTTCCCCCTCCCCTCCGCACCATTGCTCTTGTTCTTTTGCCGCTTCTCTGTGTTAAACTCGTGCCCTGCCACCTTTTTCTCCACACCATTTATACCACTCTTCCCTTACATCCATTCTCTCCTTTGTTCTCCTCCAAATGCTGTCTAGTCAATGTCGGATAGCATGCTTGTTAACGTAACATATGGGTCGATGATGAGACATACTGAGGAACCGTCTGCGATGTTGCCAAAATACTTTCTGCGGCTATACATGCTCCAAGTGAAGAATTGCGATCTCTCGCACGGTCATATGTCATCAAGCTAATTTCCAGCTGAGGCATTCCTCACACAGTCCATCACTACCCGCTGTCCCTTGCAGTCAAAATGTGCCCCATTGATTTGCTGCTGCTGCTGCTGTTTAAGACATATCCAAAGGGCATGGATGAATGGAGTGAATATAGAGCTATTTGGACGGGAGTCCTTGTAAAAACGCCTGACACCAAGCATCTTTGTGTCAACACAAATACCATCTTCCCCTGTTGGCAAAATAATGCTAACAATGCACAGATCATGAAGTATATGATTTGACACGCTACTAGTTCATCTGATTTCCAACGGAAGCCACTCAGAGGGGAAGAGGATTCGGTGAGCGACACATATACTTACACAGAAGACGCATGTGTGCACTCAAATACCACCAGTTTTGTTGTCAATGCTTTTGCTCCACCACACACAATTAAAGTCCCAATTAAAGGCCATTATGGGTTTTCCACTAGCAGCAACCACAGGGAGAGCAGCTCCACGGCCCGTACATTGCGGGCACACAGATGTCTCCTGTGTTGTCATCCAAAGGAACTCAGACTGATCCACAAACTTTATGATCATAATTACTGATCAAAATTAAAGTGCAACAACAATATAAACTCGCAATAAAAAAAAAAAAGTCTGAGCGATTCCGGTAAAACGGGCCAAGTGGGACTATCAGAGAGGATGTGTTTGTGAGATGTTCATCCTGAGATATAGTATGAAAGTAAACTGATGAGCAGTGACTGAAGCCACTTTCTCCTGCAGGCCTTTAAACTCTCATTTACCACAAGAGGGAAGCATTTCTCTGATATTTCAGCAAAAATGACCATCCTATTGAAAAAAGGTAAAAAGGCCACATTTCCAAGTTTATTCTAACTTATGCAAATTGTGTCTCTGCACCCGACAGCCACAGTCACCAACAGATTTGAGTTCTCACCACAGATGAAAGCGCTGGGCTCCATATCTGCTGCGAAGCATCTCCTCACCACCGTGCCCACACGCAAGTTCAACCCGAGTGTCTTCCCCCCCCCCGAGCATGGCCCAAAAGCATCATGGGTTTCCGCTTCTGTGTTCCCATCCTCTTACCCAGCGACCTTAATGAGAGAGTGAAGTTCTCACTTGGCCAAACAATGCGCTGTTGTAGAGGGCTGCGATAAGACCTGGCCAGTCAACAGCTTCCGGACATGCAGCTGTGTAGAGCCGACAGCCTTTCTTATCTGGCCCGAACCTGACACGCAAAATCTGTTGCCAGATCAAATAACCTCACACAGACACACACGTGTCAAAATGCCTGTTGGCACGCACACACACACACACAAAGTGAATCCCATTCCCACCCAATTTTGTGCTCTGAGAACTTACTTAGTGCGAAAACTGCAGTGGCTCCTTTTATCTCCAGTTCAAAGCAATGGATCTAATTCCTAATCTGATGATGAAAATGACCAGATATATCTAAAAGAAGTGTCAACAACAACAACACCATTGAACTGCTGGGTGATAAATGAGCTCTTTCTTCGTGGTCAGTATGGTTTATTCTCTGAACTCTTTAGGGCTTAAAGGGGTGCTTTTATATTCGTCTTATCTTATTTTTAGCAGAAAATTGCAATTTAGTCGTTCAGAATTTTCCCCTGGGAATGACGTCAAAGTTGGATTTGCAATGTAAGAAAATGTAATAATTATATCAAGTTATAGCATTTGTAGTTAGCTTTTTTTTGTGAACATCTTTTGCAACCATAACAAAATCTAAAATTGAGGTTTAAAGTTAATTCTATCATCTTTCAACCATACATAAAGATAGTTATTACTGTATATATCATTAATAAAGTGCTTTGAAATTATTATTGTCCATGAACATGATGAAGATCATATGAAAAGGTCCAGAACAGATACTAAATGGAACTGTGGATATTTTGATAGAACGCTGGTTTAAAGCTTTGGTACCATAAGTGTGATTCAGCGAACAAACCAGGTGAACAAATGCTATTTGGTTAAAAGCCAGAGCAGGCTAACAAACAAGGTCACATCGGCAACAGCTAGAACCAGACTCAGCCATTGCATGGAATCACCGCTATCAATGGATGAGTAAATCGTGTGGAGCTAAACTTTGGTGAACACAACACACTACAAAATCATTCATAGGATAATATCATACACTACTTAAACTTTAAAATGGCTCTCACTGATGATTAGTATTGGAAGTGTAATCCAAACAAGGATCTGGACTTACATTGACATGCTTTATTGGCACATCAACGATAGTTCTCCAGTATTGGAAGAGTCAGTCAAAGACGTGTCCAGAATTTGCTGAAAAGTTCAAATGAATATCTTCTTGTGAATCACTGATTGCAATGAGTAATAATTATCAGGGGGATTTTCTAAGAAATTCATTCATTCATATAAATGAGTAAATGTCAGGAAGCACATATTTCTGCAATTTCTACTGGTAAAATGAGCTGTCACTTTTGTACTTTAAAAAATATTTGAGCACTTCTGGCTTTTGAGATAGAGAGGACACATAGGGAGAGAGAAAGGGTTATGACAAAGGTCAAAGGTCCCTGAGGATATTTCAGCTATGTTGGCATCCTATTTGTACTTTATGTTTCTTAGTTGGTCTCATGGCTACTCAAACGTGGCCAGGTTTGTTCTGCTTGTTCTCATATCTGTTCTACAAAGATTTTCTGTAAGATGTTGTCTTGTGTCGCATTATGGTGTTCGTGTTTTGGCTAATAAAAGAAATAAAATATAAAAAAAAAAAACTTTGCTGGGTCCAAAACAGAGGAAGCTATCAAATTAGCTGTGCTGCAGAACCTGCAAGCATCCAGCATCAGCTAATTTGTGCACAAATGAATTTTGTCACATTGTATACGAAGGCGAGGAAACTCAATAGTGATGGCTGGTGGGCAGGTGAGAAATGCCAGGTGTGAGACGACATGAAAGGTTAGCGCGCACAAAGAAGAGATGAATCAGAACGAGAGGCAGAAGAGGAAAGAGAGGACAGAGCTGTGGCATGCAACCAAACCCATGACAACCAAATACAATTAATGACAAAAGCAATTACTGGTGCTGAAACAAACTGAAAAAATGTGTGTAAAAGTGTAAAAATTTCCAGTGTGGTATTGGCACTATTTGGTCCATCAAGTTATACCGGGTCTGTGGGTGACTCGCAGTCATTAAAAGCAGACGCACACGCTGAACGGGACGGGGAAAACAATGACGGATGTTCCAGAGTCAATGAACTGTCTCGGCCGGACAATCTGCAGTGATGTAGGGTTATGTGTGTGAATGAATGAGGTGTTTCCCCTAACGTGGGCTATAATCTGACCCTCTTGGGAGAGAGGAGCAGGCGGAGTGCTGCGAAAAATGTTCAGCGTAAATTCAGACTGGGGGTCCCTTTCTAAACCTTGTACATGCAGGGGAGGGGGGGGGGACAAAACACAGAACAAAAACACAGGAATGTAGTGAAGGAGTGAAAAAGGAGTATTTGGAGAAATGGAGGGATGAAAAGGAAAGAAAAGGAGAGCGTTAGGCAGAACAAGCTTGAGCCATGTGTAAACAGAGTATAGAAACCAGATATGGCCAATCCTAAAGGTAATATACAGAGAGAATGCGTTTAGCAGAGTCCATTAAAGCCAAAAGCCTCTGAGGGAACGCTTCTCGCCAGACACGGGACTCTGATGGAGGTAGCCAAGACACTCTAACTCCAGGTTAGCCTCTCACTCTGAGTAATGGACCGGGGTGTTTTCAGACTCCCATGGCCCCTCGCGAGCCCCCCTATGATGAAGTTAGAGCGGCAGCGCTGCAGCAGAGAGAGAGAGAATGAGCCGTGCCCGTCTCCTGTTGCTGTTGAATGTAATTTCGGATCGTATTGCAGCGGAAGCACAACTGACAGAGGAGGAATCTATCGAATTCAGCTCAGACATCACAATAATATTGAGTCTTGTTTATAAACACACAGTCCGGATGCTTCGGGAGTATCATTCGTTTGAAAGCCCCAGCGCTGAGCTTCAGTGTGCTGAGAGCAAACTCCTGAAAGAGCTGTTTGTAATAGCACCATTTGACACCTCTGATTTTAAACTGTATTGGGCTAACAAAAAACTATAAGATGGTTAATTTGGATAGACATTTCCTCTGTAGCACCTCAGTGCTATCTAATTGTTACATAGTCAATTATCAATCGGGTTATTGGATTGATAAAACTTTCATACATTTTATTTGTTAGTGTATGACACCATTTTTGGACTACCACATGTAATACTTATATATTTATATTTGTGAAGAAGATATACTTAGGCGCATTGGGGCTTTCAGCTAAATGCTAATGCCAGCATGCTGACATGCTCACAATGACAACGCTAACATGCTGATATTCAGCAGGTATGTCGTTTACTATGTTCACCATTGTACTTAGCATGTTAGCGTGCTTGCTTGTGCTAATTAGCACTGAACACAATTCAGCCGAGGCCAATGGGAATATCACAGGTGCATGACTAAATACATGCAAAACTTAAATAACGGACAAGTGACAATTCTGACCTGATGATGGCACTAGATGAAAAGCTAATTCATCCTGAGGGGAGCATAACATTTTTTTTCCCACATTTCCATGGCGAACCAAAGTCATTAGATATAACGTCTGCACAACATTTCAAGGCAATGCATCCAACAGATATTTCAGTCGGGACCAAACTGTCTGGCAGTCCGACTGACATCGCCATCCCTAGACCCACCCTGCAAGTGTGGCTAAAAACGAGGTCAATTAACCTTCACCTGATAAACAAGACAAATCCTCCCTTCCCTTTCTTGTCATTCATTGCATCCCCATGTCTTTTCCTCTGCGGTTAACTGACTCTTGGCTCGTTCCTCCAGTGCGACGCCATCGCTATTATAATGCCATCATCCCTGCCTGCCAAGCCAGAGAGAATGATGTCACTTCCACCCTTGGTCACGGTGGTTTGGGTTTGGCCACTGGTGCATGTGACAATTTGTGCCCTACTAGGAAGCCCTGAAGCTTCCAACTTGGCAACCAGCCACGACATCCACACCCACACGCAGTTACACAGCAAGACACCCACTGATGCAGCTGTATGTTTCAATTCGCCAGAGAGCGTTTGACTGTGCCCTTATATCTACTTGTGCTCATTTTAATGATTCCATGTTAAATATCCTACCCCCCCCATGTTCTCTTTCCGTCACGCTGTACATGGTCTCCACTCCTGTCATTTACCCCTTGGCTTTGTAGTCGTGTTGCGAGGCGGAAAGGAGCTGGGCAGGGCCAGGCGCAGGCCCAGCGGTGGCTGATGTATGGCTTCTGGAGAGGAAACACAGCACAGGCGATGAGAGAATGTGGAAATGTACGCATGGCACGATGCCCGCCGGGCCCGGCCCACTCTGCACTGTGTTTAGAGGCAGCCTTTCTTCCCGTGCCAGGTGGGCGGGGGATGAAAGAGGGCACTGGGAGGCTGGTGGGTGGACAAAGGCCTGGGATCAAACAGCAGCGAGGCAGTGGGGGATGATGGGTGGGGGTCGGTGGTTGTGTGAGGGCTGGTCAATTGACTGGATGGTTTTAATTCATATGTGATTAATTACTGCCCCCCCCCCTCAGTTAGTGTTCATGAGGGTTCCCCAGCTCTGGTTTTGGAATATTACAGAGGCCATTAATGAGCCATTAAAATGTTAGATGCTGTGTTTCATTTCCTTTCCTGGTACCACTCAAAATGACACGCAACATCTAACTGATAATAAATCCTGCGCTGCTTATTGTAAACGAAAGACAGTTGCTAATGTGAGGTATTTATAGTTTCAGTCGAGTTTTAAATAGCTGCTACATGTGTACTAGCAAAGATTATTCTATGAAATACACCACTTCTTTTACAGACCAACGTCTGTAATTTGCCAGTCACCACTGTCCAAACTCTGATTCTGCATTCTGTATTTGAGGTTGGGAATTTCACACACATACTTGCAATGTGACTAAGAGCGGGGGCAGATGCATTTGTTGTCCCCGTAGTGTCTCATTATCCGAGCCCTTCCAGCTCCGGCGTGTGGGTTCTCGGCGGGGAACCCCAGCTCAGAGGCGGCGGTGAGTATGGGACAAACCAACCACCACTCACAGGCTCCGGGCCGGATGGGGAGGGAAGAAGATGACACTCGTCATTTGGAGGTTTGGGTCTAAATGCTTCCACTCATGAGGGACTTAACTGTCCCAGCGGTCTTTTACACCCACGCCTCAGGACACAACGAGGGAGAATGAGGTGTAAAAATACAAAAATTAATAAGAAATGCAGCCGAGTGAAGAGTGAAGCTGACAGAAAAGCATAACTAAGATATGTATGAATTCAGTCTATAAAAAGACGTACATTATATTGTGGGAATGGGACAGACTGTGTATTCATTATGGTGTTGAGGAATTCAGCTTTTTTACATCCTCAACTAATAAAAATAAACCAATTAAGTCAGTTCAAAGATACGTACAATATTTAAATTATAGTTGAGGTCAAAGATGAAGCTGAGGCTCAATTTTACCCTGAAGCAATTCAAACATTAAAGCAGCTGTTATCAATATTCTTAGATAAACAATGGATCGCATCATTATGTGGCCTAGAGTTTGTGAAAGGGGTCACTCATAATATGAATTTATAGAGAATTATTATCAAGATCTGTAGTTTCCCTCAACTACTTTACAACTAGAATTGTATAGTGTCTTTCTGTTTCGGTTTTCCAGCCCACAAGTTATGTGTTTTGGTTCACTCTCACTGCTGTCATGTTTCCAGAGAAAAAGCGCGAACAACCGACTCTACCCTACCTGACCAGCACCAAACGGCAGACAAAGTTAGCAACTCACTAGTGAACGTAGTGGAGCACCGTTTATTCTGGATGTATAAAAACGCAACTGTTTCCGAACTTAAAAGGCAATAATGTCACAATGTTGTGTTTCTGCCGCCTCCAGGTGGCCAAACATTAATCGCTGCAGGTTTAAAATCTGCACATTCCAAAAAACACTTGATGTTGTGTTTTGGTGGGATTAACATGAGCGATGCTAGTGACCGTCAGTGATCGAAACCAGACATCGTTTTGGGGATTTCTGACTATACTTCTGAAATTAAAGTTTGCGTTTCATGTTTGAAAGCCGACCATATTTCAGAGAGAAATCCATGGTTTGGAATACATAATCAATGTAATTTTGGTCTTACTCCGCTATGCGCTCTTGTCCCCTTCCTCGCCTCCTCGTTTACAGTTGAATGCAATCGCTTTATTGGCTCAGTCGTTCCTGCGCTGAAGCGGTGGGGCCTTGCCAGTCGACGTGGTTACTATAAAAACGAATCATTTCAATTTCCTTGTATCTTATTTCATCCATCTACTTTAATCACAGTCTATGGGAGGCGCCAATGTTTCCCCATGAGTGGCGTCTGCTAAAGAGAGTAGAAGTTCAGAGCGGGCCGTTTTCGGCTGGCACTTGGGCAGAGACATCCATACTACTGTATTTAATGACTGCGCCGGAGTTGAAGCGATTAGAGCTCATCTTGGAGGAGCTGCATGCCCTTTTGATCTTAGAATCCTGCAAATGAAGTCAAAGGGGAGGGACAGAGACGAATCACCTGCGGTTTTGGAAATCACTTAGAATGGACTGGCTTTCCAAACTGATAGGGGGTGAAAAAGGTTTGATCTTTGCTGGATCGACTGCCCCAGAGGGAAGAGAGATAAGGCTCTTTCTTTCTGCAAGTGTGTGGGGGGTAAAGAGAGAGAGGGGCTTGGGTTTCCAAGACATGAATTCTTCAACATGAAAACATATGCAACACTAAAACAATGTAAGCACGAGGCACTGTGGCAGTCTTGGGCCGGTGAAGAATTATGGCCTTCGTCTGCTCCATTAATTAACAGCCATTCAGACAGGAAACCAGAGCCAGCACTGCAGTCCGCTTTCATGTCTCATCCCATTTGCCTGCAGAAACCTCATTTTTCATTATTTACTGTATCACTTCCAGACTGATGATCATCAATATTGTGTAAATGAAGGGAGGGGGGGGGCAAAATATTTTTGGGAAAGGTTTGAAGTGCGTTTTGCTGTTGAAATATTGGCCTGTGGTACGTGTTGTTAGTGAAACCCTCAGTGGGCTGTCACAGTGTGACATTAAAAAGGCAGCCTTGTACAGCAACACGTCCAGGCGTAACAATAATGAACCTCAGGGACTTTGAGAGCGGGAGGAAAGTGGACGCAAGTGTTTTATGATCTGGCAGCGCCGCGGACAAAGCAAATAATCGCCAGACACAGAGGAGCAGGTAGTTTCACTTAACCTCTGCTCGGGGCTGAGCGCCAACTTAACTGGAAGCACATGGCTGCAGAGAGCTTCGGTGGAGGGAGAGAGACCGAGAGAGACTGAGTATTCCTATCAACTGACCCGCCAATTAAAGGTCCTTCACAGGGCCGAGGCGTAAGACAACGTCCAACCTAATGACACTGTTATCCCTCAGTAGCCGGCCCTTTGATGATACACACAAGCCGACTGTAGACAGTCACTCGAGTTACCCTAGCCACACAGCAAGTGGTAACACACAGAAGACTTGCTGAAGTCACAACTCGGGAAGATGTACCTGCATGGTCAAATGGAGGAGAGAGTATACATCTTGTGGACTGTGGTCTTCTGTTTACTGGATGTCTGTGGCCTGTGGCTTTGTCTCCCCTCCCATTAGTGTGTTTGGTGTTGTTCGCATACCGACTGGCCCTACGGTAAATGCTGCTTATCGGTCGGCCACTCCTGAGGGCACCGCAGCCGCAGAAACCCCTGAGAGGGTGTAAGATGGATGAGATGTATACATCGGGGCAAGTGAGAGAAAGTGCCTGTGCAGGGATGCATGAGGCCTGCATGCATATATGTGTGCAAGGATGATGTGTACAAATGGGTCAAGCCCGGCGGCAGCGACCATCCATCTCACAGGCCTGGGGCCGCCTGCCGCACTGCCCAGGTTAACTTCTCCTCAGGCCAAGCGCCACTATCAGGTTGCCCCATGTGGTTCCACTTAGACCGCCAGGGGCTCCAGCTACAGTCTGCAGACAGCCTCTCGGGCAACAGGGCAGGAGCGGTCGGGGGGGGGGGGGGGCCCACTGACTGGATACGCAGCAGGCTCAATAACCCACATTGTGGCACACACCTCATCGCTAGCAACCGGTGCCTCGTGGCCTCTTTGGTGCCTGATTGCCCAGAGTGAATGTGTCCACTGACCATTACTTACATTGACAAGATAGGTCAAATAAAGCCAACATGGCTGTAATTATTTATTCAAGGTAAATATATCAATTAAATAATGAAAAAAACGACGGACGATTTGGATGAAATGCTGTTTTGTTTTTATACTTTATTCAGACACAGGAGTAAAATAAAAAAATTCAGAGGAGAATATTTTGCTAGAGTTATGATTTATGAGACCGATGCACATTTGGTGGTGAAATTACAGCTTTCTTATGACACACCCTACTCTATATGTTCCCAGCTCTTTCTGCCTCCCGGCGTCCCTCCAACCCTCATTGTCCCCCCTCCACCACTTAAAGCCTATCACGGTATATTTTTATTGATGAGGCCTGACAGCGCCCCCCAATTCCAATATGGCTTGGGACATTTGATACATGCACCCCACCCTTAAAAACGAAAAAAGAAGAGAAAAATGCACCTCGGTCTGCCTCTCTCAGTCCTGAGACTCCACTCCATAACAGCAGGCCCTAATTTCTCTTTCCAGTCATGGAATATGATAATTTTCTTATTTGCAAGAAATATCAATTGCTCAAGGCGGACACATAATCATTGGGGAGGAAAGGAGAAGCTACCTGTGTAATGTGCTTAACAGGCTAACCCATTTAGCCGCAGGCGCTGTTTGAAAATGAGAAAGTGCTGATGGTCAAAATCAATTTTCCCTGTGTCCAAATTACTCCCTGCCCGGCTTAGAATTTCACCTAAATGGCCAAACGTTAAAACACTGATACTAATTCTATCATATTAGAGCCTGGTCATATAGTTGAAGTTATTGCTAATGCTATTTTGCTGTATTTATTGATGCAGTGAGATGACTCGAAGGCCAGGGAGCAGAGAGTTCTGTTACTGCCTTTGTGTTTGTGTTTGTGTGTGTGTGTGTGTGTGTGTGTGTGTGTGTGTGTGTGTGTGTGTGTGTGTGTGTATGTGTAGATGCATATCACTACAACTGAATGCATTCACTGTACATGCAGCCGTCAGGCTTTGACAATGTTTTTGGATGTTTGTCGTATATGGTTTCACAAATCTCATATATCACGAGGAGAAACTGATATATATAAGGTTTTTCTTATGTTCTGTTGAAAGCTTTTCTAAAAAATAGATAATCATCGAGTTTCTTAGTAACTGCTTAGAAATGTGTTTATTTGAAAATGGTAACGTCTTAAGGCATTTTTTGGCATTATGTGCTAATTTCAGTCAACATAAAAAACAAACATTTGGTTGATTAAGTTACAGCTAGCAGCTGGTTGTCTTAGCTTAGCATAAGGACTGGTAACAGCTAGCCTGGCTCTGTCAAAAGTAACACATTTATACTTCCCAGCACCTCTTAAATTCCCCAATTAACATGTTACATCTTGTTTGTTTAATCCAGAGCCAGTCATTGATGTTTTTGTATCAATTGCTTGTTTTTGTCAATAACTTGGGATGCTCGCTCTAGAAAGGTGCCTTTAAATAAACTTTATTTACCAACATGGATCACCCAATGGATCTCTGCCTCACATTTCCCAATTATGAATCCAGCATCCTGACTGCTCTTATGAACTCAATCTAACTTCTACTAATCTTTTTATTTTAACACAAGTATTATATAATTAGTGGACTTTTTCTTAGAAAGTTAAATTAACTAGTAGTAGGCCTTTACCACTTTTACTCCATTTTCAATATTAGAAATATATAATGATGGTTCCAGGAAACTTCTTAGTAAGTTACATACATTAAGTTACATACAGTATAAACTCCTTTCATTAAATTAATAGAAAACGTAACCTGGGGAATGGAAGGGTTTCATTTTGCTTATTTTGTCATGCACAATGTGAGACAATGTTCTCATGAGTAGATGTTCTCAATGTAAATTCATATATCTTAATATGCACAAACAACATACTGGATTTACATCTAACCTTGAATCAGAGTGGAGTCTCCATACTCGGGATACTTTATTGAGCCCTTCCAGTAATCTCTGTAAGAGTAAAGGGTACATCAAGTCTGTAAAAATCTCACCTCTTCTTTCATCTCTCATATTTGTAGAATATTCTTTATCTTTTTAAAACCTCCAGTAAAATGGGTTGAGGGCCTTGATTTCAACCACTGACTAAGAGCTTAAAAAGGAAATGTTGAAATCCATTAATGCCTGAAGGACCCGCGTTGTAGCTGTGATAAGACTTGCCTTGTAATTGCTTGAATGGAGTTAGGACTTTGCTTGAGACTTGTTGGGACAGAGCTGACTGGCTCGTCTTCCCCAAAAAAGACTTAAAAACAGCTCTGGTCAGGACTATAGATCTGTGGATTCGGGGTCGGGTTGGCTTGTGGCCGTGGCCCGTCCACCTGGGCTAGCCACATCATAAACAACGGCTGTGTGTCAGGTCTGCTTCTGTATCAACATCACCACAACGGCCACTGGCTGGAGCCGCACATAGGTATTATATCCAGGGAGACTTCCTGCTGGAGGACAGCCCTCTAAACACCGAGGCCACTGTCCAGGAAGTCCACTATCCCGCTCTGAAACCAAGACATTAAAGGGTAACAACAGAGGAAAGAATGACTCAGAGGGAGTCTCAATGTGTTTGACTTATTCTAGATTTGAAGATGGTTTCAATTTGCTGCTTCACTATAACTAATGGACTTGTACCGGCCTGCGTCCCCTCACACTTTCTCTCTCTGAGCAAATCCCCCGAGTTGAGATAACATATCTGTAGCGGCTCTGATTTATCTGCTGGGCCCTGTCCACCGCTCAGAACACAGATCAGCTTAATAACCTTTGTCAGCTCTTTAGGCGTGAAGAAGGTATATTGTAACCATTTGGGGAGAAACGGGCCGGCTTTCCCGATATTGACTCAAACACAGCGAGGGGGAGAAGGAGGGGAGGCGCGGAATAAAGTGACACTAATGGAGCATTGATGACAAAACAAGGCGCGCACAGGGACCACTTTCTGGCGTTTTTAATTCTTAATGCCGTCGCCTCGGGTTTCAGCATGTCTTGGGCCGAGGCAGCTGCTCGCACCCGGACGGATCCGGCACGAGGATTAGGATGTCTTCGCGAGGAAATGGTCACGTGATTTACTGTTGCTGGAGAGGCGCTACAGGTGCCAGCGCGCGAGGAGGGAGGGATAAGGTGACCGAGAGCTCGTCTCTTTGGAACCACAACACGCTCCTCACCCACGCTCCAGGAATCGGCTCTATCGTGACTGGGCCGAGAGACCGGAGCGTCACCCTATACTTTGAAAACACACTTTGATGGCAATTAAATATTAATATGGGGAATCATAGCCTGAGAGCTGTATCCACATTACATGGAGCATGCAAATCGCTCCAATCAGTGAGCCAACTGAAATAGCATCTGGAGAGCTGTATAAATAAGACTTTGGGTATCTTTAATATCATTAATATGGACTAAACCAACTGCGGAGGGAAAAAACTATATGAAACTGGAAAACAATAGCTGTAATTATCACTATTTTGTTTTAATTTGCATGTGAACATGCTGTGGTGTATGGTTGCTTTGGCCTAGTGTGTGTGTCGTCATTAGACCTAAATATCAAATTAAAAGCCTTTCAAATATGTGGGCTACAGAGAGGAAGGGTGTGTAAATCAGAGAAAATTACCCACACACACATACACACACCCACAAACACAGTCATCTGCCTTTTCTCTTGGTTTCTCTCTCCCCTCCATAATCAGGCCTGGTTTCCTCCCAATAGGAAAACATCCCTCTTTCCTCCTTGCCTGCTTCTGTCAGCGATTCTGTGTGGGCCTGGACTCAACTCAGCCCGTGGCCAAAAATATCCCCCTATGGCTCCTCTGAATGGGACAGGCCACACAGACCACAGGCACACAGCCCTAAAAATACAGAGAGGCTCAGCCACGACTCCCCTCGTTCATTCATTAGCGCTGAACAGACTCAGGGGCTAACAGAGGGGAAGAAGCGCCGGGGCCCAGGGGACGGCTGTGCACACAGGGCGATGCAAAGTTGAAACCGACCGGTAGGTGTGGAAAAACAATGGCTGTCTACTAGGAAACGACTTCAGATCTCATCCACGCCCAAGAAAAAGCTCTTTAGCCACAAGAGCACAACTTCAGAAAGTGCCTGACGATTTCAGCCCGGAGAGAAAAACTTCTTCTGGCTGCCATTGAATAACCAGCGTTGGTGGAGGCGTGGGAGAAAGTCATTAGAAGTCATAAAGCTGTCACATCGAAAATGATTGATTGGCCTCAGGCTGGCTCTCCCTGCAGATAACCATCGTCTCGTCGCATAGTGCCACCCATTATCTCCCTGATCTGATGATAGGGAGAGCGAGATGGAAAGGTGAGAGAAGAGCGTGTTTAATTGCGGCGGCACTGTTTGATGAAGACAAGTTCTTTGTCTGCATTCCTCGCTCGCAGTTCGCGCCGTACACTTCCCCACTGTGTGTGATGCCAGCTCCAGCGTTTGGGGTGGCTGCTCCATGTGTGGGCAAGCGTTTCTTACACATTCCGTTCCTCCAACTCGCCAACAGACGGGACAGGCCCGGGCCAAATCGCATGATGTGTGTACAGTACGAGTGGAGGAGTCTGTTTGCGTGTCTGTTTGCAAATATGAATACGTTTTCATGGAGACTGAGTTTATATAGATGTGTTCTGTGTTTGAGTGTGCAGCAGAGAAAGCATGCTGCATATTTGTGTTTTTTAAGTATGTGTAAGGGCGCGCGTGTGTGCGTGCGTGTGTGTGTCTGAGTGTGTAAACAGCTGGCAAGCCAGCCTGTGGTGGTGTGTAAACAGAAGTGAAGGTATTCTGGCTGAGGTTACGAGGTATGCCGGGGCTGAATGAGGCATTTAGTGCTGACAGTTAAAAATACCCCGAGTAGGACTAGCGGTGCCGCTGCCGCAGCTAACGGCGATCCGCCCATTCAGGGCCTGATCTGGGTTGCGGCCTAGCATGCTAAACCTGATGTAAGATAATGGTTAACCAGAGGTATGAGTGCAGGCCTGGGAGTCCTCCCACACATGAAGACATGGGTTCTTTAGGGGCATGAACCGAGTCGTCTGATATTCAAAAGTAAACAAGGCCTTATCGTTCGGCATGATGCTGCAACGATGCTGCGTCTCTCCACACTCGACAATATTAGAGGCGGTGGAAAGATTTATGGACACGGAGGAAGAGTGTTGATTAAACCTGAGCTCCATAAAAACAGGCCGCACGTCTCAGCCCAATGTCTGAGGAGCCGAAAAAAAAGTTTATCAGACAACAATTATTAAATGCATCAGTAAACGATACTGTAACACAACATAATGAGAAATATAAATCAGTTGGTTACAAAAGTGATAATAATATTAAATAATTTGATAAAATAAATCAAAAATGTATTTATTTTATGGAAACTTTTTATTTTTCCTATTTCTTGGGTCAGGGCACACATTTAATCATGTATCTATTTCCAATTTTTGCAAACCACATTAGTTAATTTTCCTAATTCTTATATGATAATGAGATGTGAGCCATGTATGTCCAGGGTCCGTGTGTGGAAAAGGCTTCTTTTTAATCACATTTATTGATTTCTTCAGTTATATTCTTGTCTGAAAACCTTTTACTCCATTTTGTTCATGTTATTTCTGCTATGTTTGGATTTGTTTGGGGCAAATATTCAGAAGTTATCTGAAGTTAGTTCCCATTGGCTCAGGCTAGGCTGCTTATACATTGGGACTGAAACAACAACTTAATTTCACTGATTCAATCTGGCCATTAAATCATTTTAGTCAGAGGCAAATGGAGAGTTGTTTGCTGTTTATCAGGCTGAAAGGCTTCCTCTCACTCATTTATTGATAGCATTACAGTAATATAGGTGTTTACGATAGGTGTGGGGCTTATTTAGAGTTAATAAAACATTCCCTTTCCTATGTAATGAAGGATGCTGTTTGACATAAGTGCTTTTTGTTTGTTCTGTTTGGTCTCAAGTGTGAGGAGAGGACCATTAACTTGAGACAAACATTTTTACCAGTGGTTTGTGAAAGCCTTCTCTGAAATGTACGGGAGGAGAGGCACTGATGCGCGGTTTCTCGCTCGTCTTCGCTCAACTCCTTGCATCGAGACATCGGGTGTCATGACATTCTCACAATTAAATCTGATCTTTTAAAAGCTGAGGTGACAAAACAATGAAAATAAAAGAAGTTTGCAATGAATTTTTATGTTGTAACAGCAAAGATTATGTGAATGTAGGTGAAAGATGTGGGCATAAAGTAGCTTATGAAAGAAGGTGTAAATACAGTTCAGATTTGACCTTTCCATGTAACTTTAAATGTGGTGTGATCAACACTTGCTAGTAAAGACTAAGACGTTGAAATATTGTAGAGCTCTAGTAGAAAAAAGGACCAGAGTCTTTATATTGGGGGCAGGTTGGCAGAGGGGATATGGTTGAAAAAATATAAAACTGAATTTGTGTTTTTGTGTTAAATTTGATAATGTTCCCCTCGGGCTTCCAGGAGCCCGCGGATTGGGCTGAGTGGGGAGCGAACGACAGGGCTTCAAAAAGCAGCTATTTAAAAGTCTCAGTTAACAGGACCCTCCAAACAGCCTAACCGCTTCAAACGTAAGCCAAACAAGATCCACATTGTTCAATGGTATGCCCAAAGTGGCCATAACCCAAGCACGGGCCCATAAACAACTTCTAATTGGTTTAATTATCATATAATTTTAAAAATATGTTTTAATATAGGGTCTATCCTTTTATTTACCCAGAGCGAAGTGGAAATAAGACTTGGGCCCAGTAACAAATTCAATATGTTCATTATGTAAACACCTTAAAGAGCTGAGAGAGAAAGAGAGAGAGAGAGAGAGAGAGAGAGAGAGAGAGAGAGAGAGAGAGGGGGAAACAAGTCAAAATGCAGAGATTAAATAAAAGTGGGGTTTGCACTAAAGTGCTGCACAAATGCAAAAAGACTTCAAACTAAATGTTTGGTGCTTTCCAAGATAACCCAAACACAGTGCTGGATAGATAGAACAATGTCCAAAACCATTTCTGTTTTTGTTTTTCCGTCAGAGCTGACAGATGATGTACAGAGGAAACCGGCCGAGTGTTTCACAACAACTGCTTCCTTCCTGGATGGCGGTTCGAGTGGTAGAGAGGGATAAGAGAGGAGAAAAGGTCAAAAATCAACAAAGAGGCTGTTCAGGAGGATTTGTCAGCTCCTCCCTTCAAATTGCGAGCCGCGGAGGAGAGTAAATAAACCGCCTGCAGACCGCTGACCCATAATCAATACTCTCTCTTTGGACCCTAACTGTCGAGTGTTGACACACAGAGGGCATGTACGCGCCTCGAACACTGCCCCATGAAACGTGTGAGAACACACTGTACCACAATCACAACACACAGGAATGTTCAGCATGTTTAAATGCTGCCTCATTGGCAGTCTGAAGCGGAATGCCACAAAATTACTGCTTGGCACATCAACAATGAAATCATGCAAATGAGATGGCAGAACCCAACCCCCGGTCATGTCTGTTCATGTCTAATGAGTTGGGAGCTGTGGTTACAATCTGAACACCTACTACAGAAATACTACATGGGATTTACTCCGTGTTTTGCAACGAAGGGCTGCAGGGAAGTAAATCTCACCCTCTTAGAGACACGTTCTCAAATGAACTGAGAATATATGTTTTTATTTCTACTGTATTACACCTACTTTGGTTTAAAAGCTACTGGTTTTAAGCATAATGGAAGTTAGAGAAGTAATTATTTATGGTTGTACAATGCTGGTTTCAAATTATAAATTAAAAAAACAGCGTTGCAAATGTTTTATGAGGAAGTAAATGCATTTATTATATTTTCAGGCCAAGGTTTGTTAAGAAACGCTGAATTGTAAACAAAGGGTACCTTTAATAACCTGATTATGGTTTTTGACTAATTTCCTCGCAAATTTCTCTTGATTCATCGAGTCATCAGACTGACTCAATAATCACAGTTACAAAGCATTATCTATCTAAAGTTAGCCAAGTTTAGCTGCTAATAAGCCAATAAGTAAGGCTGTGTCTGTAAAACCAATGAATCTAATTGAGCTATAGAGATCTTGTAGCCTCTGAATTCAACTTTTAATTTGTAAGAGAGCAAATGTGCTCTTTCTTTATTCAAACGTTACATAATCTTACTTTAAATGAAGCATACTTAATGTAAGTTATGTACCACGCTGCGGCCTGCGGGACAGACACTAAGCTGGAAGAGAGCATTTTTAGTGTTCAGTGTTGCATCACTACATCGCTACAGTACAGACCCACAACAAGGACAGTTCAGAGACGCCATTGCGCCTCCTTTCAGACCAAATGTCACCATGCCAGATTTGTGGCCTCGCAACAATTTTAAGCAGCGCCAAAATGAGGGCTAAATTGCCTTGAGTCATCGGATTCCTATTAGGGAAAATGTTTGCGGAATGATTGGCAGTGAGACCAGAACCACTTTTAAACGGCCAGAGAAGATGAAGGGGGGGAAAAGAGATTGAGGCATCAGGTCTTTTCCAAGACTAAATCTGACTGTCAACAATGTTAGCCTGTGATCTGGCCCTCCAGCACGACACACGCTGCTCGACATGCCTTTTTTGAAGGAGAAATAGGGTATCTGGAATCTGATAGTGTTTAGATGGTCCATTCAGCCGTTCAGCAGATCCAGAAATTTACTGCTTGAGTGCAGGGGGAAGACCAGCGCTGTTCTCCCTCTTTGTTTGGTATGCACACGACTTGAGGATTAAGGCTGATTGTTTTGTTAAACCAGCAATTACAGTACAATGTTCTGTTTATGTGGGATAACTGGGAACTAATACTCACACTGTGGAGCAGTTTTTCATGGAAGTCCTGCACATCCTCTCTCTCGCTTCGTTTTGGGTGAGCCTCGAAACGTGCGTTTCATTTGCAGCTTTGACCCCGGGATCCCATCATCATTTTCAAAAAGAGTTCACTCCTCATTAGAAGTGAGAAAAGTGATGAAGCGACGGGGGGGGGGGCAAAGAGGGAGAGGCCGATAAATAAAGATAAATGGGACGAGAGGAAAACGGAGAGAGAGAGAGAGAGAGACAGCGAGAGCGAAAGAGCGCTTCGGTTGATGTGAGCCAAATGACAGGCGTTGGGACACGAATGTGAAAACTTAATGGGCCTGGCCTCTGAAGTGGGCCTCCACAGTAAAATGAAAAGCCTGTGGAGCTGGCTCCGGTGATGGATGAAGCGCTGTGCTCGCCGTGCCCTGACAGATTCTGGGAAAGCGCTTGAGCCGTCTCCTGTTCTGATAAAGAAATAAGAGGAGAGCCGGCGCTGCTCGTCTCGCTCCCGACAGAGGAGCTTTAAAATGTGGCAGATTTTCCCCAGCCAGACTGCCATTATCTACAAAGCTGAATACCGATCACGCAATTTGCTTTGCACCCCTTCTCTTAGGACAATTATAGGATCAATACTTTCGTGTGTGGAAATATCAGCCGCCATAACTATAAACTGGAAGTACCCTGTTGGGAAAACGACGTGTTAGCTTATTGGCCTTGGCGGCAAAAGTTGCCATCCTCCTAAGCCTCTGACCCAGTGACAGAAACAGACCTGGAAATGAGCTCACATCTCCCTGAGTCGTCTTCAGTCTGGTTTCTAATTGGTACCATCTCCTCTCTCAGTAACATCACAAGAGTCATGGCAGAGGTGATGGGGACCAGATGGTGACGAGCCTCTCTTCTCTTCACCTCTCATCAATGTGGTTTTCTTTTTGGTCCTTTGCTTATCTTATCTGTCAGCTCCTCCTCTGCCGCCGCCATCACAATGTTGTTTTTTATTGCCTTTGGTTTCCAATAATAATTGCCGTAGACTAAATCAATGTGCATTCAATTCAACTCCCACTTCCATCACGGTCGGCTATGATTGATCGTACAGGATCAGTTGTCCTTTCGGACAATAGATAGATTGATTTGGCCTCAAAAGATTGTGCTCTGATTTAAGTGAAGTGGCTTGTGGTGGCTGACTCCTTCTGCAGACTTTCGACCTCTAATTAACACCCTGTCCTCCCCTTCCTCCCCATCTATCATTTCCCAAAAGTGATCCAATACAGCCCAGGCTTAAAACGTTGCTGTCCTGGCGAAGGTCGAACCTCTTCAGCTCCTCACATTCGCACATGCACACAGAGAGGCCAAGACACACATTGATCCTCCGGGCTGGTGTTCATTTCAGATTCCTGTCAGGATCCATGCACCTCATTGATTTCACCATCTCCTCTGATTAGGCAATTGAGGAGAACATACCATTGTTCCGATGGGCCTGATCAGGGAGACTTGCCCCATAGGACAGCTGATAAAAAGAGAAGGAAAAAGTGGAAGAGAGACGGGTACAAAGAACGGACTGAGCCCCATCCCCCTTGGTTACTGTGGCTCTGCCAGTCAAACGTTACCATCTAAAAGGACGACTGCATTAGCAGATATCATCAGCTGTAGCTAGCTAATTAAGCTAATGTTGGTTGAAAATTGCTGTGTAGCCTTTTTAATGTTTCAAGCTGACTCATTTTAAAATGAGAATCTTATAAAAGGGGTCTTAAATAGGCACTCGGTGGCTATATGTATGATTTCATGCTAAAAAACTGAGGCTAAAGCTAACATGTCCCAGAGCATCAGCATCCTCACCAGTTGATGATCAATGGAAATAAAGAAAAACACTGTTGTGTCCTGTATTAAGTATGAAAACAAGGTCATTATCATCAGGCTAATATTTCGAGCTAACATAACTCTGTTACCCAAACAGGGTATTTCCAAAAAATAAGGTGTACTTTTAACATCATAGGAGAAAGAACTTTTAGGATGAGGACCGATGTGTTTGGCAAACACACAAAATCCCATGTCAATGATGATGATGATGTCAAGATAACTATCCTAAGTTATCGTGAACGATTGAATACAACTCATGTAAATCAAACTCATGTATACAACTCATGTAAATCAAATATTTTCTCAAATCAAAAAATAGTAAATAATATTTTTGAGTGGTCACAAAAAGTTTACAGAATTTTGTATCCATGTCTTTGATCATAAAATGACAGCTTGTTTGGTAATATTGTTGCAGTTGCTAAACTATGATTAGAACGTTGCTGTTTAGGGGTGCAGGGGTTTAGAAAATGGTCAATTAGAAAAAGATTTTTAAAAAAAAGAAGCAACAACAATGCCGGTATGCCTGCACTGACTCAAAACAAAGGCTTTGTGGTACATACAAAGCAGCAGAATGTGTTCTGCTCAGTGATTTCCGACCCAGAGGACAGAGAGCAGACACAAAGCCTGTCTGTGCCCACGACACAGATCACATGCAACGACCTGGAACTGCTTCTGAACACACAGCCCAGACCACAGAAGTGGATCCAGTCACAGCAGCAGCAGAGGAAAACTGTCCAGGCATTCTTCTCTGTCTGTGTCAACAATGACACACCTCTGCTCCGGCTTGTCCCCTCCCTCCTGCTGCTGTCTGCAAAGCACTGACAGAGAAAAACAAGCCTGTGTCACTGTAAAGCCAACTCATTGTGCTTCACTGTCTTGAGCAGTCCTTAATCCAAGCCTTGCCTGCCTCTCTTTCTCTCCCTCTGCTCCCTCTTGCTTTCTCTCTTCAGAGGGATAAAGCAGCAGTTGAAGAAGTAGCCCACCCTAGGGGTTGAAAGCCTGTATCCCATCCAACCCTGAAAGCTGTTTTCACTCAAAACATTGTCAGCGTGCCCAAACATGTCAGAGGAAGTTATTTGTAACAAGAGGGATAGGGAACTATCCTTTGGATCTGTCATCAGGCTCTGGAGGGGAAGCTCGACCCTCTCACTGGCCACACACCTCCGCCGGCCAATCAGAAGGAAGGAAAGAAAAATAAATAGGTGGCTCTGTCTCCGACTGGACAGCTCACACCGGTGGTTTCATCATCCTCCTGGCGTGTCGGGTGCAATTGGCAACAGTGTTTCTGAGAATGTTTGTACTTTCTATTTTTCCTCTGCTGTTCCTCGTCTCTCATCTTTCCCATCGGTGACCACTTTGAAACATAGCGCACGGGATGTCATTTATCACGTTTGGAGTGGTAAAACATAATCTAAAACAAAATCACAGTGTGTTACATAATCAACAAAATAAAGCAAAAGTGTAGTTCTCTTGGAAACCTAATATACCGCCGCAACTTCCAGCTTTTTCCATACTCCTCTTCGAATGCATTCAACTTTCTGGCCTCAACTTAAAAAAAGAAATACATTATTTAGCATAAATCCAACTTCCAAGAATGCGCTACAGTGGAAGCCATGTTTACTAATGGTGTATTTGAAAGCAATACAATTCAGTATTGCACTTCTATGAAGAAGAAACAGAAATAGATAATAGAAGCAGTAAAGGCAGATAAATCCTGACCTTTCGTCCCTAAAACTCCAATTACCCTGGATACTACATTTCCCATGATGCAAATGACTTGATAAAGCTTCTTTTCAAACTTTGCAAAGCTCCCTTAGAGCATAAATGACTCTTCATGGTGGGTAAACTTAACTTAATGTGTAAAAATGCTCCCTTTAACTAGTTATGTATCAACATGTTACTGTACTCTCCATAACACAGACAGCAGCAGCTTCTAAACACATTCAAATTAAATGAGCTAAGAGATCAGATCATAATACATAAATTAATTATTATTACATTTGTTTAAAATACATACAGGAGCTGAGCATCTCCCTGTTTGAGATGGAGCAGTATCCGGGCAATGAGTGACTGAAGTTCGTCCAACCAGCTCTCTGGGCGTAAAAACAGACTTTATGAGAAGATCACAGGCATGAGGGCCGACAATAGCAGAAGTCATTAATCAAAGGTGAAGCGGTTGCCACGGCATGCGTGGCGTGGTGGGAGGCTCGGTTGGAAGAGCATCACAGAAGATGACTCATGCTTTTCCAGATTCGTCGGTGCAATTCCCTCACGTCTCCTCCTCCTTCATCATCACAGCAAGCCGGAAAAAAAAGTCAGCAGCTGAATGTTGATCACTGACAAAGAATCGATGCGAAGACGAACACAAGCAACTGTTGCATTGTGCAAACACCCGCTGGCGTGCTGCAATGTGCTGAAACGCGCAAGCTTAATTCACGAGTACAGTCATTCATAAAACTACAGGCACACATGCATGATGCTCGATCACAGAACCACTCACACACACACACACACACAGGGAAACTCCCCCAAGGCAGGCTGTGCCCAATCAATTGTTGTAACCATTACTCAACACATGTGGCTAATTTGTCCCTGGCAATTTACATCACGGCTGGGTGATGGTCTACAGAGAGAGATAGAACAAAGCCGAGGCGGTCACATGCCAGGTCCCGACCAAACCGTCGCAGCCACAAACGCGCAGGATAAATGTCAGCACTTTGACCAATCCAGCCTCCCATTCTGCTTCTGTCAACACACACCAGCGCGATAAACATAAGCAAGGACATCGGCTGCGCTGGAGAAAGCGGCGGAGTCACGGCTGAGGCCGGACTCGATGCTCACACGTCAGGGTTTGCCAGGTGGCAAACGCAAAGCATCTGATGTTGCACTAGAGTCATTTGGCTAAATTAAAGTCAAATGTGCTGGAGCCTGCGGGTGGAAGAATATGAAGAGAAGAGTCACTACCTCGTCCACATACATTTGTCGATGCAGGCGGATATACTGACAGATGCAAGTGCGTGCGTGCACACACGCACGCACAAACACACACAGGCTCTGTGGGTAATAGCGGCTGCATGGGTGTTAGAGGGGCGCCACTGTGGTTGGACTGGGCTGTCTGGGAGCATAAAGTGGCCCTCTCATGGTTCCCCACTTGCCTTGGGTGGTCTGACTCTGGTGTTGGTGTGTTTGTGTGTGTGTGTGTGTGTGTGTGGACAGGGACGGACATACACTCGTCCTGCAAAGGTGAGATGAGTGAGTGTGTGTGGTTGCAAAGGGTGGCAAGGCAGCCTGGGCAGTGCCCACACATGGAGCGCCGCAAGTCCCACTGACCATCCCATTCAACACACACAAAGCCCCCATCAATGCGGAACAAATATTTTGACAGAGACGGGTAGACGACGGAGCGTCTCCTCTCTCTCCGTCTTACACCAGATTACTTCTGGTGTAAGACCGGGGCTCAGCACAGGATGGCCTCGGTATGCTCAAAGAGGTCCTGGGGAAACCTCAGCTGCATTTAGAGTTCCCCCCTCCGCCAACCCACCAGCCCCGGCACCGACAACTCTGAAGGCAGACACTAACCCTAAAGCATCAGCCAGTGGGGCGAGGACGACAGCAGACTCTTTGGGTTTCTAAGTTGTGGCCGAAAGGAAAAAAATAAACATCTTCTCCTTCCAGTGAGATTTCAACAAGCAAACATACTGCCTGTCGCCGTTCCAGTTAAGTAGAAAAAAAAAGTGCCATTCTCTGTCTCTCTCTCTCTCTCCTGCTGGCTCTCTCATAAGTGCCAGGCTATTTTGGCTTCCCAAAATATTTTCTAAAGCCTGAAGAGCTGCTTTTATATATCTGTCGCCATTACTGTTTGAAAGTGAGTGTGTCAGCTGAAAAGGACCATTCAGTGGCCAGAATCAAAGTGTGTTGACTATGTGAAATGGCTCTCTATTGAGAGGGAAGGCCACCTCAGTCCACAAAATTAGAGCTTCACAGCGTCCGATGTCCGTTACCTTAATCACCGGTGGTCACGTTTGAATGAATCGAGCCATTTGAACGGCTTTGTGAAACAGCACATCATGGCTGCTGTCGCTTTAAGGAGCTCGTCGCTCTCTTTCAACTATTCTCTACAGCGAATAGTGACTTAGCGTGGTTCAGTCAGATGCTACTGTACTTATTCCACTCCACTACATTTCAAAAGGGAGACATTGCGCTTTCGTTTATTATATCAAAAATGCAGACCAGTCAAACAAACGTTGAATTTTCTGTCTGGAGAAGTTTACCACTTTTGATGACATTCTTCACCCTCGCTGTTGTAAAACTCCCCATACCGGGGTCGACACATTAGACGAGATGCTTTGTTGTTTACATGCTATTTCTCTGCCTCCTCCATGCATGCAGGCTTGGAGTTAAGGGAGCACCATTCATTATTGATCAGGCTATTTCCAAATGTCCTTATTGAGTAATAAACAGTCGTTCATAGACAGTCGGTGCATTAGTGTCAGCAGGAGCGCCAGGCGGACAGCAGAGGCCTATCAGTCACCATCACTCGCAACGTGACGAGACTGATTATAGGTTATTATTAAGCTGTATTGATTACTGCCAGGGGGAGCTGAGTGTGCTGGAGAGAGACTGTTGAACTGTATAGGGAGAGACCTTTACAGCTCCCTGCACTTTAGTACACTGTAGAGAAGTAATGCACACTATTGGACAGTTAAAGCAGCTCACAATGTTCGACAATAAACACAGTGTTTACTGTGATGCTTTATTTCTAGCCTATTAGCATGACACGCAGAGTGTTTTTCTCTCTGGGCCCATGTCAGGGAAGTCCTATTTACCATCAAATTCCATCAGTGGTTTGGAGCTTTTATCGTCACAATAATTATGGCTGTCCATTTATTGAATAAACCTTTGAAGCGGTAGCACGTTGAGATGCCGGAGCCACCCCAAACACCACTTTTGGGGGTAGAGTGAACAGCTTACAGGCTTTGGGAGCCATGTGGGTAACCTACACTGTACCACTCTGTCCACACACACAGACACACACACACGCACACACACCATTCTCTCCCCCAAACCGATCATTATACCCATCCTGCCCACAGCTCGAGAGTCCTCAGGTCCACAGAACATACTTAGTTGTGGTTGAAGAAGCACTTACATCCACTCAGCACTTGGCCATTCCCTGACCAAGACGATGCCGTTCTGGTGGGGGAGATCTTCTTTTACGAACTTCCTGCGATCGTCCATCATCCTGCTAAAAAGAAATGGGTGGGTACGGTGGCCACAGTCTCTAACCTCAAGGAGAGCCTAATGCAACGGGCCTTTCTGGGCCGGCTCCTCGGCCACCGTTGCATAAGAAGTGATGCCGTTAATTATTAATGCTCCATTGGGTTTAATATTTAATGGCGGCGACATGTAATTCACACTTACACTCGAGAAATCACGGGGTACAGACCAAAATAAACAAGTGTATTTGGTCCAAAGAGTGCAGGAGAGGGTGTTATATGAATCCTATCCGGTGGGCTCGGATTTCACTAATAATCTTCACTGTAAAACAACAACTGAGTGCTTGATTTGATTCGCATCGGAAAAGTTTGGAACCAGCAGATTTGAATGCATCATTTATCAATGTGACCCAAATCAATAACATTCAAAAGCAAAAAGGCTTTTCCTCTTAGCAAAGTTGAAACCCAGAAGGGCGGTCTATTCATTGAATGCTACAATAATCAAACTATTGTGTTAGGGCTACTATTTTAATACGACATTGCTTAAAGCAACATGTGCCTCTCAGCTACAAATACAACTTTTTGTCACAGAGCAGGGGCTTCAGCCAGCGATGCTTCAACCTCCCGTCTGTTCATTTCCGAATAAACTGTCCCTGTTTGGCCAGTGACTCGGCGAGGCTGAGCCCTGCAAGTAACCAGGGATTTAAATGAGGTGGTGAACTTTGAGTTAACACCTTTCGGGGGTTACAGACGATGTGAGCATGTGTTGTGAATTTGCGAGAGCTGCATGAGAGCAGCAGAGTGACCTCTGACATGTGCAACACCTCCTAACTTGTCCTGAAAATAAGTTAACGAGGCCTACTGGGGAGAGGGTCATTAAAGTGAGGGCACTGGAGGCCTTGCTCTGACAGACACAAGGAGCCTGTGTGTTTGTATGATGAGTTTATGGCATTAATAAATATAGGGGGTTATTTATGTCTTTTCTAATATTGGCTAATTTCACCAGCGAATTTCATTTACAAATAGCTTTGGGGAGTGAAAACCTTCATTTGCCGAGATCTGACTCAATCACACCTGTAATACTGTACTTTATAATGCAATCCAACACATTATGAACAAACACTGAACATTATAAACTCAACAAAAATAAGATTAACTGCTGGGCTATTGTAGACCGTATGCTACTGTAGACGTGTTCATGTTATAATGTCAACCCCTACCTGTATCATGCTGCAGTGGTTGAGGACAAATTCAGATACATATATAGTACTCTCCATACTTTTACTTAATAAAAGTATCACCAGTGTTTTAGTACTCGAGATCGGTCTTGGATTTAAGGTCTCGGTCTCTTCTCACAATCGACTGCATTTTTACTCGATCTTGATTCGGTCTCGGACAAAGAGGACTCAGGATTATATTTCAAGACCACATCTGCAGGGATTCCACTCAACCTCCTGTGCATTGTCTGATACATTCATTGACAACATTACTGTGATTGCTCATAGAAAACAAAGGTCAAATTCCCACGCATATAAGATTCACCTCTGCAACAGAAGTTCCTCACAAGTGAAATTACTCATCATGCAGAACGGCCCCCGTTATTTCGATGTTAGCTGGTTTATTAATTTAGATTCATAAACGTGTAAGCAGTACATTAATGTTGCAGTTGGCCGAGGTGGAGCTAATTTGATCAAATCTTAACCTGAAAAGCAACCAGGAAGTAGCTGTCAAAATACAGAGGAATAAAAAGTTAAACACTTTGGAATCTAGTGAAGTAGAAAGTAGCATCAAATGGGAAAAACCCATGTGAAGAACAAGTACCTAAAAACTGTATTTACTGCAAGTGTAAATGAACTTATGGACCTTCCACCACTGCCAAGATGCACTGTGTACAACAATGACACGATAAGAACACCGACGTGTGGGTTACAAATTGTAAGATAGAAATGTTCATGAAGGCAGGTGTGGCGGAAAAAGACAATGCGCCAACGATTATCCCATCGTGCTTAGGGAGGGAGTGTCTACGTCAATCAGGATCTAGGTCGAGGAACATGTCATGCTGATCTGGGTTTGGTTGTGGTGATCAAATGCCTTAGTGACTGGTAGATAACTTGGCTGTTACATATACTGTACACATAAGTACACTGCATATATACTGTATATCTGTGTGTGTGTGTGTGTGCACACATGAGTTCCTGCGAGTCACGTGTGTGTTTGAAGGTCATTTCAGAGGAAGGCGTTAACAGTAAAGTATTGAAAGTAATGCTGTTGCTATTTTATCAGATGAATAGATGGACAACACAGAGCAGCACTACTAGAAACATGTTCAACCATCCGTTTTGTCTCTTATGATCATACGACTTTTCTTTAAGTTCACCTCTTGTGCACCCGAAGCAGTGAAACCGCACCATATGCTTCCAGGGGCAGTGAGCTTACCACTGATAAACATTCCTCAGTCTGTGGTGGAAACTGATTTTTTTTTCCTTTTTAAGGCTGCTGTGTGTGGCTTTGTCAGCCAGGAGCCCTTGACTACGACCGAGGAGGAATGCACGTAAAGCCGAGTGGCTCTGAAGGGCCCCTTTTAGCCGCTGCACCACTGGAGGGCACTGCACCGTCTGCCTTCACACAGAGCGCTCTTTGTTGGGAGATGCTTTCGCGACAGACACTGGGGATGATTAACGGTGACTAAGTGAGAATATAATAGCTATTTGCCACATTTTGCATCACGTGTGATGTAAGTTCCAAACGTCAGTACAGTATGATTGCCCAAATAAAAGAGATCAAAGCAGGCTCCTTTCTATACTGCTTTATTTGCAGGGTGTGTTCAATTCCTAATAACTAAAAAATACAATTGTATACACAGTGAACGATAAGTGCATCGTTATCACTGTTAAAGCTAAAGGGTGTTTCTGTGGTGTGAAGTACTTTGCTCACCAAAAAAAAGAAAAACAACAACACACAAATGCCACACAGCATGAAGCCTCCTCTACCGCAAAGCTCGCAGTCATGTTTTTCTATTTCCTATTTTTTTCTTCTCCTTCTCAAGCAAACTGCAGGAGGGTTGGCTACATTGGAATGCTACCGGGTTTGAGTTGTTTCAAATGAAATAGTTTGGCCTCAACACCTCAGCCCCCCCTCTAGCCACGATGTCACAAACACTTACATCCGTGATGGAAAAAAAAGAAGAAAAAAAAGCACAGCGTGCAACGACAGTTGGCAGCGATAAAGTGAGGCGAAAAACCGAGGCAGCTGCAGAGCCAGAACAGACTTGCCGACTCAGGGTTTTGGACTGCTAGCACTAATGCTACAAGTGCTACAGCAGGACATGCCCGGTTTGCTGGAAAAAAGAATTGTTGAGTGGATTAGATTGAAGATAACTGGTGGTTAATAATTGCAGAAAATGACAGGATGGATGTGGAAATAAAGTGTTGGAAATGTGTGTAATATAGGTTGAAAGGCAATGGTGAAAATTGGAGAAGAGTTGGCATGCAGGGTGATGAAAAAGTTCTGAAAAAGAGAGCAAACGAGAAAAGAAGAAAAAAGACTGAAGGAAAAGTTGGAAAATCCATCAAGAGACGCAGTAGGATTCTGTCTGACTGATAGGCCTTAATCAGAGGATATGATACGATGAGGACGGTCCAAACCACCGGCAGCACCGGGCGCCTCGCCGTGCGCAGCGCTGGAACCGACGCCTGCAGAAGCTCGGGCTTTATTGGAGGTGGGCAGACGTTCAAGTTTTGCTTAGACGCTCCACCCCGCAAGCTGCTTTTATGGGCCTGTTTACTAGCATGGGCTTCCAGAGATCTTTATCCACTGCGCCTTTGATTTGCCAGAGCTCTCATCCCACATCCCATATGCAGCGGCAGAGACACGGGTCTTTCAAGACGCACAAATAGAAATCTGGCAGTCATTTCACAGTCAGATTTTTTTTTCTGTCCCCTCCCCCCCTCTCTGTTCACCCCCTTCATTTTATTCCTTTATACCCCCTCCCCCCTTCTGTTGCTCCACATCTTCAGATATAATTACGGAGGCTCTTTGCAGATGTTCCTCCTCTGCCTTCTTACCATTATCCAGATTAGAGGAGATGAGCAGAAATGTGATGTTGCACCAACAGAGCGGACAGATACATTCGCTCTGGATTGCTGCCACGCCGTTAAGACACATTCCTCTCTGATAAACTACAAAGAAATAGTAAATAATAAATAGAAAATGGCAAGACTCCTCACCACGATATGCAGGCAGCAACAGGATATCACAGAAACTACAGGGCACTGTTAATTGCTTTTATTTCCTATGACAACTGCTGTATTACAAAGGCTTCGGTAAATGCACAGCAGCTGCAGTGGCTGCTGGGGCTTCTACTGTACAATGAAGGTGGGGAGGACCTCACTGTGCTCTGCACAAGACACAGTTCTTGCTGATTCTGCATCGATTAGAACGCACATTGCTTTCAAAACTTTTCAAAGTGAAAAGATGTCAATAGAAAAAAAGAAGTTCAAAACCACTTCTGGTCCGGGTCTGGACGGCCGGAGGAAAACTGTCAAATAAGAAAAGTATAGGGTCCAAAAAGAAAAGTCAATATACACACTGCATATAGCTGTGGTCTAAGGATGACCATTGGACAGGGTGCAATCATCCTGCGTTGACACAACAGCACACTAGCCGGAACATTTACCCATTGTTAACACCAACCTCCGAGGATAGTCAAGTGGAGCGGCAAGCCGGGCCAAGCGCAGCTCCTCCCAAGAGAAAAACCAGACCTGACCAGACGAGGCCGGAACACCCAATCACGACTGGCCTCAACCACCCGTGTCACATGACCGAGGTCGACAGGAAATTTCAGAACGGGAGAAATAACACGGCGTTCGGCAGGTTAGGACACCGATGAGGGAACCTTCTTCTCCCATTCCCACTCTTGTTTCATTTGCCATTCATCAAAGTGCCAGGAGCAGATGCCACGTCCCAGCTTGTCAGACAGGCAATCCTCAGGTGTGCCTACTCAGCGACTTGGTGACAGCCAACCTAAAAGTTTTAAGCTAAGGATATGGAAAATAGTGTTCCACCCAGCTGTAAGTCGGAAACAACACCTCTCGGAGGAGTAATTCATGGACTGCCACAGTCCGGCTGAGAGGTGGGATTTGGCTAGAAGCGGGTGAGGGGGTTCTTCATGGTAGACAGAGGCAGGAAGCTCTGACTGAGGGAGAGAGGGTCAGCAAGTCTATATAACGGTTTCCGAGAGAAAGAAGAGTTGAACTCAAACACAGAGCCCTTCGCTCGTAATCCTCCTGTGGTTTCCTTCCTCAGCTCCACGGCCCCAAACCCCCATGAAGACAGCCTCTCTTTTACTGCTGCCCTCTAAACCGACCCCCCCCCCCCCTCTTGCTCTATCCTTCAATCTCTTTTTCCTTCTTTTTCTTTTGTGGTATAAAATAGATGATGCTTATTCGGGTCTGGCAGTGGCCCTGGCTCCGCTCCATGGGAGGAGATGCGGTTTCTCCAGCTGCTGTGAATCCTGAAATGATGGGCCGCGCATGAAGCCATGCTTAATTTGCACAGTCGAGGCCACAATGCACCCCCACCACCGCTTCATTCCGACATCTCTCTAAATATTCTCTATCAACGGATATTTGTTGGGATTCGGGACAACTAGCTTGAAAACAGGACAATCCTGGACAAACCGGGACGTGTTGTCACCGGAGACTACGAGCACGTCTAAAGCTCAATATCTAACACATTCGATTTTGTTTGTTTAATTTGTTCAAAAATCGAAGCATGAACCCGACAATTCGTCGTTTATGGAGGGTTGAATTTATGCTGAACTATATCTTGGCTGGTTGGTTGTCAGGCCAATACGACCACTTACTTTACATTTTTGTTCGTCAAAGTAAAAGCTTCGCATGTGTCAAACTCACAGTATAGTAAAACTTAAATTAGACTGTGAATGCCAAGACACTGCCATGTTCAGATTTAGGTCCTATTAACATCTCCCACACTAAACCTAGCCTACTGCACCGATCAAAACATTACATAAGACTGTTGTGGCTGTAGGTTAGGAAGCCTGGCTGGGATCGGGTGGCTTTCCAGAGGCCCTGGCTTCTCTCTGTACATTAGCCAGGATATTAAAGGAAATGCAGGCCACCACAGGCTCCACTGCTGTGGTTTGCCATCAGCCGGAGCAAATCTGTGTGTTCCAGTGGCACACTCTCTGCCCAGTCTTGACATGAGGACTGTGTGTGTTGTGGGGAGAGAGCGCGGGGGGGGGGGGGGGGGGGGGGGGGGGGGGAGTCACTGGGACAACTGCGTGACCACTGTGTTCCGTTCTGTGTGGCCTGTCAGCAGCTGGTCGCTATAGTAATACTCACTCATTACACATAATAGTCACAGAGACAAAGAGGCAGGCAGATGTAAAGGAGCCACACACACACACACACACACACACACACACACACACACACATTGTCATGAACAGACATTCCACGTGGGCCCCTGTGTGTTCACGGACCATTAGCATAATCAGTGTGAGCTAATTGGCTGTGGCAGTGTTTTGTCGGGGACCTGCTGGGTGGGACAGGTAACGTTCAATTACAGCCCTGCCTGGAGAAGACAAAAACACAGCAGCGTCGCGTCACTAAGCAAACACACGACACACACTGCAGGATGATGGAGAGTGAGTGGAAGTATGGAGAGCCGTACTTTTACTTTGAGTCCTGAACAGAAAAGCTTCCCACCTCATCAACGCACTGTTTTACTTCAATGAATACCACCCAGTGTGTGTGTGTGTGTGTGTGTGTGTGAGAAATGTGCCTGTAAAAATGTTCATAGACATTCACAAATGACTCAAAGTACATGTGTGTGTGTGTGTATTCATTGTTAATAGCTGAACATGTACCGTGTGTGCGAGTGTGTGTGTGTGTGTGTGTCTGCGGGGGATTGTCTCTTAATATAGTTAAGCTGTGAAAAACCCCAAAGTCTTTGGCGAGGTCTCACACACGCTTTTTCTCCTTCCTCCCTCTCACCAGAACCATTTATCAGAGCAGAACAGGGGCAGCTTGCGTGTCGTAAGCCTCTTTGGAGCCACAAACAAATCAAGCAGGGCTCTCCATCAAATGAACTCCCCACTCGACTGGCGGTTACATAAAGGTTTACTCTCTTGCTGTGTAAGAGCATGTTTCAGTGGGAATGGCTCCTGATTGAATACATCCATACGTAGCAGCGCAGGGGAAGAAAAATGACTAAGACTCATAGAAGGGGGGTAATTGTCAAACACTTTTTCACTCCTCCATATGTTGTGAGTTTTACGAGTGAGGCCGATTCCTTTATATCTACAGGTGTAGGATCCCTGCAGTTGGTTAGTCACAAGCCAATGTAGCTTTAATGTAACATATATACTGACCATTTGTAATGATTGTAATATATATATACTGTATATACACACATACATAGACCTAGGATTGAAATGGGCCAATGTGATCACAGTATATGGTAACCATTATATTATTTATGAATAATATTTTTATTTTGCAGCACGGCTGGGCAATATATCGATTTTTGAAAATTTGATTATTATTATTATTTGCCTTTAGCCACTTTAGCCATTATATCCACATTACAGATGATTGTTTACCAACAAATTAATTGTGTAAATATTTTGTGAAAGCACGAATGGACAACTCTACAATGTTGTTGCAATAGCGATATTGAGGTACTTGATCAAAAGTATGATATTTGATTTCCTCCATATCGGCCAGCACTACTTTGCAGGCTCCCTGAACTCCCACGCCCCTCCCACACACCGTGCGCTATATGCACTTGGGTCATTCCCATACAACGTAACGTAACATCGAAGCTGCATTTTAAGATTTTCAGCCATTAGAAAAACATTTATATTGATACAAGCTGTTGTATGTGATAACTCAAAAACACTAAATTTGCTTTAAACTAACTTCCACTATAGATGCTGATAAAGCACCACATCTTACTAATACAAATTGTTGCTAGCTACGTGAATTAGCTCATTAACTACCTAAATGAATGCTTTGTTTGATAAATATTTCTACATCAACATGCTGTACTTGTCTTCACAGGAAACCAGTGGCGTAAGTATGAAGTTTATACCATGAGTCATTGTTACTGTGTTCACAGGAATTTGTCTATGCACAAACAGAGACACCGCCATGGCGACACAACAATAATACAGACAGCATGGATCACAGTGCTTGGACAAAAGAACAACTAGCACAGAACTGTGGAATGCTTTCATCCTAATTAGTTTGCGTTTAAAGAAATAATGTGATCTTTTCGAATATTATGACGGATGCAAATGAATATCAGGCAAAGTTGAAGCTCACAACATCCATTTGTCAATCTCAAGAGTTACGAAAGCAAGTAACAATCGAACTGATCGATCATTGGCCAGATATAAAAAGGCCTCGGGCTGTACCACAGAAGTCTGATATGTTTTCCAGTTGGAAGATAACTAATCAATATCATCAGCCTTCACCCTGCCCTCCTACCAACCCTGACCAACCCACTCGCTGCAGCTAACAGCAGAGGTCTTTGTTGTGCAGTGACCCCCCCCCCCCCCCCCCTCCCCCTCTCTCTCCAACAGCTCGGCCATCGCTGACCACGGCCACAAGGGCCACGAGGAGGGACCATTCACAATCTGGGGGTGCGCGGCCCCTGACAAAAGCTCAGGTCAGCGCAAGCAGACGGAGCACGGGGTTGAGCCTTCTGCTCTGTGGTCGAGCTGCAGCTGGGCCAGTCACTCTGGAAACTTGACCTTCACCTCTGGACCTGACTGTGGCTTTGGAGGATGGAGAGGGGGCCGTGCCCTGCGCTGACTCCTGTGACTCTATTGGTAATGGGATTGATTACTGCTATTGGACACGAGGATTTGTGTGTGTGTGTGCGTGTGTGTGTTTGCATGGGGCACGGCCGCGTGTAAGCATCGCTAATAGACGAAACAAATTGATGGCCTTGAATTATGGGGATGAGATGGATGTTGTATGGCTCTGTTGAGTATTTTGAATGATTCATGGTGATGACAAACACTCACTACTTCTAGGCGTAAAGCACAAAGTAGACAGTCCCTTTGGTCCCTCCCTCTCAGCTCCATCTCACACCCCTCCCTTGTGGAGCACAAAGGGGCTTTTAGGGCCCTGGTGAGGATGCAGTTGGAGTCACGGGGTGATGAGTTCTCTCTATCTCATCTCAATTACTGCTGTCATTAAGGCAAAGGACTGTGAGGAGGAGGTAGCCCAGAGTGACACTTAACCTTTGGAGAATGGAGATGCTTCTCCACTGAGGGAAATATATATAGAAAATATATATAGAAATGCTGGTCGCTATTAAAAAATCTGAAGAGGGCAATGTGTGTGTGTGTGTGTGTGTGTGTGTGTGTGTGTGTGTGTGTGTGTGTGTGTGTGTGTTTTCAATTAAATTAATTAAGAAAAATTCTCTTTTTCAAACTCAAATTACAAATGTTGTATTAGTTGGTTATTTGGTTGATTGGTCATATGCACACTGATCACCAACAACCTACACTTCATTTTTAGCTAATAAACGGCACCTCCTTGTAACAGCCCAGAATTCATTGACGCTAAAGTTCATCAGCACAGGATGGCATGACTATAAAACAACCATCTATAAGTGTTTGTCTAAACGATAGGCTGTAATTTGAAATGAAGTGTATACTCACCCATAGAGGGCCTGGTCTCCTAGGGCCACTAGCGAGCATTAGGAGAGGCCTGCAACTCACACTACGCATGAATATTTAAGGACAAACTGGGACTCTTCCATTTGGCATCCCAGAGGGGGTGATGCAGGCCCCATACATCCTCACCCCCTGCCTCGTTGCACTTTCTTCTAACCCTGACCTCTGCCACCTTCATGCACTTCAGTTCTTTCCTTTCCTTTGCAATCTCTCTCCTGTTATTTTCTCTACACCTCCAAATTCTGTTTTCTCTTATCCTGACGTCTAACGCTTGGCCGCAGTCTCTTATTTCTGTGGTTCGTCAGAGCTCAGAAGCCACTGAGGCAGATGAAGGGATGAGCACTTGTCTTTTCCCCCCCGTCTCCCTCTGCCCAGCCAGCCAGCAGGCTGCCAGTGCATGGAGGAGATTGAGATGCGGCAGCTGGTTCTTCTTTCGCTCTAATCACTCCCAGAGAGCAGACCATGGTTTGATTTGTTTTTTTACAGCCCAGCCTTATTTTTCACATCAACGATGTGAATGCCCCCTCAACCCCCCTACACTTTTGATCAAATTTGCACCATATGCCTTTGAAGGGAGATGAACCGACTGGCAGGCGTGCTTCTCTTTAACTCCCCTTCCCGGTGCAAGTGGTTTGATCAGGCCCCAGCCCTGATGGGGGCAAGCTCTCCAATCCTGAGACAGTATTATGTTCCCAAAATTGCCTGACTAGAGATAATGAAGGCCTATGATTTTTTTTGGAGCAGAGCTCGCATCCAGAAAGAGGAGGAGACAGGGACTTGACTGAGGACGTGCTCACTAGACCGTTACTACCAAATCAACTTCCAGAGGTAGAAATAGGCAGATATGGGCATCAAAGGAAAGGCCACAGACATCTAATCCCCTCTAACTGGATGTTTGTCCTACACGTTACGATTCTCTCTCACTGCTGCAGCCGATGGGATTAAAAGAGTTTTATTTCACCTTGAATTACCATTGTGCGCACCATGCAGTGTAATCCATATTGAAAGACTTCTGGGAAGAGTTTGGCCAAATGGGGAAAGGAAAGGAAGGAGGGAGGATGGTGGGCTGATTGCTGAAATGAATGCCGCGTTGCCCCCGTATCTTTGTCCCAATGAAATCCTTCCCTCCTACAGAAGGAGAGCCAATCAATGCCCTTATCAACTATATCATCAGGCCGACGGTCCAAATTAGCCCCTGGCAATTCACAGAGTGACGCATAGTTTGTGTAATCAGGGAGAAATCAACATCTAAGAAACGAGATTATCCGTCAGAAAAACAGTGAGCAGAACAGTTAACTAGAGAAATGGCCAGCGACAGAAACAGATGAAGACGATGATAAAGATCAGAGTCAACAAAATCACAACCTTTTAGTGCGCACAGGTACTGAAAGATGCCTTATACCCGAGACGCCCATCACATTGACTAGTGATGTAGGAAAACAAAGCTGGATGCATTTGTGGATGAGCTTGAAAAGACGAATATGACCAAAATAATATTTTTCAAAGCCGATCCAAAGGCAACTTTCTCCTCCACACAGTTACATCATGTCTGTGTGCGTTCTGCCATGTGTGAGTGTGTTTCCATGGGTGAGTAAAAGACCTATAAAACGAGTAACTGACAAATCAATAAATGACTCAGGTGCAGCAAAGTGAGCGTATGTGTGAGTTTTATTCCACCCATTCTGACATGTTTGCTTATGCTGAAAAGTGCTTAGAAAGGTCAACTTTGATAGCATGTCTTCCCTCCTCCTCCTCCTCCTCCTCCGCATTGTCAGTGCTCTGGTTCCGCTTCTCCACTCGCTGTCACAGAGGTTTCCAAACAGCTGTGGAGGTTTAACGGTTTGGAAAACAATAGCTCGGGTCTTTTCTTCGGCTTACAGGCACAAGCATCTCTTGGCTCGAGTCCTCGCTGAGGCAGCGAGTGAAGAGTCAAGGGCCTTGAGGGACAATCGGCCTCTAATTACTTGGTTGAACGGCAGCAACAATAAGCTGATCAAGAGGATAAATAGTTCCCCAAAGTTGTGCTCTCCCATATTGCCGGAGATGATATCAATAGGTGTGTGTTGTTTGTGTAGCGCGCATAAATCTATCCATGTTTAAAGAACACGTCCCATCGTGCCATGTGCAATTGTAGTTAAACAGCAGCTAACATGCTAGCTGGCAGCAGGGCTGGGAATCATTAATGAACAGTAATGAACAGTGCAGACACAAACTGTAACAGATGAGTTTGTGTGTGTGTGTGTGTGTGTGTGTGTGTGTGAGCAGAAAGCATCTTCGATATACTGCATGCAGCACGCCTATCAGCAGGCCATCACTATTGATTTATTAATGCTAGAGAATGCTGCTGCGCTAATTGAATTGAGATCCAGGAAGTCAGTTAATGTAGCTGACAGCGATACAGGAATTTAATCTCCCCAGTGCACAGAATTATGACTCTTCCCTATCTGCGCTGTCAGAGGGATAAATAGTAAATCAATCTTGTCTACAATGGGCCCCACTCAGAGCTTGTGCAGGATGGATCGTAACAACCCCTCTCTGTCTTAAACCATCAACAATCACTACTCAAGCTGTTAAATTGGTTCATTGTCTCATCCCTTCGACGATAAATCAAAGTTCTGGAAAAGGCCGCAGCCCGAGGCCGATGTAGCATTCGAACCCTATAATCATAAAGCCTGTCATTATAAAAAGACAATGTGCTCACTATTGCCAAATCACTTGTAACCCAATAGTTTATAGCCACCTACATTGTCCAAGTCAGAGCTACACACTTCAATATCCACTGCCTGAAGTCCAGCCCGGTCCAGCTGGTACCGAGCCATCGCTCCCCCTCCACTGTGCCCTTGAAAGACTCAGCCGACATCAGCGTTTTCTACGCATAGGACCACCACCGCTACAACGACCACTACAACTTCTCAGAATATCAGAACCGCCGCCGCAGAGAGGATCCAACATAAAGTCATTAATACAGGCCTGGTTTAATGTATACGTGTTTGTACAGCTGCTATTTAGCTGCCGTCTGATGGTAAAGGAACGCCGTATAGCCAAGACTCTGACAGCACCGTGTGGCGGACTGTCCAGAGGGGCTGAAGCACAGACGCTGGCAGGCAAGCCATGGCAGGGGGCTCGGGGCCAAACCACTACAGTGTACTCAAAGGCACCACCACCCAGCCGGCCAAGGTGTGTGGGCCTGCTGGCTGGGTTCGGATGACCCCAGACAGTCAGCGGGTGGATGTGCACACAGCTTATAGCTGAGAAAAGGCACACTGATCATATAGTACATGCATCACAAAAAATCATGAGCCCGAGAGGATACATATAGCTTTCCCAATGTGAAGGTGCAATACAGCAGAGAGAAACAGAGATAAACAGAGAGAGGAGATGAGGATGACTATATCACACATGTATAATCTTACTGGCCAGGCGAGGGTAGAAAAGAAAAACAACTTTTTTTGCTCTTTCTGCTTCTCTTCTCTTCTCAGTGGTTAATGGATACATGAGTTATATACAGTACTTATTTTAGTCCCTTTAATCATGAGCTTTTATCGCATGTTCTGCCAAGACCTTCCACCAGTTGCTGGTCGCGCCTGCCAAGAGAAATGAATGAAAATGTTGAGAAACCAAATATTGTGGAGCCATGGCTCAGAAGTCAAAACCAATCTTTTTCTTCCCTTTGAAGAGCTGAGCCATGAAAGAAACACCTAACTGGGACCAGGTATTGTGTTCACAGAGTGCGTGGATGAGAGACGGCGGAAACACTTTAATCGGGTTTAGAGATATGAGAGGAATTTGTGTGGTTAATGTTACCTGGCTAACGCTTGTGTAACATAAGCTCATGTAAACCATAGGAAGACAAAAACAATGGCCATGTCAGCATTTCAAACTTGTGCGGCTTAAGAACAGAAGAGACAACATCATTAATAATCTTTCGACGTGCCTTGATCCGTACGAGATTTAAAAAAAATGCAATTCTTGTACTAGACACAACATCTACAAATCACAGAACAGTGTTTTTTAGCAAAGTCCTCCACATTAAACTAAATTAGAAAACCAGCCAGAACGTCCCCAGAGATCACACCAACATCAGAGGTGTCGACCATTATCCTGGTGTGTCCTTAATGGATGGAAAGCCTTCAGAGTGGATGAGTGTCTCTGGTCAGGTCTTATCCGTAGGCCGCTGCATTAGATGGGGCCAGGGCTGCGGCCACTGGAGCTCTCAGGCCTGTAGAGTAGTACTTAATGCTTGGGGAGAGTGGGGGACCTTCCTGCCCACAAAGTCCTACCCCATGCCCCCTGGAAAACCACAGCTGACCACCAGGGCACTGGGAAATGAAACCGAGGAAACCACGGGCCAGTCGAGAGCAGCAAGGCAGCCGACACCGAGGCGGAAAAAACAAAGAGCGGGGCCTTTTGGCGGCTTGGCGGTTGGCGCTGATGGAGGTATTAAGATATTAATTGCTTTTTGACTTGATTTTGTTAAGGGAGGAGGGCAGGCCTGCGGCTTCTCACACAATGGCCAGTATAATGGTGGAGAGGCCTGACGGGGCAGAAAGGGTTCGCCGTGGGGCTCCATGCTGGAAGGGAGAAATCTCACAGGAGCAACCTGCTTCTATACACACTGCCTTCAACGTGATGGTTATGAAGACGGCTTTAAAGATCCCGATAACACTGATATGACCAGTGATGTAGGAGATTTATATAGTTTTTACATAGGTTTTGCAAGTTTTCATTTACAAACCTAAATAACTGTAAATGATAAGCAAAAGTCAAACATCATTAAAGGGATAGTTTTATTAATTTTCTTGCCAAGAGTTAGTTGAGAAGATTGATACCTCTCTCATGTCTGTACATCAAATATGAAGCTATAGCCAGCCCAGTGGCTCAGCTAGCATTTTTAACCTCCCTGACAGCACCTCTGAAGCTCATTAATTAACACATTATGTCTTGTTCGAAAACTAAAATGTAACAAAACGACTTCATACTTCTGGCCTTAATGCTAAGCTAAGCTAACCATCATTTGGTTGTCGCTTCATATTTTAGTGAGCAGTCATGCGAAAGGTATCGGTCTTCTCGTCTTATCCCTGTGCGACAGATTGTTTCCAAGATGTCTAACTATTCCTTTCATTGCTAAGTTAATAAAATACTCTACAAAGTCACAATGAGTGAGCAGACAGTGAAGTGAAGGCTAAAAGCGTCTCCCGTCGTAGACTGGGTTAACCCCACTGAGGCGGTAGTGCGTCAGCTGGGGGTGCAGCCTGCGTACACGACAGCAGACATAAACAGCAGCGCGGGAGCCCTGACGCAAGGCCGCGGCCTCACACACACTCAGAGAGAGGCTAAGGTTGCACTGGGAAAAGTGAATCACCGGCTCCGGTGATTCAGGACGCAGAACCTATACTTATGGGCTGCTGTGCTCATGAAACCGTACTCCGCTGCATGTGTGCGCGGGGGTGGCGTGCGTCCGATGCGTATATGGCGCAGGCAGCTGCCAGGGGATGGGCAGGGAGCATTACCATCAGCATCTCTGTGGATCAAGGAGAAGCCCCCAGTAATCCTGGCCTCTCTCCAGGCTCCCACACACCGCAATTAGGATTAATCCTTCCCTCCTCCCTCCTAGCAGCAGAACAACAGAGAACGATGGAGTGAGATTCTGTGTGTGTGTGTGTGTGTGTGTGTGTGTGTGTGTGTGTGTGTGTGTGTGTGTGTGTGTGTGTGTGTGTGTGGTGCGGCTGTTGGGGGCAATTAGCCAACTTTGTACTTGGGGCAGAGATCCCCCCCCCTAAAACCACCAGACGACCACTAGGCTGTGGGATGGTGCACACACACTCACAATACACACACTTGAAATATGGAAGGAGGGTAACAAATTGACCAAAGTGGTGGCGATATAAACAACTGTTTGACCGGTGGCCACATAATTGGCTGTAAAGCAGGAAGAGTTTGCACTATCTGCAGAGGAGTTTTCCCCACAGTATTCCACCACCACCACAGCATTTGTCATTGTGCAGACATATCGTTTCATTTTCTAATAATTCTAGCTCCATCATACAGTATGTTTCAATGGTCCATAAAAGAATCCATCATACTGTAATATTTTGGAAGCAGCCAGGATCAGTGGGGTGTGTGCCAGAGCGTGAAACCTGAAGTCAGTGGGTCTGGAGTCTCTCTGAAGGTTAATTATGGCTTTCACTTGGTTTGACAGATTACCAGCAAACAGCTAAGGTGCCGCTGCTGAGAGCAGGTTAAACATCTGCAGGGCAAACACAACCCAGGGTCACTGTGCAGAGGCTTACCACTGACAGGAAATATACCCAGGTGTATTTGAGGTAAGGCGGATTTGGCTCCAGGAATTATTGAGCATTTCCTTCTGTTTTCTGTCCCAAATAAATCCCACCAATGACTAATACTACTTTCTACTTAGGTTAAAAATTAGGAACATTTAATGGTTTGGGTTAAAAGGGTATTGAAGCTTTTATGTTTTGCACTGCATGGGTCTCATGCCACAGCCAAGATGACATCATCAAGGTTACTTTTCCAAACTTTGGAAATCTCCCTCGAGAGCCACATTATACAGCTGTTTTCACAGGCTCAGTAGTACTCCTTGTGATGAGGAAACTTCATGTCTAAAAACTGGTGGAGGGCCCTTAAAAAACAAAAGTCAAAAACGGGGAAAATCGTGGTCATTGTTAAAAGAAAATAACGTTTACTGACAGCAGAAAACTGGAAATGATGTTTGTTGTTGCCGCAGCCGTCCTCCATGAGATGTTTTGTGGCACTGGCTACACCACGCAGCTTTCACCTTTGCTCCTGGCAAACAGACATTTTAAGTTGTCTTAAATCTACTAACATTAACAACGGCTTCGTTGTCCCAGAAAGCCTCTCTAGTGATCTAGTGATCCAGCATGCACAACACCAGGAACCCTAACCTTGCTCAGCTAAACAGAATGCAGCCTTCATTAACGTTATGAGCTTTTGTGAGTACACCACCAAGATGTTATTGCGTAATGACGCTGAACTGTCTACATCAGTGAATTTGCTTGAAATGCTGAACATTGCTGCCCTTCATTACTGTCTTCCAATCAAATACACCGATATATTTTGAGAGTTTTAAAGGCACCTTCGTGTGACTGTTCTAATGAGACCTGCAAATAAATATGTTTAGAAGATATCATGAAATCATGACCGAAATGAAGTGACCTTTGTCAGCCATTAGCCATTAACATTTCATTACTGGGAGAAAGCGGCCCTCAAGATGTCAAACACAGAATTGGTGTCGCTTTGACACGTCAGCCAAACATCTAATCACACTCGTACGTCATTATTTAGTTAGAAAAGAAGATGGTGGAATTAGCAATGACCTGTGATTTGCCCGGTCAGCTGAATGTTGGCAGTAGACGTGGGGGTCGGTGGGGAGATGAGCAAGGGTGGGGAGAGGTGTCAGGGTGGAGGGCCTGTAACACTTCAAACCTCAGAGCTCACGCCTTCACAACTTCACAGCTACCTTTAACAGACTGCATCCGCATCACAAAGGAAGCAAAGATGTACCTTTCTGCAATACGCTAGAGGCTGTTTTTACATTTACCCACTCCCAGATTATATCATCCATTAAGACAAATAAACACAGTAATACTTCCTCTCTCTCTCTCACACACACACAGCTGCTATGTTTACAACTGCAATACTTAAAAGCTTTACAGTTATAAAAAAAAATAAAAAATCCTTTTGCAATTCTCTATTAAACGATCTCTCCCTCGCAACCTATTATGGTATTTCCCTTGTAATAAAAAGTCAGGGAGTGCAAAATGTCCCCAATAGGCAACTGCACGCTACAACTAAAGCGTCAAAATCATTTCCAGACTGCTGCGCTATGGATCAAGGGGAGGGAGAGGCACAGGGAAAGGAAACCAGGGCAAAATAAATAAATTGCAAATGTATCGTGCAGGAGGGGGGGGGGGGGGGGGGGGGGGGCAAAGGGGAAAGATTGGGGCGATTTATCTGTGCTGACGGACGGGGTACAGCACCAGTAAGCTGAGGGTGAGAGGACGGGGAGCAGCGTGGGGCCACCGAAAAGCAACACAAGTGATGAGGGGCACAGATTCGACGGAGTGAAAGATGTGCAGAGTGCGAAAGAGAGAAGCAGTGGGGTGTTACACAGACAGTCATGTTCGAGTGCATCTGAGAACCGAGGCAGATCTGTTAATCTTTAAGAGAGCTGGCTGCTGGAGGCGGGGGAGTGTGATTTGGGCTGTGACAATGATAAACTGCTCAAGGAAACAGGCTACGGAGATCAGTCAAACACCTGCCCTGCACTGCATGAGCTGCACTCAACTCAAACAAGATGCGGGAGCAGGAAGTGCAGTGTGCCAGCTCAGGAGGGAGGAGGCTGCTCCCTGCCACTTCTCCCTTTGTTCTTTGAAAACCACGGATACATGGAGAGGTTCATCAATACCAAGAGAGGAGCAGGTTTCATGGCGTTTCAACTGTAGTCACGTTGTGCGTCCCAGGATAAACTGGTTGGGATTGTGGTAAAAATGTGAACAAAAACAATTAACTTATGGATTACAGTCCCAGTGAAACGGCTTCTGCATTGTGATGCATTCTCCAGTAAAACATAATATTTGAGTGGAGTAAAGTCACAAGAGGGATTCAAATCAAATCCTTCACATTTGATTGGACCACTAAAAAGTACGGCGTGGTACGGAGCTACAAGAGAGCTGTGACTCAACACACACCTTCCTGGTCACTAAAAGTTGCATTGATGATTGATTGGTGGATGTCACGATATTATTGGTTGAAATTGTTGGCACAGAAAAGATTGAATACATTGTTAAATAGTTGCACAGTATGACCGAGGATGTGATCTAAAAGGGTTAAAAGGGCACTCTTCTCGACTTTGAGTGAAAGTAAATTATTGAAAAGTAATTTTCCAAATAAATGCATTTAAGTTGATCTGGCATATTTCAATATAAAAATGTAAAATGTGCAAAATTCCTTCAGAATTCCTTTAATAAAGCAAACAAATATTACTCCGGCTTTTATTTTTCTTAACACTTTTTGTATTAGAATGTGCAATTTTCAATAAGTAAATTAATTTCACTGATGACATAATTAAATATATTCATGACAAAGCATGATCAAACTGCTGCTAAATGAACTATAGCTTTAACATTAAACCACTGTTTAGTTTTATTTGTATTAACAAGCACATTAATACTAAAACTCTACAGAAATAATCATGTCTGATGTATAAATGTATTTGTGATCCAACACCTCCATATACAAACTTATGTGCTCGTAGCCCCAGAGAAAGACACAGACTAGAGCCTCAATGAGAAGCGACAGGCTGCATTCAGCAAGACATTGGTCCTTCTGGAGCCTACACATCCTTTGTTGTTTTCTTTCTTCCACTGGCATCATTCAATAAAAGCTTGACTGCAAATATTACTCTGTGTTCGAGAAGGTTTTATAAGCCTTAAATGGAATCAGGCCTGAAAAGTGATGCACGCTGGTCTTTGCTCATGGGAAAGAGGCAGGTAGAGAAAAAGAGACGATAAAAATGTACAATCCAGTGTCCAGATGACTCAGCAGCATCGTGTTCAGAATCCCTAATCCTGACTATTACATTTAAATTAAATTTTAAAAAAAAAGATTGCAAAAGTTTTTCTCCCACAGACCAAAAAGCATGCAGCTAAGGTTGATTACCATTAGGTAACACTGTCTCTTGATGTGATTGACTGTCAATGGCGTGCCACCCCCCCCTCGCCCAATGTTCAGCTGGGATCGGCTCCAGCCCCCCCGGTGTTACTCTAAAGCATAAACGAATATAGCTCATGGATGGAATCGCCGAAGGTGTTTAAAATTCAAACAGCGTCCCCTCTCTTCCGACATCCTCTGCAGCAGACAGACCCAACAGACCTGCCAAAGTGAATTTACCTAGTAAAGTGAATTAGAGGGTGATAAACGATACTTTGGCAGCAAGGCAGTAAACTGCTGAGAGAAGCTAAATACTAATGCGATTTGCCAAGGAGTTTATAAGCTGTAAGTGCTGCGATGAAATGACTGCCCTCATTGGAAGAGATAAACACGAGGGGAGAGTCTTTTGTTTTTGCAGCGCGATCGACCTCTGGGAGGCCAGCGGAGAGGAAATGGTTAACATTTACTGTTACTGTTTACACTAGTGCTTGTGCACAGAGAGGAGGGACAGTGCTTTCTTAAACCAAACGTGCTGTACTGTTCAGCAGAGCAAGAACATCTTAAGATAGATACTAGACTGCTGATGTATGGACTTCTCATGAATAAACATTTTCTGGTTTAACCTCCTAATTTCCATATGGGAGGTCTCTTATATCTACGAGACCCTAAAAATATCTCCCCTCGGCTTGCCCCAGACTCCACCCGACCTACACGGACGGACACACAAACACATGCGCACACGGTCCTCCCTGCGTACACACACACACTCCCTATCACTGTGGCTCTGCTGTGTTATGCTGTGGGAGGCTGAAGTGGCCTTTGTGGGCTGAGCTGAATATCTCCGTCCACTCTGGCAGGGCCTCAGAGTGCCTGCTGCCGCCGGCTGCTTCATGCCCTGGGCACGGGCTGCCAGGCCGGCCCGGCGACCAACCTCCCTGAACCCCTGCCAAGCTCCTGACGCCACCCTGGGTGGTCCCGCTTCATGCGGCTATGGCAGGGCCCTGCTCAATTCGCCCCTCCTCCCCTCCCTACCTCCCCTCCTCTCTGGCTCCCTTGGCAGCCGCAAACAACCTCGCTGTGTTCCCAATGTGGAGCTCCACTGAGAATGAGTCAGTGTTGCAAGTTATATTTTTATCGTAAGGGAGGATGTGGATGTACTGTATTTTTGAGGTTTTATTTGGAGAAGTGAAAAGTGACTGTAGGCAGGGACGTTTATATTTAGTCTGCAGATGAATTTCTGTTTCTATATTTGCATGCTTTTTGGGGGTAAAGAGTGTAAATGATGCTTTGCACGAACTGAAGGGAAGCAAAGATGTCTTCTTGTTTCAGTCACAGGGATAAGTCTCTCTTTGGTCTTACACAACTTTTTTTCCTCCAGATCTAACGAGCTGTCTCTTTCTCTTACTCTCCATCCTTCTGTATCTCCCTCCGTCAATGAACCACGACCAAAAGTTAAAATCATCGAGACACGGCCCTGAAATCATCCGCCGTGCAGGTCGCTACGCAGGGTTACAGTGATGAGTTGGAAACCGACTGTCAAATTACACGACGGCGACTCCAGATTCTCCTGTTACAGATATCACAGCATGGCAGCCAACAAATCAAGCCCGCTTAAGCCAGAACGGCGCTCCCCATTCCCCGTCTCCCTGCTCTGGAGTTGGGAGTCATGTTCCACGTGGAGCTCTGGAGGTAATTGTGCCACGCTCCTACACTCCATATGACCACCCTTCTGTTGCTCTGCTGCCCCCGCCAGAGATCCCCCCCCCCCCCCCCCCTCCGTCTGTCTTGTCTCTCTGTCTCTCGTCCAGAGATTCATGACTCCTGCACCTGATTGCGGACGATTAAAATCATTAGAGGTCGTTAGCGAGAGTCACTTACCGTTGAGCCGGCCGTGTAGGTTGGGTGGGGTCTGGAGGAAAAGGGGGAGGGAGGGGTAGAGGGGGTGTTGAGGGAGCTTGTGGGGGGCGGGCGAGGGTGGGGGTGTCAAAGGGGAGACGGGTATCACTCTCTCCTCTGACCTAAACGAAAGCATTACGCGCTGCCAGACCCACATGCACATACAGGCAGAAATATCCATCTGCCCCACCCGTCCACCTCTAACACACACACACACACACACACACACACCAAAACCACCCAAGCTGCCACTGATACCATCAGCAAAAAGTCTCTGAAGAAACGCGCCAATGTGTGTATTAGCAGTGTGTGTAATCACAGGGCCTTTGGGGACCCTAATGGATTAGTACACTAACACACTGTCAACTCTGGGCCAAGCTGGGCCCGCACTCACACACAAAACGCTAACAATGTCAAATGACACAATCACTGCACTGGAAAAGTCCTAATTGCCCCTGTTAGACATCAACAGAGGACTCCAGAATACTCAAATGGCTCATTTTTGTGCCCGATGTTTTGAGTCAGTTGATTAGAAAACGGCAACAACACAAACAGCGTATTCACGACAAGCGATCATCGTCAGCTTTATGAAAATGTACTCGCTGTCAAACGTGTGTACGACCGCCTTATTTTGAACACAGATGCGATACAGATGTGTTTATCCCAGTGAGCTACAGCGATTACTGCAGCTGGTTAAGGCAGCCATGTATGTGCTCGGGAAGCATGTTGCCGTCAGACCGGTCCTATCTGTCCGTCAACCGACCGGAGTGGCTGGACAGCTGTTGTAGCCAGTGCGTGCTGTGAGTGGATCGCCGGGCTGTAAGGCATGAATAATAGATGCTGTTTATGAGTGTATGTTTTCCATCTGACCCCTGGGTCTACAGCGAAAAAACTGCAAGCAGGCCTCTTAAGGGGCTGAAGGGAGAGCGGGAGAGAGAAAGAGAGAGAGAAAGACAGCAGAAGCTCGCCTGGAGGAGGCGATGGGTCATTTGGTGCCCAGGGACCCCCCATCAGCCATCAGTGACATGTTCAATCAGGGCTTATAGTGTTATACACAGAAAAACACACACACTTCCCTGCTGCGGCCGATGCTGAACAGTGAGTGCTGCTTTTACACAGACAGCACTGCAGGGAGACAATGCAGCGTTTATGCTACAGTGAGCAGCGTCGCGAAAGCAGCTGGTGTCTACATTTACAAGATATGTAATGAGTTTTTAATATGTCCCTGACTCATTTCACGCAGCCAAACACTGGATGTTTTCAGCTCTTGCGCTCCTGCAGCGGGAAGCACGCTCAGTGAGGAGAGAGATATTTGGGGCTCTGAGTAAAAAAAAGAAAAGTGGAGGGTTCCCTTTCGGTAACGGTGGCAGAATTAGGATCTGAGGGCCCGTTACAGCCTGACTAATGAAGGTCAGGCGTCTGGCGCAGGACAGTGGGGTTAACCTGCTTCGCTACCGCTGCCAATTAGGTAAGGCAGCCCGGAGCTGCTTAAGAAGCTGCAGGCCTCAAGACTCACACCGCTGGCCCGAGTGGAAGCCTCTCCCCTCACACTGCTCCTAATGACACAGGGGTCAGAGACTGTGTGTGTTTTACAATGGCGGTTACGGTCTGTGGGTCCTGACAGTATTCTCATATGTCGAAAGGCTTTGGTTTGAGGATCAAGAGGAAACAGAAGGGTCGTCACAGCCCCAGGCCGCTCAGGCCGTAAACTTCAGCCGTCAACTCTACAGCCTGTCAGAGCTCTTTTACCTTCATCTCCAGTGCATGTGACTTTGTTGTGAGGGTTGACAGCACAGTTAAATGTAAGCACACCCCATGCTAAGAAAGACCTGTGGCTGGAGAGCCACTAGGTGGCATGGTCACTTTGAACGCAGACGTTCATAAGCGAGGCGCAGCATTGTGACATTTCATCGTGTACACAGCTTGATGAGTAAGACGTTTTGAAACATATCTGATGAAGAGATAACAGCCGGCACACACGAGAGATACAAAAACATCTGGACAGAAACTGAAGTTCCTGAGCATTCTGGGAAGGCTGAATGCTGATCAATGAGATATTTGAACAATAACACCGAGATAATACGCTCGGCCTATCTTCGGCCTCTGCACAAGCGACATTATGTAGTCATGAGAGGATGTTATGTCTTCAAACGCTGCATAGTGTGATTGTAACCTGCACATTCAGCAAACTCACTGTGTCAGCGATTCTCGGAAAGAACTGCACAGATGTTATTTCGATGCTGCATGAAATCACTAAGAGGAAGACTGATAACTAAGAAAGATAACGCTTCACAGTGTGAGAAATGTATGTACTGTATGTTCGTGCATTCAAGTGTGCTTATTTGTTTTTACTGTGTGTCTGTGTGTGTGTGTGTGTGTGTGTGTGTGTGTGTGTGTGTGTGTGTGTAAGGGTGCATATCTGTGACCATGCCTGTGTGTGATCACAGTTTTAGCCTGCTGAATAATTCAGTGTCCCCCCAGTGTGAACACTGACACTAACTGAGGGGAGCCATTAAAGATCCATGAGGAGATCATTACAGGCCGCTGCCCGGCCCTCTCCTCTGCAGCCGCCACCCCACTCCCCCCTTACACCTCCCTGGGGCGACTCCCTCTCCAAACAGTGGGGCCTAACCCCTCAACATGAGCTCACTCTCCTGCCCCGGAGCTGCTAGAAGGGCTAGGGGTCAGAGGTTAGCCAAGCAAAGGCATGACCCACAGCACTAATGCACTTGTAACACTTTAAAACACTTTGGCGAGAGTTAAACAGAACACGCTCTCAAGGAGGACCACACAGAGGGCCCGCTGGCTACTCGTTTCTCCCCTTTTTTCCCCCCTCACTCACTACTCGGTCTCGTTTCTTTGGCTGCTCTTACGGGCCAAAGTTAGAGGAAAGTGAGATGTTTGGCTGCCGTCTTCCTTCCTTTTCCCTTTTCTCTTTTATTTAATGAAATCCACTTTTGTTCATTCTATTCCATGTCTTTGACTCGGCTGTAATAAAACAGTACAATGTGGTTTCAGAATTAGTTAGTAAGCTACTATATGTCACTGATGTGACTTTAAAAAAATCCCAAATAAATACTTGACCTTGCATGTACGGAGACCTCTGAGCTAATAAACGCACGATACACATCTTTGCACATGTGCCGTACCTCGTCCTCGACCTGCCAGTCAACAATGACGTCACATTGGAGGTACCCCAACCAACTCTGAAACACACTTGCAGCAGATTTGATTGACCTACGATCTGATCACGTTGGTCTGAAAAGCTGACTTTTCCATATATTTGAGGAATTCCCGCAAGTACAAGGTACATTATTAAAGGGTTAGCGGTGGATTGTAGTTACATATTCTCATTGTGTGACTGGAACTGGGGATGTTTTCAGTTTCAGGAAAAAGTTGGAAAATCTTTAACATCCGTACAACTTGCATCATCCGCTCTAGCAGGTTAAGACAACCCGATATAAAATCTACTCTTCCTCCATTTCCTTGAATGCAATTGTGTTTATCTGTTGTTATTGTAAAAAGCCTCTTAAGGAGGTCAGGCCGGTGTCATTATTTTTACTGATAGCTGGGGTCAGAGGGTCAGCCAGCCACCAGAGTGGCAGCTGTCATTTGACTGATGACCGATGGCCCCTCTTCCCACCAGGAAGCAGAGGTGTGTGTGCTGGAGGCTGTGGAGAGTGTGTGGTTAGTTGGCAGGTCAGTGGTGGGCCCAGAGTGGTCTGGCTCCAGCTACCACGGAGCTCTCAGGCAGCAGTGGCAGCCCGGAGCACTGCCTGATAGTGGGCATTATCATTTGTTAAGTGCCCCCTTCGCCTCTGGTCAGGAACACTTAACACTGCATGTGGTCACTAAATGCTGCTGGACTGCCGGTAGCAAGGTAAAATATTCATTGTCGCGGAGTGGTGGTTTTCCTCTGCACCAACGCTAAAAGCCCGGCTTGGTTTTGCGTTTTTAACCAGGGCCTTAAAACCAGGCCGCACAGGAGTGGCCTTTTACTGGACAATGTAATGGACCTCAATAGGATCTGCTCACCTCACCACAAAATCACAGGTATCAAAACGATTCAGCCACAGTGTGGATGGAAGATCTGTAAAATATAGGACAAATATGGCAATAACTGTAATTAAGATAAGCAACATCTCTAAACTTGCATTTCACTACTTACATGCTTGCACTGAATCACAAGCGGACGTGAGCACGGTTGGCCTTTTGGTTTAAGAACAGATGTACTTTTTGAGGGGGGTTTTCACACTCCAAAAGTCCAAGAGAATATATGTGTGTTATGCAGGTCAGCAAGCTTTGCTTTTCCCTTTTTCAGAGAAAGAGTGAGTCAACTGTGGTACGTTTGCATTTGAAAGATGTTGTCGCTGCTTACCTTGCAGTCACATCTCTGACAGCGGGGGGGGGGGGGACTTCCCAGAAGACCCTAGCAGCCCGTATCCCCCTCTAACCAAAAAAACCACGTGGCATTTACAACTGTGACAAGTGCACTTTCTCATTGCTGACTTGTTCTGTGTCTGTTGCGGCTAAAGTCTGCAGCATTGTTGGACATAAAGTCACAGAGCAGTTGGACAGAGACCCTCCATTTTTCTTGGTTTTAATGGGGTTGACAGAGGAGCTCCCACCTGTGGTGAGTCTGGCATTTAGCAGCCCATAACCCCCCCCCAGTTGCTCTCTCTCAGCCATGCTCACACAAACACATTGCAGTTAGTATCGTGTGCTTGTTTCCATACAATCCGTTTCCAGTTTCGTCTTTGTACCAGTTCGGCTGCAGCATATGGTGTCTGAGCACCACAGAGAGGACAGTTCGAGGCGAGGGTGGTTTCTCCCCCAGTCACCTCTGACTGACTCTCACTCTCGTTCTCGCGGCGAGCTGAGGCCTTTGGGGTTGTGGGGGTTCTGGCTGAGGGGAGCTCTACCCCTGAGGGTGCTTGGTGGCATGCTTGGTCAACCTAGGCGCAGATCACAGGAGAATTGAGGCCAAGCAGAAGCCAGGCTGTGGCAGGTGTGGCTATGGGATATGGGAGGAAACAGCCACATGCAGAGCCACATGCTGCTGCAAGATGCAATGCCTCCTGTGCTCTGCAGCCGTGAAGACGGTTATAACATTTTTCATCAATGAATAGTAACAAAAATAGAGTATGTTGGGATGTTGTTCTTTACAGATGACTTGTTGTACATGCAGGTGCATGGACATATCTCTCAGATTAAATGAAACACTAGGTGTATTCCACACACTTAGACACTATAACACACTTCAGTTAAGCCCTAATGACTAACTCAAAGGCACTGCAGCGCATATCAGAAAAAGAGGAAGGAAAATGGGGCAGAATATGACTTTTATTTCACAATAACGCTGCAGAGTTTTTAAAAGTGTGCAGGAAAAAAAAGGCACCTGAATAGCATGTAAAGCATGGCCTGTGTTATCAGACATATGTTGGATTTATTACCCACTTTAATCATCAGCCTGCAGAAATGGATATAAATGGAAAGAGAAAGCATAGTGTCTTTAATACCTACAGAAGACAAAAAAAGAGAAATGCAGAGTTGAGGATGAAATTTCATCGGTGTGGTGAGATATTCAGAGACATCAGGCATGAGCCAGACGACCACGAGGACTCGCAGGAGTGAGTTCGCAGTTACTTTGAGCTTATTCACCCAATATCTGATAGTGATCATTTGTCATTAGGCAACCGAGCAGGGAGAAAATGAAAGCTGACCATTAAAACCTCACTGAGGGCCATGTCAGGACGCATCAAATCTTTGCAGCGTGACTCACACAAACCACTCTGGGAGGCGGTGTCAAACCTCGGTGTGTTCCGGTGAATTTATCAAATAAAGACCCTTTCTACTGAATACGTGTGGTTGATAACTTGAAAATCACCCACACGCTTCCAAACTCAGCACACACAGTTTACAGGGAGAGAAACGTCACAGTTAAAGACCGGGTGAGGTTGCTGTGGTTTGCTGAGACCAGGTGAGACATACGCCCCTGTTTCCATGACAGCAGACGGACACGGTGACGATAAGCGGTGTAGGCTGGCTCTCCTCGCGTCAGGGAAAGCTGTAGGTGGTCTTAAGTTTCTCGGGAAATGTCACACAATGCATGACTTGCTATGAAGTTTGCACCAATAACATGTTTCTGAGCAGGATGGTGAGGGAAACGCTGCAGGCAACGCTAGAGACTTATCAAGTAGCATCTCTTTGCTGCAGACCAACAAAATCTATATTTTTAATCTGATATGTTCACTCATTTCTGATTCCTGTTCTGATCCATGTGTTTGAGGACATCGCAGACGTGGCCTCTGGTCATAGGTGTCACCATTATGAGGACTACTTTCCCACGCTGGCTGACCGTCTGCGCAGCACAAGGGATGAGTCACGGTCTTTCTCATGAAACCACGGCGATGGCCATCAAAAGACCAATAACTTCCTCAGCGCGCCGGCTCACTTCCGCCTTCTGCATGTGGGGACCTGCCGTTGCCATGGTTCCCGGGCCGGCGTTTGCGTGCGAGCAACTTAGACAGCCGTCTGGGGTTTCACGCACACATAACAGGAAGACGCTGGTCGTACTTCACAACCGTTTCTCACTTCTGCCTTCTTGATTTAGGGAAGGCTGGGGAGCTGCGCAGACACAACACACAGCAGCAGTGTGAACAGCCCTGGAAGCTTAACCCCTCTACAGATACAGCCAGTGTGATGAGTAATTATGATGATTCATTTCCTTCAGCAGTTCTGACCAAACTGAAAGTAACGACTCTCAGTGAACATGTAGGAAAAATGATATGTTTGGCCTTTAGACACAGAAATTGCTTGAATAAAAATATGCATAATTGTAAAAATGCAGCAAGTATCTAATAACTACAAACCATACCACTGCTTTGTCTTGTACATGGGAGCGTGCCGCTGAGCCCGGCCCGATCGCAGTTTGAAAGCAGGTCTACTTTTCTCATTAGCATAATGGAAACATCCAACTAACGAGTGGGACGTTGTGGCAGCAACAAGTGTTGGATGTAGTGATTCATATCTATCTCTCCAGGTTGTTGACCATTGGCTTCAACAACCTGGCTTATGTAAACTTTGAGTCACTCCACTATACTTGTGCAGCCCGAAGAAAACCCAACAATTCAAAAATGTTGAATGAGACTCTTTAATCCTAGTTTAACAATCAAGGTCACAGGCTCTCAATGGAAGGAGGGAAACCGCTTGAACCTCTAATATAAAAAGCCTTCTGCAGGATTAACAATCACAAAGAAGTATGCACTCACTGAACAACTCTGACCTTTGGTCAGAAGTGTTAAAAGATGAGGGGCAACCACAGCTCTGTTGGTCAAAGCACACAATGAAGTTTGGGCTTCTCTTAAGAGGAAGGAGAAAATAAAAGGAAGCTGCTGAAATATCAGGGTGCCAAGTAAGTAGCTGAGTGTAAATGTTAAGCAACCATAAGAGTAGCCTTGGCTGCTCAGTGGCTGTGGGAAAGTGCATAGCATGTCTGTCACATGGTTAAGTCTCTCTCGGAGCAGCAGAGTCGTCAAGCCACAGAGAGGCAAGCTATACTGTAAACTCATACCGGAACACGTCTGCGGCCTGAGCTGTGCCAAGGCAAGTCTTCCCCATGCCAACCTGTCTCTGATTTCACATGATTACAGCAGGCAGGTCTGCACTTTGCACATAACAAACAAAACCGAAAACACATTCACACACACACACACACACACACACACACACACACACACACACACACACACACACACACACACACACACACACACACACACACACACACACACACACACACACACACACACACACACACACACACTTCAGAAAGGAAACCCTATCCTTCAATATATCTTTATTTTATGAGCAAAAGTTTCAAATGGTGAAAGGTCGGCGACATTCCATCATGAATATTTTCATATCATGGCTTATTTTGACAGAGGATTCGGGTTTCAAATGATGAATATCTCCTTCAAACTGAAAGTTAAAATGCATATTTCTTTCTTTCCACTTTTAAACGGTTTCACTGGTGTGACGGCAGCCTCAGACAAGGACACAACAGAGCCATCAACGCAAATATTAGCTTTCCAGCCATTACGTGAACACATATCTTGCTTTGATGAATGAAAATGTGTAGCAGCTCATGTTTTTGTACGCTACAATCAAACCTAACAGTTTCTACTGCAGCAACAGCTCACACACACATGCTTGTGATGCAACGGGAGGACAAGTCATTCCCATACGCGCATGAATCACAACAGTGACAGCTTACTGAAACATCAGGTGCTGTAAGATAGGTTGACGTTGCAGTGGGAAAGTGTGTGTGGGTGTGTGTGTGCGTGCGTGTGTGTGGGTTTGTAGAAACCACATTTAGCCTTTTGCTAAATTGTTGCCGTTACACACTGATATCTGTTTCTCATAGGCCTTTTAGTCAGTAGTTTCACTTGTGTCCCCCGATGCTTCTAACTGAAAGGAAAATGACATTTTCCAATCAACCCATCCACAAGTGCATGAGGGCAAATCAGGACTTTGACAATGGCTAAATCTGTGTACATGATGTGTATGTGTGCAGGTCTATGTGCTTCATCTGTGTGACTCAGTTAGTGCATAGCGGTTTGTGTGAGGCTGAAGCCTTAAGAGAGATGACTCGACTTAGCAGAACCTAGCCAAGAGTTCTGGGTAAAGAGGTTTGGCTAACCAACACCGTGAGAATGTGGCAACATATGTCCTGTTCTGCGGCAGCCTCCTCTCTAGTCTCTCTCTCTCTCTCTCTCTCTCTGTGTATAAGTGTCACGCTGCTTCGTAAAGTACTTATGAATATGCAAAGATCAAAGTTGTTTGTGTATTATTGTAGGAATATATTCTGCCTTGTATTTAATCAAGATAATGGGGTATAATTGGATGTTGTCCCGGTAGTGCATCACTCATCGGTAGAAAGCCTAACTTTCCCAAAACACCAGAATAAATGAATTCAAATCCAAGTCGGAGCCACTCATCAGACAAATGTGACTCAAAATCATTCCTGATTAGTGGGCACCCATGTCACGTGCCCACAGACCTGCGCTGCTGCTTTCAAGCCTTGTAGGCCGCAGTCACATTCACCTCGGGCGATATGTGACACTGTGTGCCGCCATGGGTCCTGAGCCAAGGCTGCGGGAATGGCAGAGCGCTATCTCCTCCCACTCCCAACCATTGTTTGCCTTTGTAGTGAGCCCACAACAAGCTCCTCATGTGGCTTGGAACGGGGCCCTTTGATAAAGCCAATGCTACAACATCCTCTGATCTGTCACTCCTGCTGTGTTTTTACAGTACAGGTACATTTAAAAAAAATGACAGACACAGAGGTTTGCTTTGGCAACTGCAGACAGAAAACAGCGTGTGTACCGTTGCGTTTGACACATTCAGGGTTAAAAAAATCTATTAAGAAAGCTGAAAAATTAAGCCTCTCGTTAAAAAAGCAAACACAAACAGGCAGACTGCACCAAGCACGTATACACTCAAATGCACTCAAGTAGCGCTAACAGCGGAAACCAAATCCCCTTGGTCTTGTCAAGAAATGCTCGTCAGCCTGTGAGCGATATAGAATATAATTTATATTCACGCTGTATATTTACACACACAGGCAGATAGAAATATGGGGGGAAAAAAAGAGGCCATTTCTTCTTGGTTGTCTGCACAGAAAGCAAGCCACCAACCACAACCACAAAGCCCCAGTATGTCAGCAAGCACCTGGCTGTACACCCGCTCTCAGACAGACAGCAGACACGCATGCAGAAATCTGCACTCGAGTACCAAATGATGCGCATGTCGGCTTTTCTCAAGTCTTCTAAGGAAGAAGATGCAAAAAGCACCTGCTTCCTTCAAAGCCTTGCCATATGATGTATATAGGTGGAGCAATGCATGGATCACAGTGGGAGTCATACAGCTTGGGTGTCAGTGTGTGTTTATGTTTATGAGTGTGTGTGTGTGTGTGTGTGTGTGTGTGTTACAGAACAACCCAGCAACCTCGAGACCTATTTACAGCGTTGAGCGTGGGAAACAACATCACAAGTGTTGTGTTCAAAACTGAGAGATTGCACCAAAGTGCTACCTTTTATACAGATATATTTATCCCTCTTTTATAATTGTTGGATCATTATTATGCATCCTAACAGTGATGTGTTTTATATATTGGAAGAATTTTAGTTTTTATTTCCAAGCGAGCAATGGTGCCACACGCTTACAGACAAGCAGCTATTTGGACAAACACATGCGTAGACATCTGCAGACACAGACAGACAAGGACACAGTGTATAGCTGGTATAGATGGAAAGATAGATCCAATAGATAGAGTGGAAATGCCAGTGTTGCAATAATTACACACACACACACACACACACACACACACACAAAAGCTGGATCAAACCAGCATGTAATAGAGGATGTCAATCTCACTCATGTCTACACATATCGCTTATCCTCTTTTACGTTTCATATACGTTTCATATACGTTTCATAGTAGTGAAGATCAAAGCCTTGCCTTCATCAAGATTCCGTGTACAAAAAGTTGCTCCTAGTGACGAAATTGCCAAAAGAATACTTAGAATCAAGGCGTTTTCTTAGAGTTTTTCCCATGAGAAGAACTTATTCACAAAGCATCTTAACCCGTTTGAAGTAGATCTATAGTTTACTATTTATTCAGCAGAGATAATCAATAATAATTAATAATGACATTTACACCATGTCTGTGCTTTTTTTCTTTGGATCAATTAATCACACCATCACTGTATAGTTCGGTATCACTGCGAGCAGTTTATATTTAATACACAAGGTGTTAAAACCACACGACCAGCGAGGATTTTCACAACTTTCTCATTTCCATGTTGGTCTGCACCAGTTAAGCACTGAAACCCAAGCAGATGTGACGATCAACTAGCGTCATTCATTTAAATTAAGCGTCTGACTTTACCTCCTGTTGAGAGAAGTTTTAGCAGGTAAATGATCTACTCATTTATTATTGCTGCATATGAACAGAAATGTGTATTAAGAACGCAGAGTGTGGTATACATACATATTAAGTAATAGAAGAGCATGAGCAGACATTTAAATATAAAAAAATATTTAAATAATTTATAAAAATATTTAAATATGATTTTTTTGTCTTATTTAGTGAGTGTGTATGTGTGTGTGTGTGTGTGTGTGTGTGTGTGTGTGTGTGTGTGTGTGTGTGTGTGTGTGTGTGTGTGCGTGCAGTGTGTGTGCTGGTACTTGCAGGAGACAAGCAGAAGGAAGTATTACATAAATTCCTAGACGACTTGTTGATTACAACAAAGTGCACATCATTGCATGTAGAACAAAGCCAAAGCTTCAACAGTGAAAATATATGGTGTCATATTCACAAACATTATGAGAATACTCTCAGAGAGCTTCTAACTTCGCCTAAAAATGTCTTGCAAGGAGTCCACGCTATGAGAGATTGAGGAAACTTCTCTGAGCAACTCTGAACAGTCACTGCGGCAGTCACAAAATCTTAGCAATTCTCAAAAATAGCTGGGCTCTGTCATTTTAGCAAACGTTACTTAAACAGGAGTAAATAGTGCAGTTGTTTAGGACTATTGTATGATATTTACTATTAGTATTTACAGCTGCAGAACGGTGTAAGTGGGATTTATTGAAAACAAACTACAGCTCCAATGTTCATGGTATTAGAGGGACAGGCCACCCAGTGCAACAATGTGTTTTTGAACAAGTGAAATAAGCTAGGTCAGCCTTTAAATACACAGACAATACTTGTTAGTACTGTTGGTGAACTGGAGGCAATTCTTAGTGTCCAAACAGGTTCTCTATCCAACATCACCACGCTGAAGGTGAGGAACACAGTAACACAGAATGTATGGTGTTTTACAAAGTATTTTCTTGTACAACAAACATTTCTAAATGTTTTTATAGGAGTGAATTGGACCCAGACAGAAAAAAAAAATAGAGTCCGCACACTATGCTCCCACGAACATGTATTCAATTATCATCAAGTGACGCTTCGAGCGTAAATTGGACCCAGACCTGTTGTTGTTGCATTCAGCCTGCGTCTCCACCTGTGAATAACGGCGCTCCGTGCAAATGCCCGAGGAGCCGCTTCCGTATTAAACATGAAAACACAAAAAGCGAGAGATTCATTAGAGGCCGTCTCAAGCTGCTCTTTGACACCACAGGCAATAGGTTGCATATATATGTCTCCATACTGCGGGAGAGCGGTGTGAGAGGCTGAGGGAAGCAGGTTTGTGCAGTGTACCTACTCTGCTGGTGTGCACCCTTGAGCCCCACCAGTCATCCAGCCTTCCAGCGAGTCCGGGGGGCCTGGGATGCATTAGAGGCCGGGGGAGAGGCCGCCCTGAGTGGCCTTCATTAGGAGCAGCACCCCCTCGCACACACACACACACACACACACACACACACACACACACACACTCCCCTCCCACAAAGGAAACACTGTATGTCTCCCTCAGAATAAAAGCCAGCCCTGGATCATAGATCAGACACATGTAACGTCTGCTGAGTCTGGTTCTCGACTAGTGAGGAGGGCCCGCCAGAGCCGAGGGGTTCAGCTATACACACACACACACACACACACACACACACACACACACACACACACACACACACACACACACACACACACACACACACACACACACACACACACACACACACACACACACACACACACACACACACACACACACACACACACACACGGACACAGCACAGGCACACATTGCAATGGATGACAAAGAGCAATGACCTCCGATATTAAAGAGCACAGAGGATGAACAGGGAGGCAGAGAGAGTGTGTGTGTGTGTGTGTGTGTGTGTGTGTGTGTGTGTGTGTGTGTGTTCGGGGAGTTGAGACAGTGTTAGGGGCCGTCAAGAGTGCCCTGTGTCAGCATCACCTCATAAAGCATCCTAATGGACGTCGCCCCTATTTGTCAAAGAGAGAGACAAATGAAAGAGGGGCAGCGCGAGGGAGGGGTGAAAGAGAAAGTGAGAAAGACATTTTGGAGAAAAATGGAGTGCGCTATTATGTTACCGGCTTTCAAAAGACTGTAAAAAGCTTATGCACATATGCCTACATTTACAGCTACGCGGACACACACACAGACACGCGCACGCGCTCAAACGTAGCAGCGAATTTCCTAAGCCCCCTTCCCCCTGTTCTAGGTCAGCAAAACCCACCGAGGTACTGAAATACGTAGGCTGACAAACGAAAGCAGGTCACTGCTGCAAGCGCACACACACATATGCACAGAGAGATCAGTGGCAGAGCGATGGTTAAAAAGTATGGTTTCGAACTTGCCCATGACACTGAGTCACAATATTCTTGGGAAGACAAACATGCCCTTTACGATTTGAGAATGTGTCGCGTTACACCTTCGAACCTGCTGATAATGAAGTGGTTCACGCGCACATTCACATAATGCAGATGCATTTTTTTAATGTGGCCAAATTTGACGGCAGCAGCTTTAAAGTGTGTGTTTTAAATGTGTTAGCTTTAATATGAACGCCTTTGCATGTAAATATATGTTTAACAGAGTTACAGTGACTCTTAAAGAGATCAGTCAATGTACACACACGAGCGTGATTCAAAGTGACAGTCGCACAGTTTCTAATGGGTAACACTGGAAAAATAAATAATTTGAGTTTAATTTGTTTTTAGTTTCAGATGTGAACAAATAATAAACTGCACCGCTTTGGTCAAACATATTTACTTGTCACACAACACACTCAGTCATGTGTTGCCTCTCATGTTATCTCTCACATGCTGTGGTTGTTACTTTGTCTACATGACACCGAATAACAAACGCTCAATAAGATACAAGTTGTCAAACTATTTATGATCCAGAAATCTTTAAGAGTACAGATTTGAGGTACTTGTACTTTACTTGAGTATTTCTATTATAATAATTTACATACAAAAGATATGATTAGCTTATAAAGTGCAACACATTGTTACTACCCAACAATATGTAAATAAGTTAGGCATAATGAATAATAATTACTTTTGATACGTACTGATACATTTTGCTGATGATATTTCAGTAATCATATATATTATAAATGTCGTCCTTTAACTTGGAATATTTTTTGATTGTGCTATTGCAATTTTTATGCAAGAAAAAAAACGAGTTCAATATCATGTTCATCTTGACTTGCTCCAGAAGTATTGAGTTAAGCCTCAATGTTACTTTGTACAGTGTGGAGAGAGGCCATTGCCTGCACACTGGACATATGACTGTTTCGCGCAGCAACGCAGCGACACATGCTCACACGCACACAGTAAACCACTGTGCATCTGCTGGAGAGGAACATCCTGCCTAACACAGATTAGCAGCCTCGTCTGTCACATCCAAAACCCACGTCTGCACCACAGGAAACACGTGTGCACACGCAGACACACATAGACACAGACGCACGCACGTAAAGAGGCACAGGTAATAAAGCACTCTGAGAGACTAACTGCAACTCTGCAAAGCGAAAGCCTCGGCTACGCAGAAAATATGCACTTCACACGAGTTACATTTCAGCGGTGACGATCGAATAGTGGGGAGAAAACAAAAAGACTTTTGCAACGTCGCAGCATTCCACCTGTGTTTGCTCAAAAACATCCCCATGATGCACTGAGGTCAATGGGATCAGCTGGGTTTGTGGCAAGACCATGGTCTGCTCTATTCTGGTCTGGCTAGGGCTGAGCTGTGTGTATGTGTGTGTGTGTGTGTGTGTGTATTGAGCGTTGGGGCATTTGGGGTAACTGAGGTCTCGGGTTTACGGGTTTACGGGTGCTTTTATGTGAGGCTGCAGCACTTCATCCTCCAGCTGCTCTGTTGCCATGATGTGGTGCCTCTGTGTACCTCAGAGCTGAGTGTAAATTTACCACTCTGGTGAAGACGAGTGGTTCACAAAACACACAGAATGTGATAAGCATTGTGAACCAAAACATGATAAAAACCAGCAGGTGCTCAGTGACTAGTTTGTTGTTGATTTGATTTTCTGAACACGGTGCACATTTAGCAGCCAGCATGTCACACGTGTTGAATCTTATCACCCAACACTTGAAAGCCGGGTTGTGTTGTATCTAAAAAACAGACAAAGGGAGTAGAGTAAATTCCAGATTACTAAAACTACTCAATGGTTCCTATAGAGTCAAGTTCACGCTAAAATTTAAAAAATTCTGTTCTACAAACAGACATGAATCCCCTCTGACTAAGGTCAGAAAAAACATGTAATTAATCTAAATAAATAAATGTTCTTTCTATTAGGTTTGCTTAAATGAATGCAATTAATGCAAGTTAACTCTTCTCTGAAAACTAACCTGGCTGCCCTAAAATACTGCGTTGGAACAACTTTGATATTTATACTTGCTATGAGTTATCATTTGAAGTACCAACAATCAGATACAAGTGTTAATAATTGGATAGAACAGACAGGTTAACAATAATTTGTATTTAATATATTTTCTAAGTTGAACCAGCTTGTATGTTTTTACAATCTGTTTAGATAAAGCTTCATTCCTTTTAACAAGCATTGAAACGTACTTCTCATGTGTCACTGCCATGAGGCTATACGGACTATAATACTTATTATTAGATAAATATGTATATTATATACATTTTTCAGCTACCACTGGAAAATATTAAGGGTTAAAAGTACAGATGAATTAACTTCACTTGCTCCTCTTGGAATACCATAATTTGAAATATGTACGATTGCAGACAAAGGATGTGACTAATCTATTTATTTTGCGCTGTGTTTCATAAGCTACACAGGAAGAACTATGTGACAGCCATAAATTGTCGAATAAGACTACAGAGCTCATTGTCAGTGGTTGTGAAGGTTTTGAATCGACCTGCTGTAAAGGAAGCTGGATGCTCGGTCTCTGTGTTGGCACAGTTTCTGAATAACAGGAAGAGCTTGGGTGAAGGGAGTGGGATGGAGGGTTTACTACCTGTAAACATGCTACATTTATTTGAAGAGCATGCAGCAGGTGCCAGAGGCGCCGCATAGCTGCGAAAGGAACCCGGCAGCTGTCACGATGTTGTGCACTTGGATCATGATCTTGAGTCGTATCCGTCCTCGCGCGGCTAATCTCCAATCTCTGACTGGTCCATCACAGACTTATCAGTACTTTTGGTCCCGCCACAGGTTACTGCATACATCCTCGGGAGCTCTAGCATAGTCGTGTGGCGACATGGCACTCCGGCTCCCCTCGTCTCTGTGTGGTTACCACAGTCAAGTCTCCACGTCTGCTGGAGCCAATAAATAAATAATGGGCCCGGCGATCACTTCTAACCGTGATACCGCGCGCTGAAACCACTGCATCTGGGAGTGCCTCGCTTACAATGACAACAACATAGGCACATGTAGACACACACACACACACACACAGTATGTATATATATATATACATATATATTTGTCTTATTATATTTGTCTTTATATTTGAGGGTGTCGATGCTTGTAAAAAGAGAATTAGCCTGAGAACTCTTAAAAGTGTCCTGCATCTATATGAGTTATATGCGATGTTATAAATCACAAGAATATGAATAAGGTGTACTGAGACTGGACAGGGCCATAAGTCATTGGAACGAGCAGTGTAATATGATTAGAAGAAAATGGGCAGTATGAGGTGTGAGTGAGCAGGTAGGACATTGGACCCGTGTGCGCAGCCCAAAAAAACAGGCTCCCAGGGCCTGTCCTTCGAGGCAGGCAGGACCGTGGTGTTTGATGCAATGACGGCCACTTCATTATAAAAGCCTCCTCAAGTCCCACGCTGCATTCCACGTTTATAGGGAACACATGGGGAAGCCTGCAATTTTTAGACCACAAAATAAGCCCCTTTGCAGCTGGACACGCGACCGCACTGGGTCCTTTTTGCCTCGCGAGCCACACCCGAGAGGCGTAGGACCACTGACAGTGATTAAACCACCACAGTTTTCTCAGCAAAACAGGAGTTATATTAAGCTTAAATACAGGGGCTTGATAAACAAGGCCTGGGCAGGGGAAAAAAAATAAAAAAAGAATTGAGTGAAAGACGGCCACAATGATCTTCAGACTATTTTCCCCTCACGGTCATGGGCAGTGCAAAGCCATGAGATACATTTCAAAACATGAAGCAGATGTTTACCTAGACAAAGAAGAAAAAAAACAGGGAGCGGGCCGAGGACGGAGAAAAAACGGCCTCGACTGCACCGCTTTCTTCAAATGTCAAGTTTGGACTACACTACAATGGAGACAATTCCCGTACTTGCACAATGCTGTGGGATGGTCCTGTATTTGTTTAGCTTTTCTCTATTCCTCATTGAAAATCCAGACACAACGTCTCCTACCACAAATGGACAAAAATAAGGAAATTGACAATAATCCGAAACAGTCTGCCATTATGAAAACAGCTAGCGGAGAAATGCACTACCTAAATTAAATCTGAAAAACAAAACAACATGGATTATTACCAGTAACATGTCGCACTTGCACAAACACATGCACGTAAAAAATAAATAAAAAAGATTATAAACTGAAACAACCACAGGCCCCTGCGCTGTGAAACCAGCGCGCTGCTCTCTCAAGCAAACCTAAACAAACGCAGATGAGACCACACCAGAACCCAGCGGAGACCCTCCACTCCAAATGTAGCAGACCTGAGGAAAATGTCTGACAACAAACACATTTTCTCTGAAGCTAAAGAACAAATCAGCAAAAAAGGCTCAGCCGGCATGTCCACGGTGGCCTTGCAGGGAGCGGCGTTTCCCTGTGGGCCTGTACGACAGCGGTACCTCCTGTTCAGCAGAGAGTCCCACAGCTGTAATCTGTCCCTGGGCTGGCAGACCAGGGCCGAGGCCAATGTCGGGAGGCAGCGGAGGTGTTAGAAGAGGAAGCCTCGCCGTGTGTGAGGTTAAGTCAGAGGCCTGTAGTGGCCGGCGCGGACGGACTGATAAAAGCTCTGGGGCCGCGGCTGCGGCCTCAGCGTTCGGCCACACTTGCCGAGACGCCGTGTCATTTAGCCCGCACTGCCGCCTAACTCAGCGGCAACTGCTCATTTACAGGGCAGTGCGGGCTACCAGGAAGAGCAGCAAACTCTCTCTCTCTCTCACACACACACACTTAGAACATGGTACTCGTATATACACATACAAACACATGCTGTGGTCCGTGCAGTCCAGCAATTAGTAGAGGACAACGTGGGCTGACATCCATACACAAAGCAGTTTGAAGCAGTAACGGGACAGTGCACACAGCAATACACACACACACACACACACACAGATTTCTAGGGAAAGCATTCGGATCACATGAATGACCAGACGGTGGTTTGGGTCTGTTGTCCCGTGGCCAGACATGGTCAGTGTGTCACTGAGCGACGGGAGAAAGGAGAGAGGAAGTGTGGATACCACAAGTTTGCAAATGCCAGTGATTTGTGCACTAACACACACCGACACATACACAGACAGACAGAAACACACACACACACATACTGTGTATGCTCGTAGTACTGCAAGATTGTCAGGTTATCAGTACCACAACAAACAGTTTGTCTCTTCTCAGTTCGTCTGACTCTGCTCGTCAGTTCTGTTCTGTATGAATCTGAAGCAATATGAATCATTTCCTGTTTTTCTCGCAGCTGCAGGAGAAACCTTCAAATAAATACAATACAAAGTACAGAAAAAAAAGAAAAGGCAGTTAATGGCATGAAGACGCATCTCAGGCCGATGCTGTACGAGCAGGAAATTCACCTAGAAAAGGAAAAAGTGTGAAAACCACAATCACGTTAAAATGCTTTGGGGAGGGAAGAGACTACGCGAGGCCACAAAAGCTGACGTCTTCTTTGTATTTTTTCATATTGCAGGGGAAGCAGAGGTACAAACCAAAATGACCATTTAAAAGTAAATGTTTCTAAGCAAAGCCAAGTGAACTTGAACTGGAAAAAAACCTGTTACGGAGTGTGTTTATATTAAATATAGAAATAGATTGAGGGAGTGCCAAAGGAAGGAAAACTGTACGTGAGGGATGGAGGATATCACCTGAAAGACACAGAGTCGAGCAACTGGCAGTGCTGCTTCCAATGAGGCAAAGATTACGATACTATCAAGCGGTGAGGGAGGGTGGAGGATCTGCAGGCCCAAAACCACCGATTCTTATGAACACAAATGAGCTGTGAGTCAGACAAACAATAAAACTAGCGGAGGACAATACGTGCTCAGTGGAGAACGCGCTCTGTGCTGTTCGGCAGTTAGCCCGACACTTTCCCGCCTCACGGCAGAGGCTAAAGCCACAGCTATCTCTCAATTTCTCTCTTTCCGATTCACTCCTGTTCTTTCCTCTCTGTTTCGGAGTGTTCGGCTTAATACAATTTAATGCCTCTCCAGCTCTTCCATCGTGGTTTCAGAGCTCTCTGCAAACCTCTGGGAGCCGCAGCCTGGTTTGAACTCAAAAGAAAATAGAGTGTTCCCAAAACTTGGACGACCAATAAGAAGTGAGAGAGAAGACGGCGAGTCAGAGAAGGAGAAGCATGGAAAGTAAAAAAGCGACGCAGAGAAACCAGAGAAAAAAAAAATAAAGCAAAGACGATATAGGAGTGGGAGGGGAGGGAGGGTGAGAGGGTGGGAGGGAGAGGCCCGGTGACCTCACGTGACGTGGGCTCCACCACTCACAGAGGGGAGTGTGTGTGTCTCTGTGTGGAGGATGGCGAGGAGGATGCAGATAGACTGTGGCTTTTTAGCCTTTTACTAGCATTGCCGCTGCAGTCAGGCCACCACCGTCGTGGAGGAGAAAAGAGAAAGGCAGACCACGCTATCCAGCTAGCTGGCTAACCTCAGACCCTCAGCCCGCCGTGTGACTGAGGACCACAAGCCCTTCCCACGCCGGCCCCGCTTCCACCACCCTGGGCTCCGTTTCGCTGGGCCCCCTCTCATCTCCAGCCCTGGTGAGTCCACCTCCACACCTGGAGACCCGAATGCTGCCGTTGCCTCTGATTAAACTGTTTCTTTCTTTCTTTCTCTCTCTCTCTCTAAACTTCTATCTCTCACATTTTCTTCTTTTCTCTCCCCCTCTCTCAAACGGTGCTGCTGCTAACACATGCTGCTGCTGCTGCTGCTGCTGCTGCTGCTCTCTCTCTGCAGGCTTGTGGCTTGGGATTCCTGCGGTGGTCACAAACCCTAGATTCTTGGTTGCAAGCGGGCTCCGAGCTCCAGGAGTTTTGTCCTCTCCTCTCCTCACTTCTCTCTCTGACTCTCTGACTCTCGTACTTGTGTTGATTTTTTTTTTTTGTGTCCTCCAAGGTCGGTGGAGATCATACACAGCACGGGCTCCACAGTGTTCTGGCTTCCCTGCCATGGCATCAAACAGCATCTTTGACTCCTTCTCCAACTACAGCAGCAGTCTACTCAGAGGTGAGCGCTGATCCTCCCTTCTCACCCCCCCCCCCCCCCCCCCCCCCTCTCATCACCATCCCACCCTGTGTCCACTTGTTTTGAATGTGCAGCTTTGTTAGTTTGATAACTTGGTTCTTTTGACAAAAAAAAGAAAAGTAGCATTATCATGAACAAGTTGTGAGAGCCGGGAGCTTCTTGAGTGCATTTGTCTCTCTGTGCACACACACACATACACACACACACACACACTCACTCATGTGCTGAGGGAGGTTCACAAAGGAGGATCTGATTTGCACAGTAGCCCTCATCTAGTTGACTGATATGGCCCTTAAATGCCTTTGCCTCTGCGCTCCTTGTGTTTTCTGTAGGCTTGATGGAGTAGCGCCATAATGGGCTTCTCACCACAGACATTCATTATCAAGTGAAACTCGGCGCTCTCTCTGTGAGAATACGAGCTCAGAGGCTCCATGTGACTGGGCCCTTTACCGGAACACAGCAATACAATAAAAGAGCAAAGGGAAAAAAACAAACATATCAGGCTCTCTCACTCTGCTTTACTTCCAGGAGGTACTTTTGGTCTATGTGGTGAGGTGAGTGCACTATATTTCTCAACGAGGAGGCCATTTGTTGCCATGGCGATTCCAATGAGACAGCTTTTACTTGCGAATAGTGAAGCTCTTAAGTGTGGAGAAGAAGGTTTCAACTTTTACCTGATTCCAACTAGAATACTTTGGGTTTTATTCCGGTAAGTGACGATAAACACAAACACGGAGTAGTCGGTCTTGAACTTGTCAATCTGATGGCGACTCGGTTGCTCCCACTGTGACAGCCACCAAGAGGCAGCAGGAAAAAACTAAATCTCCTTCCCAATTAAGGCCTTGTTACAGTGTTAATTAGAGGCAGCCACAGGAGAAGCACTACCAGCTCCTAATTGTTTGCAGAGTATATCTTAAAATCTCTGGAGCCTCTCTGACACATACACACACACACTCAGTACATCTGTGCCTCACATGAGAGCGATCCTCTGATATCCTCAGTGGAACCGCAGTGACAGGGGATGATGTTCCAGTGTACTCACGGCTTCTACAGACACCCAGGCATTTATAGTTTCCTCCTGACAAGGCTCCGGCCCTTTGCCCCCCTTTTTCTTCTCCAGAACCGCTGGATCTGCATCCCTTTATCTCCTCACTGTTTACAGATCAGTGTGTGACTTCAGGTTTCATGCATGCCGTCCATCAGGCTTCAGAGCCGTTCTAACCTCTAACGTAATGTGCTTTCGGGCGCCTGATTTTGATTTGCGAAGCCGAACCAGTGCAGCGAGACGGTATGTGAGACAGTAGGTCAAGGGGGGGGGGAGACAAGCATTTAAAGCTGTAATCATCCATTGGAAATCATTAGTGAATATGCAATATCCTTTTACAATTCATTCTGTCAGGAGACTGAAACCGAACTGCGGGAGAACAAAGGCCAAGAGTCATTAAATACGGCAGTACAATCTGAAAGCATTTCAAATCGCGACTACCTCATGTAAGCAAAATACCCCAGCGGTTAGTTTAACAACTTGCATTACACAGGCAAAGCAATTTAGCAAGTTCTCTTCTTTTTTTTCAGACTCAAATCAAACTGAAATTAAGAGGAACGGTTACAGAAAATCAAGGAGACTGTTAAATGTCTGGCTTCCCGAGCTCTGACTTTAATACTGTGCGACGTGAAGCTTGTGGAAATAATGTATCATGTCTTCAGAAGGCAGGAAACACTGCTGTAAGCAACATCTCGTTCTTTTAAAAAATCCCACAAAAAGGAAATAGACTTAAATTAAAGTTCCTGAATTTCAAATTGTAAAATTCCTCATTCAAATAAAAATGATTTCAGTCTTTAACATCTTTCTATGCATCGCGTTAACTTCTAATTTTTCAACAACAAAAAAACTAACAACACAAACACTATTAGTCTGTGCTGTAGGTGTCATTGTCTTTTACATTGCAGTCTCTCTCACGGTGCAGACAGAGAACACATATGAGCATGTGATGTGCAACATCAGATGCACTTCGCGTGAGAAGCGAGAGATCGCCTCACCTCAGAAACCTCAGTCCTACGCTCAAGCTCAGGGAGAGACACGCACGCACGCACACACACAGACACACGTATAACATATGACACATACGCACCAAGTCACAAAGGGAACAGACAGAGCAACATTCTCATGTTCACGTTCTCATGGCGTCCAATTCGGTATTGAGCGCGAGAAAAAAAAAAGGCTAATAGTCTGATATGGTGTGTTCTTAGAGAAAGAAAGCAACTGAGATGTAGAGCTTTGCGTCTACGAGGCGTTAATCTGATGCAGACTCACAGTGCTGCTGCAGTTTACTGATAATAACCACAATGAGGCTAAACACCTGCTAACCCTCACACAGCAGCACCACTATTTAACCAGAAAGCAGCATTTCTCTGACACTTTTACACTAAAAAAAAAAAAGCAGTAGGCTCCACAAAAAAAAAGAAAATAAAGTGCCGGACTTTCCCCCTGTGAAGCAGAGTTGTATAAACTTTACTGAGTTTTCCGATCCTGACATACTTGCAGTGTTTGCATCAGGTGGGGTACCTGGTTTATAGCGGCTGTGATTGGGCCCGTGTGGCGGGTCATATCCTCGGCTCCGTTTCCCTCCACTTGGAAGGGCCGCCGTGCTCCCCGCAGGCTGTTTTATACAGGGGTCCATTTTTTTCAGAAGCTTTTGGGAGCCAGCACCCTTTGTGGCAGAGAAAAAGGCTCCCGCTTTATTAGGGTGGGAATGTTTTTTATACGTTTGGCTTATTGCGCTGCATGAATGGAAGTGAGGGCTTGTGTGTGAGAAATGCGCTGTGCCTTACCACAGTTGTAGCGGGGGTTATTTTGGAGGATTCTGGGAGGTGGTCTGGTTTGTTCTACATGTTTCTAGGAGGGAGAAAAGCCTGAGAGACACATGCACAGTGTGAGGAAAATGCATCGAGATGAATCATTCAAAGGGGATAAAACTCGAGACGAACTTCAAGCTAAGAACCACTGACAAATAAAAAGGCGCTATACAGTAGCTCGAAAAAAGAAAAAGGCCATAAATTTGACGGAACACATGGCTGGCCTCTGGTGAATTTATTAATAACAAAGTCATATGGTGAAGATTTCTCCCCCCCCCCCCCACTCTTAAATTAACACGCTTGATTGGAGCCCATTCAAAATCCTGCTGAGTGTGAGGCCCCTGAGTGACGCCAAAACATGAAAACTGGCTGAGCAGGCTGAAATCTGTAACCAGATATTAAGAGTTTCAATATTCTAAAGTGAAAGCAAATAATAGAAAACTCATGACAGCCACAGAGCGGCAAAATCCTGTCTCCAATTTAGCAGAGTATAATATCTATTTATAAAACTGAAGGCATATGGATAGGGGGAACGCTCTGGACTTGATTAGGGCTGTAAACGTTTTTGGAGGTACTTATTTACTTTTGGGTCCGTCTCGCCGTTTTCACCGTCTGTCAACACGCCTTTATGGTGAACACTTTCAGGGGCTGCCACAGTCAGATGGCTTCCAGGTAAGGGTACGCGGAGGGGCGTGCTGATTATGTGGTCGACTAATCCCGAACCTGCCTCCGCCCTTGTAGACTTTTGGCTCACACCACCACGCTCGGCGCTGCGTTGGTCAAGGTTAAAGTCGCGCTAAGTGTAGTGGTAAATACAATTTTCTGGTGGTCGACAAGCAACCACAGGGGCAAGATTCTTTTCAGCCAATCTGATAATATAGATGTATGCTGTACAGGTTTCTCTTACACATTGGGGCAGAGTGTTCTGAAAGGTTGAGCAACTTCTTTCAACAAACATTCCCGTAGGAGCGTCGACTCCGAAAACAGCATACAGCGAGGAGCCAATGTGATCCGGGCCTGGTGTCGTGCCAGGCAGGCAGGAAAATGACTCGGTGTCTCGGGCCCCCTTTTAACATAGTTCATCCAGATTTCAGTCTGCGCGTTAAACTCTGTGATCTGATTGTGCATGGCAGCTGTGACTAATGCACGATAGTCTTACATGATAATTAAAGAGTGGCGCTTGAGAATAGTGCGTGTGAAGGACACAAATGTCCAAATATGATGTAAGTAATGTAAGAGGAATTCATAATGTCTAGACCAGCATCTTTAACTGGGACCGTCTGATGTGAAAAAACAGGAACAGACTACATGCTGGCAGGAAAATATGCAGACTTTGAGAAACGGTTGCGTAATTGCATAACGAGGTGGAAATGATCACAATATAAAATTCTTTCGCTTGATTTAAAAAAAAGTACTGCCCATACCGGACGAGACTCTTCTATTTATGACTCATTTCTTTATGGTGAATTTACTCCACTTACGAGCCGATAATATTTCCTAGCCCTTACGTTAAAATGATTAAACCCACATCACTGTTATAATATTAGACTCTTCATGATCTCATGCGTCCTGCATGATGGACGACTAAATTAAGGAAAGGCCTTTCTCGCAATTTTCTGTTTCTTAATTTTGTTTTAAACCTACGCCCTAAACCACAGGCCAGCCCCACAGCTTATTACATGGTAAGGCTGGGGTTGCAGAAAGAAAACACGAGTATCATTGTAAGCTAATTTATGTATTATTAACCTAGATTTATGCAGCAGTTACGCTGGTATATGGAATTTGCTTGCAATTGTCTGCGAAGCTGGGAATAAGGTCAACAATTTATCGTAAAACCTGAAATGAAACCTTTGTGTCATCACAGGTTTAGTTTGTTTTAGTAACTCTGGCTACAATTAGAGAGAGCTGTGACCCGAGTTTGACTCAGATGAAGAAGACTTATTGTTTAGACCCCTCCCTGTATCGTTAACCAGATGTTGTCAACAACATCCTTTCAGTTGCAGTGAGAAGGAGGAAAAGCCAAAACTGCCTGTGACTAAGCACAACGTCGATTGCTGTGCACTTTTGTTTTTAACATTACAGTTGCATTCCTAACCACAAATTACTTTAATGGGCGGGCATGGGTCTGGTCGGCAGCACATAAAATGACTCAAACTTATGGAGATCCCACATGTTCAGATACATATCAGCAGGCAGCAAACGTTTTTATTCTTTTTGGTACACGAGATGGAACACAGGAGGAACAGAGGGTTTTATTTTATCATGTGTGAAAGTTTAGCACAGATCTGAGGCCCAGAGGAACAAATTTTGTCACCATCAAAGGATTTAAAGGAATGTTTTTCATGGACAAAATATCCGTCTTCCAGACTGAAACTTCACGTCATAATGAGCGACTTTAATCATCCTCAAAACATCCTTATAGCTGACTCCTCTTCCCATAAGCAATAAAGAAAAAAAAACGTAATTACGGTGGAGGAGAAATGCAGATAATGATAGGATGCGAGAAGCTGCCGGCTATGAAATGTTTTCTGATTCTCTATTTTCCCAGAATTATTTTCTTTTTCGACTTGTTTACATACAGTTAATTGTCGCTGCTGCAATAAAATATGTTTTTGGGGTTGCTTCTTCGTTGCTTCTTCACCCCCCCCCCCCCCCCCTCAAACATAACTTTAACCGCAGGGAATTGATGTTTGCGGAGACAGCGTTTCAAAAATGGGATTCTAGTTTTCTCTTGGCCTATTCATTGGGGAGGACAAATAGATGACTGTGCTGCCTGCATCAGTAATGGGCCACCTAATTGTGCTTTTTCAACTCAGCTCTGCAGAGGAGGGATGCAAATTTCAGCATTTAGCATCACCGTTTATGCTGCGACTAAAAGACGAGTGAAGGAACAGTTTGACATTATGGGACATGAGCTTACTGGCTCTCTTGCTGAAAGTTGGATGAGAACATTTATACTACTTTCATATTTAGTATATGCCAGTTAAAGATGAACCAGCCGCCACTTAGCTTAGCATAAAGAGTGAAAAGAGGGAGAAACAGCTAGCCTGGCTCTTTCCAAAGGTCACAGAATCTGCCTACCAACATCTCTAAAACTCCCTAATTAATCTGTGCAAAAATCAAAGTGTAAAAACGACAATTTACAGCTGTCATTTAAAACCCAGAATTGTTTGTTTTTTTAATCATTAAAATTCACGCAAAATTTACAAAATGATCCATCACCCCTGTATTGCAGCAAGTTTTGGCCTGGAGTAAACTTCAGCGAGCGTGTACTTTCTCTACAGCTGCTCACTTCTGTATTGGCTCAGTAGGAAACACCATGCCAGGGATTCCCCCTCAGCTGTGCAGCAGAAGTGGCCCCTCCATCTCTTCTCCATAGTCTGTCTCCTGTGAGGTCACTCTGTCTGCTGCACACACTCTTCTCACGGTCGCAGACGCAGACGCAGCCGCAGCCGTCACGAGCGTGAGGAGCGTGCAGGGAACTTCAGGGCACACAAACTGCCACTGCCGCATAAAGGCTACATGCACACACGTACACAAAGTCCAATGCCTGAGTCGCTCATGCTGAGTCAGAGAGGCGCAGTGTATGTCAACATGATGACCGTGACGTTCTCCCCCTCTAAATGCTGTCTGACCTCACTGTAATAGCTGGTCAGGACTAACATATGGTCTCCCGATGCCTTAGTCCAGCAGATTTACCCACATGGTGACTAAACAGCAAAGGACTTAACTGAAAAATATCAGTGACTGCGTTCTTGATTTCACAAAAGTGACAATTTCTGTCTTGTGCTTCAAAGACTATTTAACCGACTACTATGTACTGTGGCAACACTTGTGCTGACAGGAGTGAGGGTTTCTACAACCTTGTTAAATTCACTGTTAGAAAAATCTCTGTGCATCCTAGAGAGGGACTCTCATCAGCTGCACTAAGAAGCTGGATTTTCGCTGTTGGACAGTTGTTACAGATTTATATAACGGTTTATAGCAGGAAGGTAACAGCACACCAACACATTCTGTTGTGTTAAAATGAGCAAAGTTGGTCCTCACTATAACGGGGAAACCTCTCAGCAGCTTTTAGCATGCCAGCTAGCCGCAGCCAACACTGCCAACCTGGCAAAAAGACGCTTGTGTTTGAAGGGCCTGACGGACTTGAACACAACTTCTCCCCTTTAATCAGTGTGATGACATAAGAGGCAGACAGCGAGCCAGTCATTCAGTCGGTACAGAGTTTGATTAACCTAATCATCAGGCAGCCAGGCTCCAGGCTGCTGATTGGGTTTACAAACGCTCCTTGTCATCGTCGTGTCATTAGCCCGTCGTTAGCCGCGGCCGCCTTGACGTGGAGCAGCGACGTGCCGAGCCTCAACACAGCAATCAGGGGATTAGTGTGCAGTTACAGCAAAGCCTCAATGGACGCCTCAGGCTCTGAGTCAAAGAGGGGAAAGTCCTGCCTTACTATGCTAGCTCCACGTGGCCAGGGTGCTAACTGTACATATGGGCAATGCCACTACTGATTAGCGATGGAGACGATGAGAGGAAACATTCCGTCACTTCGGACACACGGGCAGTTTCCCGGACTCCAATTAAGCCAAGTCCTTGACTCAAGCAATGACTTGAAAGGAGGGACTCTATTGAAAATAAGTTTTAGCCCCCAATTAGGTTTGCTTAATCTAGAGCTGGGAATAAAGCCCAAAGACCTCACAGAAACACAGTCGCATGCAAAACAGTGAGTCTCTGAAGTTGCTGCAGAAAAGCTCAGTGGCGAAGAGGATTCGTTTTCTTTTGATTTAATTTGGAATCGATCGGAATGATTGACAATAATCACTTACTGTGCAAAAGTCTGGGACTTTATGAGGTACGACAATAGCATGTGTCTAAGTGCTCTCCTGAGCTCCTTGGCTTGCAGGCCTGAGAGTCGCCACACCCTTGTTTCCTCACGATGAAAGGCCCTGAAGGCCAACCGAGTACTTTCCAAGAGTTGTCTCACGTCTGTAGAGGAAAGTGGCACGGACATTTGTCAGGAAACCAGCGCCGGGGTTCCTGCTCGAATCTGGTTGTATTCCGCGGTGAGTCAGATGGTGCTCGGGAGGCTGAACCCCGTTCTGAAGAGGGAAATAAATGCAAATTCAATATTTGGGGGCTTTTTGAAGTCCATTTGCACTTGAATGAGTGTGACAGAACCTGGAATGACCCCTGTTGAAAGAGTCCCTGAACAGTGATGAAAGGAGTTGAAAGGCACAAACGTTGATGACAATAGATGGAAAGTTGGAAACGTGTACATGGTGTGTATTTGTGTGCGTTTGCATCAGGCTATGCTTGAATATGCGCGTGCAGTGGGGTTCTACGTGCACACACAGCCATTAAAAAATCTATTTGAATGTGAATACACAATGCAGCTATAAGAACAATACGTTTGGCCCGGCGCCTGGTTGGCAGAGTCCTCAACGACTTTGTGTTTTGCTGGTTAGCGTTCATGCCATTCATTGCATACGTTACATTTCTCACCGTGTTCCTCCGTAGTCCGAAGTAACAGGGACCTAGTCTCAAAATATAAAAACATGTGGCTTTTGTTGCAGAGTGGAATGAACAACAGCATTCCGTGTGCAACCACATCAAAGGTCCCCCTCGCCATGGGGCTAAATGAGGGCAGACTGCCCTGCTCGCCCCTCCTGACATGACTGCCACTAATTAAGCAGAAATCTAAAACTGACACTTCATCTTCATCACTTTCCCTCACATCTTCACGCTAATCTCCACAGATTTTATTTTTTTTTTTAAACGCGCATGGCTTCTCTTCGTGTTCCAGCGAGCGGGGACAGCCACACAACAAGCACAAAGGGGCATTGTCTGCTGGTGAAAATGTGGTTTACAGGCTCTGCTATAATGGCTCGGTGGTTGCTGGAAGCCATGCGCACTTCCTAATATTCAACTCACATGCGATTTCATTTTGAGAAAAAGGCCGAGCTATGGGGGCTTCGCCTTTGTGTGAGAGCGATGCCTCACAACTTATTTTCTCCCTCACCCCCCTTCTTCCCCTCCCTGGTGGCGCTACTATATTTGTGTTGTGCGTCTCTAGCGATGGAAGAGTAGACACAGGCTGCGTTGCCAGTCAAACGTTGCCAGTCAAACGTGTTCAGGGCCATCAGACTGAAAGGCTTCCAGCGCTGCGATCTGTCTCCTCTCCCCGTCAGCACGAGCTGTTTGATCTGACAGAGAGACTCCATTAGAGACACAGGGAAGTTCAACTGCTGGGAGGTTGGATGGCTTCAGCAGTCAGAGTAGCCGCCCAGAGAGGAAAAGGTTTGCACACGCAGTCTGGTTGCAATCTCAGTGTCTCGCTGTGTGTCTATAAATGTCTCTGAGCATTACTTGTCCTTATACTAGGTGTGTGTGGTTACACGTTGACGAGGGCAACGCTAGAAAGCCCAACCGGGCAGACATATTTTGGGGCTCTGTCGGGCAAAGGGGTGATGACGCGGTGGATAACGAGATCATAAATGTGCGGCGCTGCTGAGCTGCAATGACATGGAGAGAGAGAGAGAGAGAGAGAGAGAGAGAGAGAGAGAGAGAGAGAGAGAGAGAGATAGGGGAGAAAGAGAGAGAGAGAGAGAGAGACTGTTTGCTGAGGCTGTGAGAGGAGCAAGTAAGACGCGCTGCCTTCCTCAACACACACCGTGGCTTTCCCTCAGTCTCACGGTGGTGATGACCTCATAAACCCGCGCCGCGGTCCACTCGAGTAGCCGCTCTGGTGTCGGGGCAGTGAAATGGTCGACAATGGTTTGATAAATATGCATCGACGGTTCAGCCACAGACCATCACATTTAATGTGGCTCCAACTTCCACTGATCGGCAGGAACTCTGACTCAATTGTCCAAAGACAGTGTTTACGAGGAATATTAGGGTATTAGCATTGAGATTTAATTTGAATCATCTGCCTGCACCGTGTCATAGCTGTTAACAAAGGAGCGCGGAGAGTGAGTTGATGTGGCTCCTGTGAGAGATTGGTCTGCTGATCTGTGTGTGGCAGCTGGGCTCTGGCAGGGCTCTGGCACCGGGGCTGCATGGCAGTTAAACTGTCACTGGCAGGAACTGTAAATCGTTTGCAGAAGGTGAATGCAGCACGACAGCACTGCAGGTGTGTGTGTGTGTGTGTGTGTGTGTGTGTGTTACCAGTTGCAAGTTTGTCACAATACTATACTTGCTTGCTTGTCTCTATGTCCTCGTCTCTCAGCCATCCTGAGAGAAGCAGCCTCAAATTTTCTTTTAGCTGGACACATTTGCCAGAGTCAGAGTGTGTCAGGATACTCCTGTGTGTGTATGTATGTGTGTGTCTGTAGGGGGTGGGGGTGCTGTCACTTTGGCAACGCAACTGCACATATTGCAGCGATTACCACAACGGAAAAATGTTTTTCTGCAACATGCAATTACTACAGATTACAGATTGCCGTCCTTGCATCAGAAGCTCTCGCTAGAGAAAGGAGAAACACAGCGCAGTTTGTGTGTGTTTGTGGATTTGTGTGTGTGTGTGTGTGTGTGTGTGTGTGTGTGTGTGTGTGTGTGTGTGTGTCGTTACACACAAATAGACAGACAGACAGACACGGACAAAAAGAAAGATGAGAAATGATTATAGCTCACACTAAAAACCACAAGTGAAAAAAATGGGAGGGTTGACGTATTTATGGGACTCATTTCGATTTTAAAGTTATACTGACTTTCGGGGGTAAATAAAGACCCTGTAGAAAAAAAAAAATACAATCTGTCCATCAGTGAAATTAAGAAAAGGAGAGCAGGGTACATTTCGTATGTCCATCATCGTCAACATTATAACAACATACACTCATGTCCTTGTGAAGTACGCAACCCTGAACGCCACAAGTCATATCAATTTTGGACTTTACATTTTGTTCCAGGTTACAAATCACCCTGGATATCAAAAAGTTTCCCTCAGGTCACACTAAACAATAAAGCCCAACAGTGGTGCCCCGCAGCAAGGCAGGGCCCTATTTACAAACCCACCAGATCAAAACTCGACCCAAAGTGCTCCGATAATAGCACTGGGGCCTTTTGGTGAGCGCACCATCCAATGCTACTTTTAGTGGGTTTCCAAAGAATAAACAGGCCCGGGAACCACATCACAGACTGCTGACTGTCATCATTGGGTGAGTGTACCCGACGAATGATGTGAGGGCGGAGCGACCGTGACACTGGGGTTTACGGCGAGTACCCCCCCCCCCCCCCCCCCGGGGTGTGGTGTGTGCCATTGAACTGTCACTGAAAGGACAGGGAGGGGGCCTGACCACGATCAACTCCCGAACGCCGATCACAGTGAACCCGTCAGCGTCTCACTGTGCCTTTCATGACCTACTTGGTTATTGTGAGCAGGAAAGCAGTGAGTGATTTTGGACGTGTGTTTGGTTGTGCCGTGCACACGCACCCAGCCCCCTCGAGAGCAATGCTGGAAGAAGAACTCAGAGCCTTAAGAAAAAGTAACAATACCACAATGTAAAAATACTCTGTTACAAGCAAAAGTTAAAATCCTACTAAAGTAAAAGTGTAAAAGCGTTCTCAGCTAAATGTACAGTACTTAGACTTAAAAACTTTGACAGTGGTGATCAGTGCTTGGACTGCGGCGTGTATCATTGATCATTATTACATTCTGAACTATGGGTGTAAAAGATACTGGGAGATGTTTGGTTTGGGGGTTCTCCGAGAAACTCAGAGACTAGGTCTTCGACTTAAAACTATGCAATGGTACATTGCATTACTAGTTAAATGATTATTTTATTATTTATGCATATCGCAGCTTTTGTCTGAACAATTAATTAAACCCGCATTCTGTATTTCTTAACAATATATTGGTCCATTCATTATTTTTCACAAATTAAAAAAGACAATATGACAAAGAGCTCACTCTTTATTTTACAGAAAGGACGTGCCGTGAGTTAAGATGCTCTCTCCATTGTGTTCATGTTTGTACTGCCTGTGAGGCGCGGCAAAAGCGATGGCGCTGCGTCGTATAGTGGCAGGGAAAGCCCAGTCATGAATCTGTAATGTCAGTCACATAGGAACGTAGCTAACATTAGCCACCATATGCTACTGGTCATACCAGACCAAGCAGTAAAACCCCTGAATTAAGAAAGTGCGCACTTTATTAATGATGAGTTCAACTTTTCATTTGTAAGACAACTACTGTGTTATTTATTCCTAAATAGAAAAATGGAAATAGAGTTAATTGTACTTTCCGCCACTGCTCTAGAGGATCTCTCTAGAGAACATCAAAACGGCACCGCTACCAAACCCATCCCATAATGTATTCAACATGAAATGAAGTGTCGGATAGACAAACACATGCCTGGTATGTTTGAAAATGAATGCAAGGCCATTTACATTCAGCGGACAGATATAAAAATGCAGTTGGAGTCGTCCCCCAGCAGCCATTATGCAGCTCAATTGATTCAGAGGGCTTTTATAAGCCCTCGGCTCCGCTCGGCACCTTTTATAAAAATGTAAGCAGAATATTAAAGATGCATGAGATGAATGTGCTCATTGTCTCCTCTGGTTACTGCTGCATCTCAACTCATCGCGCTTACAAAGCAATTAGCTGCTGGGTTTTTGGGAATGTCGCCATCCTCTTCATCATGTTCAGGATAATATACACTCTAAACTTCTTCAAGGATCTGGAATAAAGTCCTGACACTCTCATGAGTTACTGGATATATAAAGCACTACAATAGGCTAATTATAAAAGAAAACTGTAAAAAACAAAAGAAGAAATAAAAGTGTTTTAAGGTCATTAAGAGCTCAAACAAAGTTTGAATACACAAGTGCATTCCAGTGATCAATAAAACTAACACGGGCAGCCCTGGTGGAGAAAAGAAATAACATACAAATTCAGACGATCAAACTTGTTCAATGTGTTTCTTATTTTCTTGTCTGAACATCAAAATGGACAAAAATGACCACCAATTGTGATGTGCTGACACATTATGTAATCAAAATTTGAGAGGGAATCAGCCATCAGTGCAGCAAGAGCCCAAAAACCCAAACAGTCTGTACCCACTGACTGTTGTTTAAAAGTTTCTCCATAGACTTGTGTATATAAACACTCCAACGCTAGAATATGATTTGGCTTTGAGGGGACTGGCACAAATGGCTTTGGTGCCTTACATCATGCTTGGAAGTCTAATCACAGACACTCTTGTCATATCAAGCAGAAAAAGTCCATTTCATAGCGAGCTACGTCTCCCAAAAAAAAAAAATTAAAAAAAAAAAAAGGAGGGAAAGGTAAACAAGCCCTGCGTTCCACAGCCACCGCAGAATTCATCATTCATACAAAAAAATACCCCAAGCCCCAAAGTAGAGCTAATTTAATCCGAGTGGAATAAAACTCCATTTCATAGAAGTCGTCCATTCACAACACTCATATTTCCACTGAGCAGAAACCCCCGGCTGAAATTTGAGCAGACACTTTTCGGAAGGAATGCATTCGGTGGGTTGAGGGCCAAAGCTTGCCCTGTAATTTGTGAATGTACAGAAATGTGTGACCGCCACAGCTCCTCTAAAGATAGAAATCTTTGTCTTATGTCATCGCCGAACCTCAAACTATTTCTAATTGCCCCCATAGCCCCCTTTTCCAAATGAATAGCTACCCATCCAAAGGCTTATGTGTGCACGACTGAAAATAGCCCGGGAGTTTACGCAGGCTAATAGATCATATTCAGTAAAAAAATAATAAAAAAAGATGAAAAACTTTAAAGGGATCCCACGTATTAGAGACTGTCCCCATCTTCAAAGTGACTTTTAAGTGAAAGCCGTGTGGGTGGCATTTAGAGGCAGGTATACGTTTACACACCCCAAAGGCTTGCACTGGTTTCTCTGCTAATGGGGATCACACTCGTCTCTACAATGTGACTCATTACATATAAAACCTAAAGTAAATGGTGTTCCCTTTGTTTTTTTTACGCACACAGAGGAGGAAGTGCTTCTTCGTAAGGACTCCAAGGAAGCATCAGCTAAGCTTCATTTTTCAACATTTTGTTCAGGTCCCATTTAGAACCATTTGACTGTGGTGGTGCTGCTTTGTTGTGTTTTTATAGCCAACAAACCATTTTCTTAAGGGAACCCTTTTTGGTTATGAGCGTACATTATGATTCAGGCCAGGAACACAAGGATGAAGGAGACCTCTCTCTCTCTCTCTCTCTCTCTCTCTCACAAGTTTCCACTTAACAATGATGTGATATCTTGATTTCTATCTGTAGGATCTATTTTCTTTTTAACCTTCAATGGTAAGAATCCTATATGCTGAGGCCCATTTGAGGTGGGTCCGGGGGTTTCACATGTCCTCCACGAGTTCTGTCTTGATTTCAGGCTCAACCCATGCGGATCATTAAAAATCGTTCAGGGGCACGGCGGGCTCCGTCCTCAATGCCTTGTGCGGCTGAAACCGTAGAAACTGCATGTTGAAATGTGGAGGTCTAAATGTGACAGGCGCCCGGAGCACACATTACGGCTGAGGAGGGTACAGCCGGGGCGTGCGGTCACATATTAATAATGAACTCGGCCAGGAGGACGACTAAAATATCAACGGTATCGTCATTGTCTCAGTGGAGCTGCACTCAAAATAGAGGCCGCATGATAGGTGATCTGATCAGAGGTGATTATTATTTTTATTTTTTTTGGAGTTAGAATTGTGGGGGTGCAGCTGGGGAAGGATATATGGAAGGATTCGAGTTCAACTGTGGAATGAGCTGGTGTGATTTGGGGTTCCCTGACATTTTCAAGTCAAAAACACCAAAACCTAAAGTCATTAGGCAATGGGGTCATGAGGTCTTACCCTGGGACCCTTTCAAAGTAAGAGTCCTGTTGTTGTCCAAGCTGAATTCATAGGACGATGGTAAAGATAATGGCTTCATCATCAGAATTTTGGGTATAATTTCTAGTGAGTAAAATATTGAGATTTATTTTGTTGTTTAAATGTGTCACCACATGCCACTGAACCACTGTCCTAGATCAACCAAAATAACAAGCAACTGCAAACAAGGAGTGTTATACATGTGACCCAAAAAGAGGCACTCTCATTTTTTTTAATTTTTTGTTTACTGAAGATGAAACAAAAAAATGTTTTACTTGGAAAATATCTGCACAATTGGTATACTGTGTATAATTTCTATTTTTTAAGAATCTGTTTTCAAGTGTAAGTGCTTGCAGCATTGACACATGCACACCACTGACAGTGGGAGGTTTGTGGCCAGGTTTGAGCCCACATAAACAGCTAATTATGAAAATAAGCTTCGATATCACACCTTTTTGGGGTATTTCTGTAATAAGGAACTGTCCCTTTTTGAACTTTTGAAATCTTGTCTCTGCATCTCTGTCTCTCTGAACTCTAATTTAGTGTGATGTGGGGAAATTAAGGAAAAATGTGAAGCCACTCCGATGACTCCTCGCGCCACTTAACTGCACTTAATTTATTATCATGCAAGTAAACAACTTAAAAACCGCGGCATGCGCACAGGAGAATAAATTGTTATTATTAAACATCAAACATCGATTGATAGGAAGCATTTTAATATACGCTTTAAGGACAAATCCATGACATGTTCAACATTTCTATTAATATCAATTTCCTGTTCGTGTAGATCAATTTAAATCATTAGTATTGTATCGTGTCTTTGAACCATTTTAATTGTTTTATTGAAGAATTTAAAAATTTATTTCTGCAGCAGTCAGGTCGCAAAATCGTTCAGAATAATGTTTATTATCCTAATCAATAATTAACTTCGTCAGTGCTCACTAGAGCCGACATGGATGACTTTTAGTGTTTTAAACCTTGTTTGATAATCTGCAAAAGACACAATGAACCAATGAATCCTCTAAATTTAGAAACTAACATGTTGACTCCAGTCCATCATGTGGCTTCAGCGCGCGGTTATTTAACGAATAAATGTCAGTGGTTTTTATAATAATTCATTTTCGCAACAATATCACAGATTATCGTCATTCAGGCAAAAAAAAATAAACTCAAATGCAGATCCGGGGGAAAAAATACCACCGGTGCTTCTTAGAACGACGTAAAAGCCTCACTAATTAAATTAATTTAACTGACTAGACTTCCATTAATTTAGGTGTCCGACTATCTCAGAGCGCAGATAAAAGTTCCCTTCTTCTCTGCACATGTGAGACGCCTGCCTCACACTGTGAGCGGGCAGCCATTGAAAAGGCAAATGCGCCAACTAGTGTCCGAAAGCAGCATGGCGGAGGATCTGCAGGGTGTGCCGTCATTTTGATGTGACGCTTATATCATTTCAGGTTTCTAATGAATTCAGCCTCTGGCACACACGCACACACACACACACATACACACGCACACACACCCACACACACACACATACATACATACATACATACATACATACACACACACACACACGGTTGTGTCTTTTGATGTGGAGGAAACCTATTTGCCTGTTTGCTTTAATTCTCTTATTAATTCAGCTCAGCCAATTAAAGTGATAGGGATCTGCCTTCTACCCATAATTTCACTTGATGAAAGTGCTATTTACCTAGAGAGGAGGTGCGAAGCCGCCAGATATAATAGCTTTTTTACAAAAAGGAATAAATGAGAGTAAAACCATAGGCCTCTGCAGTCTAAAGCCTTCCTTAGATAAATGATAAACAGCTCAAGAAAACAAAAAACAAATGGATCAGAGATGGTGCTGTGACACACCAATGTGATAAAGGTGCACTTTATACATTATTTTATACATTATCAATTAAACTGCATGTGAGGCTGACAATTCCTAACAACACTTGCTTTGCACTAAACTATAATACATTATTTTACGATTTAATCCATCACGTTGAATATCTTACACATTTATAATTAATGTATGTAATACCAACGGTGCTTATGTTATTAACTATAATTAAAAATGTCAAAATAATAAATTTTTCGCCCAGCTCTGTAAAAAAAACATCTCCCTTATTTTAACTCACTGTCTCCTAATTTCTGTCTGCATCGCGTTAACGTCGGTCTAAAAAATAAAAAAAATTAAAAAAACACGAGCAGAGAGAAAAGCACAGATATGTATCAATAATTCAGCTGGTGTGTGTGTGTGCGTGTGCGTGTGCGTGTGTGACAACAGCACAGGGCTTGAGGAAGGAGCACCGGGGAGTTTGATTGGCCTGGTGAAAGCCCAACCCAGCAGATTCATTGGTGGAAATCCTCTCCACACTCCCAACCACGAAACACTAAAATGACTCGGGTAAAATAATATCGCGGCACTCTACACTCCGTCCAGCCTCGCGGCTCCTGCTCGCGCCCGGAAAACCCCTGCGCTAAAGGATAACTTTTAAAGGGAAATTCAGCTGGAAGCGACGGAACATCTCCCTCTTGTAACAGAGTGACGTTGGCTGCTTTTGCTGTTGAGGGAAGCGATCCAACGAGGATAAAGTTGCAAGAACTTTTACACGCAAGAAAAAGGACACTGATGTACTGCAAGTAGTTGGGCTGTAGATATTCGGGCTTGAAACATTTAGTTTTTTTCCAGAGGAGTCTGGTGAGATCTGAAGAGGCGTCTGGCAAAGTTTGGCTGTTCGGTCGACTCATTATCATACTTTTAAAAACGTTAAGTCGAGAAAGCCAGTCAACTGGATTGTCGAACTTTCTGCATCGCGGCTGGATTACCCGATTACCGTTGACAGATTGCCACCGATCGGCAATAATATATTTAGAACTTTCATTGGCTCGTTGTAGATTTCAAAGTAAGAGCTCAAACAGTTGGCAGTGTTGATATACTGTGTACACGCGGCTGAAACTGTCCATCAAGTGTGCCACGGATAACAGCGATATCAGACAAGTTCAGCACTGAGAGACACTTTGTTTTTTTGTTGAAGTTAGTATAAAACAGAGCAACTCTGATGTTCCTCGGGCTGTCACATCCTGTGCAGATGATCGAGCACTCAGTCATCAGAGTTTAGTTTCTGTTAAGGTCGCGAGGCTCTCTTCACTTAGACTCGGTGCGCTCTCGCCTCCATCCTTTGCGCTCACACAGTGGACCCCTGAGACCACCAGCGTCCGGAGGAAAACAAAAACAAAAACTGGTTTTCTCCCAAAAAAGAGTCCTGCTCTTCTGATACAACCCGGTCAGGTGGCACTGACCCAAACTGTTGTGATGCATATTCCCGTAGAGCCGCCCACCACCAGACGGTTCACGCCGCCCTCCACGTCCTTCCCCTGTAAACTTGGAGACGGCAACGGGGCCATGGCCACCCCGGGGCCCCTCAGGTCGAGATCCGACTCCAGGAACGTGGTGGACGTCCTGGCCGACCACGCCGGAGAGCTGGTCAGGACCGACAGCCCCAACTTCCTCTGCTCCGTCCTCCCGTCTCACTGGAGGTGCAACAAGACGCTCCCCGTGGCGTTCAAGGCAAGACACATGGCTTCTAATTTAACTTAGTTATATTTTTATTTTGCACACTGGGGCTTTCTTACTGTGGAGAGTGCATGAAACTTTGAAAAAGGATTAAGGCCAACCAGAAACATTTTATTGAGGAAACTATTTTTATATTAATAGTGGGCTCTGGAGGTTGTGCTATTGGTTTCTGTTTGGGTTTGTATTTGTGTAGAATATTAAATTATTAATGGATTAACTAGCGGCTTCAAACGGCTCCATACAGAGTAATACCATCCTTAATCTGACTAGAAATTATTAAAGATGAGATGTCTGGAATTATAAGATGACTGAGCAAATATATCAGAACTCCATTTCTGTATTATTATATATTTCTGTATTATTGCCTATATGAGTTTGGTGCTTTATAGTTGTGCCTCGTGTTAATATTAGACCTTGAATTATCTAAATCATGTATTTGGATCAGATCCAATGAGAACACGAGGAAAATAAATAACAATGAAGCACATGTTAGACACATTTTCTAATATAATTGTTAAATGTAATTTATCTACATTAGAGTATCTACCAAATGAAATCCTATATTATTTGTGTAATGCTGTATTGCTGGCATACTTGTGAAATTGTGAGGAATTTGCTGCTTAATATTATGGGACTCGGATGCGGTTTTACGCGCGCATGTGTGTGCGTGTGTTTGGTTTGGTGACCTAGAGTGACCGCCCCGCTGTCTCCTGTGCAGGTCGTAGCTCTGGGTGATGTCCCCGACGGGACTCTGGTCACCGTGATGGCCGGGAACGACGAGAACTACTCGGCCGAGCTGAGGAACGCCTCCGCCGTGATGAAGAACCAGGTGGCCCGCTTTAACGACCTGCGCTTTGTGGGCAGGAGCGGACGAGGTGAGCTGAAACACACGCGCGCGCACCCCCCCCCCCCCCCCCCCCCCCCCCCCCCACACACACACACACACCTGCACACACACAGAGTGAAAGAACGGCTACAACTGATTGCAATGCCATTTGCAGCAACATTTGGAAACGCGCTTATAATAATGTAACGGATCATATGTCTGGGTCTAAGTGGAGAACGACTGACAACTGACAGCGGTTATTATTTCTAAATAAATGTGAAAAAATATGAAACGTCTGTGACACCGGATATGTAGCACATAGGAAACGCTTATACTCATTTAAATATGGTGGTTACAGTATCTGTCAGATCTCTGTTGTCCATTGTGAATATTTTTTTAAAGTGCAGATCTGGAATCATTTAGCTTCCAGTACGGCGAGTGCCCTCACTTTGCCAACTGACGTCCATGGTGTCATCCGAAACATCTGGCCTGCGTCACGGTGAACAGTTGCGTTGTGACTGTAATTTTCCTAATCCAGGGAATATAAATGATTATCCACGTGGTGTAAATCTGAGGATGGATTTATAAAATAATTTTAAATTAAATAAATAAAAAACTCGCAATTCAGCTCCTGCGACGTGTCGAATAATCCCCACCACCCAAAATCCTATAAAACACAATATTTATCTTGGCTATTGTGTGCTGTATTTAAAATGAATCACACATCAACAGGCCTGCTTTAAGGATGGCATGTTGTGGTCAATGCATAGGCCCGTTGAGCAACAGTTTTGTGTGATATTGACGATATCAAAACCTCAACTAACATCAGACATAAACAACAAAATGTCCTGAAATATATATATATATATATATATATATATATATATATATATATATATATATATATATATTATTTTTTTTAAGTCTGGAATTGGGAGCTTCTTCTGACCGTTTGTAATTCATTTTAATATTATTAAAATGGTTGTGATTTGATGGATAGGAAAGGGATCTCCAAATAAATAAAAAAAGAAGCCTTTTCATTTCTGTAGACAAGAACCCCACTCGAAGATTCTTCTTTCCTCCCACGCATTCTCTTTTTTAACAAGAGCTGCCTCTCAGTCCGGGAGACGAGCACCGGACCCGCTGCATGAAACGGCCTTCCTCCCCTCTGCACAGACTCTGATGCAGATGCGAGCGAGATATCCGGCTCCTTGTCGAACAATAAACTATACGATGTAAACCATTTCGGACGATCTGGAACGCATTGTCTCAATAATCGAAATCATACCCGGCCATCAAAAGAGGTTTCTCCTCCCCCCCCTCCTTTAATTCAAAGGCTGCAGCGGGACAAAAGCCGGTGATGATTTTGAGGTTGAACAAGCGAGGTATTGTTGCGAACAAGAGACAAACAAATAGTTTGCAGATAATGAGAAAGGGCCGTTTATAACGTGACATGACTCGTCCTGCATAAAACCTCATGGACATGTTTGCTGTGCTACAGGAAAGAGCTTCACTCTGACCATCACCGTGATCACCGGACCGCCACAAGTGGCCACTTACCACCGCGCCATCAAAGTCACCGTGGATGGACCCCGAGAACCACGCAGTGAGTACACACACACGCGCGCACACGCACACACGCACAACAACGCTACTATTGTTCTTGCTAAAAACGCATTGTGGTGTGATGAGAATGTTGCAGAGCCACCTAGTTAGAAGCAGCTATTCTTGGTTCTGAAAGTGTGTGTGTGTGTGTGCGTGTGTGTGCTTGGGGGGTATCTCTACATGCTAAAAGAACTGCATGAGTCATATGCAGATGATGCATGCAAATCTAACACTGTGAGCAGGTCTGACTGTGTTTGTGTGTGCTTTGCAATTATCACACCAAGGAGGTAAAGAAAGCTGTTCACACGATCACATGTGCCAAAATTGAGTTTCCACTAGATATATTTTGGGGTTAAGACTTGGGTTTTGGGGTTAAGATTAGAAATAAGACTGGGGTTAGGCATGTAGCGGTTATGGTTAGGCCTCCAGCATGTAGCGGTTATGGTTAGGCCTCCAGAGAATGAATATAGGGCAGTGCATTGTCCTCGCAAGTATAGTAGCGCAGGTTTGTGTGTGTGTGTGTGTGTATGTGTGTGTGTGCGTGTGCGTGCAGCAGGGGCACAGTGACGGGCCCAGTCAGAGGAAACTGTAAAGCATATTAAGGCATAACCCAAGACCACTAAGAGGAGCTGAGTGAGTCTCCAAGCCGCAGGTGGCTCAGCTCAGTCGACCCCCTCCCCTCCTCCTCACCCCTACGTTCCCCAGTGCTGGTCAGAGGGGGTCGAGCTACCTGACCGACCACATAAGTGGCTCGTTGATTTCACACAGGGCAAGACTCCGTCCACTGTTAGGCCTGGCAGGGAGGCCCCCGGAGTGCTGAAGCTGTTAGCGCCACCGCTCAGCCGCAGCTCCATTCTCATGTGGTTTAATGCGGCTGGTGTGAGGGGATGGCGGAGAGTGCTGTTACGCATGAGGCAGGGGCCGTGTGCATGCTCAAGGCCGGATAGACGAGATGGGTAGGGTTTCATGATCCACCTATGGAGGGACGGGGGTCTGTAATGGTTCTAGGGTGCAGGGGTTTTAGAGGTCTCTGAACGGGCGGATAGCTGGGGCTTGTGCTCGCGTTTGCTGAGGGGGGATATTCGGGACAGGGTGGATTTAGCCCAGTCAAAACAGACCACAGCAGGGGAAGAGAGAGTGGTAGCAAGTGCCACATGAGATGGGGGGGGGGGGGGGGGGGGGGGGGGGGGGGGGAAGAGTATGGCTGGCAGAGAGGGAGACAAGGGGCACAGAAAGAGGGGCATCAACCCCCCCCCCACCACCCCCGCGCCAGGCTGGACGCTATTTGCAGAAGCATTTAAGAGAACAGCGACTGCAAAGGAAGGGGATAATTATAAACACTCTACGTGTGTGTGTGTGGGAGCGTGGATGGTTTCAATTTGTCTTTTGTTAAAAGAAAAAAGAAAAAGAAAGCTTACCGTGTGTGTCTGTGCATAAATGCATTCTCATGTGCATCTGCGAGTGCCTCAGCTTGAAATAACTGTGTACATCAAGGTTGTCTCCTGTCTGTCTGTCAACATGCTGCAGCTCCGGCTTAGGCGTCAGAGTGGCCGTGCTACTTTTACACTGGCGCTGGGTGCTATAAAGTGACACTGTTTAATATAGGGCAGGAGGAATTTAGGCCTCCAATAAACTCTGTTACACGGTGCTGAGAGGGAATTTGTAGAATGACAGGAAAGAAACTTCTGCAAAGGCTGATTTACATGTTTTTTTTAATAGCATCAGAATATGATTTCCATATGTAGTAGAAGCTCCTTCAGCTTAACCCCCCGGAACCTAGAGTGTGTTTGATTGGTGCAAATGTCAAGACGGCTGAAAAGCTTATCTGAAATATGAATAATACATCGTATTACTCTTCAGTAAAAAAAAAAAAAAAAAAAAAACAGATCCAGCCTCAACCAGGAAGTTAAAACAGCTGATCACAGTTAATAGAATAGGCATATTTATATAACTCATTACATTTGTTTTTTTAACGGGCTGTCAGTTCCGAGGCGGAGAGGAGCTTTCAGTCACTTGAGAGATGAGATAAAGGACCTCTCCTATTTAAACAAGAAGCACACAAGAGTCTAATATCAGTCATGCTACGGCACAGTCGAAATGCAGGAACACACACATTCAGACGTTATTAGAGCCATAAAAATAATCAGATTCTTCACCAACCACAAAGCACCACGTTATTTCGGCTGTATGTCGTTTAGAGCCAAAGCAGAGAGCCACTTCTGCCAAACACATAAAACTAATAGCATTTTTTCATTACAAATCTCATCCTCGGAGACGACTATGTACTCCAACGCTGCTTTGATCGCCACCAATGCCACACAGTGTTGCCTGTGCAGCTCAGCTTTATCACTGGTAGAGTGCAGACAGCCTAAAGGCCAGACTTGGCCCACGCTGGGCTCACCTGTCCGCAGGCTGGCGGGCCACGGGGGCCCGGGCCGTAGAGGCTGTTTGTGTAGGGCCTCGCATTTGCATGGCTGCCAGCCTAGCAGCGGCAGGAGTTGGCACAGAGGGAGGAGGTTTTATTAATGTTTACGGATCCAGTCAGGAGAACCTGACGGACAGGACTGCGGCGGAGGCGGCTCGCCAGCGGCAAAGTAACAAAGGACACCATGCCTTCGGAAACCACTTGAGCCGTATGATAGACTCTCTCACACACACACGGGCACACATGTGTACACTAATGTATATTCACATGCCCACACACACAGAAAGTAGGCTAAATGTTCAGCTAAGTATTTTTGTCTCCCTTGCTGCTTATTTCCTCATCACACATCCGGCATTCGTCACCATACGCCCTCCCCTCCCCATGTATCTGTCATACTGTATTATCAAACTTCTGCTGAGGCCAAACTGCAAACACAACCGTTGCAACCGAAAACTCAGACACATACAACGAGAGAGAGAGAGAGAGAGAGAGAGAGAGAGAGAGAGAGAGAGAGAGAGAGAGAGAGAGAGAGAGAGAGAGAGAGAGAGAGAGAGAAGAACAAAAGACAGAAAAAGGAAAGCAGATGACTTAAGTGTCAAGACCCTCCCTGTTCATCACACACTAGATGCACCCTGTGGTGTTATGCTCACCAATTAATCCCACAACTATATTTTTGGTGTTCGTCTCACTCCCTCGCTTACATATGACATCAGGGAGGGAGGGAGGGGGCTGTTTGTATTTCCATATCTCTCGACCTGAACTGAATCAGTCCCCAGGAAGAAAAGATGAACTCACCGCAGGTCAGGCTGGGCCAGAGAGATCAAATAAGGGGAGTTGGAAATATTTTGAGCTTGTGATATGATGTTCAGAAATAATTTACACAGTGTGTGTGTGTGTGTGTGTGTGTGTGTGCGTGTGTGTGTGTGTGTGGGGAGGGTGAAAAAAATGATTAGTACTTAAGTATTTGAATGTGTCGAAACAAAATGAGTACAATACAGATATCATTTACAGATGTGTAGACCTTAAGATGTGGGGGAAAAAATAAGGGTAAAAGTAAAACTATATTCTTTGTGAATATCTGTGGCCAGATTCAAAGCTGCTATCAGTGTGTGAAAATCAACACTCAGAGCTTGAACCTGTGTGTGTGACACCGAATTTTATTGCTGAATCTGATCAGGCCATTAGAAAGCAATTTTTTCTTTTTTAAAAACCAAGCGTCAAGAATATGTCAAATTGTCCAGGCAAGTTCGCAAATGATTCTGGTAGGTATTTATTATCTATCTTAAAAAAATCAACATCATTTGCAGCCGTTTCGTTCCCACTCAGAGGTCTGACGGTCGGGCAGGCTACAGAAACAGAAAGGAGAGACAGTTGTTTGCTGAATGTTGAGGATGGTGGAAGCCTGTCGTAGCGAGGCCAGAGCGGCAATTTGTCTGATGTGACTTGAACATGACACACACACGAATACACCCTCACCGCTAACACAATTATACAGTGTACATGCAATACCTGCATACGTTCAGGTAGAGCTCACACACCTCCCCACCCATGGGCCCACACATCCACCGAAATCAAGTGCTGTCGTGTTTTGTTGTCTCTATTTACTCGGCTGGGTGTGTTCACAGAGCTCCAGGAGGAGAATGGCAGGCGTGGGGTGGTGGTGGTGGTGAGGGGGGGTGCACATGTTGGAGTTGGCGGGTTGATTCTATTTGCATTTGGCACACTGACTGTACAAAGTATGCAAATAGACAAACAATGACATTTGCTGTGTTATTTTTCCTGCGATATTGCAGTCTCTCGGTAAAGTAAACAAAAAGGCAGCGTGCGCGTCGAAGCGTATGCATTTGCGTGCGCTCAGCTCATACACCTGCCAGGTGCGTCCATCTCTTTAAGTCGCCCTCCCCCCAAACCCCACCCCACGGGCCACGCCCGCGCTCCACAAATCACATGAAAGGTTCGCCCTCGGTGCAAATTGCTCTCTCAAAAGGCAACTTTGATGTCTGAAAATGGAGATGGGTGTCTTTGAAAGAAAGGCCTACAGGTGTATCAGTGCCAGGGGAGGGGGGGGGGGGGGGGGCAGTGGCACGTCTGATGATGGGTGCTTTCCTGACCGCTAACGACTCGCCGCAACTCACAGATGTATTACCTGGAGACATAGTGGCCTACGCACGTACAAACACACACACACACACACACACACACACACATAAATAGCGATTAATCTGAACAACCAAACTCATGATAATTTATGTTTTGGGGAAAAAACATTCGTCTGCCTCAATTCCACTGACAGACAGATGGGAACAGATAAAGGGGAGATTTTATGTCTTCGGAGAAACGACACTCGGTGGCGTCTGCAGTGTCTGGAGGACGCTGACCGCGACGTTCCTTCTTCCTGGGGTCCAGATGCGTCATACTTGGCCCTCGGTGATTAGAAGCAGAGCAAACATTGGCCAACTGATAAATCCACTGGAATGCGGCGCTGCGTATTGAATAGGTTTGGACTGATTTCAGTCGCCACATTCTGAGGTCTGAGGCTTGCGACGGGCGGCGCATGAGGCCAGTTTCCTTCGACAGTCGTGCAAGATATGCACGTATTAGAGACGTCCATCTACACGCTGCCGTTGATTATTTTGCGAGACATCTTTAAGTCTCTGTAGTTATGTTAGAGTCAGAGTCATTAAAGCGTGATTCAACAGACATGAAAGCATCTGTAATATAATCAAATTCTGTTATGGGAGGGTAAACAAAGGTCTGAGATAAAAGCTCTTTGACCACTGTTGCCACCTTAATCACATCGTGAAGTTCCGAGGCCAACTCCCTTTGAGGGCCACACACACAATACACACACACACACACTCACGCGTGCATGCACACACAGCTGTTGGTAATCCTACTTAGGCTTTTGTACTATGGCTTTCCTGTGAAAGCAGAGCTAATTAGTCTAAATACCAAAGCTAAACTAAGATGTAAACAAAGAAAATATACTCATTAGTCTATTACTGGCACTTTTCTCCTCGCTGCCTCTGTTTACTGTTCGACATGTTGCTGCAGCGTCAATGCACAAGTTTTCTCTCTAAAAACAGGAAAAAAGAAGAACATTGTCTGACAATTTGAAGGAGAGCGCAATGTCCCCCCCTTGGGCCAGTTGATGACTGTTGGAGACACACACACACACAATAGCCTCGGGGCCAAATGCCCTTTCTTTTTTCCACTCAGACAAAAATTTCCACCCTGCATTTGCTGACGCCAGATAGAACAGCAGTGCGTACAAGGAACTACCGAATTATTTACAGAGGCCCCAGACAGTGCTTCTAATTCACCCTGATGATGCAAGTAGAAGGCATTTTTCTCAGAATCCCTTAACGAGGTAGGCCAACGTCGCTGCTCCTTCTCCGGCTCTCCACCCACTCCCCTCTAGACTCACCAGCCAAGCGTCTTTCCTGTTTACCTACCTATGAAGGGAAGTAAAATGCCCACTCTGTGTGTGCTCACTCTTCCTTATTTACACTGACCCATACGGGAGGGAGCCATTACGACCTTTCAGCCGTAATTCAATAAAAGTTCCGTTTTGTATTTAGAAAAATAAATGGCCCATGAGGGGAGGAATATTTTCTCCCCCGCTGCATTATGACAATAAACCGGTTTCTGTGTTGGGGCAGTGGGGACGGGGGTGGAGGAGGTTTGTGGGAAGAAGGCACCTGCTGGTTACTGGAAAAGACGCCGTGTACCACCACCCTGCGGTTTTGGATATTTATTTCTTCAGGCCTTAATGGTTAGGAACAGTGAGCAAATAATAGGTGTAGCGAGATCTTTCTTATGCTTCCAGGAGCGGAGGAGGTTGTAATCCTCTGGGTAAACACAGGGCGAAGCCTTGGAAACATCACAGAAACCAAGAGGTCAATCTTTGAGACCCTCAAACGCTGCTGTAGTCGTCCACTGACGTGATTATAACCTTCGGAAAAGTACTGAAAGTCAAGTATGTGCGTGCTTACATGCTGGAAAATTCACACATTTTAAATTTCACACATTTACTTTGACCCACCTGAAATATCAATTCTCATTCTGCGTAACTGTGTGTTTAGGGGTAAATGCACTCTTGCTGCACATCCCTGTGCGTGAGCTAGCATGCACAAAGGTGTGAACGCCAAGCCGTTTGACACATCTGCTGGCGTTGCATTGATGTATGTGACAATGGCAGCTTGCTTTCCTTTCCCACAGCCTTGCAAGGCCCCCACCTTTCCCCCGGCACCACGCTGCTTAGAACAACCTGACTACCGCGTATACGCACAATCACGTACACAGCCACAAACGCACAACAACCCCAGTCGCCATTAGAGATTAAGAAAAAAAAAAAAAAACATTCAGAGTAGTTTATTGCTTTAATATGAGCCGTCACCGGAGCCAAACAGGCCTTCCGTGCTCGACAAGGCCAGAGCAGCAGAAGTAGCAGCACTGGGGGGAATCTACCAAGTCTGCAGGCAAGCAGCCAAAAAGCGTCTGAAAAAAACAGCCATATCAACCCCAACACGCCTCAACTCCAGAGTAGAAGACAGTTACACACACAGACACACAAGCACACACACACACGTTTAGAATGGAGGGACAAAAGAGGGATGATTGCTCTCAATGTGCTACGGGCCTTGCTGTATTGTCAGAGAATCCGGGTGCAGTGGGCCTTATTTTGGCACCCCTTCATCCTCTTTGCCTGCCTCAACCTGCCTTGCTGTGAGGCTGTCCTTGTGTGGCACTGCTTCTGTTCCACACACACACACACACACACACACACAAAGAGCTTTATCCCCTTATCAGAAAAGGAAGGCTGCGCTCTTTGCTCAAACAGTCTCATGTAGCAACTTCCGCTGTGAGCAGCTTGTTTTCAGACCTGCAAGGGGGATTTTCACACTGCTGATGTCCCCAGAGAGATGCCGACACATCTGCCTGGGGGACCAGACGATCCCCCAGCTGTGGTCAGAGAGGGTAAAACTGATTAAAAAAAAGAAAACGTGCCAAAACTCTTGCTGACCCCCCTCCTGAAAGCTTAGATGGAAATAATGTGTCCACAAACTTGCCAGCGTATTCGGTGTTGCCATGTTTATGACAGACCTCAACTCATAGTAGTTTATGTGTTAGGAAATAAACAGTCCGCCCATTCAACCCATGGTAATGATATAGCTGTTAAAATGTAACGCATTCATACGCAAAGTCTTACAAGTGTGTTATGTAAATGAGTGGAAAGTAGTGCAATGTCTGTGTGTGGCTAGCATCGACTCATTTAGGCCCAGACGAGACAGCCACAATCACCAGCCAAGGGTGAAACCCACATCCTTCAGGGTCAGCCTCAAAACAAGAACTTTGATTCGTCCCACTGTAAATACCCAACAGCGTGATTGGTGGCCTTGGGAAACACGGTGCCGAAAAACACACCGCTGCAGAGATGCTTTTTCGAGCTGCGCTATATACGGTGCCAGTAACAGGACGATAAGGGAAGTGTAAGACAAGAGTGGCGGAAAGAGGCAGGGTGGGAACGAGAACGTTCGGGGGGGGGGGGGGGGGGGGGGTTCAGGTCTGCTAGCAAGGAGGAAGAGGAAGACAGGTGTACGAGTCTTTGCTCAACAGATGTCGAAACGTCCCCAGCGTCTGTTGAGGGCAAACGGAAGTCTGCTCGCAGGCAAGTAGGCCTCGCTGCAACACATGTTCAACTGTCGCCCCACATCGCACTGCGAGGATTCAGAAGTGAGATAAGCAGGCTGCTCTTGTGTTCACATCTTTTCAACACTTTAAGAGTGAAGATAGATGCATTTTTTTAAGTTGTGGTACTATTGATTTGACTCACCAACACGACAATATTCAAACATTTCACAGCCTGCAGGAGGCTGCCATCACAGTCAGCCAGTATCACAGTCAGCCTTCATATTGAACTCACAAATTCTTCTTGCACTGCCCAGACATTTCTTGTGTGTAATCCTATAGCATACTTACATAGACTTTACAGTCCAGACATAGTTTTCAGTGTTGAGCGAGATACATGCTCTCCAAATCAATTCTAGTGTGTTATCAGGGGCCTATCAAGTCCATTTATACGTCGAATACAAATATTTACACTTCAAATATATTCAGTGCAGGCTTGGGTCGGGGCCAAAGCACGTATTGCCCTTTGCTGTCCGGATAGAGTTTCACTTTGCCCCTGAAAAAGCGCCCAGCCATTTACTAAAGAGAGCTTGTGTTTAATGTGTCTCCCTTTGGACGGGAACATATGTTTCTTTCTTTCAATGGAGACGGAGGCAGACAGAGAGAAAAGAGAGAAGTGGAGGGAAAAAAAAAAGTGTGGGGGGGGGGGGGGGGGGGGGGTGAAGGAAAGGAAGCAGGTCGTATTGGGTGATCATTCAGCTGTGGTGTCGGCGTTTAAGGCCTGGCTGTCACGTCGCTGAGCAAACACTGTCTCTGTGTTGAGCTGATACGGGCTTTGTGGAGGCGAAGGCTGGGCAAGACTCAGTGGAGTTTGCTGTTCATGTGGTCAGGTCTTAGAGCACCAGGTGTAACCTTATGAAAAATAGCTTCACACTTTTTCACATCGCTTGCACGTGAATGTATGTGCGTGCTCTTCAAAGCATGGAGAGCAAAAGAGCAGAGTAACATCTCAAGTTATTCTGCAGCAAAGATAAAACACTATCAGGAAATTAAAAAACACACACGCGCACAAAACAAAGCAGGGCTGAGAACGGCACACCCATTTCTTCGAAAACACAGCCATCGCCTCTCAGTGCATCGTTAATACCAGACATTTTATATCAAGCATTTTATTTGTTCTTCATAGACTTCCATAATGCTTTCAGATGATGCGACCGCTACTCTGAGAGGAGGCTAGTAAATCTACAACCTTTAGCATCCATTTCGGCTCTGGGCGCTTATTGAGCGCTGCTGTTTAGGCCTCATGTGTGCATTGGCCCCCATCTCCCAGCTCTATCTTGTGGTTATGATATCATAGAGAGAAAAACAAGGGCATTCTCTCCTAAGTGCACCCTGACACATTAAATATTCATCCGACCACAGAAACCCGTCTGAAATGGGGCCGGCGTGGAGCGCTGGCACCCCTCTGGCCCCCGGACCTGCAGAGTAGAAGTCAAATGTTGGCGGTCGGCGCAGACACGCTGTGGCTACAGACCGGGTCAACTGGCCAAAGAGAGCGCATTAACGCAAGGTTTAAGCGGAAGATACGGGTGGAGAGTCTTTGGGGATGTCTTGCAGAGATTTAAGTGATTTAGATAGTCGAAAAAAACACTTTTCTTCAACGAATAACGGAGACAATGTGCAGGAGAGAAATACACAGGCGAAAAGTTTAAAGTTCATTTCTTAATACCCCTTTAAATGACAAACAGTATAGGTGTACTTCACAAGAACTCCTGTCTGCCCAAAATCATTTTTATGACAAAAAAGAAGAAAATAATGACTAAATAGTTCCCTTTTCCTTCAGTATAGTTATAGTCATAGCAAGCCTCTAAAATCTAATCTAAATCTAATCTAAACTTGCCTATCATGGAATGCAGATAAGGGAGGGGGAAATATGAAGCCATATCACAATCTCTATGGCAGCTACGAAGTGTCTTAAAGATGAGAGGAAGTATTTGTGCGTGTGCTGCCGTCCTTCTGATAAGTATCCAAGAGACAAAGGCAGAGGGAATAACAGAGGGGAAGGGGAAAAAATAAAGTTTCGAGCCACCTCCCAGTTGATTAGTGGTGTTAACAGCGACTGAGGGCCCCCGGGGTTAATGAGCCCCAGGCCTCCGCTCCTCCAAAAAAAGAAAGAAATCACCCTCTCACAGCCCACTAAACCCCCTACTGGAAGCTCCGAACAGTGTGTCGCCAAACGCCGTGCGTCCCTGCCAACTGGAACTGGGCCACAGGATCCACAGCCATAGTCTCGAGTGTGTGCACGTGTGTGTTTGTGGGCAGCTGAATGATCACTTTCATCCATAAAGAGTCAGCCAATTCATCTTAGACCACCACTGGCCGCAGAAAAACGGACCAATTATCGTTTTTGGGTGTTTTTTTCCCCCTGCCTTTTTATTTTTTCGATCAGAGAGCGGTGGGATGTATCGTTTCCCTGACCTCAGCCGTTTGAGGTGGTGTAAATCTCTTAATAACTACACAAGGACACATAGGGGCTATATTTGGAGGGCTGCTTCCCCTGGTCGCCCCTGCTCTGGCCTGGAGCAGACAGTAGCCACAGTGTCTATGTGGATGATGGAGCCTGTGTGTGTGTGTGTGTGTGTGTATGAGAGAGAGAGAGAGAGAGAGAGAGAGAGAGAGAGAGAGAGAGAGAGAGAGAGAGAGAGAGAGAGAGAGAGAGAGAGAGTGAGAACGCAGACCTTCATTCCTTCCATCAGTGTTTAAAGAGAAGGCAGACTCACCACATGTGAGTGTGAATAAAAAAGATATTACAGAGTTTGTGTCGGCGTGTGTCCACCCATGTTTCTGAGTAACGGCACGGAGTAAACTGGGTGGGTGGAATCACACACACACACACACACACACACACACACACACACACACACACACACACACACACACACACACACACACACACACACACACACACACACACACACACACACACACAGTCCTTTCCTTTGGCTTCCAACGTCCTTAATGCTCAGCAAAACAAACAACTGGAGAGCAGCAACAGCATTGCCGTCTCCACTCTGACATATTTCTTTCTCTCTCTGTCACACACACACACACACACACACACACACACACACACATAAAGTACAAGGGATTTGTTGATCAGTGGGTGTGAATGAAATAAATCGTAGCATTCTGTGCTGCCCTTTGGCTTTGGACAGGAGGGGTTTTGTATTCAGTAACTGCCTGCTGTTCAGACATTGTGTCTGTGCATCAATGCACGGCCGCCTACCCTTTTGTGCATCTGTGTGCGTGTGTGTTGGGGGCTGTCAATTCCAGATATTTCTATACAGTTCGTAAAGAGAGGACGGAGGGGAGGCGGTGGGCACAAACAAATGGACAGAGCGGTAAACGAGAGGAAACTTTACCCATGGGTCAGCCTCCGAGGGAAGATATATTGCCCATGGGTCAGTGGAGAGAAAGGACGGGCAAAATCCATATTGGCCCGTCTGCCTTGCCCCCTTTATATAGTGATAAAATATTCAAATCCAGCCATTACTTCACATTAGGCTACTCTGTAGAGATGCTAGGAAGAAAACCACAGAATGTATACATGGTTCACACACAGTTTTGGTGCATTGATAGTTACATTAAAATCTCTTCCTCCCATTAGAGGCATAGCCCTCATCCGGACTCACGTCTGACATTTAACGTGTGTTCACATGTACAGCACATGTGTGTGTGTGTGTGCGTGCGTGCGTGCGTATGTGTGTGTGAACATGTGTATTTGTACATGTCTGCGTACGTGTGTGTACATAAAAGGCATGTACAGAGGTTTTTTTCTTCTTACCATCTCCCTGAACGGGACATCAAAGTGATAAGGGCGCTAAGTGTGTTGGTTAGTTTTCCGTGGTCTGGATAAAAAGAGATGCAGCAGATATGCCTCACTTATTCTCACATCCTGCACACACACACACACACACACACACACACACACACACACACACACACACACACACACACACACACACACACACACACACACACACACACACACACACACACACACACACACACACACACACACATTTATCCGTTATGTTTAAGACTGATGACTATATGGTCTGGTAGCCTCGTCTGGGTGGTTCCTTCTGACTAAGTGCTGTGTCAGTCAGATCTGAATGTGGGTGTGGGTGTGAGAGCGAGAGAGGGATGGTTATTGGGGGCAAATCTACTCACTTCTTTCTTGGTTTGTTTTTTTAAAGGTGGCAAGATAAAGATCACTAAGCTTCAGCAGTTCATAGAAGGGCCTAATGTCACAATTCATAGTTCATTATTTCCTTGACTTCAGGTTCAGGGGAAACAGCCTTCTCTCGCACAAATTATTTTCAACCACTTACGCTATTGTTATCTGCGGATGACGCGGCAGCAGGTGCAGTTTGAGTAACACTTAGCGTCTAGTCGATGTATGTCAAGGTCTGCTAACATTCTAATAATATTTTTGTGTTTGCAAGCTGAAAACATGGTGACAGTGTCTCTTCCCCTCCCTTATATAATTTCATCCTGTGCGAGTGTTTGTGAATTATACGGCGGAGGATATTGATGGAACGTCATGGTCCAAGTTGATTTTACACTGATTACAGTTTAGACACGCGAAGAGAAGTTTTTTTTTTTGCCAGGACATTAGAAACTGCCCGGCTTTGTCAAAAAATTTGGAAGAGGGAAAGGTTTTCCAATAGGACTCTTGTTATTGTTTTTGCTATTTTTGTACAAACGCTGGAAATATAAAGTGCCATCTTGTGCCATTTTCCTGGTTGTGTAGGTGGTAAATTGGCAAGTCCTTGATTTCTCTCTTACCCGTCCTCCTCATGTCGCTGTTTCAGGGCACAGAGTGAAGATAGAAGACCCCCAGAAGATGCAGTTCTCGGACAGGCTGTCAGAGATCGAGCGCTACCAGCGGTCTATGCGGATAGGCCCGGTGAACAATAATCCCCGCCCCATATGCACCACACAAGGTGAGGACCACTAATACATACAACCACAACCAACCAACATCCCCCGCTGCACTGTAAAGTACGCGCACATTAACCGCCATTACTTAGAAGTAAATCACTCCTTCAACAAAACAAACATATTTGGTTTTATTTGGCCAGAGGGTAAGTAATCCATAACACCAATCTGTTAAACATCAACACAGTACAGTGTGTGGAGTTCACCCAGCAGTAAACTGAGCCAAGAGCGCTTCGTGTGCGTTTCCGCCACGCTGGGCTTTTGAGTTCTGCTCCACATATCTGGGGGCTGTTATGTGTGTTGGCCGTCCGAGGGGAAGCTCGTGTCAGTTTTGTCCCCGGATGCCCTGCGTTGGTGGGTCCGGGCCCCACAGCGTGCAGGGTTGAGTCTGTGGCCAGGTGGCATGGCGGGTGCTGCCAACCGAGCTTGGCCTCGGTGCTGGAGCTGGCCTCCGCACACCGCGCGCTACAGCCTCAGGAATTTAACAGCCGCCCGCTACCTTGGCAATCACGTCACTCTCAGACTGGTCGAATGTGTTGGGGTGGGGGAGGGGGGGGGGGGGGGCTGAGACCCAGACTGAGGTGGTGCGATGAAGGGCAGGGGGTTTGTTTTATGCGTTTGTGTGTGTGTGTGTGTGTGTGTAGAGAGCTGTGTGGGTGATGCTTGGAGTGAGGATGAGTGTTCACTCTCCGTCATATGTCAGAGCCTCTTTAACAGGATACAGACTAAACACACACACACACACACACGCACCCACTCTCTAGTTCTCATGCTAGCTAATGAATCTCATTACCTTTGTATCAGCATGTTGCTGTGTACAGGAGGGCTTGTTTGGGAGCTCTGGGCCGTGTGTGGGTGGACCTCTATCAGCGTGTGTCGCAGCCATTCACCAGTGTTTGGCCTTGTGCTCAGCTTAGCCAGCGCTGAGTCACCAGTATGACTGCTGACTGCCGAAAACAAAGGATATTTTGCCCCCCCCCCCCCCCCGTCCTTACTGACCGATGATATTGATTTCGTTCCCTCGCACTGCCTGTACCGAGGAGAGAACATCTCAGCCATTTTAGAAACCCCAATGACTACTTGTGCTGAAAATAAACACTGCGGCGCTTCAACACAATACAGCCACTGTGATGATAATTTTCTGATGGGTTTGAGTTTGGCGTGAGCTCTGTAGGTTGTCTGCCAATAAAAAGCCCCCTGCAGCTAGGCTTATACGGGGAGATTTAAGTTTCTGAGTGTTGACTTGAATGCGGGGGGCGGGGGGGGTTAGCTCCGATCAGCAGGGAGAGGTGTACAGACTTGGTCCAGACAGCAGACGAAGAGGAGCTCTTTGCTCTGCTCTCGTCTGCCTCACACGGGATTAGGCCAAGAATTAGAGCGTCACAGGCTTCAAAGGGCTGCAACACACACACACACACACACACACACACACACACACACACACACACACACACACACACACACACACACACACACACACACACACACACACACACACACACACACACACACACACACACACACACACACACACACACACACACACTTTAACATAACATTAGAGCTGTCAGAGACGGTATAAGGCCTTGAGCTTGACGTTACAGCTGCCACTGACTGGAGTGACTGGAGGCCGTCTACGAGGAGTGTGTGAGACAGACGAGGGGAAGGGCTGTAAAAACCACACACCTTAATCTGTGGCATTACCATCATGACGGCACACCGCAGGGCAGGAGCGGTAAAAAATAATTAAATAACAGAGCAGCGGGCCCTTCTCCCTCCCACCTCATCTATCCGCTGGAGCGTCTGAGCGGCGGGCTGGAAGCGTATATATATATATATGTCGCTCCCGTATGCGTAGGAATCGCAAGCAGGCAACAACACCACGGCATTACAAGCGAAGCTCAAACATAAATAGACTTGTTGTAATAAATCCCGTTCAGAGACACAGGGAGGTGTTTACATATCAACAGCACACACTGCTTTTGGCAGCCCTGCCAGGCGCTGTTGTATTTTGCAGATACTTTAAATCCCGGGGCCTGTTTGTTTGGGAATTGCTGGGTGACTGATCGCCCATCAACACGTTACAATTACACGGATTCCCGCCTCGATGTTACAAAAGATGTTTTCCATTATCCGGGGGCTGGAAACTTGTATTTCTCCCCTTGAAGAAAGCTAAAAGAAAAAAAAGAATACAGTGTCATCTCCTCCTAAAGCCTCCTTGCTTCATATTGTTGTCTGAGCAATGAAATACTGTCTCAGTTTTCTTGTCAACATGACGCGTCTCCAGGCATCTGCTCAATGCTACCCTGGATTCTTAAATCTCCATTGCACCATAGGCACATTGAAAACACACAAAAACACACACATACACAATAGTGTGCTAGTGTTGCAAGTTTCTCCGCTGGTGCCCCAGACAGACAGGGTAATTAAGAGCTCACTACAGTGCATGCAGTGACAGGAATCCTGCACGCTGGCAGACGCTGCATTCGCTGCTTGTTTTTGTTCTCCTGTGGCCACAGGTAAGCCTGCTAGACATGTGGAATGACTCTCAGCGAGGGGTGGAGGGAGTGTGTGTGTGTGTGTGTGTGTGGTTGACAATGCGCGGTTCAACTAGTACAGTAAAGCAAATCTGACTCTCTGACAATCAAGTACTAAATTGTTATTCTGGTTTTCAAAACCTCAAGTGAGGTACATGTGTATACTATGTGTTTGTGGGTGGCAGTTTCTTTTCTTCTTGCTCTCGTACAGAGTGGACTGGAGTTCGTCCTTTAACTTCTAACTGTGACATTGCGTTTATAATACACAGTTCTTTCCAAGCAAACCGATGGTAGAAAATTAGATTTTCTTCAAAGTGGAGAACGGATTCCAGTTTTACCTCGTTCCATTTTAAATGCAGACAAAACTCAACAGCCCCTGGCACAGCCTCTAACAGACAGCCCAGACGAAGGCGGCTCCTTTAACTTAAATGTGTTTTTATGGTGAGAGGGGGGGGGCGGGGGGGGGGGAATAAAGTATCAATTTAATCATCCAAAGAAAAAAGAAAAAGTCCTGGCACTTTTGAGGCGGTATCATTTAACATGTTATTTGTTCCAACACCTGTGTGTTCCTCTCTGAAGACGAGTATCAGATACTAGCATAACGTTCCGCCATCAAGTCAAGTGCTCGATGCTTTGATGAGGGCCCAAATGTGTGTGTGTGTGCACTGCTCTGTTTGAATGTGTGACCCATGTGGTGGTCAGTAGTATCTTGCAGAAATAATTCATTTAAATTTTTTTTTTAAAGTCCTATTCTAAAGAAGCAAAACTTTTTTATTTATGACACTTCCACAAATGTTAGTACCTCTGGCTTCCTCCTTGCTCCACTGGCACACATCTGCCGCAGCTGTGCTCTGGCCCTGTTGTCCAGTATGTTCAGGCCGCGGCCTCTGGACTGGACTTAACTTGAGAAAGTCCTGTTTGATGGAGGACCGGCCCGATGCAGCAGTGCCCCTCCCGCCTCGTCCGCAGCGACCACACTGTTTACACCACATAAACAAGCCGGCCGGCCCCCCCAGGTTCGAGGCGGCACTCTGCTACCGCCGCGGCTGAGAGGCACACACTAATTCACACATCCAGAATGACATGATCAGCCAATTAGAAGCGAGCGCGAGACAGGAAATTAGCACCGTCAGGTAGCTGTGGTGTGGACTTTAGAGTAGAGCCGTCACGCTAGTTGGGTTTCATGCTGATTTCTGCCAAACCCGAGCAGGAAGCTGGCCCTCTGAGGCCAATACAACCAAAAGGAGCAGGAATCTGGACCGGTCCTTTAGACACTCTGTTTTACTTCTGCACTCCACTATTTACATAATATGTCAATGGCTGCCGCGAAGTTTATTTGTTATGGTGCCTGAAAGCTTCACTTGTGGTTACTCTCTTTTTGTGACCCCGAGATGAATAATTCAAACTGAAAATGTTTTTGTTCTTCGACAAAAAAAAAATAAAATCTTTTGAAGCCGCCTCCTTGGTGGAAAAAAAAGAAAGAAAAAGAGAAGTGAGAGCAAGTTGTTTTTTACCAGACTCAACCGTTTGTGTAAGTTATAATTTCACATCAGAGTCCGGCTGAGTTTTACATTTCAGCAATTACAGAAACTACATGTGTGCCATGAACAGTCTCTATTGAGTCTGTGGAGAGGGGAAGGGTGGGAGGACGACGAGCTCTCAAAGAGAACATAGGATTTTTCAGCCCCATGTGTTTGTTTTTGCTCACGTTATAAGTGAGGGCCCAAAAGACATATCAAATGTCCCACATAGCTGAGCCAAGGCCGTGTTCCTCCCCTCTCTAACACGCTCCCTTTCTCCCTCCTTCCCTTCGCTGGCGTCTTTCTTTCTGTCCTGCCTGCTCTCTCACATTCTCTCCCCGTTGCGACGCCTAAGGCCTAAGCGAAACAGGAAGCCAGCACAAGGACCGGCATTCACTGTGTCTCAATGACACGCTTCATTACGGCAGGCGCTTTACATGTCTCAGAGGCGTTGCTGGATCCGGAGTCACGAGGATGGACGCCATCTTGGCTCAAACATCCTCTCAGCCAGCCCTTTCATCTACACATGCACTTCAAAAACCAGTGCATGTGTTTATTTGTGTCCGGCCCAAAAAAAAAAAAAAAAAAAAAAAAACTATGGCTGGCACCAACCCAAAGCTGCTTATTAGTGACGCAGTCGCTGCTTCTGCCCATGCGCCCCCCCCCCCCACCTCCTCGGCTCCGCCCAGGGGGGGGCCGGCCCTCTTATTAACAGGGGTAATCTGTGCCTCTGGTATTGACGTTGTCTGCTGGCCAATCAAAATATTTGAAGGCAATGTTTATTTTCTTGAGCGAATCGCACCAGCTGCTTGCAAGCCTCTCTGAATAAGGCCATTTATGTGTAAGAATTTGCCATTGTGAGGTATAGTGCGGGACCTCTCGGTGACTGAGTGCTGATTTGGGTCTTTGCAGAGGAAGTGGAGGAGCTCCAGGGGAAGCACAGATCTTACACATGCCGAGCCCAGTGCGGCTATAGGTGAACAGCCCAGCGCTACACCCCCCCCCCCCCCCTCCTCTGTGCTTCTGGCATCCTTCTCCGCCCTAATTGCCACTACAGGAGGTTAGGAGTTTACTATATTGCGGTATCTCAACAGCAAACGGCATAGAGTCATAGCGATACCACATGGCTGCCTGCTGCGGTCGTTAAAAAGCAGAGCTCCACGGGTTAAAAATGGATTCTATAATATGCAGGTTTTTGTCTTAAACATTGATATGCATTTGAGGAAAAAAAAGTTTGGAACAATCTAACAGTGTTCGGAGAGGCTTGCAGACTGAGACTGCCCCGCGTCCACAGAGCTCCGTGCTAGCAGTCGCGTAACAACTGCACCGTCTCAGACCCGAGAGCAAACAGCCCCCGTTTGTGTTCAGCCCTCCTGCGGTGTTGCCGTGGAGTGTGAAGCAGGGTCCCACGCGCTGGGCCAGCGGGTCCACGACCCTCCTTCGCTTCCTGACAGTGTCCAGAGTGTCCTGCGCTTCACAGGTCTCCGCTGGGCCCCTCCGGTGTCTCGCCTTGAAAGACCCAAAAATATCTCCCATGCACCCACCAGGCATGTTTTTCCAAGCCGGGTCTCACTTGGGTGAGAAAAAAAAACCCCGCCCCTCCTCTTTCCCAGTCCTCGCTGCTCAGTCAGCAGAGGCCGACCTGTGACAGGAAGACACATCTCCAAACCGCCAGATGTCAAGACAGTTTTGACAAGTCTGTCATGGGGAGATGTTTTTGGACCGTGCTTGAGATTTCTATGGTGCAGGCAGTGACTTCCTCACCCTGTGCACGTATACAACCAGCACATTTTCTCTGAGTTCCACAAAAAAAAAGAAAAGATTTTGCATTCCTGCACAGACTCCACTGACTTATTCCTAATAAGCAGATCCTAGTGCTCACCTATTGTTCATATTGTCTGTTACACCAGCCCTGTGGCAGGAGCAAATGGACGCCCCCGCTCTGAAGACATGCAAGGTGGAAGAGGACCTGAGACCATGGCCAGGTGAGACACCGCAATGCCCTTCTTCCTGACTGTTTTACTATGCCACAGGCGTCTGTGTAACTATGGTTTTTGGCAACTCTTTCAAGCCTCTCTTTTACCTTTTTCTTTGAGTAAAGCTCAGCTGTCCCAATTTGACAACAAATCGAATGTGAATTGCATGTGTGCGAGTGTGCGTGTGTGTGTCGATGAGAAAGTTGTTTTGATGGGTGCTCGTTAGCTGCCGAGACATAATCATCACGCGCGGCCCAATCAAAGAGCAGCGTCGAGGGGTGCGGTCACTAGCAAGCAATGGCCCTTAAATACCAAGTGCGCGCAAACAGGTTCGAAAAATACAGAGGAGATAATTGAGGCTCTGTGTACTGCCAAAGTCTTCACACCTTTCAAAATGGTACACTTGAAGAACAAACTGAAGACTTCCAAAACTAATCTCTTCTAATTAGACATTCCGCCGGCCTTTCAAATTAAAACACACAATGCTTAAAGAGGAGAAGCGGGAAAGACTGGCATAACACAGGGTGTGCCATTCGGTGTGACAATTTTCGAGTCTGTTTCGCCCGTAGGGCCCTACTACACCCCAGAACATTCCTAAAACGCCACCACCCTGCCTTCGTCTTCCTTCTCTCCCACTCTGTCTTTCTTTCATTTGTTTCTTGGCGATTTGGACCCTTGCTGCTGTCTAACAGCCCCCTCAGTCTGTCCCCTATCCTGGAAACCACCACACCACACTAGGCGTGCTGAGTCATCCGCTCACACTGCACTGAGGACACAGACACACACATACAGTAGAAAAGAATAAAAAAAAAAAAACTTTTGGATTCAGCTCAGTGAGCTTGTTCTCTTTTCTGCCATTCAGCAAAAAAATAACACGACGCCTGAAGCAGAGTATTGAGACACAGGAATAACATATTTACATGTGTTACTGCTTGTGCGAGGCATTTTCTAGCGAGAGGTTCACTGCGGAGCAAAACGTTCATGATGGTGTGAAAAAATGTGATCGACCACCATGGATAGTAAATGTTGGAGGCATTGCAGCATAAAACTGGAAATGCCGGGACCTAAAGAAAACATGACGGAGATGTAAGAAAGTGTAATGAATTATGATGCTACTTGTATTCAAATGCCTTTATCCTTACAATAACAGTGCACACAGTCCGGGGTCAGCAAAACACACATTGCGTCAGCGGCTTTACGAGGAAGTATCATATCTCTCATAGAACAGAATTTACTTAACAAACAAACATATTAATCATCACGCCGCCTTGTTTGTCGACGCATTAGGAAAATCTCAGGTTTCTTTTTTGTAATCACAAACTTCCTTTACCCTTGCTTGTATTGCATGTCACAAGTCGGCGACATGCAAAATCCTCTGTGCTCACATGATGAGGTGCCGCACATGGATGAGGCTTTGGGGCTGTCGACCATGGTGCCACAGTACAGAGGTGATTATCATTTGCATTCGACATGATGCTCCGGCCCCAAAGCCTTGGTGCTTAAATAAACACCTGGAGATCATTTGTGTTCATTTGGGTCTCCTATTATTTGGCCCGCGCTGCAGCTCTACCTTTGCATCGAGTTGCCTCGTCACCATCGCCCTGTTAACAATAATTGCTCATCCTCATGGCATGCAGCGTTCGAAACCACCCAAACCAGTTCGGAAAGAGGAGCTGCCACGCTTCTTTGCCGATGATATGAGGAAAACAATCTCGGCGCACAGTGTGCGTAGCCGGACGGGCCCACTCTCGTTTCCTCCCCCTCCACTTATTTGCCTGAGACACCATTCCCTCGGCGCTGGCCGTCACAGTTTGCATCAAGCCCGAGTAAACATTTCACAGGTGAGCGCCTGTATTTGCATCTCCCCATCGCCAAGTCCACCACATGCGGACACGCGTGCACACACAGACACACAAACACACATAACTCCGCGCACCATTACGTACACAGACATGACCGCCTCAAACTTGCCCTTATGTTAACAACCAAAATCAGTTTCTCCCCGTACGCAAATGAGGCAAACCTCCGGTCGTATCTGGGTTGCACGCTTGACTGTGGACTAGTGGACTTCTTGAGCTGAGCAGAAAGGAGGAGGATGACTCCACCCTCGGCGTTGCAGAATTAAAATAAGAGCGGGGCGCTGTGCTCGAGAGCTCGAGGAGGAAAAGGAGCACTGGAACACTATGTTCTCTATAAAAGCCCCGATTCCCAGCTACCCGCTACGTAGACTGGGAACATCACAGACAGCAGACTGTGCCAGCTAGCCCTCTGGGGTCCATCCCCTCTCCTGTCCCTGCAATTTAGTCAACACGTTTCAGATGAGCCTAATGGAGATCATGTGTGGTTTCGGGCCGCAGAGGTTACAGGCAGCTACTACCAGGCTCAGTTAGGAAGACCCCTCTCTGCCAAAGATACACCACCGTTACCACAGCCACAACAGCGAGGCCTGTACTTATACTGGGTGGGGGGAGGGTGGGGACAAAGTGAGGTATGCAACATGGTTAAAGGGAGAGAAAAAGCAGACGGCAAAAACTCTGCTTCTCAATTACAAAACAGTTTGTTCAGCCCTCTCCTCCAGAGGGAGCTACTGTGCTGGAGAGAGTTTTAAGGTGGTAGCAGGCTCCTCCTGGCGCAGAGCCAACTGCTTGATTCTGTACAAGCCCATTAAGGTGTTGTGATAAGTGTCCAGTCCAGTTTCCCCTGACAGAACACAGGAGTCGATGCCCACCGCAGTTTAGCCGACACGTTTCCACCGGCTCCAATTAAATGGAGATGGTGAGCGGGGTGGGCCGCAGCAGCCAGAGCCATCAAAGTCCCTGCGCCACACGTCCGCCCTCCCCCAGCTTCACCCTGAAGCCTAAATTTAGCACAGACAGAGAGAGAGAGAGAGATGGAGGGACAGAGAGACAGAGAGAGAGAGAACGAGCAAGGGAGTCCGGTAGGAATTAGTGGGCCGACTCCACTTCACCCGAATCAACAGCAGCTGAAGGCTCGGATTTTCCTCGCGTGAAATCAGATACGGAGCCCGACTCCGGTGCCTGGTAGACTCTGGAAAAAGAAACAGCCCCCCCACCACCACCAAACTCCCTCATCCCAAAAATAAGAGGAAATTCAACTGCAGAAGTGTGCTGTTGCAAAAAAAAATAATAGCATGGGCCATGGAAATTGCAAAGGAACAGGTTTCAGCTGAAAATGGACCCAGTTCTCCAGACATAGGGAAAAGACATTTCAACGAGACTGTGGCACGCAAGTTTGGCATTCTCCCCCCTCAGGGCTATGGCGTGCAAGCGCTTGCATTTTTTTCACAAATACAAGCTCTCTTTTCTCTGCCATCCAAATCCACATTTTACACTTTGCAGTCATGTGGCCGCATTGGACCCATGAATGCCAGACGCGGACAAACGAATGAGACCACGGACGGAGAGGTGTGTGTGTGTGTGTGTGTGTGTGTGTGTGTGTGTGTGTGTGTGTGTGTGGTTACAAGCAGCAGGTGTGTGCTGACATCAGGTATGACGAACTCTGCCTCGTCATTGTACAACCAGGTCGAGGGCGTTTAAAGAACAAAAGTGTTTCTGCGTGACTGTTGGCCAGCTCACCTTCAAAAATATCTTGAGTGTCACGAGTACGAAGACACGACATGTCTGACTTTTTCACACCACTGAGTGATTATAATAATGTAGAGCAATTAGTGGAAGTAGAAACATTGCAGAAACTGATATACTGTGAATGTTTTCATATAAGTGATAAGTTAAGGAACTAAGCTGGTGACAGCAAAGGCCCAACATTTTAGAGAAGCAAACTGCCAAGTCAAACCCTCGAGCGATTTCTCTTTTTCCCCCTTTGTAAGCTCAGTAAATCAGTAAGTGTGCAGTGAAATTGAAGTACGAACAGCTGGGTTCACAGTGCTCTGTTACCTGTGAGATTACACTTAGCAGTTAACTCTGACAGGTCTTGGACTGTGATACCCATTAGCTTCGAGGATATTCACATAGAAACACACTCGTTTTTTTTTTTTTTTTCCTCTTTGCATCTATTCCTTTGCTTTTTTCCCTTTTTCCATCTCCTCGTCTCCACGTCTCCACGACTGTCTTCGATTGTGACCGTCTGCCTCCAACTATGATTTATGAGTTGCACATCAGAGCAACAAGCCATCGGAGTTTATACAAAACACCCCACAGCCCCGACAATGCCTCTTTTCATTGCTGCGAGAGAGACAAAATAACGTACGTTGCTCTCCTTTTGAAGGAGAGGTTGGAGGGATGTGGCGAGGGGGGCCGTTCATATCAGACTTGTGTACGGGGCTGTGGGATGATGTGCTGTCAGTGCTTGATGACTGTTATTAAGCAAAGAAATGTCTCAGTTCATTACTTTGAGCAAACATTTCCATGAACAGACGTATCGCAGGGAATCCGAGCTCGGACTTGGGGGTTTTGGAGTGATTTGCTGTTCTGGAGATGGGGGGGGGGGGGGGCTTTAAAAAAAAAAATAATAATAGAAATTGAGAGATCTCTGAGCCCCTTGTTTCATAATCACAGCAGCAGTTTTCATTCATGGCTGAATATCAGTTGACTCTTTCTAACCTTTTGTTTCCTTCTTTCTGCCAACAGGGTCTGCAGACCTCTTCAACCAGAGGACCACCTTCCCGTCTCTGTCGCCGCTGACTGACCCCCGCTTCTCAGACCCCCGCTTCTCAGACCCCCGCATAAACTACCCGGGGGCCTTCCCCTACTCCACCAACACCTCCAGCACCGGCATCAGCGGCCTCAGCATGTCAGCCTCCTCTAGATACTATCTGCCGCCACCCTACGCAAACAACCAAAGCCAGAACTTCCAGTCCAACTCCTACCTGTATTACGGCACGGGCTCCGGATCCTACCAGTTCTCCATGGTGGCGCCGGGGAACACCGGGGGAGAGCGCTCCCCCACCCGCCTGCTGTCCTGCTCGGGGGCCGCGGGCGCTGGAGGGACCAACAGCCTGATGAACCCGGGCCTGAACAACCACAGCGAGGGCGTGGAGGCCGACGGCAGCCACAGCAACTCCCCCACTGCCATGAGCGCCTCAGGCCGCTTGGATGAGTCCGTCTGGAGGCCTTACTGACTGACAGACGGCTAGACAATCAGAGGGTGCAGGAGAGGTGAGGGAGGAAATGTAAAAGAGGATGATGAACAAAAAAACATGAACACTGAAAGCCCAAAAAAAAAGAAGCAAAAAAAATATATAGAAATGCTGCATGTTTGTCTTTTATTTCTCCGGCACTCGCTTTAAAGACTTTTACCAAATCTCTCCAGACTTCCATGTATTTTGTACATGTTGAGTAAACTCCTGCACTGTGCTAAAACATGTACTCTTAAAAAAAAAAGAAGAAAAAGGACAATAAAAGCCATAGAAGTTGAGAAGATGTTCAGCTGAAACTGTAAATAGACGTGAGGGTAAAACCAGAGAAGCCATAGCAACGGTTCAGGATCATTTGTCTGAAGTAAACTGGTACAAGACAAAACGAACAAAAGACAATGGCGGTATGATCAATCAGGAGTAGCTGATGATGAACTGGAAAACCACAGCAGACATTCATCCCACGGACTGTTCAGACTGATCCAACTCACTTGGTCGGGAGGAGAAGAGCGGTCCGATGTTTACTCCCCCCCCCCCCCCCGCGGCTCAGACATCCTTTGCGAGGCATGGCTGCACTGCTGTAGCAATCGGCCCCTTTTAAGCTTTAATTTCTGTAAGAGTTGAATATCGTGTCACTTGTGAAAACATCCAGGGCTGTTTCATGTGCTCCCTAATTTATTATCCAAACGGACACATTAGCCTTCGGTGCTGCGGTGTGCAGTGGATGTTTTCAACACAATAGCCGCATGAGAAGAGTAATTTTGATCTGTCAGGACTCACATGTTTAAGAAATGAATTCTCCTCTGCTGTGTTATCGGTGCATCGAGTTTCAACAGGACAATGGCTGATATTTTGAGGAATGTAAAAGACTAACACAGAGGGGTATTAATTGGTTTCTTTTTTTTTCTGCAGGAATATTTCAGTCCTGTTGTTGTCTACTCTTTTACTTTTTCCCTTACATTTCTTATCCAAGCCCTTTTCTGAAAAAAAGTTAGTCTGGTATTTTTTAACTGGATTGACACGGTTTACTTTTGATATTTATTTGAGCCAAATTGTGAGGAAATATGCGTATATACCCAAAATCCTTAAGCATTTCTCTCTACCTTTCCTTTATATATATATATATATATATATATATATATATATATATACAGTACATATGCCTTATTTTGTTGTTAAGTATAAATTTGGAATTTGTGTAATATATTGCTACTAAATTATAAAAAAAAAAACTTTAATGTAATTATTTTGTCTTCCAATGTAGCTTTGATGCACTAAAAACCTTTATTCCTTATGAACCACGCCCAACAGATTATGTTAGTGAGATGGTGTATCTAGAGCCGAAATCCTTTAAACAGTTTCCTAATTGCCTTCCTGCGCTTAATTTTTGCACTATGTTTGAATTTTCATTTTTTTTGGTTATGTATTTACAAATATCTGAAACTCTGCCTAACTAAAATATTCCTTCACTTGATCTACCGAACACACTTTAAGTGTCCTTTGAACAAATCCATCGCCAAGTAATTAATGATGTCACGATTAGACACACATACACACACACACACACACACACATTCCGGCACCACAGGTGTGTGTGTGTGTGCACATTCCCCCTGTCCGGAGGGCCTTTCCCCTGCAGTTACACATGTGATCCTTCTATCCCTGGAGGAGGACGAGTGTGAGGATGAAGGGATAGGAGGAGGAGGGGGGTCAGAGTGGTATCTTCTTACCAGCACCAAGGGCAGTTATGCAAAAAGAAAAAAAACTTCCCTTGTTGTGCACAGGTCCCTTTGTTCTGTAAAATCAGTGAGCGCTTTGAAGCCTTTATGGCCCCGATTCTCTCTTTTCTGGTCTAATTTACTGATCAGCGGTGCCAGAGGCTCATGCCTCTGCCAATAATTCACACGCCTGCACAGATCTGCTGGGTACGAGCTGTGTGAAGGCATTTACAGCAGCTATCAGGTGTCTCATATCTACTAGAAAGCGCTTCTACACGGGGGGGGGGGGGGGGGGGGGGGTGTAGTGTCCATGACTGGGAGAGATTTATTTGCTACGAAAGTGAGATTTAATTTCAAAGTGAATAGTGATCTAAAAAGGCTTGTATTTGCAGCTCAGGTATAAAAAAAAAAAAAGTTATGCAAGGTGTTTTGTAGATCTCACATGAAGACTTTCTGCATTATCCCTCTTTCTTTTTAAACAATCAGTAACAATGTCTTCGTATCTCCCTTTAGAGGAACAGCATGTTTCCCTGCTCTCTCCTCTGGAGTCTTTATACAGAAGAGGACCTTTCTTTATTACGGGCAACAATCATGCAGCTAGAGAAACCACATGTTTACTTGGTAATACTTGTGTGGTTCCTTAAAAAGAAAAAAACCAAAGATCTTCACAACTGCCTGTAATACTGTCAGGATGATGGGAAAGAGGTTTGGCGTCTTGATTGATCTCCGATATCATTCTTTATGCAAAACTAGGATGCCAAAAATGTACGAGTGATTTGTATTTCATTGCTGTTGGATTAAAAGAGCACAATGTTACGTTTTCCTCAATGGTTTTCTTTTCACTAGATGCCCCTTTTCCTTTACATATACCATCATGTTCATTCATCTTGCTCCTTTCATTTCCCTTTAAGCTCAAAGCATGTACATCTGAAACTGATATGTTAATTTAAGAATCTCATCTATGTATGTATTGGCATCGTTTATGCTTCCATATTGAGTGCTTGTAAAGTTTGCGAATAATGTAGTTTTTAATCATTTTAATTAAAAAACATGTGTCTCACTTTGGTCTCCACAGCTGCTGTTTATTTAGTAAAAGTGACTCCAGGAGAGAGTTATCATAACACATTTGTCTTTCAGCTCTAAAAAGGTGCCCTCTTGAGAAAAACCACACCCACATTAGATTTAGGTTGAGCATTTATGACCCCATCCTTCAACATTACTCGCTTTACTATAAAAACGAAGGCGTACCACGACAGTTTTTTAATTTTGAAACTCGATGCTCAACAGTCTGGATTGGGAGGTCGTTTATGGTTTAACGGGGTGGAAGTGTTGAGAGTGAAAACATTAAACATGGAGGCACAGGGTATAATTCATCTCCAGAATCCCAGACACCATCACATCATCAGCTGACAAACGAGCAGGGAAAGAAAAATAAAAACACGCCATAAACATCCGTGGGACCCGATTTCATGCCAGCACATTCTGACCCGACAAATTCTGCTCTTCCAACTTCTTATTTAGCCTCATACAGCACATACCATACGCGCCACTGCCTCCATCTCGTAACGCTGGCGGTTCATTGGCAGCTCGTTCCCAATAAGCCCCCCCCCCCCCCCCTCTTTAATAATTATCCTCTTCTCTCCCATTAGCCAGCCTCTTGCTGGCAATTACCCACACTTCTCAGGGGTTTGAAAATGCCTCGTCTGTCAACGTGGTGGTACCCAGAGCGTAAATAAAGCGCAGTTCAGGAATCCAACACTGGCCTGGCAGCCTCCGTGTTAGCGCACGTCGGCGAGTTGTCACTCGTTTGAAACAATACAGGAGAAGTTTGGAATGTTTTTTTTTTTGTTACCAGCTATGTCGTTGTTCATTTATCCGGCACTGATGGCAACCGTTTGGCCCGTTTGAGGCCAAGATTGAACACTTGAGATGCTACCTTGTGGGGTGGTCTGATTTTCGATGTCTCATGTGGTTAACCTGAAATACAATACCCACAATTCCTCCCTCTTAAACTAATGCCACCTGTTGATGTACAATGAAAGGGCTTTCACTTCGAAACGCTTTGTTTTTCCTTCTTCAAATTAGTCACTCTTTTATTCTCCCTCTTTAGACTCTCCCATAGTGCATCTATGCTCGTTCCTCGTCTCTTTCATCCTCTCTTCTCATTCAACCTATCCTTTCTTTCTCTCTTTCTTTCTTTCTGTATGGCTTCGGCTGTGTCTGCGTCGGGCCTTCTATGGGGGCAGTGTTGGCACAACAACAAAGCCCCGGGACGCACACACGCAGCCTTGATACACACTGTATTCAATTAACTCTGCACACTCAAAGCATTTCCACGCACGCACAAGACACAAGACACTGACACACACACACACACACACACAGACACACAATCCCCATGCTGACAGATCTCACACCAGCCTCCACCCAGACAGCCTGAGCTCCACTTCACAGCGCGAGCGTACGACAGATCTGCACCGGCTTAAAACATTCCCAACTATTTCCTCCAGGTCTCATCACAAGAGTCGCTCTCCCCGCCGATCCCCCGCCGCTGAGGAAGCACAAAGAGAAGATGATAAGCTTTCAATTAGGCCGGGCTCAGGGGAATTTTCCAGCTGTCTTCACACACTCTGTGAGACCCGACTCTCCCGTCCACATGTGGGGAGCAGGGGAGCTCTCATCTGGCTCCGTCTTTGTCATGGACGTGCATGAGCCATCCTTTTTTCTTTTTCTTTTTTTTCCATCTTCTCTCTGTTCCCCGTTATGCTGTTCTTCTTCCGAAAACTGTAACTCCACAGGAAAGAGGGGAAGCGCTTGCCTGGATGAGGCTGCTTGTCTGGATGTAATTGTAGTCAAAGGCATGATGAATTGGTTTATAAGACGACTGAGAAAATTGCTTTTTAAGTGGATGAAACATAAAGAGAACAGGGGGCATGATTGTGGACGTCACAGGAACGAAGAGCTAAAACAATGAGAGTCATTGAGGGAAAAAATACTTTGGCAAGTCAATCATGTGTTCTGGTGAACAGCAGTGTCTTGATTTTTTTTTCCTGCAACAAAATCGAGCCTTGTCCCTGACACCGCTTTATCTTCAATTAATCAGAAAGATGAGAGAGATTAAAGCCCTATTTATAAATTCAAACGAGAGACGGACAGAAAGAGATGCAGGACACAGAGGAAGAACAGACAGAGAGGGAGTGTTTCTTGGAAAGAGCACAGAATCGTCTAAACCCTCTCATTTCTCATGAACACAGTATCCCGTGTCGCTTCTGCGGTACCTGCATACGAAACCCATTAGGGCCTCCTCTGCAGCCGCTGACCTCTCTCTCCCCCCCCCCCCAAACCCGTGAGAAGGAGCGGGCTAGAACCGGCTTGGTTTGGGTGCATGGTACACGACCAGAAGTCTATTTTCTAACCAGACCGTTGGTGGGAACAGAGGCTGCCGTCCAAAATCAGGGTTCCCACAGATCGACCGAGAAACGCAGGGGCCAGGGGGCTAAGAAACCGCGAGAGCTGTGATGCAACCGTTCTCACACTGATGACTAGTGCTGCCTCGCTGACGACAGGGAGCGGCATGTGGAGGGAGAGACGAAGAAAGAAAAGAGAAAGAGGGTTCTCCTCGTTCAGACGGGATCCCAGTGAAGGTATAGTTTCTCATCCACGCTGGGTCTACGGAGACCGCCCTGTGTTACGGCACAACAGGCGGCTCCAAGTTCCCACAGTGGAGCGCCTCTCCGTGGGGGCCATGGACTCCGTTCCCGCTCAGACCCAGAGGATCACTGAAGGCTTGCAAGAGGCACTTGCAGAAAGTCTCACTCACTGTCGGGTTCGATCCAGAGCGCTGCCTCCATAGATTTAAGGTCACCATCGTGTGCGAGACTGAGATTGTCAAGTTATATGAAAACGGCAAACACAGAATTACTCTACATTTAGGATGCAAGATTAAAAGAGCTGAAGCAATTGGTCAGTTAATTGATTTTTAGATTGACAGAAAATTAACTGTTATGATAAGATTATCGGAAAGAACATGAATAAAAAATAAAAATTATATATATATACACATATACACACAAGATGTTTACACTTATTTCCAATGTACTTTTACCTATTTCAATAAATGTCTTTCTGTTTGGCAAATCTGTCCGTTAGCATCAACCAATATCTATTTTGTCCATTTCATCCCACTACTTCTAAAAATTTGTTCAATGAAGACCATTTAGCTCGGACAAAGTTGTTTTTTATTAGAACTATGCGGCAGCGATTCAAAGAATCTTACAAGTGCCCCATTGACACGGTAGCAGTCCTACAGAGAAGGGCCCGAAGAGTGCGGAGGAGTTGAAGGCGACGCTAAACAATCTTCTGCTGAACGGAGTCATCCTTGCCCACTCATCTCGTCAGAGGAAACCAAGACATGTAAATGAGTCAAAACCAGAAGAAGGCCTTAATACATTTATACGCAGAAACCCAACAGACCACAGCATCGTGGACCTGTGGCCCAGTCCATGGTTAGAGGGTATTCTGGGTAAGACCACGGCAGCTAACTTTCATTTAGATGCCCTGACGGCTTGTTGTTGCATAACGACCACAGCTTGCTGTGTCTAACCAATCTGGCCTTAATTTAATGAGTAAGTTAGGGAAAGAAAGAACATTTGATATTTGAGGATAATAGCTTGTAGTGTTTAAGGAATCTTCTTGGCTGAAATAATGAAATTACACGCTTTTCAATGTCTGATTTAGTCATTGCATTTCCACTTTACCAGTGAACCAAAATATGTTTTTCACTAAGAGAGTCAGCCAGATTCCCAGAAACAATGCTAGTCCTTTCCCATACAGATTCATGAGAATTGACAGTCTTTTATTTATTTTTTTCCTGTCCTCTTTTTCTCACAGAGAAAATCAGAGTAACGATCTGTACATGCGAACACTGCTTCCTCTATAAAACAGGAAATTAACACACACACACACACACACACACACACACACAGAGCCATAAACACCACACACTGCAGCTCTCTGCCAGGTTCTCCCCCATCATGTTGGGGTCCTGAGTGGGGGGGGCAAGAAGGCGAGAAGGGGAAACAGAGATCCCTGTGGACCAGGTCTCTGTTCACTTCCTGCTCAAGCAGGGGAACACGCGAAATAGGCGGTTCACATACACACTTTCTATCTTTCTATCTCCCTTCCTTTTTTCCTCCATGTACGCAAGTGGTGAGCAAAATGAGGATGATTGCTCAAGTCTGTTTTGGATCACGTGGGAACGTGAGCGGTCACTAATAGCTGGCATCGTCCTTTCCTTTCTCGTTCCCACTATCTACTCTTGAAGGCAGCACAGTCTGATAAATGCACGGCTTCGATTGTTTGTCCCCAAGTTCTGCGTCTGTCCAACTGACCACCACCTAGACGACTAACAAGCTTGCACCAGTAATGGCTCGCGTGGCTGTAGAGAACCCAGTGAAAACCGCTGAAGCGCCGCAGACCTGCAACTTTGCAAAAAAAAAAAAAGAGACGTGTCTGTCATCATCTTTCTTAAATCACGAAGTCATTCTGTAACAGTCAGTTTCATTGCTGTTGCTATTTTGGCCCTTTGAGCGTACACATTGGCGTCACGGAGATCGAAGCAAAGTCTGAATAAATCAGGCTGCTGCTGACACCCAATGTAGTGTCAGCTATTGTTGTTGTCAGACACGTGAGGTGACTAAAAGCCATCGCTTTAGTGTTTCCATCTCCAGTCTGCACTGTGTGTGTGTGGCGGTATTACACACCCCCGTGTCTGCGGCCCCCCAGGCCTCTGCTAAGCAGTTCCCATGGTTCCACGGTTCCACTATAGCGACTGTGGAGTTCCTCGGGGGACACCACCCACTCACTGGTTTGTTTTCATCCTTAATGGGAGCTCATCTTACACTCTTTACGGTGTGTGTGTGTGTGTGTGTGTGTGTGTGTGTGAAGTAAACAGTTTGTGTGTGTGTGTGGGGGGGGGGGGGGGGTTCTTCTCTGTGCATGCACCTGCACGGACAAAGGTCTATCATCAGGTATGAGTGTGTGTATACGTGTGTGTAGGTGGGTTTACACACATCCATGCAGCGAAATGCCTCGTGTGTGTTGGTCTACAGACACCAGACACCTTGATTTGTCCTCCTTTTGTTTTTGCCCATGAGGCAGAGAGGAAGATGAAGGAAGAAAGGTATCTTTTGAGTGTCTGTAGACGTCTGTTGGGGAGCATTCATATGTAGGAATAATTGCTTTTAAGTGCTGAAATATAACAGCCAAATGGCCCGTGGAACAAAGAGGGCTTGTGGGGTGGATGGAAAATGAAACATTTACATCCAGGGCCTAGTAATGAGGGGGTTTTCCTGAGAGATGACAGCGAGGAGGAGGAAGATCAGAGAGAGAGGTAAAGCAGAGAGAATACATCAGATCAACTACAACGCTGATCCCAGACAAGCTTTTTTTGGGCTGTAAAGATGGCCCCCGGACTGCGACACACTCCGGCCAAAGGATCATGCGCATGCAATACAAAAACTTGATCCTCCCCCGGTTTGAAGCCTGCAGGTGTTTGGGCTTCATGAGAGGCCCAGTGCTGAACCCCAGCAGGGTCTGCAGCAGCAGAGCGAGCCAAGGAGGATTTGGGCTCCGGGACGTCTTGGCGTATTCAGCCACATCATGAAGTGCGGCCTTCTCTGGCAGGCCGCTCGCAGCAGGGCACGGCAGACCCGAACACAAACACAGTCGGTCCAGAAAAACCATCCATCAAACAGGTCCACCAGAGATGCAAAACCCATCAATCTCACTCACCGAGACGGACACAGAAACAGATTATTGAGGACGCCGAAAGGAATTATTCTTTGGTCGACGTTTAGTTGGTAATGTGTGCGACTGCCTCTACATGTGTTATCTAGATAAAGAAGATGTTCATTGCTTATTCACTAAATCAAACAGTCCATTTTTCCTTGTGTTTTCAGAGAAGTGCCATTTTCGCACCACGGTCACCCTATATTTTGCCAAAGAGCAGCCCTGCAGTTTTCTTTTTGTGGTTTTTAGAAATGCCCCCACTTTTCCGGCCCTGCTCCAATTTTCTTTAAATACAACCGTAATTGGTTTGATTTCCTACCTCCGGCCTGGCGGGTAAGGGAGGGGGGGGGGGGGGGGGGGGGGGGGGGGGGTCAGGGGATAACGAGCATTGGTGGGAGGACCAGGCGAAAAGGGGACCGAGCCCACAGCAGGCGATCAGCATGCTTGGGTGGTAATACAGTTTGGACTTCATTGCTAGTGCTGCTATTCCCCCCGTTTAAAGGCTGTTTATGGCCAGACCCTGGAAGCCCATCAGTGGAAAACCGACATAAATCAGCACAGACAAAGCTCACCAGCACACCCAGCCACCCAATATTCAGAAATCTAGCTTCTAATACCCGAATGTGTCTGTTTCATGAGCATAAACGCATCCTAACCCCCCCCCCCCCCCCCCCCAGAGCGCTTCTCCTTTTGTCTCACACGCATCCATCACATCCCTGCCAACAAATCTTGCGACATTATCACAAAGGCATTCCAGCCTCCAAATCAAAACCAGTCTCCGACAAAAAGCCTGTTCTTTGTGATGTCTCTCACGGACAGGCAGACAGAGAGGGGTTTTCTTAGTGCGCCGCTCATCAGGCAGGCGTGAGTAATCAAGAAGGAAACAAGACGTAGCGTCTGCGAGAGGCCGAGCGGGGCCCTACTGATCTGCAGCCAGCTCATTGTTTTGGCCCTTGGATTGTTTCCTGCTTGGTTGGCAGACCTGAGAGCAGCCAGCCAATGAGAAGGGCAGTGTAGATCTGTCCTGGTCCTGGAGCAGCTCTGAGATATTCCTCAGGTGGCACTAATGGGCTACCCTGTAAAATAACTGCCAACAAATGCACAGCTATAAGGATAGAATATATAGATTAAAAAGGTATTATTGCATAATATCAAATTGGATATAGTCTGCCAAGCAAGCAACTGAGATTGAAACCTGCAGATGTTTGGGGGGTGAAACTGGATCCACACATTGAAAAGTCTCAGTCTTGGGTAGAGGAGGTGTTGATTTTTACTGTAGCCGGCGGCAGCACAGAGCGGACCCGTTATGGTGAGTCCAGGGCCAAACACAGCTTGTTAATATAGGATGGGGAGACAGTAGAGGAGTTTGTCTTCTTTACGACGGCTGGAAATAAAAACAGACACACTTCCAACCAAAGCAAGATTCTGGGGTATGTGGGCAGCAGAATACGGACCCAGGAGGCTTCCGTAGCGCCGGTGCAGAGAAAACACAGGGACGCTTCCAAAAATGGCACAAGTGCACGCACATACACACAACGTGATGCCTTCCCGGCAAAGCGACAGTCATCGCGGCGGAAAAATATGGTAAGCGGTGCATTAAAGCCCCGGACTTTGAGGGATTGCAGGGACACAGTAAAGACAGGCAGACCAGAGGGAACACACCACACGATATCCAGAAAGCAGAGTACAAACACACACACACACGGGCCGGTGAAACAGAATCAAACTAATGTGATCATGTGTGAAATACTGTTGGAGAAGCGAGTGTATATGTGCATGTATTTGAGCACATCTGGGCGTATGTGTCAGCCCACGCTCCTATTAGATATGTGCAGCCTCTCTGCATATCAAAAAGCCAGCCATCAAAGCCAACCCGACCCAATAATTACAGGGAGTCGAAAAAACGGCGTAGGCCACAGCGCTGTTCTCCGCAAAAGAGAGGGACCTTGCTCCTAATAAACAACTTTTATAAAAACAAGATGGTTTTAGGGAGCAGAACATAAAACAGCTCAACAACAAACAAAAAGAACTCCCCAAAAGAAGCCAACAGACTCTGCCTTTCATGCCGGTTTAGGCCTGCGGTTCCCATACAACACCAAGCGACGCGCTTGTAACCCCATGGCTATTGAGCCCCCTTTCCCGATATCGAGCCATGTGTCTCTCCTCGTTAAGGGAACCGTACGAACGTTCACAACTCCTGGCACTCCCTCACACGTCTGTCAGTGTGAGACGGGATTTCTTTTTACTAGACACGGGTCCAGGGACGCCACGCGGGTTTACGGGGTGAGTGAGCCGCGGCTTTCACTGCTCAATCGAAAACAAAGTCCCAAAAGACTAAAAACTAATCGGACTCTGGGCTTACCAAAAACAGCGAGGCCAAAAGAAACGCTGGAAGTGACGCCAGTAAACCAGTCTTTCTGGCCTCGTGATCTTCGACTTGTGCGTTCCTGATGAGCTGACAGGCTGGAGTATCACCGAGGTAACACCGACTGTCTTATTAATGCTTAAAGCATTCTGACAGAGCCTTTTGTTACTTACTTAAACCACGCTGCCTGCAACGACCTAATGGAAGTCTAAAAAGCCATTAGGCTTGGGCTTAGCCAACACAAACCACGCACGCAGGCTATGAAGGAGCAGCTGAGGGCAATCAATACATCTCCTCCTCCTTTCCTCCTCAAGTGTTAAAGCGAAATGTCACAGCATCCTCTATGGCTGCTGGCAAGTAAAGGAAACACTTTGGTTCAGATCAGAGAGGAGTAACCAGAGGACGAAGGGCCAGCACCTGCAGCGTGGGCGCACGCGTTCATTAATGTCCATTAATTGCCTCTAGCCCGAGGCTTCGCTGCTCACTCGTTGAGTGTACTCTTAAGTCATGGTTGTGCACTTCAGCTGCTTCTGACAACTGTTTTAAGACATCACAACCAGGACGAAAAGCCAAAGGCGAAACAGAGAGGAGCGTTACTGTCAGCAGGGTCACGTGAGCGTATAGTCTGTTGTCATTTCGCCATGGCGACACGGCAGGGAGGAGCCAGGCGGGGCATTTCTCTTTAACGAGCCTGGCCTCTGCAACGGCTGGCATGAAAAGAAAGCCAGTGAGCTGGAGACGGATGGCAGAACCAAAAAAACTTCAAAAGACCTCCTCTCTTTCCCTCTAGATGTGCCATATAGCTCTGAAAGGGAACCTGCTAGTTCACTTTAGCACAAAGATGGTTCAGGCACACAGTCTCTTACACACACACACACACACACACACACACACACACACACACACACACACACACACACACACACACACACACACACACACACACACACACACACACACACACACACACACACACACACACACACACACACACACACACACACACACACACACACACACACACACACACCTGGGATTATCAGCACACCCAACAGACGTTTCCTGATTCCTTAAAAAAAAAAAGGAACAGCAGTATGGTTCACACATGCAGACACGTAGTGTTACGCGGATGTACAAGCGCACAGACACAGCAATAATCCACCACATACCAGACAGATATGTTCGCCGCGGGCTTTGACACACTAACATAACATAAACTGCGAGGTAAGTCTTCCTCTGTGTGCAGCTAAGGTGGGGGGGGGGGGGTGTGGCTGCTGACAGAGCAAAGTCTTTTATGTCTAATAGTTTTCCCCGTCGCAGACTAAATAAAACAGCCCACTATTGTAGTCTCATAAAGAGAGTAAACAACCTCGACAAAGGCCCCTGTAGGTATGAAATACCTGATGTCACAAGGTGTCTTTCAAGTACACAGCTGACAGGGACTCATAGTAACCCTTTTTGTCTTTAAAAACCCCACTTACTTTAATTTAAGAACCACATCTCTCCTTATCCCTCACGCACACACAAGCGAAACCTCCCTCATGCTTCCTGTGAAAAAGTGCTGAGCATGTATAAAGGAGATAAGAACAAACCCCCTGGAGAATAGTCACTGCCAGCTTTGAGTGTGCCCCCCCCCCCCTATTTTCAGCTCACTGTGGCCGAGCACCCTCTGGTGGCGTCTGTGGTGAACAGCGCTTCTCCTTCTTGATGTTTGTATCCTTGGACCCTCATTGTGCCTCTTTAACCAGCCGACAGGCAGCAGCTAACCGCAGCCCTGCCACAGAGTGTGACTGCAGGACCCAGATGGGGTGAGTGGCAAGCAAGGGGAAGGGGGTGAGACAGCCTTTTTGTGGGCCGCCCCAAGGGGGTACCACCACAGTCCCCTATCTCCCCACCACAGTAGCCACTGAGCTCCGGAGAGAGAGAGAGAGAGAGAGAGAGAGAGAGAGAGAGAGAGAGAGAGAGAGAGAGAGAGAGAGAGAGAGAGAGAGAGAGAGAGAGAAAGCCACCCAACCACATTTTAATGGGGGGTAAAATAAACAACGCGAGCACACAAAACCCACCCTGACTGGTTGACTGCAGGCGCTGGAGCGGGGCAGATAAGCTGGGCGGTTATTTGGTGGTCTGGGAGTTATTGGGGTGGCTGATGCCACAATGAACACCACTATGAACTCCACTCGCCTGGCAACATTGGACCCTTGCAAGGCTCAAATAAGGAGTGACAGTGTTTTGTTGCAGAGGGCACCCAATGGAAGACTGCCTCTTAAGGAGGATACACGCCAAAGGAACGGTCTGTGGAGCTTCCCTTCAATTGAAATGAACCGCCTTTGTAACCGCGGTCAACTTCAAATGAAGGGTCGGCTCCACCAAAACACACGTTTACACATTGTGCGACCTACCTGTGCGCTGCGTGCACCTAGCCATGCAGATCGTGTAGTTTTTGGTTCCCTTTGCCAAGGTTTGGAGATACCCATCTGCGTCTACCCTGACACAAAAGGAAGGGAGAGGAATTTTAAATGTGCTGCTCAAAGAAAAACACAAAAAAAATCTCACCAGCAGTGGAATGCAAGTGTGTTCACTCGAGCACTGAATTTTAGATACTTGTACTTTACTAGAGTACAATTTGATGCGCTGTTATACAGCAAGGTGCCCAAAAGTATATAAACAGTCAAAATTAGCTTTACTTGGATGAACAATAACATCTTAATGCATTATAGCATCAGTAAGAATAAACCAATAATAACAGTTTGACCCTCACAGGGGTCATTTCCTGCATTACGAGCACTTACTTTTAACATTTTTTGTACATTTTGCTGATAGAAATATGTACTTTTAACATTAGAAATGTAGGACTTTTACTTGTGATACAGCAGGCTAGCTGTATGGTGATTTTGCTCATACATTTAAGTAAAATATGACGACTTTCTCCACCACTGCTGTTTACAGCTCTGTGGGTTATCCAGAGTAACAATGGACCCCACAAACACGATTCTTGTCTCCTGCATTGCATCGATGTTAATTTGAGAAAATATAGTTTAAGGTAATTTGGGTGAACTCAACCTTTAAAACACACACGTGGACCATATATTCAAGCCTTCACACCGGAAAAAAATTGCCAAACTATTGAGCTTCACTGCCTTTGAACCCAGTTTGAAAAACATACCAAACACATAAGAATATTCTCGAGTTTCACGCTTTCCTCCAGTGTGCCACTCTGCATCACTTTCAGCATATTGACGTATTTTTTTTCCAGAGTTATCAAGATATATAGGCCCACGTATGCGTAACTTTATGCCTACCGGACAAAACCCCTTGTGTTGCTGCCAAAAAAGACTGAACGGGATGATGGGTTAATGACAGCTTGTGCTGCGACGTGAAGAAGTTTGGCAAGAGAAGCGCACCTTTTCGGAGCGTCGACACAGGCCTCGGCGCTCGCGCTAACAAGTCACAGACGACGGAGTGTTTTGAGAGTCGCGAGCGGACGCCAACATATTTGCTGAAGAAGGGCCAACGTTGCTGAAGACGCGAGGAGCAGATAAAGGGCACGGGAGTCATTGTGGGGGCGGTGAGGCTCGCGGCACTGTAGCAGACATGCTTGAAGTTAGCCAGCAAACACACGCAAAACGACACACCGAGTGGTCTCGTGTCAGACCGGGCAGCCGCTGTGTTTCACTGCCTGGCTCTGATTGGCTCATTAGCTAACGTGCCCACTAATTCACACACTAGTGTGGACACTAACACACACACACACACAGCAGCTATTTATTGAATATTAACGAGCTACTGTGGCGGGCAGCCACGAATGCAATTACAGTGTTGTCATATCAATTGTTTTTTAATCTTTTTGTAGCCCTTTCTCACCAGCAAACATTATGATGTGGAACTAATGACATTAATTACTGGCTGGTTCCATTTCAGTGTGCCAGTATCCTGCCTGCCACTGAGCAGAAAGTGTTGAGAACACCTGAGTGGAATGCAGCCATTATTAATGCAACACTTCATTTACAAGTCACACAAGTGCGCTGTCTTACACTGTGTTTTGACAGCTACAAACTCTTTCAAAGGGCTTCACGGTGGGCCATGAAGCACACGCTTTGGCTTCTGGCTGCTTGACACCACAAAGCTTTTGTTTGCTAATTAACATTTTAATTCGTTGAATGCTGTAGGCCTATAGCTGCAAAATTAACAATGCTTTTGTTGCCATATAATTATTACCACCATGATAGGCAACTCACCACATAATATCAGGGCTTAATGTCACCTTATGGGCATTTGGTTCCAAACCTGGGGGTCGGGGCCCCACAAGGTGTCACAGGATAAATCTGAGGGGTTACAAAAGAATCTTTTCATTTTTACAGCTATGTGTCCTTATCTTTGTGTCTTTCTCGTGAATCGACTAATAACATCATAAAGTCCAATATTTTCAAATAATACTCACTCTTTAAAAAGTACCCTTTGTTAGAGCTGGTCATAATCCGTAGACATATGTGACTGACATTGGGTTTGACTTTGCTTTGTTATAAGGTGTCGCAAAAAGGCTGGTAAGCACTGCCTTATAATTATCTTAGCCTTCAAGAGCTTCTTTTTTATGATGTAATTACCATAATAAAATGTAAGATTTATGTATGTGCACACCTACTGAAAGGTATTGTAGCAGAACCACTATAAAGTCCAGCCTCAGGGCTATTGAGGCTCACATACAGTATTAAACTGATAATATCAGGCCTTGCCCACAGTATAAACTTTGAAAACTGTCAGTGACAATAACATTCATCCTTTCCTTTAATTTAGCTGTAACGATGGAGGTTAGATAACGTGTATGAATGGAATATTATGTGCAAATTAAAAATTAAACGATAGTTCACATCATAAGATATTATTTTCAAACGGAGAGAATCCCGATATACTTGCAGCCATGAATTTTCTACATGTATCCTTGTGTGCCATCGGTCAACAGGGTAAACCTAAACACAACACCATGCAGCCACATCAAATGTTAGGTGCACAGAGTCCATATGCAAAGAAGGGTTTTCAAACATTGTAGCTCCAAAACCCAGATGGGATATCACTGTGTACCCTTGAGCGAGCTACTTTACCAGTGTCAATATTTAGCCAGCTGTATAAATGGGTGTTGTGTAAAACCGGCAAACTGAACTGGCACTGCAGCGAAAGAGTCAATGCCAAATTGAAAAAAAAAGGCTTCACTGAGCATATTGAGCAGCATGAAAATACACAACTGGTTGATGGCAATGAATGTATGTCAAGGGTAAAGAAATTGCGCTCCATGTTTTCTCATCCTAACAAAGAAAAACCCAGGGAAGCAACTGTGACTGTAACCTGCATATGAGTTTAGCTGACTTGTTGGCTCCCTCTCATGGTGTGTAATATAGCCCTGCTCTTTACACACACACACACACACACACACACACACACACACACAAAACATGTTTGAGAAACAATACTCAGCCCCTCCTGGCCTCACCCTCATTACCCAATTACACTAATACACTCACCCTGCTTGTAATGAGTGTGTGGTCTGAATGATAGCCAGCCTTGTTGTCTTCTCTTACCTCACACACAGACACACACACACACAGATCTGTCTGGTTTCTTATGGGTGAATTTTCTTCCCTGTGAATTTCAAGTGGAAACCGTGTCTGCGTGTTCACCAGTAAGGGAGTAGCGAATGTCTGTGGTTGAAATGTGACACTTTAATGATCTGGAGAGCATCCAAAAACTGTACGCCTCCATACTTTTTTTTTTTCTCCCTCTCTCTCTTAAAACTCTTGCAAAACTTGGCTGCAATCGGCCTCGCAGAACAGACTTGTTTGTGTATCAGAACAGTAGGGAACTGGCTGAAAAACACGATGGAGCTGACAGCCAGAGGGCGTCTTCACGGGGAAGGCGGAGCCCACAGCGGGTGGACACCCACGTGGGACATTCCTGGGAGAGGGAGAGAGCTGTAAACAAACATGTTTTGGCCTAGGAGTTCCCAAACCTTTCTGTATTGCTGCATCAGTGATTAGCAAGTAAAGCAAGAAACCTAATAAGGTTTTTTTTTTTTATTCGGATGATACATACCTACATTAATTGTTCAATTGATTTGACCTTTAAAGAGTAAAATAATAGACTTCCTTGTCTTCTGCGGAATACTTGGACCGTGTTTATGCTGAAGGTAAAAAAGGTCCGAATATGGATTGCCCCTGTAAAACTGACAGATCTGTTTAAACGAAATAAAAAAATACATTATAAATTCTGCTTTTTGCCATTTTCATAATTGGTCCTAAAGCTGGTAAAAACCTGATTTGTGACAATGAAATTCATGTAACTTCTATATCAATCAATGCTAAATGTTACATCAATTACACTTGGGTAGGTGCAATATGCCTTTTTTTTCCCCCCACTGAAGACATTTTGACCATGAATAATAAAACAATTGAGGCCTGAAGGGCTACGAGATATGGTTAAAAGTTTTGGAAACAAGGAAGTTGTCAAAGTGTTGTTTTCACGGTCAAGAAAGAACCTTCAAGCTTAACTGTAAAGAAGTTAAAGACTAATAAAAGGCTGCTTATGAGCCACTGGAGTGATAACATACATGATGACTCAGGTCAAAGTAGCCTCGTTTTCACCACTATACGCCTTAAGGTCTTGGCTGTTAGGTCTTTGTTATGGGATAAGAACACTAATCTAAAAACATGGAGGCTGTAAATACCATCGAGGACCAAAGGCAACCCAATCTCTTCAAGTAAAAGACAAGACCGCCAACACAACACAAAAGTCAGAGTGCCAATATGTTTATTTCAATTCAGTCAATATTGTTAAAAAAAGAGCCATGATATATAGCTTGGATATTTTCTTCGTACAACATCACAACTGTTGTAATGAACTGATCTCTGAAAAACCGTCCTGCAAAACATCTGCAGAGAGAAACAAGTAAGGCAAATAGGAGTAAGGTTTATCGAGATTTAAAATCAAAGCAGGCAAGAAAGTAGCCCGTATTCCTCAAGAGTCACATGAAATGTATAAAATTTACACATTGAATTCTGAGCAATCAAAACAAATATTTACAATTCCTTTTTTTTTTTTTTTTTTTAAATCAAATTTGTTTCATAACAAATGTCTGAAAAAAAAAAAATATATATATATATATGGCAAACGGGAGAAAACAGGTTTTGCTTAGTCCGCACTAAAGCACTTCTGGAGCTACAGTATCACAACATAGACTCACTACCACAGACACACTGAAGAGGAAGGTCTTCGTTCTTCACTCCTCTCCTACAGTCCTTTAGGCATAAATAGATTTCGTGTACCCTTTCCTGGTGCCTGACTGCACATGGTGTCCTTCATCCTGTATGCTAAGGAGTGGGGGAAACAGTGAGTGTGTGGTTTCTTTGTTTACATAGCCGGAGTCATCCTATCCACAGTGAGACCAGTATTTTTTTTGGGTCTGTCACGTGTGATCTAAACCACACAACCAAAAGACTTTCCTTCGTGCTTTCAGGAGAGAAGAAAAGAGTCGGCCAGTTTGGCTGTGGCGACGGGACAAAAGGCCACAGACATCTACACAACCTTCAAAATCTGTGCGCTACATACGGTGGGATAGTTCAGATTTGTCCTGAGTCGTTACTTCTGCAGAGGCTACCGGAAACTTCCCTTACAATTCTGCTGAGCTGAGCTACTGGAGACAATGAGGAAATCAGAGCCGGGATAACAGGTAGCTTTAACTGCCGTTACAATTGTTTAGATTTATCTTAAGCAGCTCGACATTGAAATAAAGCATCTCTCGCACGATACGTCGACCAAATCACGTTTGGATCAGCTCCGGCTGAAACCTGCCGAATACTTGAGCCAAAAAAAAACACTGAAGCTTCAACACTGTTTACAATGCCTCTTAATACGCCCAAAGCTCGGTTCTCCATTTAAAGCAATGCTAGAAACGAGCGATTCAACATTAAACAGACAACAGAAGAAAAAAGAAAAATCAACAGCAGCTTGTGACCTTGCCCCCCCTGTGCTTATCAGGGAGTGTGTTTGACGAGGCCCCCCCCGACACTGATACACACTTCTGGCTGCTTCTTCTCCGCCTCACAACATTCAGCGGCAAACAAAAAACAAAAGGAAATAAATGAGGAATAAAGGTGGAACAACGGGGACCTTTTTGCTGAATCAACAAAAAAAAAAAAAAAAGGGTTCATGCATTCTGGGGGTTCGCTCTAGATGAGGAGAGAAGGAAAAGAAGTCCAGAGTTTTTTTTTTCGTTCTCGTGAAAGAGCATATCAGTCTCGGTGGAGGGGAGTGTGGAGAGAGGTGGGGGGGGGGGGGGGGGGGTGACAGGGGTGAGGGATGGAGGGAGGAGCTTATTTGACCAGCCTCTTGGCTACGTCTCCGTAAGCTATCTCGATCTCTTTGTCACTGGGGCAGGTGTTGGTGAACTCCTCGCGCGTGTAGGCGATGTTCAGGTACTTCCAGATGGCCGTCATCTCTTTGGGGATGTCAAAGCCTCTGTACTTCTTGGCCACCACCTGGAGACAAAAGGTATCAGAAGTTAGAGACGCGTCACCGAGTGAGCAACGAGTTCTGTTAGAAACCTCAAGAGCACCAGAGACATAAGACCGGTCGGTCCTTGTGAAGCACCGGGATGCAAAAGAAAAGATGTCAAGAAATTACGCTTCTTTAATAGTTGGAGGAATTCAGAAGACAACCTTGTGAGCAATTAATCACTTAATTCCCCCACAATGATTAATAAAAAAGACAGTTATTTTGTCAAATTAAACTCATTCCCTGGAGCATGTGGGAGTGTAACGACTTGATCGACTGATATCTCACTGACCCTCCTTTGTTTTGCTGCACCTGTTATTTATTATTCTTATCATTTCAGGAAGTTTGGTGACCTCGTGCCCTTTGGAGACCCTGCATAACATGATAAGACGATTCAGCGATGCTTTAAAAACACTCCCTGGCTCACCTTGACTATATGCAGCTTGGGCAGCAGGTTACAGTCAGCCAGGGTCATCTCGTCACCGTCCAGGAACTTGCGGTCGGAGACCTTGACGTCCTCGATGCTGTTGTGGTCGATCTCGTCGGGCAGCGGTGAGCGGAGATACTCGTCCAGCTTCTGCAGCGTCTTCAGGAGGCCGCGCTCCAGAGCTGCAAGGAGACACGAGATATTACAAAAATGATTTTAATTATATACATATATACTGTATGAGTAAATCATCTTTAAGCAGTGTTAAATTATCCAGGCTTTTCCTGAGGCTTCCCACTGCATCATATGCTGTCTGACCACATGGGGGCAGCATTTCATCAAGAGACGAGCCATTGTGTGCATGTACACTGTACATTATAAATGCAGAAAGCACACAAGTCATAGGCACCTACAATGATGCGCTGCTGTAACACATTGTATTCAAAGCTTATTACACACACCACACATTTCAATGGATGGCATTTCATTGCACAGGTGTTACACTTTGTCCTCCTCACCCCATCTCCATCCATCTAGGGATCGTTCATTAAACAATTCATTCTATTGTTGTGAAATATGACATGAATGTGCCAGCAGGTCATGCACCAGCAGACCTGACCTGTTGTGTTGGAGAGCACTTATCATTGAACCATGAGATTCAGCATCAAACTACTGTTGACACAGCCTTGGTTTTCACATCCAGCTCACCGCGGTTCGATATTTTCCCAGGGTGGAGAGCAGACGGCTAAAAACATGATACAGAATCTTGGTATTTTGTGAATACCACTAATGCCACAGAATCTACGAGACAATAGACTGCATATTCCCGTTTGTGACATGAGCCCCTCCCTCTCTTACAGCGGGGTCCGGGATGAGATAGTGAGCGCTAGGCAGGTTAGCTGCTCTGCGGTTTTCCAGAGCGCTCCAGCAGGTGAGACGGGGAGCGCGAGGACAAGAGGAACAAAAGCTCTGTGTTCATGTGTGAGGCCGTAAACCACCAATCAGGGCAGGGCTACCAATGTCGCCTAGCAACCAGAGAGCTCTCCCAACACAACTGGAAGGTTTCTGGATCTATGCTCGTAACCAGTGTACCCAATCAACTGTGTGTGTGTGTGTGTGTGACATACATATACAGGTAACTTACCCTCATTTGCATCTGGTTTGGAGTTCTTAATGAAGGCTGAAAACCTGGCGAAGATGTCCATACCAGTTGTGTTTGACTCTGGGTGCCTTGCACCAAGCTTCATGTACCTGCACACAAGCAAGTAAATACACACACACACATATATATGTATGTATACAGTATATGTATTTATGTGGTGGTCAATGGATAATTCTAGTCCTTTTTCACAGATGAAAATAGCTCTCAGCACATGCAATTACTCCTATTTGAGTAATATTTTCTAAAAACTGCTGTTTTAGGCCAATTATCCAGCTTTTAAAAAAAACATGCAAGTATACATTTGTGACCCATTTTAAGTCAGAAAGATGGCGTGAGGAATCGATACATTTCATGGGATTGTGTGGCAATAACAAAATGATAGAACACAAGCCTTATGCCTTAAGTGAAACATTTAAATCCCATTAAATCCCTATAAGGCCTCTACCGCTCATTACATGCTGACAGAGCATTTAAAATAACAGCGTGCACATGACGGCAGTGTGTCAACGCGTTGCCACGGCGATGAGAAAGCGCTCACTTGGGTGGAGAGAGGACGTCCTCGAGGAACTCCTCGATCTTGTTGACGTCGGTTTTGACCTCGCCGTTGAAGGTGATGAAGGGGGGGTGTGTGCCCGGGGCCAGGTTCTGGAGGTCTGCTGGCTTCCTGGAAGAGAGACATCAAAGCCAACTTAACGCGTGTGGATCTAATAGTAAAAGCAGCGGTCATTCCCATGTATAAAACATACGCACTGTAAATAACACAAGATTCATAAGTGGTCGTGTGTGTGCTCGTGTATCTCGGTGAGTGGGTTCGTGAGTCTCTTTCTCTCTGCGGCCTTGAAACCAGCACATTTTGTACCAGATGTCTCTGGCACACACAAACAAAAACGAGCATGTGTTGAATGAGCAGCGTGAACACAACAGACGCTCAAATCCCTCCAGCACGAAGACAACATAACACACGGCCGTGTCCGTTAGAGACAAACAGATTTGGGGTTAGCCAGCGTGGCTCCTCTTAGATCTCATGCAACCAGCAACAACATGTAATCATAGAGACTTTTCAAAATGGGCCAGGTTTTTGGTTATGACGACGATCCCAACGGTGGCCGAGCTTTGGGAAAAGTCATCCGACGGAACCAAAAAACGGGAAATGACTTTGACTCTTTGGCATGCGGAGGGGAAGTGGGAACCTCACCCGTTGACATCACTCATTGGGCAACAAACTGCCTTGAGGTTCACAGGCTTTCATCGCAGAAACAAATATTAACACGATAGCCTTGAGAAGACGTCATTTCGCCTTATGGCAGCGACATGTGACATTCATGTCCTTCTACAGGAGTAACAACGTGCGCCGTTGTCCTATTTAAATACAACACTAAAAGAGCCATAAATATGGCAAACACACGCCTTCTTTTACACAGACGCTTTATGTTTACTCAAGGTTACGGACACGATACAGCAGGGACAAGACAAAGCCTGGATCACTTGTTCCTCTGGAGAGAAATAAAAAAATAAAGTAGACACGCCGGCTGAACAAAAAGGTTAGTTTGAGGAGTGAAGGGGAACAGACTCTGCTCAGTAGGAGGACATCCCACATTGCTCTTTACAGGATATCAGCCAGCTCTGTTTTATGTTACTCTCTGTTAGGGAAAATCTATATGCAAATACAGCCAAACCTATGCGCTCGTCTTGAACGTGCAGGCATGTATGAAGACCAAATGTCTAGTCAAATGGACACTGCTTTCCTTTTAGCTGTACAAAAGAGGCCCGGTATTTATCAAGTACATCTCCGTTGTGTTTTGCCAGCAACCAGTTGTCTCCGTGTCTCAGAGGAGGAGACGCCCGGCGAGGAACCGGCTGTCACACGGACGAGGCAGGCTTTGGAACAAGATGACAGAAATCTTGAATCTCTGAGTCAAAAAAAGGCACGTGACGAAGACGGACCATATAAAAGCAGACGGCCATCATGACCACGTCTGAAAAACAATCCGGCACTTGCCTGTCCTGCCTTAGCAAGTGGAAAACATTTAGATGAATCACACACACAGACACATAGCATAGGGTTTGGTAAAGAGCCTCCGGTACTGGCATTCGCATGTGGAAGCCAATCTCTAGCGGTCGGAATTACAGAGGATCCGCGTTTTCTGATGCCTGTAGGACGAAAAATAACCCACCAAAATCTAGACAGGAAGTGAGCGGAGAAAGAACCTTAAATAGCCTCTCCAGAGTCAGTATGTTTATTTTCCTCTGATTTGCCCCCGGCCTGAGAAAAGGGTCATGGGAAAACCAAATAAGCAGCGGGGATGAAGCGAGCGTGTCAGAGGTGGGGCTGGATCAAGGCGTTACGGAGCCGCTAAGGCCTTTGAGGAAACGCCCAGATAAAGACCTAGGACGCCATCAAGAAGGAGGAGCCTTTTTTAAAAAGGAAGATAAGGAAGATGAGGACTCACCTCTTGAGGTCCACCGTGGTGACATTGAAGACGACTCCTTTGAGCCACAGGATCATGAAGAGTCTCTGGGAGAAGGGGCAGTTCCCGATGCTCTCGCCATCACTTCCCGCCTTCGGTAAACACACAGACAGAAAGAGGGTTAGAACGGGAGTAGATTAACTATCAGCACTATATTGCAGGCACTGTTCCCGACGACTGGAAGGCACCAGTTTTTATCTGTAATTATTGCAAGCATAAAACACAAGATAGCACACAACGACCTTAAAAAACATCTGCAATAGGTTTCTACCACCGACAATCTTGATAGAAACCTCATCTCTGTTGCACAACCTTTACGGCCCGGGGCGTTTTACCCCGAAGAAGGCCCGTTTCAGACAATGACTCCTTCATACACATTACAGGCTGCCCTCGAAAAGACTCTAAGTAGGAGGTAAAGCATGGAGAGAGTAAACCCTCCTTGTTTTAAATACTTCAGCACACTCCCCCCCCCGCCCCTCCATTAATGTGCAAAACTGTCCCAAGAGTAAGAGGACACCTGTGGAGGGATCAAGACTGCGACCGCCTCTTGTTTCCTCTTTTCGCTAGACTGCACAAACACAAGGTTGAGCAGCTGGGAATGGCATCAATGGCGCGCATCCTCCAAAAACAAAAAAAAAAAAAAAAAGAAGTATTTTGAGGAAGAGATTTCAAACATTGGAAACACAACATGCAAGTTTTCTGATGAAAAAAAAAAAGCAAGAATAGCGGTGATTTCTGTCTCGCTATCGCACTCACAGCAGTTAACAGGGAGGCTACGGGAGGGTGCTGCAAACAGAGATCTCTCCGGTCATCCCAACAACCCTCCATCTCTTCGTAGCGCCCACTCCCGTCTCTCTCCAACTCCCCAAATCATCCCTCACTTTGCTCAACTCACAGCCATGTACGAGCAGCGTGTAGAGGGAGGGAAGAATACGCATTTCATTTATCTCACTAAGCTTTGCACGGTATCTTAATGACATCTGCCTGGCGCAACAATAACGTCCGCTCCAAGAACACCCATTTCATTTTTTAATGAAACCACATAATGGCAAAAAAAAATTGAGAAATCACTGAGACTGAAATCAGTCATTTGCCGCTTTTCATTAACAAATAATACACCTGACGTGCCACAACCTTCATGTTGGACTCGGCACAGAGCTACATGCCTGTCAAGGTGTGCCATTGTCCAGGCCAATGAAGAAGGCACCTTATTCATCTATTCACAAGGACAAGCGTGGAGGTTATTCAAGTATCGGTGCTCTGGTATGCAGCTCTCCATTCAGCGCGTTACCGTAGCAGAGCTTCTGCCAAACGGCTGAACATCATTTTGTTTTTCTGGTCAGTCACTCCTCATTCCCTTCTGCGTCTGTCCTGCAGAGGTGACATGCAAAGCGGGACTATACGAGTAATGCAAAGGAGGAACACAAATCAACTGTGTTTTCACACAGACTTGCAAAGAGCGCTGAATAAAATAAATAAATAAATAAAAGATTCAAATCAGTTTGAGCTGGAGCATTATCTGAACAGAATATATTTGTTTAATATCAGAGATGCAGATTCAATGGTGGACTTTGTGTTCAGTGAGTCCAGCGGCTCCTTGCTGGTGCGGACAGGCTGGCTGCTGTTGTCCTCCGTGTGACGCCCAGTGGGGCGGCTCTGTTTGATCTGCCTTCTGGCTCCCATTGTACCATCCTCTCCCTCTGCCCAACCCCTTCTGAATTCAATATGTGAAAAGCTTGGATTAGATCACTGCCTTTGTTCGGCAAATGAAAGTGCCCCCCCCCCCCCCCCCCCGCCTTTACCTTACATGATTCAATTCTAAAATAAAGCTTCGGCCATGAAGTGTCGGGGGTGTCATGGTTCATGGCCATCACAACACAAGACTGGCATTAGCTGATCCTTAGCAGATCAGATAGACACCAATGGGATGATTACTCCCATTTTTCCCTACAGCGCTGCACCTACAGAGAGCCATTCAGTGCTGGACCGAGGGTGGCGATGCAGCGCAGCGACTGTTCCCATGGCGATAGACAGACGTGTGTGTGTGTGGGGGGGGGATTACCAGCTCACAGGTGAGCTCCCCCTTTCTTTAGGGACAGAAAATTCAAACCACACGACGCCATGTCATTTGAAAATCAAAAGCCGTTCACTGTACTTCAACACAATTGACAGTTCTGCGTCTCAAGTGGCCGAGAAGAAAAGGCCGCAGCAGCAGCTGAGGAAGACATTTCAATCTTTGCTTTCTCTCTCTGCAGCGGTGCGGACTGCGGCTCTCTGCCAAAGACACCGGCGGCAGAGACAGAGAGGGAGGGACGAACAAGCTAGAGAGAGAGCTATTAGAGCAAATAGGAAGGAATCGAGGTATCACAGACGTGAAGGGGAGCAGGAGGTAATGGATGCTTTAAGTGGGAGGAAGCAAAAAGACAGCAAGCTAGTGGCTGCGTGCTTCTTTGGCACGCTGTTCGTTTCTTCCTCCTCCTCCTTCTCTCCCCCTTATCCTGGGCCTCTCGGTGGAGTCAGGGAGGGACGGTGGTGGGGGGACTATTCCAGAAATGTCCTGTTACTCCCACCGAAGAAGAGGGTGCGTTGTTTTAGTTTACGTGATGATGCTGTTGGAGCTGCGTTTCCGCTGCCTAATTAAAGACTCAAGTGAGGAGGCGGTCAGCAATAATTGTGCTGAATAACGTTTCAAAGAAGCACCTTAGACGATGAAAATCAAAACAACATGACATGAAGCCTATGGCCCACAAACGAGTATGAAGGACACTCCTCCAAGGATTGCTCTCCTCCACCCTACTCACACTTTCCAGAGGGCCACTATTACAGTGCGACATTCAACCTTCAGCAACAACACAAAGCCCTTACTGTTTGTACAGTTCTAGGTACGTCATCACCAGTTAGCAAGGGGGGGGAAAAAAACACCCCAATAAAAATAAACACTTAGAATTTCAAGCAGACCCTTATAAGGCAAAGCATGTCAGTTGAAAAAGTTCCCCTTACTCCCTGAGAAGTAAAGCAATAGTTTGATTACAAATACAAGCAGCATTGACGGGAAAACTTTTTTTCTTCTTTTTTTGGTCAAGAATGACTCTCATCTTGCAGACGGTTACACCATCTTTCACAGAGATTTATACAGTGATTTCCTCCAATGTGAAGCGGTTATAATAACGTCTGGGGCACAGAAGCAGCAGCTGACTACTGCCAACAGACTCTCAAGCTTTATTTAGGCTCAATGGAGGGACCGTGAGTCAACAGATGCTTGCTTATGTATTGCCACACACACACACACAGCTGCCCAGTGGAGGGTGTGAGTCATGCTCAAGTCGGATGTTATCTAGGAGGTTGTGTCCAGGACGGCGTGATCCCGCAACGGAACAATGAGACCTCAGTCAGCAAGTGGTGTCTTTAAAAACACTTTTTCTTTTCAAAACACACACACACTGTTTTCACTACCTCTTTATCATTTCCCCTATATCTATGCTCATATAGCCACTGATGCAATGACCAACTTCTCACATATCGGGCGTAAAAGAGACCGTAACTAACTAGCTTGAACATAATGTGACCGTGTACGCACGTGAAGGTATGTGCACTTTTAACAGGCACAAGAAGGCATCCTCTACACAGGTCAAGTCCTATTCAATTTTACGAGCCGGCATCTATAAAAAAGGCAAGAGCTGTTCAACTCAACCTCGACCTCATATTTCTACCGAGATATCTAGTCACAAGTTCCTCCTATATTTATGGAAGACAGAAGTTTCCCTATCTTAGACTGACGATGCGAGACCACGTTGGATCCAGTTCGGGCTGGGCACGGCCCTCCTCCCAGTCTCTGCTCACAGCCTAATTTTAGCAACATGGCTGCCCTGCCTTCCCCTCCCCAACACACTTCATGTTCTAAATTGGGTGGGCTGCTCAGCAAGTTCAAGCCACACTTTGACCGAAAAAGGAATTGGCGATATAACAAGTGCTGCAGCTTTCCTCCTCCTCCTCCTCCTTCTTCTCCTCCTCCTGCTGCTGCTGCTGCTGCTCTGACACGCAGCAGGAATGTCTGTTTGAGAGTGGGCAGCCATGGTAATGTCATGGCAACGCCTCTCCCTGTTTGCTGGACAAGTATACAGTGTGGGGCTGGAGTCAGGACTGTGAATTCCCCGAGCGGGCCGCTTCAGACAGGGTTTCTCTGCCCACGGTGGTCTGAAGACATTCTAAACCTTTTCTCATATGTCCCACTCCAAAAGGCAGGTCAGAGGTCAAGGCCCTACACCTGGAATGATTCGATACGTTGCTCAAGGGCATGTCAGCAGGGTAGAGACTAGAACCCTTACACTGTCTAAGCATACACTGCAGAGGTTTCCAAGGCCACAAACAATATTTTTTAGAGTCAATCTAATGTCTGAACAAACAAGACAAGTGTTCAGAATTTCAGGCTTCAGGAAAATGCAACCAGGCTAAAGATGATCTGTCTGAATAGGGCCGAGTATAGAGCCACATGGCAGATGAATTGGTGAAAAACTAAACTAACTATTCAATCAATTACTCGTTCTTCAAGAATAAATGCCATCCATTCTCTGGCTGCAGGGTTAGCCGTCCTACGTCAGCGACTATCCCAACCTGGAGCTCAAGAACAACCTCCAGTAGGTCACAGAATAAATCCGAGAGGTTCATGAGATCCTTACTGGAATAGAAAAAAGAAGAGAATATTCTGCTGAGGGCTCTTCTCTAATCTGCTTTGTTGTGAGATAATAGTTTTACCTTTTTGGCTCTCAGAAATGTACTGAAATAAGACAATCTGAGAAGTTTAGAGGTCAAAACATGTAATTAAAGGACGTCTGTTTTTCGATAGCTTACTTTGAGGAATACAACTGTGTGTTTCTACAAAAACCTTATTTCACAAAAAGAACCCAACTTCTCAAATATTGATTGTCTAAACACAAGCAGCCTTTCAAGAACATTTCTTAAACGAAATAAAGTCTAAAAACTGGAAAAAAATACTATTTAAGCCAGAAACCACATGATAAAACAATAAGCAAAGAAGAGTATGAATTCAACCAGGCATCTAATGCCACCTAAAATAATATCGGCTGATTTTGACAATCACCAAAAAGGTCTTGAGGTCCCATGACTGAACGACTAGGTCTGGGTCCTGGGGGAGATGAGTGTAGAGGAGTCAGATCCTGCTGGAATATGGAAACGCCATCACATCCTTGGTGTGGCTCTGACTCAGGCTGACATCATTCAGTGGAAACCGCGAGACTTCCCGTCAGACACAGGCCTACTGTGCTGGAGCACAGGAGTGCCGTCTAACAACCGCCGGGGTTCTGTGGAAAGTTGGAGCCTGAAGTCTAAAAAGAGGCTTACTGCTCAACCATGATGTTATAACCACTGATTAGAAGAGATAGGACAAACAGCCAGTTCAGGCTTCTGACGGGTGTTTGGTGAGGAGCGATTCAGAACCAGCATGACGGGAAAACAAACAGACGGCCATGTGGGAGATCAGCATGAACCAACAATCACCCTCGCTCTGACTGTTGTTTCAAGTGTCGAACACAAACAGTGCTGCAACTCGCCACCCACTTATGCACACCCGCTTACACAAAGAACCCCAAACATGTAACTTTACTCTCCTTGTTTTTCCTCACATTTACAAAGGAAATAACACGGAAAACTCGCCTCCACACGTCTATCGTAAAGCATCTAAAACTTCTCTGTACGGGCCCGAAGTAGTTCCATTTTTAACCAAAAGGAATCCTGTAGCAACTCTCGTCTTGACAGCTGTGAACCAGTCCTTTGGCACCGACACAATGCCAGCATGCTGCTACCGCACACGCCAGATATGCATGGCAGCAGAAGCCTGCACAGTGGCCTCACAAAGTGGCCTCATCGGTAATGAGCAGACAGTGCGTCTCTCTCCCTCTCTCTCTCTGGCCACTCGCCGCTTGCGTCCACTCTGACCTGCAATTGAGTTGCCTTTCTGTACCCGCCTGGGACGTACTGAAAGACAATGAGAGCCTGGATGGATATTTGGGAAACTCCACTGTGCACCTTGGAGGACTGATGATGAGTCCGGAAAAGATGGCCCTGTCATCCAATCCTCCACGTTCAGGTGCTCCGCTTTAGGTTTGTATATACTTCAGATGGATCGGCTATGAAGAACACAGCACGGGAAACACAAGCAGACGGGATCATGTTGAGTGTGATTGAGTTACATGTGTAGCGAGCAGGGCAGATTCTCCTCTTTTAAGGGGGTGTCTCACACACACACACACACACACACACACTGACAGTGAAGATGATGTAACAGAGAGGTAGAGTCGGTCAAGGCTCGTTTTTCCTCTGCATCTTGACCTTGTAGGTAATGTATGCAGTGGTAACCTGTGCAGCCCCATTAGTTATCAAGTAAAACACACCAACCCATGAACACACAAGACTCTCTGTTTGGATCAAATCTGCAAAGTCTCGGATCCATGTTGTTGGCCATGTAGGGTGGCCTCACTTCCTGTCCTTGAGCTCATGGGAGAAACGCCTCATTAGCCGCCGGCTTCCTGGTCGGGCAGCACAAACGAGCTCTTCCTCCTCATAACAGGGCGAACTAAGCTTTTCCTGAGGATATACCCGCACAACATGATTTCACACAGCACAGTCTTAATCCAGACACAGCCAAGAACGATCTATTCTACGAACAAGAAGACGAAATGAAACTTCTGAACGTGCCGTCTGAAAAGCTCCTCTTCAAACTGGTGTGATAATGACACGGTGCCGGATTGATCGGGCCTGCGTCCGGAGTCAGTTACAATGAAGGAGCAGTGACGGGCCAGGTGCTGCAGAAGCAAAATCCACAGCGCAGAAACAACAGCTCTACGACAGTAACAAGCCATTAATCTTTGTCCCCTAAACTCATGATGCTGACTGCAGCATTGCTGCATGCTCTGGGAAAAATAAATAAACTGCTCTATTGATTTCCTATTCCTGCAAAAGAAGCGGTTAATCAATTGCCAACAATACCACCGGAGCACAGCAACTGCTGAAAAGGGCGATTGTGTTTCCATAAAAACAGCTCATCACAAGGCAAGACCTCCAATTGTCACATCTGGCGACTGATGGCGCAATGTGACATGAGCAGCTCTTCCCGAGGCCTTTAGGAGAGAGACTTAACACTGTGCGTTGAGCATTCAGTCCTTCTACAGAGTGCAGCCTCTTACTCTGGCGTGGTGCAGGCTTCCGTCTCCCCGGTTCCCATGGAGTTACACAAAACACAGACGGTCTCTTGTGCCATCCAGACTTAAAAAGCACTCCTCCAGCATGTTTACTGGCTCTGCTGCTACCGCTGCCAAGAGCGTAGAAGTCTGGAGGCAGCAGAAGGTTTTTGTGAGAGGGCGGTGTGATCTTGGCACACGACTGTTTCCCTCGACTCATCTATATTCTGTTCGCCGTCAAACAGCCGGCTCATATGCTGGCGGAGAATAACTCGCTACGCAGCTTTGTAAAACTGTAAGGAAAACATAAACAAACTTGTGATGATTTAATGATGAGAATGATGCACATCAACGACCGCCAATCTCCTTCAACATATTGTAGAAGTAACACAAGACAACCAGCAGACCAGGTAGCGCTGTAATCAATAGAGACGGATGGACCTCGCTTTACAAGAGGAACATCTTCCACTATAACAAGAATTCTACATCACTATATGCAGCTGCACCTTTTCATCCGTTTCAGATGTCTTGTATCAGAGTAATGCATTCCCCCCCCAACTATCACAGCACATAAACACATCAGATTCAGGGTCTCATATTACAGCTTCTACCATGTGATGTGTGGAATTGTCGAGCGAAACAGACATGGGTGGATGCTCAGGAAGTCACCCTCTACAGCACACCGGCTACAAAACAATATCTAATCTGACGCACCGTGATGAGGTCAAGGGTTGATCCTCCCTCTTATAAAAAAGGCGTTATATCACGCTCATTTGCAACAGGGCGCAATATAAACTGACGATGGCAAACTCCACGTGCACGCCCTCAAAAGATGAGCACAGTGCAAAGTGTTCCCATAGCGACGACTGCAGCGGTAGACACTACAGGTGGAAAAGTTGCAAGATCATCAAAGTGTCTCTGAACTGGGACAGTCAGCTACTTTTTAATGGGTAAACACCGTGTACAGACACAGCAGGCAACTCGTGTCCTAGAAGCATGATTAGTCAGCATTGATATGTGGCGGTGCCCCAACAGATCTGACACTTGTGTGAGTCTGGAGCACACACACGGTTCGTTATCTGCTCCTCCCAGAGGCCCGGCTCGCAGCAGTGCGCCTATGGCAACCTGCGTGCCCCCGCCATTGTCTCCCATGATCGTGTTTAATGCAGCGCAGTAAGAACAACGGCCTCAATAATAGATGTGGACATGTCAGACGCCGGCACGTGACCATAACTCAAGATACACACAGATACACACACACACAGATACACACACACACACAGATACACACACACACACACACACACACACACACACACACACACACACACACACACACACACACACTAAATGGTGCTGCCGGCCAGTTCGTTTCCATTTGTTCTGCCGCTACACGGCAGGGCCTGCTGCTCAGCCTCATCAATGCCTCACAACAAAGGCTTCTCCTTTAACAACTCAAGTAGGACTGAGGGGATTTTCAGTATTTCTACTGAGAACTTTTAACAGGCCAGAGCTAACGGAGTACCAGCTCATCCATAGCATTTAATAAATGCTTTTTGCCCCAGGGCTACACGCTTCCACCGTCATCATTACTATTGAGTGCTCGCCCTTCTGGTCAGTGACCCCCCCCCCCCACTGCACCATCACCCCCACGCCCTCTCCCAGTCAGGACCCCATAACTCCCTCCCACTCCCCCCTGTCCCCAGCCTCCCCCTTTTTTCTTCCCTCTGCCATTTTCCCGCCCTGCAAAGCAGCAGGCTGAAGAAAGAAAAACAGCCATTCACAGCCCCTCCACCATCCCCACTGCTGAGGCCCAGACCGTTTGATACACACCTACAGTTTTAGGGAAGGCAGGTGTCGTAAAAAAATTATTATTATCTGAAGACAAGTCCATCAAGCTAATCTATCATGTCTAAATGTGGTGAATTGTGCTTCCCAGAAGGAGACACCCACAGTTATAAATATATGACGTTAAATAACAACCAGTGTCAATAACAGCACTGAGGACGCACAGCTGCGACATACAGTAACAATGGCCCACAATACTCTTTCACGCCCTCGCCACACAAGTGTGAAGGAAACTTGGAAAACTGTGCACAGCAACAGCATCACAAAACTAATCTGTCTCAAAAAAAAAAAAAATCTTTGTTGGCAGACTTTGAGTGATGACAAGGTGATCCAACTTAACGTTCAAATGGCTGGTTCGAGTCCACGGAGGGCTGGATGGAAACAATGTTTCTATCATTCTGAGAAGCGTTACATTGTATCAAGCATTAACATGTAGCCGCAGCAAGCGCGCACATGTTACAGTGGCGATTCTGCTCGTATGGTCCACTACTGCTCGGCTTTTGTTAACGAATTTAGCGGCCAGTGTTCAGCGTGGCAGGCTCCTCTCTCCACTCGATGGGAGAGGGAAGCTGCATCCGCCCTGCGCGTGACGCTGCAGGCTCCACATGGCCACAGTGGAAAAATAGATTTATGATTCTAAAACTTTAAATAATAATAACTTAAAGCGTCATAAGATCTTCTTGTAGCGTTTCCATCAAGTGTACAGCAAACCCCGTGAGTGAAACACCAACGTATAGCTAGCTAAAATGGTTTTAGCTCAACAAAAACCTAGTTTGTAAAGAATAGCGAATGGAAGGAATAAAGCATTCATCACCACAACACACTGAAGCTACTCAAAATTAAAATTAAAAAAAAACTTCTCCCGTGCGACTTGTGCCGCGGTCTTACCTTCACGAACAGCTCGATAACGGGCTCGTTATCCGCCTTTACTCCGTTCTGCGGTACCGACAGCGACATTGCGGCTGCTACTTTTTGAAGTTTTGCTAACAAAGATGAGTTTTTTTTCTTCTTGCTACCACGCCCGACTTAGCTCGGTCCTCTTCTCCACCTCTCTTCTTTTTTTCCTTCTCCCCGCACTGAAGCCTAGTCTGCGCTTTTTCTTTCTCCCCAAAGGAGGAACCCCGGTGCTGGAAGCACAACGGACTAATTAATGAAAGCGGACAAGGAGGCAGCGGTGTCTGCCAGAGGAGATTTGTTTCAACGTTGCTGTGTAACTTCAACCAAAGCTCAGCTACAAACACATCGTGTTGAACCGCGACGCTGTGTACGCTGGGTGAGTAGTGATGATAAGGACGGCCGGGAAGAAGCAACGGGATTATTTAAAGCAGTGATGTCATCTGAGGCGCGCACACACACACACAAAAATGTGGGAGGGTCTGAGGAGAGGAGTCGCCTTGGTGGGAGGGAGGAGGACGTGAGGATGGATCAGAGCCACTCAGCGGCTGCAGACACACAGCGCTCCTGCGCACCGTTATATTCTGCTTTTTGTCACGAAATAAAAACATGTTTTTCATTTAAATTATTTCATTATTTGGCAGTCTCAAAACCAGACTTGTTTCGTTATTCTGCTAAATTATTTTTTTGCGCTTCCATTTACTGTTTTTGCAAATAAACTCATGCAGCTCTCCCTCACTTAATTTGCATGCATTTCCCCAAAATATTCCATAGCTATTAATATACAATACATTGTGTTTCGTCCTGTTTTGCTACAATGTTATTTGCTATTTATCATTACAAACTTTCATTGAAGTGAAAGAATACATACATTTAGGTTGGCAACTGGTATGTTCATAATTGGCTATTGTGACAAAGGAAAAGTTTGATTTAGGTGCTATGACCACATTTCAGATCCACTTTTAAATATGCTGCAAGTGTAGCGGTAGGTTTTGAATTTGCGGGTCCGGTGGGTTGTTCATGTCTCATTAGCTAACATCCCCACCCAATAACTGTTTTTCTTCTTCATCTATTTTTCTTCATTTACCCACATTCTGTGTACATTTTTTACAGATCCCATCCCAAAGAGAAATGACAACATCTTAACATTGAGGAAAGCACACGTCCTATAAAAAGGTTTTAATTCTGAAAGGATGACAAGATGACAAGAGCCAGGGGTACTAAATACAAATCATAGAGCAGTCCCACGGAGATTAGCTTGGTGTAAGGGTGTCAACATAAAATTGCATATCAATCCATCTGGAAAATTAAAGCATTCTCTGTCTCACAGATTGTTTTAGTCTTAAAACAAGACAATTTCAAAGTCAGGAAAAACAGCAGGTTAAACGATGCTAAACACCTCTTTTAAGTTACAATATGGGACAACACATTCTGTTACGGCCTCTAACAATGCACACTGCTGTGCAACTGTTTCCACTAATAAAAGGCAATAGTAACAGTATGTTACTGTATGTTGGTTGTTCTCTACACTCCATAAGGTCAGTGGTTCATGCACATCAGAGACAATCACTGCACATGCAATCATTTCTGAATGGAATCTATTGTAGGCTGTGGAAAATATCTGAAACCTGCACAACTCAAACCTCTAAGCTTAAACCGTTTCCCTGCTCACAATTAAAAATGATGGACAACACAAGCTTCTTTACAGTTCAGATAATACACTAACCGATAAATCAAGCTCTTAATGAAACACACTCTTCAGAATGTACCAAACCAGTAAAAAGAAATAAACAAAAACAAAAAAAAAGACTCAAGATTTAACAATTTGTACATTCTAAAGCTGAACCAGGTTGATGACAAACATCAAGAGTGAGTGGAAAATTGAAAAGTGAGAAAGCCCCTTGTTTTCAGGACATCTGTGACGGAGATAACTGGGCCTTCCTCATGGAGCGCAGGGCCTTTTCTCTTAGGTGTTTCTCCAGATCATCCAAGCTGTCATCTACTTCACTGTCTGATTCCTAAATGAAAAACAGCATGAAATACACGCCTATCAACTGGCCAATGCATGGCGATCAACAAAATAACATCCGCTACTCATCCCTGTTGAGCACAAAGCACAAAGGCCTTGGTAGCTAAAAAACGCAGAAACTAGACATCACCTTTCTTGACTCTCCATCCTCCTCCCCCCCGTGGTTTTCATGCCCATCTCCAGTCACAGGGCCGCCACTCTTCTCTTTCTTGTGCTTCTTGTGCTTCTTGTGTTTCTTCTCCTTCTTATGCTTCTTTTCCTTCTTCTTCTTCTTTTTCTTTCCACTGCCGTCAACATCTGAATTCTGCAATGAAACAAAGAAAAAGTTGTTTTTATGGAGACAACATTAAAAATGCTGCTGAATAACTCCACAAACGTCAAAGGAATAAAGTTTCAAGTATTATTGACTAACTACTAACTTCCAAGACTTATTTCTAAGTAAAGTAAGTAGATATTCTCTTATTGTGGTTCAGAATACATTCAAGGACTCTCAGTATTCAAGGTCCTTAAAAGTGTTTAAGAGATGGGATGATGTTGCATATTTAATCTCCAGAGAAAAGTTTACAATGCTTTATGTTTTACAATTCTTGAGGTTATGTTTGATGGAGAATGATGACTAATGTAATCAGAAGAAGACAAGTCTGGCTTGCTGCATGCCTAGCTACATAAATGCAAAGTATCTGCATACTTTCCTTTGCAAATTCATTCAGCAAAGCCAGAATTGAAACTAAGCTAAAGTATCAAACCTTGTTTGGGGATTGACTGCCGGAACCACTGCTGGCTTTTTTGGCTGGTGGTGGAGACCCGCTGGCTGAGCGAGATGGAGAGGGGGAGGCAGATGCGGGGGCTGGACGTTTCAGAGCTGCTGGCTGGGGGGAAACGGATCTGGACCTGGAGGACGCTCTCCTCAAAGGCTGGGGACTTGGAGATGGTCTGCGGAGAGGACAAAAGGGACATTCAAAAGGGCGATGGCACATGTACAAAACAGGTTACACAACTCAAAGATAAAAGGTGCATTATCCTGACATAATCACTATGGAGATGAATGCCATCTGCCTCGCCTACCTCTGGTTGTTGCGTGGCTCCGGGGTGCGGGACACCCTGCGGATGGGTTTGCCACTGTGTGGAGGTGACTGCTGTCTCCGCTGGTTCGATGGAGAGGAAGTGGAGGTTTCAAAACGCCTCGGAGGACTGGTGGAACCCCTAACGGCGCGACCGCGGTTCGCAGGGGACGGGGAGAGGCGGCTGGCAACAGGGGATCGTGTCTCCCTGCTTGGCCTGACAGAAGACAACATGGGGCTCCTCCTGTGTCTGGATGGAGACGAGGAAGGAGGCGTGCGTCTCCTTTGAGCAGGAGGACTTCTGCGCTTGGGCGACCTGGAGACGCGTCGCTTGGCCCCTGGAGAAGAGCGTTTTGGGGGAGAGCTAGACAGCTTCCTCTTCTGTAGAGGCAAGGGTGAGGGGCTGTAGCGCCGCTGGATAGGGGGAGAGTATCGTCTGGGGGATGGAGAGCGACGACGGGGAGGTGGGGAAGGAGACCTGGGAAACACCAAATTTAATTGTCAAATTTTTCAGATATTGATATTAGAAAAGATAGCCGAAGAGATCAAATGAACACGCCTATACCTTCTTCTAGGAGGAGAGGGAGATCTGCGACGTCGTGGGGGAGACGGTGTGCGACGTCTGCGTCCAGGAGATGGAGAACGTCTTTTCCTGAAGTGGGAGAAAAAGAAAACATGAGTACAGTACATGATCAACATTTGATTTCACATACAATCCAATTTTTTCAGACACAAAATTACTGACCTCGGAGAGCCATCTCTGTGTCGCCTCCGTGGGGAGGGTGTGCGGCTGCGCCTCCTCCTGACTTCTCCATTTCTGGCCCCTGGCCCCGCTGTTAGCCTCTTGGGTCCCTCGTCTTCGGATGAGGAGGACCCTGTATGACACAAAACAGAAAGAGGACATTAGCGACCGTTTCGTTATAGCCTCAACTGTCTTCTGTTGGGGGGGGTTGTGTATGGGGGAGGACAGAACGGGGATAAAAACATTTATAACCTGAAGAAGTCTGTCGATTCTGCCTGCGATACTGACGCCGCTGCTGCACCGAATCTGCGGTTGCCCCTTTGTCATTTTTATCCTCCTCTGAAATGTAAAGCATCGAGCGTCTCATCAGTGAAACAGACTGCCATGGAAAAGTCAGATAATATAGAAAAAAAGGATTAATATCCCTGTGGTTTGAGTTTTCATTAGCTTTCTACGTGGCAATTTGACCATAGCTTTCTACTTGTCCCCGAGTATTACGTGTTTAATCATGTTTAATCGTGTTTAATCATGTTTGTATTGATACTCTAAGGGAGATCAAAACACATTAACAAATCACTAATGAGGTACTTCGGCAAAGATTTAACATTCTACACCGCAAAAAATATATTTGCTAGAAAAAAAAAAAAATAAAAATAAAAAAAGTGGTAACAAATTTAAGGTAAATACTCATTTGGGCATGAGGTTGAAATAGGATTATCACACAAGCCCCTGGAAATGTTTTTATTCTGCACAGGTAAAGCAAGCTTCTCCCATGAGCTTAGCAACATTACCTCGTAAGACATTTTCACAATCATTAAAATTGCACAATATGTAATGGGCCATGCTATAAACTCTGAGTATGGTAAAGTAACATCTGTCATTGTGTCCTCTCAAGCTGAAAACCAGAGCCAACAGTCTGGGCAAAGGTCCGTTTTTGACGGTTATCACAACTTGTGAGCCGTAAGGTCACAGGCCTCTGTGGTTCTTAACAGCGGTACTTTAGCGCTTACCTGACTCAGACCCTTCAGACAGTCTGGGCTTGGCATTATCAGACGGAGAATCACCCCTTCCTCCTGGTTTTCGCTTTAAACCTGAAAAACAAGACACCAAGAATTATAAATGCACTTATGATAATCATCCTCTTCACAAGATTTTGAATAGTTAAATCTAATTTCTAAAAGACGGAGGGAGCCGACGCTGTCAGTAAGAGACAAAGACGTCATTATTATATAAGGATCGTACCAGATGGTCTGGCTGGTGATGCAGAGCCTCTGCCCCTCCTGGCCCGTGGAGATGGGGACCGCCTGTCTTTCCCTGCAGGGCTAATGGGGTTGTCGGGATGATGGACCGGTTTTCGGGGTGGTGTGTTAGATATTCTTTTCATTGCTTTTTTAGGCGAGCGAGAGTTGGAAGAGCTGCTGCCAGAGGATGAAGCAGAGCGAGAGCGCCTCCTGCAGGACACAAACACGTGAACAATACAAGATTATTTTTAAAGGGAGAAGCTGTATGGCCCAGATCTACTGTACACAATGTCAGTGGCTAGTAGAATATTAGAAATAGGAAGATGTTACAGAGGAACTTAATGATTGTTCTTTTAACCACAAGGCTGCAGCTACTGACCTGCGGACAGGAGAGCGTCTGTGCCTGTGTCTGGAGTTGGGGGGGCCACGTCTGGGGGGGCTCCTTCGACGAGGAGACATCCTCCTCCTGGGACTCTGTCTTCTACGAGGGGAGTAAGATCTGAAATGTGGTACAGAACGAGAGAAGCTTTGCATTTCTTTTCAATGTTTAAGAACTTGGAAGTCCTTGATTTTACACAGAATTAAAAACATTAAATCTTTGAAGAACCAGAGGACACCAAAATAACTTGATACGTCAGAAATTACCTAGAACGGGAGCGTCGCCTGCGAGTGCGGGAATGAGAACGAGAGCGGTGGTGAGGTCTGTCCCTCCTGCCGTCCTTCTCCCGCTCCCGGGACCTGGGCCGTTCCTCTTTCTTCTGGGTCTTCTCTGGTGAAGCTTCTTTGACTTCAGTCACTGGGTCTGGATTCACCACCTCCACAACCGCGTCACTGCAGGCCAGAGGAACAAGTTCAAATTCAATTCTAGATGTCACTGTCAAGGTTTTTTTTTTTTTTTATCTAAAAGAAAACCACTGTACTATATTACCAGTTTCCATGATAAACTAAAAACAATTATAGATGAAAATTGCTTTTGTGTTTGATCCAGTGCATTACAAAACCCAACCCCACATAATTGACCCTGAATGAAAGGACTAATGTGGAATAAATATGAACCAAGAACATAAATAAATAAACCTCAAATCCAGTAGATTCTAAACTAAAACTACAAACGAATAACTAATGATTTTGAATCCCACACAAAACTGTCATTTTTAAGCAAGGCAATTATTCTACAAACCAGGTGGAAGGAGTGTCCTGGACTACTGGCTCTGGCAGAGCTCTATCTAATGTTTCTGACTCCACAAGCTGCTCCAACGGTTTGGTGGGCAGCTGCATCAGAGGTGGAGGGGGTGAACTGCCGCCAACTGGACTGGCTTTGCGTCTTGGAGAGCGGGAGGCGCTACGCTTCCTTTCACGCTTCACTGGAGACCTTCGCCGGGGTGATGGTGACCTTGTCTTCCGCCTGGACAGAGAAAAAGCAAACAGAATTATATTTTCATGTTCTGTGATATAAACACACAAATCCAACTTCGGTCCACTGATGTCGATATGGAAGACTTTTTCTTTCTTACCTCCTTGGGCTTTTTGACTGTGCCCTCTCTCTGATTTCCTTTTCCTTCTTATCGTCGTCGATCTTCTTCAGAGAAGCTAGCTTCTCCTGTTCAATCTACCGGAAATGTAACAAGGAACAATCACATCACTATCAGTAACAATATACTGCATGTTCTGTCCGGCAATGTTCACATACTGTGATCTAGGGTGTCAAATACTGAGGTCAATGTTATTGTCTGGGTGTATGGTTCATATAGGACACATTATCCACTCTGATTATTACAGAAATACAGACTTATTTACTCGAGTCTTTTCCTGCCTGGGCTACTTGAACCTCGAGCTGTCAGCGACCACAGAGCCATGACCTTCCTACAGCTAACAGACACATTCTGCCAAACTGACCCCAGGGAGAAGCTCACCTGTCTCTGTTTAATTTCCTCCTTCTTCTGTTCCAGGAAAGCAGACGGGATGCCAGCAATGTTCTCCTGGGCACTGAGCAGCAGGGGCCACAGGTCCCTCATGAACTCCCGGGCATTCTTCCCATTCAGGAAGCCCGTCAGGTTGATCTGCATCATCTTGCTATCCGGGTGCTGTAACACACACACGAAGGAGGCAGAGAAAAGACCATACGGCCATTAAAGTAATGGAAGGCACATAATTAAGGGGGGGGTTAGGATCCCAAAAATGGGACTGCCTACCCTCTAGTCCTCACTAAACTGCTGTGACTATGTATTTAACCTTACTCAAAACATGTAAGACACTGATTAGTATACTAAACATACCTGGGTCCAATAATTGAAAGAATAACCTATCAAAACAAATGTGTGATTAATTTGATTTAAATTGTACTCACATACTCAAGCTGAGAATGTGAGCTAGCTGAGGGGAGACGCATCTAGTGATATAAATAACTGCATGCAATACTTCTGTTATACCCATTTCTGATTGTTATTCCCCAGGTATACAATCAAGAACACAACAAATATTGTCATTATTTGATTTGCTCAGTACTATCCCCACTGCTTTACATTTCAGTGTCCCTACCCACCCCTTGTTCTCCGGTCTCCCCACAAGTCTACACTTCAGGAGTTAAACAAAGAGCCACAATACAGAGTGCATTAAAACCCAACACTGCAAGTACAGTTCCGGTGTCTTCAGTGAATCCCGTGGGATCAGTGGGCACGGAGCTCCCTTGGCTTGCTTCCGCCTCCCTACTGCTTGAGACTCAACCACCTTGAGCTTAATGTTATATCATTTATCTAAATTGCAAGAGACGAACAAGCAATAATGAGTACACAGTTACACAAAAAAAAAAGAATAAGTTTTTCTTTTTCAACAGCTGATAGAATTATTGTGAGATACCGTGATCTCAATTCAATTTCCTTTTCTTACCATTATGCAACAGTGCCCTTAAAACTTAGCTTTAACAGCCCAACCCACCCGCCACAAAAGCTATGGCAAGCAAAAGATCAAAAAATATATTTTATGTGCAGTACTGGGGTCACATTTGATAATATTAAATAAATACATGCGGTTTTTTAACATCTTAGGAGAATGGAAGTCATTAACGAAGTCATTACGCATACATACCATACTTGCATTGAAGTATACTATGGGATGGAATCCTAGTAATAGTCTAATAAGGGATAATGTGTGTACATTACTTAGGTCATTTTCCTCCCATTTACCTGTTTTTCTATTTTAAAAAGTAAGCCGGTGCAATGGAATTATGCATAAATAAACAAAATTCTTAAATTAGCCTATGGGATGAAAAACATGCAGAATTTAATATTAAACAATAAAATACACATCAGTGGGGCTCAGCATTACAGCCCTACTGGCAAGAAGGATTTTGTTAAGAATCAAAAACATGACCACTACAGATATTTCAATGGCCTTTCAGTTTAAAGAGTAACTTAACACCAAAAAGAAAAGTACCGTTTATGTTTGAAAATCTCAAATGTGTTGCACGTCTGACGACACGCAACTGAGACGCCGAGTGTTGTCAGAGGTTTAACAGATTTGTTACAGAACAACTCACAAATCGGATGAAAATCTTGTTTTTGTTCTCAACTTTCTACAGTGACCTTGAGTCTGTTGCAAGTGGGACAGAAAACGCTTCTGAGCAAACCCAACAGAGGTGCAGAAGACCTGAAATTGTCAATCTGAGGTGGACATTGAGAGGATCCTTTCCAGCTTGGTGTTAAAATACTCCTACAGTTGCTCTCTAAAGAATGTAGAGGAAGAGATCCGTTACTCTTAACAGCAGTGATCTGGGCAGTTTAATTTTGCACTGCAATTATCCTACATGATTATGGCATTGTTCAGGTGTGTCTTTCACTGACATGATATTGGTGATCCCTGCATATAACTCACCTCAAACCACACACTGCATCATGAAGGAGAGTTGGGCTCAGTGACTTTGGGCTCAGGAGAGAGCTAATTAGGTGTTGGTGCTATACTTCTGATGCAAGGTATAACATCCATATTGGTTCAGGCCTTTTAAATCATAAATCACATCATCATTAGAAGACTGCTGAATATAGGCACTTTGTCACATAACAGCAAAACATAGTTATGTCATTGTTAATGAGTTTACACCAATTGTTACTTTACCCATTGAATTTGACTAGGAGGTGCAATTATTTGCTTATATCCCTTCTTACTAACGAAACAATGCCCTCAAATTTATGACAGTTTTGAAAAACAAAACAGAAACATATTAAAGACATTACCTTATCCTCAAGTTGGTTAAATATAAACTCTATGACGACGTCATCCTCGAACCCCAGAATCTCTGTCACTCGCTGAGTAATCCACGGTTTGATGACTTCCAGGTTCACTTTGGTCATGTCCACCTAAGGGTGAAATGGTTTCATGCAATCAGAAACAAATCACAAACCTGGTCAATAAAATACAATACATTTGTCAAGGCAACAGATTGTTTGGGACTTATACTGGCACAAGCTGAACAACACAATGCATATGTGGGTGATCTTATACCTTCTTGTCCAGACATTCTGCAAACTTCAGCTGCTTCAGTAGTTTCTTCTGCTTGTTGCTGAAACGGTTGTCTTGCTCCGCACTTGTACCCTACAGAAAAGAAAGAAAAAAAATCAACAACCAACTCTTAGATGACTAGTGTGGGTTGACAATCAGACACGCACATAAACCTAACATTATGCTTGAAGCATTTCTCTCACGTGATTCAGTTCAGATGCAAAACAACTTCCTTAGTGTTTGACGAGCGGTAATTTAAACGTGACTGCACTAACATACCGGCGATACAGACATCGAAACCAAAACACTGAGTTAGCAAACATTAAGGTACACTTGCTAACATACGATGTTATGTTAAAAGTCAGAATATTTGATAACGTCAGTTCACGTGGTCGCAGTACCACATCGTCAACGTGAGCCACACATGACATTGATACAAATAAGCTAACGTTAGCTAAGCTAATAGTTAGCATGCTTAATCCTCCAGGCGAAACTAAAAGGCTAATATTAGCCTCGTGGTTACCTTCACCGGCAGCACCGCTGGCATAGACAGAACATCAAATAGTCAAATCGGTGTAGTTATTCGGTACACTTTTTACGCTACATCCATTTATTCTAGCCAACGTTAACGTGGTCGTGACTACCCTCCAGTCACAAACGATGCACCACACGGACGCCATCTTTAGCCAGGGCTAACAAATTAGAAGAAGCTAACGTAAGCTAGCTAGGTTGGCTTGTCTATTTCCTGCAACTGTGTCGACTCCAAATTAATGTGAAAGGGCTATGAGTTGTTGGCCATATATCGTCAAATATGGCTATAGTGGTACAAACATGCATTTAGTAAAGACATGTAAACTCTGGAAATAGCCCAGTAGAAACACGGCTCTTGTCGAGTAACGTTATCAGTTGATAGACGAAGCCCCGACCATAACGTTACCATAACGCCTGGCTCTATGGCCCTCCACCTAAACACAGCATATTAATGCTCTAACAATGAATATATCTCCCTGTTACTTAGCAACAAGACATTAAAGAGTATGAACAAACTTTTCCAAGAACTTACGCGGAAGAATCCCGCGTCCATTATCAGAGAAAATGGATTTAACAGGTGCCGTTGAGAAAGACGTGCGCTGCTCCGGTGAAATTTTTCTGGTTGGAGAGCCGGATGACGGGTGCGCCTCTAGAGAAAGAACCAAGAACTGCATGTACTGTAATGGTAGGAGGGGAGCTGTGTCCACCCAGACCGTGATCCTGACTGGTTTATGAATAAAACAAAACTGTGAAACGTTCTGCTAAATTGTACTTGCTAAATTACCCAATATGCAGAAATAATTCTGCAAATAATTCTGCATATTGGATAACTGTGTATTGTAATATTATCTCACATCATACATTTTTAATTACTAATGCATTACTGGGAGAGCAGCTTTTCAATGTCGCTGATTGAGGTGGCACCAATTTTAAATACTTCAGAAACTGCTGGTAGTTGAATCTATAACAGTGCATCATATTTTATTTGTTGATCATGTGTTTTGGAGTAAAAATCAGAATTTGCAAAGTTACTACTATTTATGCTGGTGAAAACAATACAATAATTCTCCCTGAAATGTGATAAGGACCTCAAAACTGTAGTTACCACCACAATCAATACTATAGTCATCAGCATCACCCTAAATATCAATGTGGCCCAATCAGTAGTAAAGTTCATTTCTAAATGAAGGTCAATAATTCAACTTAATCACTGCTGTTTGGGTAAATAACATTTTTAATCATCAAGGTCTGATTCAAAAGTACACTGCATTTTTTAAACATTGCTTTCCAAAGCAATCTACAGTAAATAAGGCTTCATTTGTTATAGGTGCTCATTCATAACTAAAATCACACAGCTGGCAAAAAAAAAAGGCAAAATAAAGGTTTCTTGTTAGATGCCACAGCAAGGGTATAGTGTGGTTGTATACAGTGTGTGATATTCACTTGATAGACTATATAATGAAAGACTGGCTTTTGAAAACAGCCAGAATATGTGGTGAGTCAATAAATACAGTTGAGAGTTAACTGAGCCAGCCATTCCAGATGATCCTTGAATCAAAGTGTACAACAGATTTGTTACTATAAATGTGTAACTGGTCCATATTGTAATAGACATTTTCATAGACATTGTAACAGACTGTTATGTCCATTGATGCGAGTCACATGACATTCGGAAATCTCTGAAGTCCTTTGTTGTTCCTTCTGAGGCAACATGTGTAAAGCGATGCTTATCCCATGCTAACGATTAAAAACGACAAAGATTAAGGGAAAGTTTGACGGTATATTATTCCCTGAAAAAGACTGAGATGTGTGTGTTTGAGTGCATGTGTGTGACATCTCACTGTCCACTGTATATTGAGATCATCAGACTGTGAATTCCCACTTTACTTTACAAACAGTCCCTGGCTTTTTGCTGTAATGTTCCAGAGTAACGGGGGATACAGGTTGACGACATGTGAAGGTGAAGTGAAAGGAAGTGTATCGCTGGTAAATGCAGGCTGGAGAAGAAGTCAGGGCCAGGGCGCTGGTCAGTCTTTGTGGAGCAGGTTTTCACTAGCTGACTGGCAAACCCTCGTATGTCCTCTTGTCTCGAATGGAGCGCAGCATGTCTGACACCAGCTCCTCAAGCCGGAAGACTGGTGCCCAGCCCCAATCTCTCCTGGCATTGGTGTCGTCAAACCTCACGGGCCAGCTGTCTGCTGCAAAGTGGCATGCAACATAACCACATTACTTCCATCACATCAGCTATGATTGAAGATGGCAATATGAGTCATGTCATTTCAAAATAAGACAAAACTTAAAGTGAAAACTCAAGAAGATGGCAAACCAGTATGATGTATTTAACACACTGAAAACATTGAAAATTTGTATGATCCCGCACAGGTTTTGAGTGTCAGTATGTGCACCACGTCGTACCGATGGTCTGGCGGACAGAGTCGGGATTGTAGGTGACCTTGAGGTGAGGGAGATGCTTGCGGATTTCTTGCGCCACCTCTTCTGGAGTGAAGCTCATGGCGGCGATGTTGTAGGTACGCAGAGACAGCTGGCACTCTGGAGCCTGCATGAACTCTATGGTGGCGCGGTGGCAGTCAGAGATATGCATCATGGGGAGGCGGGTGTCGGGACGCAGGTAGCACTCGTGGTGACCCGTGCTGAGGGCGTCGAGGAAGATTTGAACGGCATAGTCTGCAAAGAAAGAGGTCCGGAGTGCCTTGTTCATAACATCAAGCTGATTGTGCTGAATATATGTGGCATATGCGGATAGAGAAGTGATGCAATACCTGTTGTTCCTCCTCCGGGGGGGGTGCTGACTGATATCACACCTGGGTACCGCAGGCAGCGGAAGTCCAGACCATATTTATGATGGAGATACTAAAGAAAAAGAATATTGAGATGTCCCGAAATTTTACAAACTGATGTATTAGAGTACCGCGTGAATGTGTATGCATATGCATTTTAAGGCCGACACACCTCCCCCATTAGTTCTCCGTGCACTTTGGACACGCCATAGATGGTTCGAGGTCTTTGGACACAGAGGTCAGGGGCCGGGTCACGTGGAGAAGAGGGGCCGAACGCTCCAATGGTGCTGGGGACAAAGATGCGCAGGCAGCTCTCTAGAGCCAAGTCCAGCACATTATGAAGGCCTAGATGGACAGCAGGACATCCGACGAGGAGTTTGAAACATAATAACCCCTAAGAAGGCGGTATACATGTGAATGGTGAGTGTAATCGGCAGACCTGTGATGTTGATCTTGCGTGCCAAAGCCACATTAGCTTCGCCCACAGCACTAAGCAGAGCGCTGTAGTGGACCAGCCAAGTGACACGATAATTTACAATCAGCTCCCGGAGGTGTTTGTAGTCCAACACATCAGCGTACACAAATGGACCTGATGGGGAAAGAGAAGAATATTCGTAAACTGATGATTTAAAGAGCAGGGAAATAAGCTGCACATACTGTTCAGTGTAAATTGGAGAAGAATGAAAAACACAACATATCTGGTGAAAATAACTTGATTTTGAATTGCATACCACTTCTGATAACATGAGGTGGAGGCTTCTTAATGTCTGACAGGATTACATTCTCCGTTCCATACTGTTTCCTAGACGTTGATAGAGATATGATGTATGAAGTTCCAATTTCAAACATGTTCACAAGCTTTGTTGTCTCAGAAAATTTCCACGCATCTCACCTCAGCATCTCTGCCAGTCCCACACCTAACTGCCCAAGACCACCTGCATATAGAGGCACAGTTTAGTATTTCTATTTGTCAAGAGAAAACAAGAAAATGTTTGGAGTTTGGTACGCAAGCGGAGTCAATGTTTTTGGTGCACCACGCTTCAGCTTTTTGTTTGTTCCAAAGCTTTATCCCGGGACAAAAAGCGACAGTGGGCTATTATTCTCCCCTCCAGTCACTCACTGGCTCTTTTATATCACCAGCGCTGTCTGTACGCATCCTATTGTGATGAGTCAAAGTGGGGTCCTGCTGCTGGTGCAAAGTGAAAGCAACTCGATAAATATAAAACAACACTACACTTGTCTAGTATACCACTCATGCCATTGATGCCACTTGCATTTCAAATAAACATAGGATCTGCTTGGAAGTGAGCAACTCTCTCATATCCCTTACTCGGTGCCCTTGAGCGAGGCACTCGACCCCTTCTTGTAACTGCTCTGTGAACGTGAGTACAAAACAGTGGCTGCATGGTGAAAGTGGTAGAAAACAATAGTAGCTTCACAGGTTCAGTGTTTGTGTAGCGGTGGACAAAGTCCATCTTTCTCTCCATCTTTAGCTATCAATAGTTCATTCAAATCATATTACCTGTGATGAGGATACGAGGGTTTTCCTGAATAGGTATGGGGCTGCCGGTCTCCAGGCTGTTCCACCTGCTCATCTGCCTGGGCAAACATCTCAGGCTGCCACCGGGCAAACTTCGCACCCTGCTGAGACAACCTCGGCAAAACAGGCCCAGCGCAGCTGCAGTGGGCATACAGACCCCCGGTTGCATGTCTAGCAGCAGTCCTTAGAAAAATCAAAATGAACTGACATTAAACTTCTACATTTTGTTGATGATCATTGGGGTGTATATATATATATATACACAAGTCGTGTTAAAATAACAGTACAGACAAATAAATTAAACAGGGCACAGATAAAAGGTTTTTACCTGTGTGCTGGAAAAATCAGAAATACCAGACAATCCCAGATTATTGGTCCAGAACCAGCAGGTGCAATTTAGTGAATCCCAAACTTTCCCTCTGATCTAAATTATGAAATAAGAGCCCATAATATACTTTTCGAGGCATGTGTCAGAAATAAAAGATTACCATCCGATTGGTCACCGTCTCAGTTCACCCAGTAACCGCTGGATAAAAAATCAGCAGTAGAAAGTCATGCTGGGCTATGTGGTTCTTTTCCACATTGTGTAATCACCGGGGTTTGTGGCTCTTGACTGAACCTGACTACAGTCTCCAGCTTGCAAAGCTCCGTGTGTGTGCAAACATGCTGACTTGCAGTGCACAGGGATTTGTATTGTGAAGAGTGTTTAGCTGAGCTTAACAGGACTGGGAGGTGTGTCGGTTATATAGCCTCTTTCTATTGATAATATCTGTGAATGAATATTAGAAAATATATTTTTAAGTAAAACATAACATATATTATCATAACATTTTTTAAACAACAGTTTTAAAATGTGGTGTGAGGGCTAAACATCTTCAAATTACATCAAAAATTGAGTTTTGTTTTTCTTCAATTTGTTTTATAAAAGAATACAAAAATGACTGTACATTAAAACACATCAGGTTGTCAAACATTCTGAGATAACATTTCCACAGTCAAAAGGCATTGAGCTTTGGTATTGTCCCTCCTTTGAACGTGTTCTACATGTTCAGGCTGAACATCTTCCCATCTTCATTTACTGAGTGCATCGGCTGAGAGCCAGCTTCCCCCACTCAGTGACCATGTTCCTTATCTCCTCCTGAGCCTCTTCTAGGTGACGAGCCTGCGGGGTCCACCTCAGAAAAAAACCTGAGAATACATAAGACATGTGCTTAAGTCGGCATCAACGCTCGATTAATCAAATCCTAGAATCATCACAGTTAGCAACGCAGTCGGCTTACAACTCTAGATAATGAAACCATTGGGCGGACGTTAGAGGCTGACCGAGCATCTCCGCTGATACTAACCACAGGTCAAAAGCATCTGTCTGTCCGTCCAAAAATGACATCACTTCATCAATTTATCCTATTAGACATTAGTGGGCAATTGCCATAATTAGCACATAAATTGTTAAGCTATGGCCCAAAATGTGTTTGTGCCAAATCTGAAGAAATGTTTCTCCGGGCAAGAGACTCCAGGCAAGACTTCACAAGCACGTATGTACGGATAACCCAGAAACACATCGCCTCAGGCCACGACTGTCGGCATAAAGATGAGATCATGTTTGAAAACGTCAAAGCTCACCTCTCCAAAGCTGTAGGGACTGAGGGTGGACTGAGGGCCAGATCGCTAGCTCGGTGGGCTCATACAGAGGGTTAGAGTAGCAGTCCCTCTCCCTGGCCCTCAACAGGGCCCGGAACAAACAGTGAGTGTTCTTCTTCACTCCCAGAGCACACCTGAGAGGGAAGAGTGAGGTGGAAGGTCACTAGCACCTCGTGAAGATATAGTTTGAAAGAAAGACGGTTGAGTTTGGTCTCAGCCATCCGTTGCCCAAATGCACAGTCGCGCTGAGCCTTAAGACCGACCTCTCCTGATGGCTGTTGCACAGGAAGGTGCCATAGTTAGACACGTAGGCCTCGGTCGCCAGCCTCAGGAGCAGCGCCTCAGAGAAGCCCAGTGCCAGGGGGAACTGACGCCACAGCTGCCACACACAGTCCAGCAGCAGCAGGAAGACCGGGGACTCCTGCTGGAGACGGGCGTGGGAGAACGCAGAGTGGGCACACCGCTGCTGGAATGGGTGTCCTGCCTGGAGGGAGGAACACTTATTCATATAAACATGCATACAGTGCACACTGTTCTGTACTGTGGGTCGTTTTCTGTGTCAATTCCAACTTATCAAATAGGGATCATGTCGGGGCACAGTTGAAATATCATCACTTGCGTTATCGATCAATTTGTACAACTTTGCTACTTCAGTCCTGTCTATTTAACTCTTAAGCACGAAGAACGACTTTCCTTCATATGACTTTTATCTATAATCGATAATTGATGATGAAATGTCAGCCTCAATATCAATTGTTGGTTGGTTATTTGGATGGGCTGTGAAATTAAAAAATATTGTTTCATGGTTCTTGTGTGGATAAAAAAAGAGTGATTTAGATTATATATTTCAGGATGATGATGAGAAAATGAGTTCCCCATAAATGTTGAGAAATACTCCACTATAATGGAGGTACAAGTGTTGGAGAACGGAAACATTTGGAAACAATGGGTCAATGGGTCAATGGGGGCAAACGGTTTTGGTAAATCCATGTCCGCTACGTGCAGTTTTTTTTCTTAAGACATTTCCTGTAAAGACTGTGGCGCAATATCCTTTTTGCAAGAGATGTGAGATTGTGCTTGAAAAACAGAGGACAGCTTTGCCTCAAATCTGTCGATGCAAAAAGTAGTAAAATTCAATGAGCTCCCACTTTGGACTGTTATTTAGAAGGCTTCCTTATGATTAGAATTCTGAACTTAACTGAAAGCAGTAACCTAAAAAAGATCACGAGTAATGCATTCTGTATTTCAAAGATAGTGAATAAAAAATACATACTTCGGGTGAAGTGACTCTGTATCACTGATACTGTGTTCACGAGTCTCAATCTATTTGAGGATTTGCATTTTTTTCTTCACGTTTTCCAATCTTTCAGCACACGCACACACTCACACACAGACACACACACACACACACACACACACACACACACACAATCACCTGTACCCACTCCCTCTCCAGCAGAGCCAGGAAGCCCTCCAGTGTGCGGCAACATGGGTCCATGATGAGCTGAGCCAGAGTGCTGATGAGCAAAGTGGAGTCTGTCCCTTCAGAGCCGTGAACCAGCACAGAATGACCGTCCCTGCACAAAAGCAATAGATACACTACAGTTCAGTCCTGTTCCTCCTTCATGTATGAGAAAAGGCGTATACGCGCACATATTTGTCTTTGCTGGTGCTCCCATTATTTCTTATGCTATCTTCATGTCGAAGAGTGCAAATATAAAAACATGCTTTTGACAAGAGATAAATGCAAAACGACTGTAATCCCACCACACACACACACACACACACACACACACCGTGGGTGTAGTTCCTACCTCTCCACACACTCCGCCAGCAGTCCAGCGGTTGACAGGGCAGTTTGGACGTGAGACAGCCACTTTGAATTATCAAGCTTACTGAGCCAACGGTCCATGTTATGGGACTCGTCCCCGCAGGCCTCCACCAGTTTAATGAGGCTCTCCTGCAGCGCTTTCCCCCTGTAAAGAAGACAATGGGGTGGACAGTTTGACGGGAAAACATCAGTATCATAAAAACGGAGAACCGCATCAACTCCCACGAAGCCAACTTTCACACTCGCCTCTCCATCTGCCTGTGCAGTCTCGTCCAGCCGCTGTAACACAACTTGGACTCACACCCTCCACCAGTCATCCGGGCCTGCAGGGCCTGCTGATTGGAGCGCGTGTCAATAATGAAGCCTTTGTCCGAGCCGTCAATCACGGCCTGGAGGAGGCGCTCGTCATCCTTGCAGCGCTTCCTATTGGCTCCCGTCAGCGGCTGACTACTGCGCATGATAACCTGCAGAGATTCGAATTGTTTAGTTGCATGTGTGAAGTGTGGGCTTGGCTGTAGAGACACATGAAGGCACCTCACCATGCCGTTCTTCCTGTGGTAGTAGCAGAGGACGGGGAAGCGTCCCCCCTGTCTGAATTTGGCCGCCTTCTCCAGCATGTCATCGTCGGTGTTCTTGGGGACGATGACGGCTGGAGGGTAAGAGGGACACACTAAGTAGTCTCTGTTCACATTGCTCAGTCTCCACCTGTCATGCTGCAAACAGGAGAGAGAGAGAGGACCATCAAGGGCGGTCACAGTGACACAGTGACTGTTTGAACTTTAATACGCACGGGGCATGTAACCTGCACATGGCACATTCATGTTCATCACCCTGCTTTTTGTCAAAGGATACTAACGCTACAGGAAACAGCTCTAACATAGGCGGGTCCACCTTCCTCCGCATGTAGAACTTGTTCACTGCTCAATTGTTCACCCTTAAAAAACTAGAGGGCCTATAAACTTAGTGTTTCACTTTTGATTTCGACATTTTTACCAAAAATCGCAAAGTGCAGCATGGGAACAAGGACACCACCCCTATATCTGTACAACAAAAATAAAGCTGCAGCCAGGAGGCAGTTATTTTATCTTAGCATATCGGAGACAGAGGGACACAGCTAGCCTGGCTCTGTCAAAAGACAAACAAAATCTGCCTAACAGAATCCATATATAAACTAAACTGCAAAAATGCCACACTGTTTTTTTCTGGAAGCTTTAGAGGTGCTGACAGGCGGATTTTCTTTTTAACCTTCGGACAGGGCCAGGATAGCTGTTTCCGCGTTTCCAGTCTTAATGCTAAGCTAAGCTAACCGTCTCCTTGCTTTAACTCTGTGTGGAGCATATTTCTCACGATGTCAGATCATTCCTTTTTAAACTCCATTTGACAAACCTCGACCACATAACACAAAGCTCAACTCATGGCAGGAATCAGCTGACGGATGTGAGTCAACATGCAGGCTCCAAAAAGTTCCTTGACCGGGCCTGCCAGATGAAAACTAAAGATATCCTACAAGTTCAGGGAACATTGCGCCAACAATGCTTCCCTGCAGGGTCCACCCATCACCATAGCAACATGCTACTCCCAGAGGAAGACGACACTGTATTAGATACAAATTCAAGCTGTGCGCAGCACATTCTGAAGTTAAGGGAAAACAAATGAAAGCTAAGCGACAGGGATATCCTGAGTCTTGACCCAAGCATTCAGTTTCCATGGTATTTTCCTGTCATGTGGTTGTTGGATCACTGTGGGGATGACTTACCAGTATGTGTGTGTGTTTTAGGTGTTTCATCCCTGCACAGCAGAAACAAGCTCATGAGACACAGGGTTTCATATGTTGCTTACAAGTTCATTCATTTGACTGTAGTGGTTTTCAGGGGACAACAGGCCCCACTGGTCCTGCAGGCTGACATTAGAAGGTCTGTAGAAGAAAGGGTACATCTCCGACACACCGTCTAGACAGGACAGGGTCTATAGAGAAAGTGAAAGAGGGATTTGAATTGACTTGACTTCCAAAGAGAATATTATCAGAAAGCACAGATGAGGGCAACGGCGGAAATAATGAGAAACGTTGTATTCAAAGGAAGGATGTAAGATCCCATAGCAAGAAGGGAAAACACAAATTTCTATATCCATGTATGTTTGAGGGTTTAGTAGGTTTATTAGATTATTTATTATACCTCGATGGAGCGCGCAATGTTGAGACACTGCTCCATGCCCGGGATGTCAAGGTGGAGCACACGCAGATCTTTACACTTGATGGTAATGGTCCCTGAGGATCCAGATATCCTACATACACACACACACACACACACACACACACACACACACACACACACACACACATGAAACAAAACAATACCCCTGTGTCAACTTTCCCCCCTCAACGCCTCCTGTTTTGACTCTAGCAGTGCAGAAAGTTTGACTTGCAGCAGAAAAGGAAGGTGAACTGCTGACCAAAAACACATCGAGTGGTTTCAGCAAGCTCAGAAGAGGCGGTTAGCAGCAAGCAACGCATTATAATCTTGTTAGCACACTTCCTCCTTCAGCACTGTGGGCAATAAGAGCAGCAGAGACATGGCAACACGAATGATGTCCAACCTTTGACTGCGGCCTTCATTACAGAAGGGGCCGGAGTGGGCCAAAAGGTTTTCCACACTGGTTAAAAAGATTTGAGGAATAATGGAATCAGACATCAATTAGACAATTCACTGACAGCTTTGGTGTTCATTAGTTATGTTGATTAGTGTGATTAATTGCTTGTGACTATAATCCCTAGAATAAAAAAGTGCTAGAAAGATCTATAAAGCCTTATTAAATGCTGTAATTAGTATTTTAAAGCAATTGAGTATATTAATGCGGTTCATTGATTTCTGTTGAATCAAATGTCATGTTTTTGGGCAATTTGAAAGCACATTGCCTATTGTTCTCTATTGTTATTCCATGATGCACTGCTCAAGTAAACTACTTGATAAGACGTATGTCGTTGCAATGATCACTCTCCGGTCCTCCTGCCTCACCTTTTCTCAATGGCATCGACGTTCCTGAGAAGCAGCAGAACCTGCCGACCGCTGCCCTCCTCCTCCCTGTCCGAGAAGAGCAGGTGGTGGCCGGTGATGCACAGGGTGCCTCTGCTCGGCGGGTGCAGCGGCTGCCGGAGCACCACGTTCTCCACATTGGCGGTCTTAATGTGCTCAGAAAACTCCATCAGATCCCCGGCCGTCACAAAAAAAGCAAATAAATAAAATAAATAAATAAAATGTTAAAAAAAACCTCCGCTGCTGAAACTTCTCAGTGCACAAGTGGCCACAAGTGCTCGCCTCTCTTGTAAAGAAAACGAAAGCTCCCTCCTCTCCTCTCCTCTCCTCACCTCACTAGTTTGGGTAGCACAGCAGTTGTGCTCTGTTTGCTCGCCGATAAGGAGCCTATAAATAGATTCATTTTTTTTCTGAGCATAGTTTATGCACTTATGTTGCTACACTTTCCCTCACACAGGTGGCCGTGCACGAGACTGCTCTGGAAACAACGATGTGCTGCTTGAGGCGGCAAAAGACGGAAGTTGCCGTTTCCTGAGAAACAGCAGCACCGAGATGTGTCACACATTGCTGTTTAAAAGTTTCTCACACAGTGGGGGGTGGGGGGAGAGAGGCAGCACTGGTGCGCGTGTTGTATAATTAATGACCACTAGATGGCAGAATACTCAAAAGTAAAAAGCTGGTGCTGAATTTGACAAAACATTGAGTTTGGTTTAGTGCAGGGGTGGAAGAACGATTTGAGCCTCAAAAATAGTCAATGACAATGAAATGCACCTACATAGGCTATTACAATCAGCAAAATGTAAAAGTAAAAGCACTCACGTGCAGAACGCCCCATTTCAATGTATTAAAGTTTACGGTATATTATGTTAATGTATTGGTATTTCTGCAAAACTGCATGCAGCATTTCAGTGTTTCTACATTTAACTAGGTTATTTTTTATACTGTTATTTATTTATTTGCATCTTTAGATGCATCATTTAGAAAGTTGATCAGTTTTGTATGTAACATGTTTATCCGCAAAACAACTAACTAAGGCACTTAAATAAATGTAGCCCTTTGAAAAGGTCATTAAAAAGTTTCCCTCTGAAATGTATTGCAATACAGTGGTGGAATGTATACATTTACTAATGCAGCCTACTTACTTAAATATAATTTTGAGGTGCTTCTACTTGACTTTGAGTATTTCCATTTCATGCTTTTTTATACTTCGGCTCCATTATATTTCAAAGGGGAATGTTCTCTTTACCCCATTACATTTATTTGACTAACTACAGTTACTTTGCTGATTGCATATTTTTCATACAAAACACATGGCAGGATTATAGAATAAAAGTCACTGCAATAAATTAAACTACCTAGGAATATAAAGTATTCAGAACCAGCTATAACATTAAAATGCTTCCTACACATAAGACAGTACTGTCATATAGGGTTAAACAATAATACGACACCCGCAGTGGCCATTTGCCTGCAATAATTCAAGATGATAATGTATCATCTTTCAATGGAATAATGAAATCATAAATCAAAAACATCCTGATACACAATGTGTCGTCTAAATGGATAATACCAAGAACATATTTCTCATTTTTTTCAGAAAATCTGATTATTTGCACTAAAGTTCCCAATTAAAGGAGAAAATACTCAGTACTTTTCATTTGTCAAGTATTTATTTCACATAAGAGTATTAAACATGAGGTTATTTCATCTGACCATTTGATTATTGAATGATCGGAAAGCATGCTATATCGCAATGGGAGATTTTCAATGCAGGACGTTTACTTGTAATGGGGCATTTATACATTATTGTAATGTTAATATGAATATACTTCTTCCACCACAGGTCAAGTCATATAAAGTCACTAATACTCGCATCAAGTACCTTATTTACTTTGCACAACAACATTTGTGATTTAAAATGATAAAACAGATACAGCATGTTATCACACTTCTCTCCAAATTCCAAAATAACTGTATTTTCTTGAAATCTAGAGGGTTTTACCTATATTTTGTATTTTCATTCGATAAGTGACAAAGCGACACTCTGTTTTAAGGTCTCAAAGAAGTTTGTGGAAATCTGTCTTCCTAAAAAAAAGAGCCTTTAAATGATCCAGCCTCCCTGGCCTCTGTCTGCGGGATGGGCGGTCACTCCTTCTTATCAGCCTATAAAGGAGGTAAGGAGCTTGTTGCGCTCCAATCGCCCACGCTGCCAATCCAGAAAACGAACTTCACGTGAATTCCCGTTCTCTGAGGACTTCCTTCATCACTGCGCCGATGGATTTCAAAGAGTTAGGAGAAGAGTCCCCCGAGGGCGACGCCAACGATCTGGACAGCGTGAAAGCGCTCACGGAGAAGCTGAAGCTGCAGACCCGCAGACCGTCCTACCTGGAGTGGCAGGAGCGGGTAGAGAGCCGACCGTGGAAGGAAAGTGACAGTCCGGGCTCTGAGGGACAAGTCGCCTCCACGCCCGCAGTCCTGAGAAACGAGAACTCGGAGCTGGTCGTGCGCAACATCTGTGGCTTTGACACTATCGATGATGCCTTGGACTTTCTGAGGAAAGAGCTGGTGAGTGTCTCCTGAGCGTTTTTATTTTACCCAAAGATTTATCATACTGAAAAACAATGATACTCATTTTGCTGCAGCTTTGTCAAACCAAAAGCATTTCTTTCTCAAGTTCCTTATGCATGTTTGTGAAATAGATGTTTATCTCCCTACTCCATTGTCACCTCCTCAGGTGTCAGTGATCTGCTGCATGCATGAATGCCTGACTTAAATTAGGGCAGAGCATGACCTCATGCAGTCCTCACAGCCTAAACAAACAATTAGTGAAACAGGATGATGCATGTTTTCTCACAGTCTCAGGCTGCAGCCCGTATATTCCACATGCCAGTGATTTACACCTTTTGATAAGAAGATAAAAAAAACTATGAGAAGATCCCAAATCCAAATTTTCACATATTTTCTGTGGTATCTCATTGATGCTCTTTCTCACCCCCCCTGCTCCCCCCTCAGAGGGAGATGCAGGTCCAGGACAACCGCCTGGCCCGCCAGCTGATCCGTCTGCGTGGGGAGATCCACCGGCTGAAAGTGGAGCAGACGTGCGACCGCCACAAGGAGATGCTGGACAATGCCACGTACGAGCTGGAGGAGTGCGGCGAGGAGTCGGACCTGCTATGCGACATCCCCATGAAGGCCGCCTTCGCTCTGTCCATGCCGCTCAAACACCTGGGCCTCACCAAGATGAACATCAACTCCAGACGTTTCTCACTGTGTTAAAAAAAAAAATCCCTTGTTCAGGCCTGTTTCCTCCTCGGGAGCTGTCGATAGTGTGAATAGAGTGACTGCTGACTATTGGTGCCCTGGGTGAAAACGAAAATGATTTTGCACCTTGACTTGACATGCATGAGGAGGCCTCAGTGTGCAGACCTGTAAGGGCACACGCCCTTACTGTTATACAGGCACACCCTCCTGCTGGACGGAGCCCAGGCTGCTCTGTTGTTGACTGTTCTTTGTACAGTCATGTTAATCAGAGTGGACGGATGAAGGCTAGACTTAGATGCAAAGGTATATATAGAGTTACGGCATTATATCTTATACCCAATGATTTTGTATTGTGTGAAGAAAGTTTCACTTGTGCCAAAGAAGTGAGAAACAGTTATGGGGAGAGCGGTACTGTTTTGCAGAAGAATAATTCATCGACGAAGAAGCTCACTTCAGAAAAGAAGACAGTGTAGAGGGAGCTTCATGGTCGCAGTGCAGGTCACTTTAAGTCAGTGGTTCCCAAAACTAGGGGTCGGGGCCCAAACAAAGGGTCGCGAGATTTATCTGAGAGGTTGTGAGGCGATTAACCACAAAAAAAGATTTTCCACAGTCTTTTTCCTTTTTTAAATTACTGAATAGTTACATCTCGCCCACCCTCTGGTTGAACTGGGTACATCCAGTGATGAGGGGATGGAAGTTGTTTTATTTTAGGACGTCACAATGCAAAAAAAAGGTTGGGAACAACTCCTTCACGTCACTAATACATTTATTTGTGGAGTGAAAAAGTACAACACGTCTGGTCCGATAAAGAACATGTTCAGCAACACTTTAAAGTAAATGGAGTCCTTTGATAGAGCAACATATTCCAGCTGTTGAAGCCTTCATCAGGGCTCTGTCCCTCCCGCTATCCTCAAAGGAAGTGGGATGTCACACTCCAGCATTTTGAACCCTCTTCTTCACAAACCAAATATATCTCAATATCCTCAGCACCGCAGCGCACCCAGGAGGCTATGCCTCACGAAATTTTGTTTTCCATTACCGCGTCCAGATGCTGCAGAGCACGGTTTACAAACTATATATGGCTGGACAGTGACCAAGTTGTAGCTCGGGCAATTTAGGGCAAGTTAAGTGGTTTGTTTTATAGCTTTATATTATTTGTAACAGCAAGTATGAATGAGTAATTAGATGTTTTTGTTTAATAACATGAGACATTGGTTTTAACTGTTTTAAATGTAAAAAAACAAACTATAAGCGTTATTGTTAAATCATGCTACTGTAATATGAATGTATATATGACAAATGAGAATAAAGACAAATGCCTTAAAACTCTAATGTTTTCTTGCACATCCAGCACGATATTAAAGAGACTTTTCTCTGTCTCTGTCACTTTAAATTCAGTTTTATTAGAATTTAAAATGTTGGTTATTACATTGTTAGAACTTTGGGCTAATTCTGTGCACGTGTTTATGCACAATCTACTATCATATCCAGGCTAAATGTCACCACATGCTCCATCAGATCCATGCTCGGTCGTAACGCCGTCCTGCACAATAGTCTCTTCTTTCCTGCCACGAGACATTCACGACCTGGTGTGATATCCAAACATAAGAATGTGGTCCCGGAGGGATTTTGCAGAAACCACAGACATTGTTGCACATAATTGGCTCCTGTGTTGATCCTAATGTGGCATACGTCAGGACATAAAATGTCCTCATGTGTGACGTTGGACCTCGATAGTGGAAATTAATATCATATGGAAAATGCACAGGGGCCGAGGTATTGTACCTTGAGGCCTCGAATCTCCAGTGAATGCTTTGAAAGTTAAGCTCTGCAGACTTGTGCTTCTCGTGCCACTCAGCTCTGCCCAGATAGTTTCACTTGAACTTTTCCACCATATCATACCACTTGTCATCGCATGAGCAGAAGCTGGTATTGGAGTGTTTGTTTTGAATCTAAAGAAACTTATAAATACATACTGTTTGAATTGGTTGAAGGCTGTTTTAAAGTGTACATGAGTAAGCATTATAGCAGCACAACTGAAGCAGCACTCGCTCACACGAAAGAGGCCAACACCTGCAAGCGCAAAGCGGGTCGGTAGGAGGTTTGGAAAACTTTCTGCGTATTGATAGCATCTTGATTCGATTGCGTAACATAATCTGATTTCCAACCACATTTAGGAATACCCTTAAAGGCTCACGAGGCCTGCCAAAAGCAGATCTCCAAAGATGGTGAGGTTCTTTTATCTTTCCTTCATCCCCTCAGAGACAGATATAATACAATGGATGCTGGGTTGTTTAAATCAGCTCAGTAAAATATACTCTGAAACATACATCACTATCAAAAAGCCCCCCCAAAAAAGTGAAACTATACCTCCTAGATTTACGCTCTTTGTTATGTGCTTTAACGGAAAAAAAGCGTGCGCTCAGGTGGTTTCATCAAGTGAGACTTCATCTCCTCTGTGGCAGTCTTCTAAGCACACATGTCTGTGCACTTCCTGTAATGTTTGGACTGACTTCCTGTCAGTGCATGCTCTGTAGCAGCAGCCGTTCACCACAAGAGAAGAGACGCGAGGTGCCTGTAAGGTAGGAAACGCACCAGCGCACGCTGTAAGCATTCTGAGAGACCACTATTCACGTCGCCTCTCGGGGCTAAATGTGACCATAATGTGGCCTTATTTGAACTTTTGGTTAAAATGATGATGTGTAGGAGGGTCATCCACTGATTGACACTTGTTTGGTTATTCCTCTGTGAGTGAGATATTTGTGACTCATTTTATCTATTAACTTTACATAACTTGGCCATGAAAACCAAGGTCAAAGTCTATTTTTAAATGGTCCGCTGACCACAAAAAGAACAGATAGAAACCACATGTGTGATTGACAGAAATAGCCTTGTTGTCTTCATATTAAACCCGAGGCCTGAAACCTCTACAGAGGAAACACGCCTGTCCCAAATAACCAGATTTAAAATTTGTTTGGCATAACTGTAAATGATATAAATGATGATTAATTATAAAACTGCTAAGATGAGTGTGAAGCTGAAATCTTATCAAATACTCCTCAACCTTTGTGCTCCTCACGTTAAAGGTCACTGACGCACAGATGTTACGCACAAAAGTCAAAAATATAGATACACACCTCACTTACAGCCCTACCATAGCCTTCTTTTTTTTAAACTGTATTGGAAACATCTCTGGGAGAAGTGCTGTCCTGACCCCTTTACTACCATGGAGCCCATAACGTTCCCCCTGCTCACACACAGCTGCAAGGTGAAGCACCTGTTACAAGCCTACAGAGCAACCCTCAAACTTTCAACGACAGGAAACTCTGCGAGTCGCTCTCCTCCACTCCTCCTAAGTGTGTGTTTGCGCGTGTACAGACTCACATCAGCACGTCTAGCTAAGAGTTAGTTATAATAAGAGAAGCGGACGATGACATCTTCACACCGGGGCTCCAGCACTTATTGCTAAATAGCTATTTTACAAAAAAGATAACTATTCAATAAAGAATATCTCTATGGCGGCTCGGGAAATCTGATATTGGACGCTTGAAGAGACATTTCATATTTCAAGAGGTAAGTTTCAAACGTGTGAGTCTATCAGCAATACATATGTTTAGAATATAAAGGATGAAAAGACTCTGACTCAGGTAAATCCTTTCCCTAGAATTATCATATGTGTAATATAGAATATGCTAAATAAATCAGAAGGTTTGCTTAGAGTTGAGAAAATCTATTGACTTTTATATAATATATGAAAATTGATGTATAGAGAAGAATAATGTCCACAATCAGAATGAGCTAAAATCCATATTTTGTTGTTTAATGATTTTAACATAAAGGCAAATTGCAAAACATATTCAGATGCTGGTGTTCATTTTCTCTGTTGATAAAAATCTGTTTTACAAAAAAGACCACATAACAGCAATAAGTTTCTTTCTCATTGTAATAAAAATATGCATCTGTATCTTATTAATACATTTTAAAAAATCAAATATAAACTTCAGGTATGTATGTGTTTTTAAATTCAGCTGTAACTTTATGAGAGATAAAGGTATAGGTGATGATGAACATACGTGAAGCACAAAAACTAATTTGAGTGTGAGATGTCAAAATTGGACCGAAAAAGGTTCAACGCAAAGAAAATCCATATAAATTAATATTTTTTTTAATGTGTAAATTTAGCTTCTTATGGCGTTTCCCCATTTTTGCTGAAAAAGTGCAGTTTATTAGCCCACAAGCCTCACTGACAAAGCCAGAATGTCTTCGGTCATCGACATACCCATAATACTTTGCAAACAATAACAGTTATCAGTATTTGTTTGGAAAAGGCCATCAGCTGCAGATCATAGAGAGAAGAGGGTAGCCCCTCAATGGAAAATGCTGACTTTGTTTGTGTGACTCCCTGAGTGCTGGCCAGTAGGCGTAGCAGTACTGATAATAGATTTTTTTTTTAAAACCTCTTCATACCCTGGTGGATTACAGTGATTTCGTTCCTCGGGGTCTCAGTACAGTGATGGATTGTTATTGTTATTGCTGGGTCAGGCCTCTCCAGATTTTTCTCACAGCTCTGAGCCTTTGGGACAAGCGGCTGCTGCGATTAGCCCACTGACCCTGCTCTTACAGTGGCCCAAAGGGAGCCAAGTGAGCTTGAGAAAGCCCATTTGTGCAGTGCACCAGTGTAAAACACAACACAGCACACGTGTTGTTGGATTATACAAGATTAGTGCTTTTAGAATTTTATAAAGCCTACTGTTCAAGTCTGAAGTAGAACTGGAACATGTAACGCCTGCGATTTGAAATGCTGTAGGTGATAGTAACAATGTAGCTGTGGCACACAGCTCTGGGTGTGATTTCAGTACTGGTGTGAGCAGGTTCCTATGTGGTGTCAATTTAGTGCCTAAAATGGAACATTTTAAAAGTGTTAAGCTTTTAGTTTCCAGCCTGATTCACCGCTGAGCCTCCATTTTGAGGCGAGGCCCTCGGTCACATCCGATTAAGGCAGTTTTTCGGAAGCGAAAACATTTGTGTCTTCTGTTAGTTTCATCCACAATTTTAGTTGTTTTTTTCTGTTTTTGTTGTTGTTGTTGTCTTCCTAACAGTATTTGATGTCTGCAATTCCAAATGCAGAGCATGATGCCTGAAAACTGTTGATAAACAGAACAAAATACCGCCATTAGAGAATTTATTTCCATTCAAATATGAGTAGGCCGAATCATTATCTTAGGAACATGTTGATGCCCGTCTTAATCTCTCAAATTGCAGAAAAGATGGGATGTAGCTGCAGTTCGGACTATTCGGACGGAGACTGGATAGAGAACCTGGATGAAGTCTGTGAACAATGCAACTGTCCCATACCTCCCCAGTCATGCAATCCAGTAAGTGTCCATGTACGTTTCGCGTGTGGCCCAGGCTTGTGTCAGTGCATCGCACATTGTAAGGTATGAGTGAATGAGTGTCTGTGTTTGAGTGAGCTTCGCATGAATGGGTTTTTGGTTACAGCATGGTTCAATGTGATTGACCACTTGGAGGTCATCCACATAAGTTTACTGCTGTACAAGCGAGAAGGCGTGAACACATGTGCTCCCACAATTCATTTCATGCTGTGTAAATTATGAAACCGTTACCCGGAGAAAATAAAAAAAACAATGTATTATTGCATGTTTGAGTCCAGCAACGTTTTATAACTCGCGAGGGAAGTTCTCTTTTGTGCGTGTGATTAAATGGGGGAGTAATTATTCCCTCAGTGGTTCGTTTCCTCCGTGTGAGTTAGATGTCCCATTAGATTAGAAATAAAGGAGAAAGCCACCTGCGTGTGCTACAATAGCTCGAGACATTTTGTCTGGGAGAAAAAACGAAACTGTTACCGATGACATTTTACTGTGAGTGTGACATGAGATAGTGCCTTGTTTCACCGCATGAATCCTCTATTGTTCTTTGGAAAGCTCATCTTAAGTTGCGAGTCTAATCTTGCTGTTCCCTCACCAGTACACAGACCAGCTGATTCCATACCCATCACAGCATTCACCTCCTACATCTCCATTACCAGGTAACAAGATACAGTCTGTCTTTCTGTGTGTTTCAGTATCTTAGTAAAGTAAAGAGGTAGCAAAATGTGGGAAAAAACAGAATGGCAGTGTTAGGTTAACGAAGTAAACATATATTACAAGTAAATACTAAGTGTGTGCGTTATAGTGGGATTGAATACATATGTGAATTATATTTAAATATATTGTAAATACATTATATGCTTTTTTTTCTTACTGGGTAATCTTCTCTTTTCATTTTTTTCCACAACAATTTGAATTGTTTACCTCATTGTATGATATATTTATGGATTAAATTACACTTCTAACTATCAGAAAGCCAATTTAGCCACAATGATATGTGGTATATATATATATACATACACATTGTATATGTACAGAAATGTACCACTATCTCCATTCATTGACATTGAGCCTTTAGCGGCAGCCATTTGTCAAAATATCAGAATCAAGGGGATTCAAACACCCAGCACACAACAACACAGCTTTTATTTATTATAACAGTTACATTTGTGAGTAATTACTATCCCCTATATATAAAATGTATTTTTTGTTTGACAAAAACGTACGATATTCCTCTTGCAGACAACCTTGTGGTGGCCATATACAGTTATGAACCCAACCATGATGGTGACCTGGGCTTTGAGAAGGGAGACAAGCTCAAGATCATCAACAAGTAAGTTGCTGATTGACATATAGTCGGTTTAGAGCTTAATGGAAAGACTTCTAACAGTTTTTCAGCCCATAGTTCATAATGCAGAAGGCACGTGTCATGTATTCAACTTTCTGACCGGGGATATTTCCTGTCTCTCTCTGCTGTTCACTATTTAATAAAGGCAAAAATCTCAAAAACATCATGGATTGAAAAGAGTAAACCTATGTAGAGCATATATACCTACCATTGAGGCCAAAAAGGTCATAACCTCAGTAATATGTCTGGAAATTTAAGATGACACATATAACACATGTTTTCTATCTTGTAGATTAAATCTATTCATTTTTTGGGCCAAACAATCCTAAATATATTAAAATAAATGAATTGTATATACCTGGAATTAGACCATAATGTAGGCAGACACAATTTACAAACTTTGTAATCAAACACTTGATAAAACATGACTTTTTTTTAATACTCCTTTTGCCTGGAAGATTACTTTGAAAATATGATCATTTTGATTCCAGGGAGAACTTTCCCTCCGATGAATGTCAAAGCTATATATAATGTGGTGAATATTGTATGTTACTTGTAGTGAGCATCTGTTCTGGGCCTTCTGCTGATTTGTAAGACAAGACATCTGCGGTTCATTTCATGCAGTGATCATGCATTCTGAAGGTGTACTTATTCATCCCAAAAAAGTCTATGCGTAAGCTCCCTCATTGCTGTTTCTTGTCTCTTTTGACATCCAGGGACGATCCAGAATGGTATTTGGCAGAGTCTCTCACCACCGGCCAGCGGGGCCACATCCCGCACAACTTTGTTGCAATGACCACGGTGGAGACTGAACCGTACGTCACACAGGAAACATAATGATACTGCTCTCAACGCCATGTCACTCAGCCTTCAAAGTCTCGTACCGTGCATGCTGTGTCCCTGGGGGTGTGGGAAGTGGTTAGCTCAAAGTGTGAAGCATATTGTGTGTTTTGTGCTGCAGGTGGTTCTTTAAGAACATTTCTAGAAATGAAGCCATGAGGCTCCTCCTCTCTCCTGGGAACACGCTGGGCTCCTTCCTGATTCGAGAGAGCGAGACAACCCAAGGTGAACCTTTTTCTCATCATGGCATTGACTCATATGCAGTCAAAATGATATCAATATAATTGTTTTACAAGTGAGACAATGCACAAAATGACATCCTCTGTGTCACTCAGTCTTGTTATTAATGGCAGTGTTTATAAAATACCACCCATTTCCCAGAAACACCCTTCCTGCTTTCTAACTTGCTTCTGTTCAATTCGTTTTGCTTTTCTCTCTCATTCCACTATTTGTGTTGGAAATGCGGCAAAAACACTGGAATGCTAAGATGTGCCCTACATAGATACCCATTTACACCAATAACTGAATATATCAAAATGTGACACATAAGCCCTCCAAACCGAAGTTCAAAGCTAACTTGCTTTGTGATTTTCAGATATATCAGGCGAAATAATCTCACATGCTTCCTATTTGTTCCAGGGTCATTCTCCCTGTCAATCAGGGACTTGGACCACAACACTGGGGAAGGAGTCAAGCACTACAGAATTCGCAACATGGACAACGGCGGCTTCTACATCACAGCCAAGATCTCCTTCATCTCGCTGAAGGAGCTCGTCCAGCATCACTCACGTGCGTGCAGCCCGTTGAGAGGACTAATCGAGATCACTGTCGGGTCTTCATCGGAACAATATTTAACCTGTGTCCTCTCTCTTTCTCTCTGTCGTCCAGGCGAAGCAGACGGGTTGTGCACAAAGCTGATGAAGCCGTGTCAGTCGAGGGCACCGCAGAAGCCCTGGTGGCAGGATGAGTGGGAGATTCCCCGCGAGTCCTTGAAGCTGGAGCGCAGGCTCGGAGCAGGACAGTTTGGAGAAGTCTGGATGGGTAAGTGACAGGGAGGACAATGTGGGGACGTGATTGACTTTCAGTTCAATCATGTGTTATTTTTCCATTTTGTGCACAGGAGTTTGCATCATTTTTCACCGACACGTCACATGTACAAAGCCCAGTTGCTCAATGGAGCTGTGGGACTGCTAAAGATTTCAGCCAGGGTTTTTCTGCAGCGTGTGCAGAACAGTTTCCTCAACACAGTCATAATTGTAGGCTTGTATGAGCTGGTATAACTGGAGAATGATTAGAGGTTTTATCCCCGTTATATGCAACATCACTCAAACTACATAAATATGAATTTCCAAAGAGCTCACGGATTGGAGGAATGATCTCTGAACAAGAAGGCAACATGTTTTGATCCCGAGGATATCAGTTGAAATAACCTGTGACACAACCCCCTTATTATTCAATTGGACGGGTACTTCCCTTCTATTTTCCATCCGCATTTGCCAGCGCAATTCCACATGCCAAACAACTACTGTACTAGAGATAAAAATTACCAACCATGCAACGTTTCCTCATTTCACAGCCACTTTCTATTTACAGTATCTTCCTGCATGGCGTCTGGCATTGTATTTGTTTTTCTATCCTCATCCAAACACTGGTTCAAGGACATGCTTGAGTAATGACACTGTCGCTTGCTATGAGGTGTTTATTCTTGTTAATTGTCATGAAAATACGGAGGAATGTTTTGAATGGTGAATGCAATCTGTTCCCATTGCTACGCTTCATGCACGGTGAGAGATGCTCACCGTGTTACATGACTGAAGATGGAACTGGTTGGCTGCGGGTTTGATTGGCATGTGTGTTAGTGAACCAGATCTGGAATGAGATCCTGTTTGCGCGAGAGTCATGTGGAGCTGTTGTCTGTTTAGCACTTAATCACAAGTCATGACATAACCACTGTGTTTATGAACCCTACAAGCTGAGATGAAAGCATTCTTAGTTTACTTTACGTTTAACACAGTGTAGTCATTCATGCTGACAAGGTTTTTTCCTGCCGTGCTAACAGCCTGACTTTGGTTATCTCCTAACTTTTGTTCAAGCACATCGTGAGGTGGACATTTTTGTTTTGAAGTGAAATTGCTCAACAACTATTGGGTGGATTAACACAAATATTCATGGTCCCAAGAAGATGAATCCCAATACCTTAAGGCATCCTCTGACTCTTAGTCTAGCCCCATCATCAAATAAAAATTCCAACCACTCAATACTTTGCTTGATGAACAAATTCTTGCAAAACTAATGACATTACAATCAGCCCCTGCAGTACTTTTAGTGGTAATTAGCAAAAGTTAGCACGCTGATGGCCTAAACTAAAATGGTGATCATGGTAAACCTTATACCTGCTTAACATCAGGACGTTAGCACCGTTTGTCCAGCCTCACAGAGCTGCTGGCATAGCTGTAGACTCTAAGTCTCTTTTCTTGATCCATGTCTTTCAATATCCTGCTGATGACTAAATGTATATGTACAGGTCTCTACAACAATACCAGGACTGTGGCAATTAAGAACCTGAAGATGGGAACAATGTCGGTGGAAGCCTTCCTGGCAGAGGCCAACATGATGAAGAACTTGCAGCATCCACGCCTCGTCCGCCTCTTCGCCGTTGTTACCCAGGAGCCAATCTTTATTGTCACGGAGTACATGGAAAATGGTGGGTGGAAATACTGTATACGTGTCACAGCCTGAGGCATTTTGCTAATAACGCCAACCGTCACGAGGGAATTCCAAATATCACTGAAAACTTGGTCCCAGGGTAATTTTGTGAAATGAATGCTCATTTGAAGCTAAATTAAAAAGAAATCCTTCTGTCATCATATCAACTCCTCTCAGTTCCGTTTAGTCATCTGGAATATGTCTAAACCTGCCTGAAACGATTATTTCCATAATCTAACTAACTAAAGGCGGTGTCATCAAGGTAAGGTCGGCGCCTCGAGCAAAGACACAGAAAGTATTTTATAGACAGTGGTGAATAGTAGACGTTCAGGACCAAACATGTTGATCTGGTATCGTACTACGGTTGCCAGAGCACATCCTCGAACCAAAGACATGGGCTGCCCTATGTGTTTCAACCCTTTCACGAGTCATCGTGTTTTCATACGTGTGCTCCACTTCAGCGACTCTGTTGAATGTATATTTGTGTTTGATAGCGCACGATCATCAACCGCGATTGGACATGAATGCAGCAGTGAGAGCAAACCTAAATAAGGGAGCAAAGTCATGAGCCTTGCCTCCCAAAGCATGCCGCTCTGCTGAAGTGGTCTGCCCCTCTGATAGGCTATTTTCAGCTTCTCCTCACGACGCTCCTATTTTTGCCGCTCTTTGCTGAAATGTTTCAAAGCAAACATGAACTTTCACTTCTTTTCCGGGCCCCCCTCCAGACAGGTTACTGGTGTTTACTCACTGAGGGGAAGTCTCCCCTGGCTGAGTCTAAGTCGAGGGGGTGTCAAGGAGAGGGTGATTCACCAGCTTATTGTTCACCCAGACCCCTTGATGATACTTGGCTACTTCCCAGAGTCTGTATTACGTGCATCCACAGACACTCACAAGCACATGCACGCATGTACACAAATATTCCAACACTGTAACCTTAACAAACTTAGTTTGTTCAGCATCGTGCCACTGGATCTTTCCCTGCCTTCTTACAAAGCAAACTACGTGTGAAAGTACTGCGACTCACAAACACAAGTAATACAATGGGGTCATGGTAACAGCTGCAAACAACTTTCCATACTACACGCTTTCTGCCCTGCAATAGTTTATTATGCCCACATGCTGCATACATATAGAAGTGATCCACCATCTGTTTCACTTTGACCTCGAAAGTGTTTGTAATTATTTTTCCCTGGGAGGAACAATAACAAAATGCATAGAGAGATGCCGTCACAAGCAAAGCAACAGCCTTACAGTTGTATTGAATGGAGTGCCTTTGTATGGTCTTGTATGAGTGGCCTGTAAACCACCAGCAGTGGCTCTACATGAGGCTGCCTCTTTGTCCGCTGTCCACTTGTGGACAGGACACAATTGTCGCCTCTGTTGTCAAGAGAAAAGGAGGGCTCGGAGTGCCCGTCTTTTCAGTTTGTCCTTTATTTTTTTATTATTATCGGAGGCAACAAAGATGGAAAATAACAGGTGTGTCATCCCAACTTCCCTTTGTGACCTTGACAAAGAGCGTTCCTCTGGCTCTCAGACTTCAAAAGCATGTCTTCCGGACTTAAGCAGAAGAGCAAAGGCCTCCTCTTTCCTGGCACAGTCATTCCTCTTATTTCCTTTGGTTTGACTTGGTTGGCTGGCGTGCAGAGGTATTGTTCTCTGCTAATCAAACTCAACACAAAGTCTGCTGTTAGAAGCTATGTATCAACTTGACAGATGCTCCGTCTACTTCCTCACAATGTTATGTTCCCCGATTTGAAGTGCTATTTCTGGTCCAACTGTCTATTTGTGTCTGTGGGGAATCATGATGTTTTTTGGACCCAAGGAAAATATCATCAGTCTTCTGGACAAAGCATGACTTAACTTTTGTTTTCCAATTAATATTAAAACTTGTTGCTTAATCATCTGTACATAGCGCCTTCAAATACAGTACAATAAACAGGCATACACATTTGTAATATCAAGGATATACTGGTGGTGATAGTTCATAATTTGCAGAAATAGGTTGCTAGAGTCAACTACTATGTTGTTTTTACAGGTAGCCTGGTGGATTACCTGAAAACAACGGAGGGAGGCAGTGTGCCCATGAACACTCTGATAGACATGGCGGCTCAGGCAAGACATCTCTTTTTTTTACTATCAATGTTTGTGTGCTCTTATCTCCATACTCCATTTACCAGATTCCCTTTCATCCCTTCCTATTCTCTCAGCGTGATCCTCATAGATGTAAAACTGGCCATTGTTGTGATGAGGCTTACATACAACACTAATCTTGTAATAACGACAGAGCTGGACGAGTGTATGAGCAGAGGTGCATGTGTATTGTGATGAACTTCGGTTTAGACATGTTGGCGCAAATAAAACTGTGTTACGATCAAACAGCCTGAATAGGAGACAAATTCACCCCAAAAAATTCTGTCACACGATTATGTACTCACGGTGCCGACTCAGTTCAAATTATAAAAATGAGGGCATGGTGACAAAACCAGATACTGAATGTACATTATGCGGATTTTCTGCAAAATTTCTCTCAATTTGTAATTTCTCTTTCATCAACATACAGTAAGATGCTCCGTCACAGCTCTGCCGAAGTGACAACCATTGTGAACTGTCACCCATATGAAAGTTAATGTTGTGAATATAAAGCCTGACAAAGGCCTGACATCTTGTCAGTCAAGCCAGATGTTTGGACATGCAGGTCGGACTGCAAGTTAAAGGGGTAGTTCAACATTTTGGCAAATACACTTTTTCTTGCTTGAGTTAGTTGGGAGTTAGGTGACAGTTAGCTTAGCTTAGCACAAAGACTGGATACAGGGAGAAAGGTAGCAAATTCCACCTACCACCTAAAGCTCACTACTTAACATATAATACCTGGGTAGTTTAGTGAGCTTTAATTGCTTGTCGGTTTATTTTTACCCTCGGCTTTACCCCCCTGTTCCCAATCTTTTTGCTGAGCTAACTATCTAAAAATATGAGAATATCAGTCCTCTTATAGCTCTATAAGCATTATTGTGCCCACATCTTCCTCTCGAAATGTTACATGCCAGGAAAGGAACTTTGACTTAGGCCTACATGTATTGTGAGTGTGGGAATGGAAAATACAACCACAGGAAGACAGACTGAAATATCAAAGTCTAACAAGACAAGAGAGTCTTCAGCCGGAGTAGACAATTTCTCTGACGCCTCAGAGCTTGGCGCAGAGAGGTAGGCGTATACACAGAGCTTTGTGGTGAACATGTTTTACCGAAAGATTCTTTCAAGCTAATCCTCATGTACAGATAGCGTTTGCGGTTAAAGCGCTAAGCAAGTAACTCGAACGTCATCAAGTGATTGATGACCTTGGACACTGTCCACATCCTGCAAAAAACAAATGTGTGTAATCATTGGCGCTTGAGGTTTTACTCAAATGTACTTTACTTATAGCAGAGTAAAGCTATATCTAATTCAATGAATGCAAAGTAATGCTTTAAAGTTTCAGATTGAGTCATACCACAATCAAACGGAGAGTAAAGAGGCGTTGAGTTGCCTGAGAGTGGAGTCATGACGACAGTCGACGTTTATGAAATACTCAGACATACGTAGGCCTACATCTCACGTTTCTGACAAGACCCCCAGGGGCCATTCCCACCTATGTGATAGATTCTTGTGTCTGAAATATACACCGCTGACCCAGAAAAACGTAGAGAGTTAGATATATAAACAAACAAAAACACACACGCAGACATAAAAGACACAGATGCGTATCAACTGTGGGTTGTGAGTTCTGTAGAAATCTTTAGATCTCTCACACACCAAATGCTTATTGCATTAGGTGAAGTATCAAATTCCCTCTGAGGTCTGCCAATGTAGAAATGACTAGTATTTGTTTGAGTCAGAAACCCACAGTCACTGGAATAATCAGCCAGTCTGCAGTAGGCTGAGGTAAAGGCAGGACTGCAGATTTTCATATCAGGAAGTAGAGCAGGCGCAGCTGTGTACCTGGGTGGAGTACGGAGGTAAAGGGTGTAAGGAAAGGAACCGACATGGGGAAGTGGTAAACTCCCTGGTTTGGGAGTTCACCAAACCAGTTCAACTGTCCAACACACATGAATATTGCACAATATGAAAACATACACAGGTCCCTTCACGCTGAACACGCGGTCATAGGGCTTGTCTAATGATGTGCTGCCCCCTGCAGGTGGCTGATGGCATGGCGTTTATCGAGGAGAATAATTACATTCATCGAGACCTGAGAGCAGCCAATATTCTGGTGTCTAATGAACTCATCTGTAAGGTTGCTGACTTTGGACTGGCAAGGCTGATCGAGGACAATGAATACACAGCAAGAGAGGGTAACGAGACCTTGTTGAAATCCCTTACTTCACATCTTCTTTTGAGCCCGTTGAACCTCATTTTCAGGCTATATAATGTGTCTTTTAAGTATTATTTGTTTTATTATAAGACTTTAGTTTGAGTGCATTTGACATGGGAAGTAATCACTTTAAATGTAATCACAAGGTGTTCATGCTTGTTTTGAAAAATAAAGTTTCTTCGTGTGTTAGGTGCAAAGTTCCCCATCAAATGGACCGCCCCAGAGGCTATAAACTATGGCACCTTCTCCATAAAATCGGATGTGTGGTCATTTGGGATCCTCCTGACAGAAATAGTGACATACGGACGCATACCTTACCCTGGTAAATACTCATGCACTGTACTCGTACCTGTCCATCACAGTATCATTTTATAAAATCATCAAATTACAATTCTAGCATAGATTATATAACTGCTGAAAACAGCAGCATATCCATAATCTCCTACATTTCACCTGTTGTTCAGGTATGTCCAACCCAGAGGTAATCCAGAACCTGGAGCGGGGCTACAGAATGCCGAAGCCGGAAAACTGTTCAGATGGACTTCATGACGTCATGAGTCTGTGCTGGAGGGAAAACCCAGAGGACAGGCCCACCTTCGAGTACCTGAGGAGCGTTCTGGAGGATTTCTTCACTGCCACAGAGAGGCAGTACCAGGAATAGCCCTGATTGGGCGACAGAAAGACATACAGACTTACAATAAATGTACACAAACTAAACAGGCGAAGCCTGTGAAAATGGATGCTGGGATTTTGTTTTGTTTGTTTTTGAAGAGTACATGCCTTTATATTGATATGGTAGAAACTGAGATTCCAAATAAGATTACTTTGTTTCTGCACCAAACTTATTTTGAAGTGGCCTTTTAGATACAATATCATGGGGAACTGTGAACCTTGGAAACTCCTGTAACAGCTGGATCACTGCAGAGCCAAGAAGAGAAAGGAGAGCGATCACCATGCAGCCCGAACTGCCTGATGTCGCTGAATAAGTAGCTGCTCTGCCAGTGCTCATTATTAAGATGTAAATACCGTCAAAGTGCTTCATCTGTGTTTTAACTCTGCAGTTTGATAAATGTTGCTGATATGTTTCATAACATACAAAAATGCTCAGATGATTTGTTATGTAAATGTATTAAATTCAATCATACTGAATTCTGGACAGTTTTGATCCTGTGTGCTGATGGCAACATTTTCCTCCAGATATACCAATAAATATCGGTAAGCCCCTCAAAATATGTATTTGTAATCATGCATGTAGTCTTTCAATGATATTGAGCAGCAGTGATGAAATGTTACCAGGTGCAGTTGCTCAGCACAGAACTGTAGTTATGTAAAATTTTCAAGTACATGTTCTGTTCATCAGTACTGCCATATTTTTACTTCTCCATTCCACCTTATACTTTTGAGATACAAACTTATCAGATAAGACGCATTGCTGTATAGATTAAACAAACACAAGAAGGCATATATAAAGTAGGCTAAAAATAATAGCTCCTCCTGGACCAGCTGCATCCATCAGTTATAATAATCTGAAAATATTACAAAAATGAATGTAATACTACAGGAGCCATTCTGCTGCATAATGAGAAACGGTACTACTTTAAGTAAATTTTACTACTTCTGCACTTGTAATGGAGTTTTTACATTGTGGCACTGCTACTTTTAATAAGGAGAAGGGGGTTTGGAAAGTATTTTTTCCACAAGCCCACCACTGCTGAGCAGGTAGTGCAAACTGTTAAATAGAGTCAAAGAACTTCAGCACGAGTAACCGCGCACAGGGAGGGGAGCACTCTGTCGCCCCCTGTTGAAAGCAGCTGACATTACCTCCCATTGATTGGACCGTGATACAAACTATCCGCCTCTCGTCGCTGTTGTCTCCTGCAGTGTGTGCGGTGAAAGCCAGCCAAAAAGCACTAAAATGGCGCTTACTTCCCAAGGAACAAAGAAAAAAGTTTGCTACTACTATGATGGTGAGTACTCGTGTGCTTAAACTGTAGCAAGCGGCCGCGCGGATGATTGAAATGCACCACTTCGCGCCAACAAAGGTTGCCGTTTATTCCACCTCTCGCTAACCAGGCACGTTAGCTAACCGAGCTAGCTTGAGTAGCAGGCGGCTTTCATCATCTCCGTCTACCAGCGTCGCTAAACCCACACGGAGTGTTAATGCCCCGGTAGTATTTGCTCGGGTTCCCCGAATGCACGGGTTTCCCTCGAAATGTATTCCCAATCCGTTTACATACCGGATGGTAGTTTTTGAGCTGGATTAGTTAAGGTCACTAGCTAAAGAGCTAACAATGGGGGATATCAGTACTTCATTGTCGCCGCAATTAACGCTAACGCCAAGCTCGCATTAAAATGGCTCATCTCGCTGCCTTCAAAATGCGAGGGAGTTCGTCGCAGGATTAATGTTTTAGTCGACATTAATCGATGCTTGCAACAAAGCGCCACCGTGAAAGTGTAGCTGGGCACTTTGTGTAGTTTCGTGGAAGCAATTTGACTCTCGTGTTTAGGAGTTAGGATCTTTAGCGACGTGCATGATGGTATTGTCGGACACCATCACGACCCATTCAGGGTCTGAACAGGAAGTTATCATGTTCAGTGTTAACCGTCTACTTCACGTATACATTTGTTCAACTTTTGCATGTGAAATAAACAAATAATTCAGCGTGGTGTGTTTTTGTTTTTTCCCTAGGTGATGTTGGAAATTATTACTATGGCCAGGGGCACCCCATGAAGCCCCACCGAATCCGCATGACACACAACCTGTTGCTCAACTATGGCCTCTACAGAAAGATGGAGATATATGTATGTTGTATTACAGTAACGGCGCTTCTCAGTCACATTTCTGGACCTCACTGGCTCGTCTCTTTGTGCCCCAGGAACTGACTTGTCCTCTTGTGTTTCAGCGTCCACACAAAGCCAGCGGAGAAGAGATGACCAAGTATCACAGCGACGACTACATCAAGTTCCTGCGTTCAATTCGACCGGACAACATGTCGGAGTACAGCAAACAAATGCAGAGATGTAAGTTTGGTCGGAGGTGGAGTTTGCTTTCGTAGAAAGTCGTTTTCGTGTTCATTAAACTAACTGTTTGTCTGCTTCTGCAGTTAATGTGGGAGAGGACTGTCCCGTGTTTGATGGTTTATTTGAGTTCTGCCAGCTCTCAGGAGGGGGCTCCGTTGGTAAGTCTCTTTTTAAATACTGCTCAAACGGTGACATGCTGTCCCAGTAATCTGGTCAATTCAGCACGAGCAGGCTGCTAATTCTTCTCTGTGCTCCAGCCGGTGCGGTGAAGTTGAACAAGCAGCAGACAGACATCGCTATCAACTGGGCCGGAGGCCTGCATCACGCCAAGAAGTCTGAGGCCTCAGGGTTTTGCTACGTCAACGACATCGTACTCGCTATTCTGGAGTTACTGAAGTGAGTACAAAAGCCCCTATCATACCACTCAAGTACAGCTTTGTTTTGCACAAGTGGGTGATCAAACAAAATATCTGTTTTGGGAACTGATGATGAGTTTATGGTCCAGCCGTTCTGCTAAACGGGCACATTTGTTTTCAGACAATGTTAAATATATAATTTTGAATACTTTCAAAGGCGGCAAAAAGTTTTTCTCATCGGCTAGATCAAAAGTTTTAGGACTCAAGTGAACCTTTTTCCATCTTTCCAGATACCACCAGAGAGTTCTGTACATAGATATTGACATCCATCATGGAGATGGTGTGGAGGAGGCCTTCTACACCACAGACCGTGTCATGACTGTGTCCTTCCACAAGTATGGGGAGTACTTCCCCGGCACGGGTGACCTGAGGGTGAGCCTGGACATAATTTAACAGACCATTCATGTTGTCATCGTAGTCATACGGTGAGTTGACATTTGCCTTGGTTCTCTGCAGGACATTGGTGCTGGTAAGGGTAAATACTACGCTGTGAATTACCCACTGAGGGATGGGATTGACGATGAGTCGTATGAAGCCATATTCAAACCCGTAAGTAACCAAAGACTTGTTGATTGTGGCGTTTTAATAGTTGGTGGACAGCAGCAATTTGAGAGAGCGGATGTTGTTGTTTGTGTAGATCATGGCCAAGGTGATGGAGATGTACCAGCCCAGCGCAGTGGTTCTGCAGTGTGGAGCTGATTCTCTGTCAGGAGACAGGCTCGGCTGCTTTAACCTCACCATTAAAGGTTATTTGAAACATCTCTCTCCTGATGACACTTAAAGCAAAGTGGTCTGCAGCTATCTGGATCTTGATTTAACTGAGAAACTAAACATTATCTTCCCATGCTGTGCTCAGGCCATGCCAAGTGTGTGGAGTACATGAAGAGTTTCAACCTGCCACTGCTAATGCTGGGCGGAGGGGGCTACACCATCCGTAATGTGGCACGCTGCTGGACATACGAGACTGCTGTGGCCCTTGATACCTCCATCCCCAACGGTGAGTCTTTTATGCCCATGCTGCACTGAGATCAGTTTGTCATTTAAGTGGCATTAGTTGCCCTGCAGGTGAAAATAGTCTTAAACATTTTTTTGTAGCCTCATACAAACGGTAAAATAACTTCATATTTATTAACTTGACTCAACTTGACAGAGCTCCCATACAACGACTACTTTGAGTACTTCGGACCAGACTTCAAGCTGCACATCAGCCCCTCCAACATGACCAATCAGAACACCAATGACTACCTGGAGAAGATCAAGTGAGTGCATCAAACTGCCGGTTATGAATGGCAATTGTTTTTTTTAAACTTGAGTTGTGAAAAAGAAAAGTTGAGAACGTGGCTACATCATAGGTAACGGTTTGCGTCTCGGGTTGTTTAGTGGTCTGTGCGTTGAACCTGCTGTCTGTCCTCTAGGCAGCGCTTGTTTGAGAACTTGCGCATGCTGCCCCACGCCCCGGGAGTCCAAATGCAGGCCATCCCCGAGGACGCTGTGCAGGAGGACAGTGGTGATGAGGAGGAGGAGGACCCCAACAAACGCATCTCCAGTAAGAACCTCTCGCATAGTCCTAAAGTTTCAATTACAATGAATCTAGCAGTTAACCAGTTGAAACGGTAGCGTTCCATGTTCTGATTCGACCCTTCCCCGCTGTCAATGTTCAGTCCGTGCTCATGACAAGAGGATAGCCTGTGAGGAGGAGTTCTCCGACTCAGAGGATGAAGGCGAAGGAGGCCGCAGAAACGCAACCAGCTTCAAGAAAGCCAAGCGAGCCAAAACCGAAGGCGAGAAAGAGGGAGAAGAAAAGGAGAAGAAAGGTGAAGAGGAAACAAAAGGTATCTATCAATTTTCTTACATTTTCACTCTCCCCTCTTCATCTCATTTTGTTATTTAAAGAGTTATGTACATCCTATGAGTTAACATTTTAAGTCAGATCATCCTATAATATTATTACTACTATGAATTTGTTTTTCTTTTATAGAAGTAAAAGAAGAAGAGAAGGTGCCAGAGGAGGAGAAGATGGACACCTCAAAGTGAGAAAGCGGTGCATTGACCATGTTGTTCAGGAAGTGGCTTACTGGGTATGTTGATCGTGTCCTTTCTCTGGGTCCTTTCAGGCCAAAAGAGGAGTCCAAGACACCCTGACGTCCTCAGCAGCCATTGATGCCAAGGCAACGGCTCAGAACGCATCTTAAAGCGAGATTGTTTTGAATAAAACATCTTTCCAGGCTGCTGCTGTCGAAGTCCGTGAAGAACTATATCTTTGTAATGAGACCCCACCCCCTCAGAATGGGATGGGGGATCCAAATGTTTTCTAGGACACCTTTTCAACCGTACCTGTTTATGGACTGAGGTCAAACTGAGTATTGTTTTTTGTATGCTTTCTCATTTTTTATTAATCTTTTTATTCTATGACTTTTGCTTTTCCCTTGTGATGTAACTCTGTAAAAATGGCTTAGTACATGTATGCTTTTATATATCTGATGGATTTAATTTATTTAAATCATAGATATTTTTGGCTACTCTGTTATGTCTTACAGTCCCACTTGTGTCATGTGTCTTTAAAAAAAAATGCAGTTGAAGCATGTTTATACAATAGATCCTTTTCTGTAATACATTTGTGTCTCTGCTAAGGTCACCAAGAGGGGTTAAGAGGGTTGTGTATACCTGAATAGCTTTTTTTACATGGCACAAGGCAAGTGAAATTACAGTTCTATATTTTAGGTCGTAATTTAGTACGTGTCCTTTTAAACATTGACATCTTCATCTTTTTCGGACTCCTGCCACAAAATATAGAAATTGTTTGGGTCCTGTCACATTAATTGCTGGTGTCAGGCTTAGATTCCACTTAAATTTGGACTTAAATATCCAGAGTACAGAATTAATTTGTTGTATATATTTGTATTCTCAAAAGTGTCATTTAAATCTGACAGACCCCAGTGTGCATTGAACACTTTTTTACACCAATAAAAACTGCCCTGAAAAGTTACGTAGTTTTGTTTTAACATTTTTCTAAATAATATTGTTTATAAAGTGTTACGTCTGATAAAATGATTGACTGCTACATTTAATGTCTTTCAAATTCAAGATACAGGTGACAGTGCTCTATTTATTTTCAACACAATACCCAATACATACAAACAATATCTCGTATTTTAAAACCAAACCAACGGCAGTATTTTATCAGAGAAATAAAATGCCATTGCTGACTTCAAGTTGAACAAATGTCTTTCTTCTTCAGACATTTAATCTGTAACAGACACTCCCAATACAAAACCTTCAGATGTTTCATGTCATCCAGTGAGGACAAGCAGTTTGCAACCTATCATTAGGTTTAGCTGCTTCAGAGCCATGCACTCTGCTCCACTGCAGTGTCGTCCAGCAGTTCATCCTGCTCTGCAGGCTCAGTTCCAGCATCGCTCTCTGGATCCCGTTCTGGAGGCGATGGCGGCGTTTCAACAGCTCCCAGGCCACGCGCCTGAAACTAACATGAATTCCATTTAAGAGAAGCTACCTCGCATAAATCAATAGTATCAGAAAAGGTAACAAGAAAATCACATTCAACAAGAATGAAACGACTTCTTGAATACAGACACCGTTTGCAATTTTCATATTTTACACTGATTGATTCAACATGTTTAAGGTTAAACATCTGACCACAAAGCAGCCAGTTTATAGGGCTGGTCAAACATCAGTCCAGACAACATTGTGAAGTGTTTCTCAGACCGAAAAGTAAAGTTAATTTATATAATGTTATTACAATGGTCTTAGAACATAACCATTAGTGCATGAGTACATTTTATTTTCTATATGCATTAGTGAGGTTCAGGGGTTGATAAATACAATGATAACATCAACTGAGTACTGATGTGTGCTTTTTTCCAGTTAACTTCAAGCCAACCCTCAACCACAGATCAAACCATGTGATCATGCGCCGAGGGACACGGTTCCCATGCTACTCGGCTTAGGTTTGCCTTGTCAGCAGGTCTGGACCACTGGCTTCCATTTGTATTCAATTAAATGACAGTCACAGTGCCATTTGTGGGTATAATGTAAGTTTACTGTTAGAACTGTGACTTGATTAAATGTTTTTTTTAACTAAGCCTTGTAAAAATAGTTGGTATGATGCAATAAATGAATGTAAGCGTTACTTAATAGTATAATAGGCTATTTTGTTTCTTGTTTCAAAGACATTCAGGTGTAACCCCAAACAGTACAGTATGCAGAATAAAAATGTCACAGTCAGGCAGGAAAGTGCTGATATCTTTTGTAAATATATGCACTTCTCCTTTAGTAAATCAAGTTTACAATACAGTATTTGTCCCTTGCACTGTATGGATTTTTCAGTTCTGTTTTGAATGTTTTTAAAATTCACGGTTTCAACTGAATGTTTCACATCCCTGCCCCATTGAGATGACGTAGCATCTGCCTGTGACAAATAATGGAGGTCTCGGGTCTTTCTAGCACTGTCAACAGAGTCAGTGATCTGACAGCAACTTACTCTCCTGCCCCGGGTCGGCCGCCTCCTGCACGGACAGAGGTAGAGGAATGAAGTACAGGCAGCAAAGCAGCGGAAGGAAAACACCATTTCCACCAGCGATATCAAGATGAGAGGCACCCACAGAATGATTGTGGTGCCCTGGTTGACAAAAAAAAAAAAAAAAAAAAGGATGACGGCACAGGTCTCTGATCAATAAACACTTCTCTTTCTTTTTGCAGCAATTCAAGTCAATATAAAAACTGCTGATGGACAAATATTTATATTCAACTTACATAGATCCGGGTGGGGTCGAAGGGGCATTCGTACGTGATGCTGGAAGAGCCGTGATCCTCGCCAGAAAACGTGCAGTGTGTTAGCAGGCCCCGTCCTTTGTTAATGATGGCTTTCACCATTGATACTGACAAGCCCAGGGTGGAGGCGACCGACAAGAGACCTGCCAGGAAGCTGAAGACCAGAAGGACCCACTGCTGCAAAGACGACACAACATGAGTACGTTAGTTACACTAGTTACACACTGGATCTAGTGTGTAAAAGACACTTTTCCTCACAACAAATAACATGCTTTTTTCAATGTCAAGTAGATGTAAAAGGGAAGCTCTAGGAACATGGAGTAGAAATCCCAGCCAGTCCACAATCTGAGGACGGACATCCAATATTTGAATGAATTTCATATCTGCATGTATCCAAATAGGTATCATCTTCTGTATGTTTACTCACTCAAAAACAGAGGGCAGGTTCTAACAAGAGACAGCAAATGACAGATGTGAGTGCTGAATGGAGAAGGGAGAAGCTGTGCCAAAGAGAGGGGGAGCAGTATTTACCAGGATCCTGTTCCTCTTGTTTTTGGACAGGACGATGGCAGTTATTCCACCAATAATTCCCTAACGGGCACAAGAAGTCCAGCAAAAAAAACAGACAGATCATTCATCACAGATACAGATGATACAATATTACTAAAATAACTATTTTAAACCAATACCCGCTATTAGATATCAATTTGCTTTTAAGTTCTTCTTGCACAGTGTGTTTTTCGCACCACTTACCACCAGGCCTGCTACAATAGCAATGACATTAGAGATGGCGTACACCATGGTCCGGGCCAGAGAGTGCACATTGATGTGCCTAAGCACAGCCCCGTGCACCAGCGCTCCAAGAAGGAAATTAACATGGCCCACCAGCACCAGCCCCAGCCCCATCTTCATCAGGGCTTTGTTGTCCTTGAGGTTGGCACAGCATACCCCTAGAGGAAGCAGAAATATGTTATTTCAACTTCATAATCTGAATTTAGTTGTGAGCAACAAGTGTACGACAGTGCATATGATCACACTGAAGCATTTGACTGCAATCAAATATTAGAGTATGTAAATACCAGCTGTGTTGTTGACAGGAACACAGTATTGTGTGCGAGCTTGTGGTTTCAGCAGAGCAAAAAAATAAATAAAAATAAATAAAAATAAAAAGAAGCGGGCCAGCGGTTAGTACACCATGACAACACTTTTAACACTTCCAATCATCCCCAACCCCTGCAGAGATGGCTGAAGATCTCACCCCCTGCAATGCTGCAGCTATGGCGACAAATTCAGAGACGGGGTCTTTTTTTCCCCCTTCCTCTGAGGAAAGGTGAAGCAGCACTCACCTATAACCCACTCCTGAACCACACAGGACAAAGCTACGGGTTGGGTATTTTAAACATCCACACCCACCACATTGAACTGGCCTGACGGGTCAGGGAAGAAACTCATATCTGCTACTGGTCTGTCTCATTCAAACCGTATGCTGGGTGCTGTAGAAAAAAAGTCACTGTGTTTTGGTCATAATATTGTTAGTCTAATGTTTGCTGCCGTTCAAGTGCACATATTGTTACTGTAATGTACATACCTTAACAGAAACATTGATAGAATTTAAACCTTCATGTAGTGACTGTATCAAACCTAATGTATCCTTCATTCCAATATATTATATTCTCCGATAATTACACTACTATCCTGCTTCATGCCGGACACTTTATTTAGGTTCTAGAGCAACGATAGGAAGTACACTGTGGGACCCATGCTATACTACTCCAACAACAGCCCGCAATTAGGAATTCTAAGCAAGCCTACGCAATGGTTGCCCACAAAGTTTCAATTTTATTAAGGTGAAACTCCCCCCACAAAAACTAGCAGGCCACTACATGTGAGGCTCATTGACTCAATTAGTTGAAGATGTTTTCATTGATTCAAATGAACAGAAAAAATAAGATATCACATTGCGTTCGGTCATCTAAACACCAGAAACAAACCTTTGTTCACTAGGTCTCAGGTAAGGACCGCGCAGACCACGCCTAAAGAAACTTTCGCACGCAACACATATTCTGTCACTTCAGTGAAACACAGGTGAGAGTCAACTTACCTAAATTCCCCATGGTGGATTTCATGTCAACCTTGGATCATATTAGTGTACAAGTTGTATCGAAGTCATGTCTGACAGCTGTTGTGACAATACGTTTTTGGTCCGTCGTTGTTTTTTCCACTGCCGCTCACCTGCACACACACTGGCGCTAACTTCCGCCTACCTGCGCGGAGGCTCCGCCCCGAAGCACGTTCACTCTCCAAGGAGAGGGGAAAAGTTATGTATCTGATTAAAAAACACATGCAACTCTGTCCATTCTTGAAAGGACATTTTTAAAATCATAAGATAAGGCCTCTATTATAAGGATTACTATTGTTACTATTAAGCTACCCAGAAGTACAAACAGTAATTCAAACCAGCTCCAACTTTAGGCAACATTAACCTGATATTCACATTAATGCCACACTATTTACAATCTAGTAATGTATTCTGAGCTGAGCCATTCTATGATTAGCCTACTTTTAATTTAGGCACTTTAAATGTATTTTGATGTTAATACTTTTGTACTTTTACTTACATTTTTGAATGCGGGACAGAGTATCTTTACACTGTGGTATTGCTACTTTTATTATAAACAAATTCAGTACTTCTTCCACCACTGTGCTACCTGTCCGTAGAGTTAAGCTTGATCATCTAGTTCTTTGAGTCCACGGAATGTGTAAATGTTACCTGGTCCACACATACATAGAATTATATTAAAAAAGAAATGTATTATGTGCTCAATTTTATTCTATGGGATTATTGTATCAGCACACGACCATAAAATGTCAGAAAGTCATACCAAAGATGCTAAATTGGAGTTTTTTCTTCTTCAAGTAAATACCGCTGCTAAGATGGGGAAGACTAGACTATTTAATACAATTGATCTTATCGGTCAGGGCTCAACAAAGACCCTGGTTATCTGAAATATTTGCAGTCAGCAATAACATGAACAAAATACACATTTTCCATATTTTTAGTTTTTCTTAATAACAGCTTGTAAATGTTTCCCGCCTCACATTTAATCACACAAATAGGATTTTTAAAAAGCATTGCGAAAGCAGCATACTTGGCTGCCAGCCTCGTTAGCTGGATTGCCAGCACCTGCCCCCCTGCTACTGCACCTTATTAATGACACACCTGGGCTAGGAGGGTGATCCGAGTGATTGGCCCACTTTGAATTTTGCAATAGGGACGATGGAGCTGTTACTGTGCCTTCTTTTGGGACACCATATTGCTGCTCAGTCAGTAATAAAAAAGCAGGATGCCACATTTTTCCACGATGTTCCTGGATTTTTTGACAGATTCGTGCCTTTTCCCTTTGAAAGAAATTTTGATTTCACCCCACCTGACAGCTCGTGGGAGACTTTGATCCCTGACTTGCATGTGCTTGCTGAATTACCTCCCATACCCATTGTTCCCAGAGTTGAAGTGTTTTGTGATGAATCAAAGCTAACTCTGCTGGTTGACAAGAGCTCCAACGGCCTCTCACTGACTGGAGAGGAGATGCAGTTCGGTGATGGCTGCTTTAGCAACAGAGAGCTACCGAACCAATTTGTCTTCACTTACAGTTTCGATGAGTGTGGCACTACACCAGTGGTGAGTTGATCACTTTCTTTACTATAGTTATTTATTTTCACAGCTTCGTAAAGCAGTCTTGACGCTCTCTTACAGATGCAGAATGGTTTGGTGATGTTTACCAACTCTCTCTACTTGAATCTCAAAATACCGCCCACCACCTGGTTGGAAACTCGTCCCACGGTGCACATCTCTTGCATCCCAAAAAGGTGCATTCACTGAGTTACCATATCACTTGTAAGTGCCCACAGACAACTATACTGAAGGGGAATGCATGTCTTTTCAGGCCATATCCAAACTTCTTTGACTCAACGGCATTTCCTGAGAATGGCGAGACCTTTAACATCCAAGCCATGAACCGTGAGTAATATGATTTTATGAGCATGCGTTTTTTTAGGTTGACTTGTTTCATTTGTATTCACGAATGTTCGACTGCGAATGTTTTGTTGTTCCTGCAGCATCCTGGACCAGCACTGCAGACTCTAATATTTACAAAAGAGGACAGGTTGTCAACCTCCAGGTTTCTGCCAAAACCAGGCCAGAGCAGCAGCTTTTCATCCAGTCCTGTTTTGTCTCTGCGTCTCCTGAGCCTCAGACTAGGCGTAGGCACGCAGTCATAATGAATAAAGGGTAAGCAGCCAGTCAGCTGAATTATTTGTGACGTTGGTCCGTGAGCTAATTACCTGTGATACCTTTGCTCTCTGCCAGGTGCACAGCCGGATTGGGTTCCCGTCATGCCGTTGCACTATTTGTGGCCTCCGACAGAGTGGATGTGGTTCATTTTGTTCTCGACACATCTTATCTCTTTTCTGAGGTGAATTTTGATCACTTTTTTTTTTTTTTTTTTTTCTGACATGTTCTTCTGTGTTAACTGTATGACCTTGTGGTCTCTCTCTCTCTTCTTAAGCTGTACATCCACTGTAGTGTTGTTATCTCAGACCAGGGTATCAACTTTGGTTCTAAATCCTGCAACTACAACATGATCCAGTCAAGGTATTTCTACATGCATCACATGTATTTTGTGACTTTTTCATGACTGAATGAGATTCATTTTTTCTTCCCCTCTCTTTCAGATGGGAGGACCTTAGTGGAAATGCAGAAGTGTGCGAGTGCTGTACGTCAAAGTGTAAAGGTCTGTCGGTCAAGAACCTTCCTGAAGGTCAGTGCTTTGTTTTTGGTCAAAAGGTGCAACACTAAATGGACTTGGTCTGTTTCTGGTCTCTTAGTCAACAGTGACTGACCTAGCGTGTCGTTTCAGGTGCCAAGGCTATCGTCAGCACTGGCCCCTTCATCATTATGGACAAACCTATTGTGACGCTTCTCTCTGAACCGCAGGAAACCTCCAGTGCTCCTGTTGCAGACCGCATGGCGTCTGATCGTGCAATGACTGAGGACACAATTATTTCTGATCACTCTGAATTACAACCCCCTCAGGGTGTGGTTGTTGTGAGTCCGGACCCAGTTGCCAGACTGACCCTTTGGCTACCTGGACAGGTGCAAGATACTGAACATGGCGAGAAGATCCGTTCTGAGTCTGAAGACAACTTGAAATTTAAGTTGCAGGCAAGTGACACCATGTCAAATGAGCTTCAACCTTCAACCGCAGATCAGGAGCCTCTTCTGCATACGCCCACAAACTTAGTCATACATCAAAGTTCAAATGAACTAGGAAGTGATGGTCATATGTGGGATTTGAATTCTCTTACACTGATTGATGGATGGGCAGCTTTTTCAGAGGAATCTCAAAGAAAAAGGCGTTTTGGAAGATCTGGTATGTCTGACATTCAACAAGATGTGGACATCCCGCTGACGACTCGCATGAATGCAAATGTCCTAAACCAGAAGGATTGTAACAAAATGAGAGGGAAGCTGGCAGTGATGCCCCAAGAAGAAACAAATGATGCCCAACCAATAGTTCGCTCCAAAATCCAGTTCTCCAAAGGCCCGGATGGATCGGAGACACTGAGTTATGAGGAAGAAGCCCTGGGACAACAAGAGGGTAAAGGTGTGATCAGAAGACTTTGGCTGGATGGGATTCAAAGAAAACTGGAGCCCAGAAGGAGAGGGCTGCACTCAACTTTCCTGGATTTTTTGAGGTAACTAATTGTGTAATGTCAGTATGTTCTATGCTTGTGGCTTTGACTAATTTGTATGTCTCTTATCCTCAGGGGGATGGACAAAGCAGAATAACTGCATCTTAATAAGAATATTCTGTAATGTAACTCAAATAAATGCATGTATTAAGAAATAAAAGGACTGCATGTATTTCCAATTTTTGTCTTTTGAATGTCTACAAAAAAAAAAAACCGACAGCAGGGCGTGTGTTTGAGAGCCTTTTGTATTTCCACCCAGATGTCGCTGTGGGGCGCTGGGCTCTGCAGTTAGGACGCTACAGTGCGCGCTCTCCCTTTTTACAACGCATGCTCAGTCGTGCTTTTTTTTTTTTTTTTTTTTCTATCCCATGTGTGACCCTGGTCACTATTTCCTCCGCACTGACACTCTATAAAGTGCCCACGAGTTTCCCAACGCAGTCTCTTTCCCTGGCCACAAAACAACTGTGGGTGTCTAACTCACCGTTCTTGAAAAAAAACTTAAAATAATATAAAAAATATAAAAGCAACAAAATCTTAATAAAAAGAACATTTACTTAAAGAAAAATAAACGTTTACTTAAAAAAAAAAAAAAAAAAAAAAAAGCAAAATATTAATTTAAAAAAATACTAGAAACAGGAGGTCTCGGGCTTTACCCGAAGTTGGCGTCTACCAAAGGAAGAGTTACTTCAGAAAAGATCATTTATATCGTGATTTTTTTTTTTTGTTTTTTTTGTTTTTTTTGTTTTTTTTCAGGTTTGACCTTTTTTCTCATTAAGCTGGACCACAGAGCCAGCTGTCTCATTAGTTGGGAGAATTGAAGCGCAGTTTCGGACTCGGAATACAGCTCATACCGGCTTTTTTTTTTTTCTGGCGTTTTTTGAGCGAAGCCTGGAACTCATTTCTATTGTGAACCCCGAGATATGAACGCAGAAACCGGGAGTTATCCGATGGCTTCCCTCTACGTTGGCGACCTGCACCCCGATATCACGGAGGCTATGCTGTATGAGAAATTCAGCCCAGCCGGACCGGTGCTCTCCATTCGGGTATGCCGTGACATGATCACCCGGCGATCCCTCGGATACGCTTATGTGAACTTCTCTCAACCCGCTGACGGTAAGAAAAGAAACCTGGCAAGTGATCACCGTGCAGTTTGAGCATATTGGCTGCTTGCAGCATGCGGGGATGTAAGGCGCAGAAAGCGTGCATCCTTCACATATCGACAATGTCACCGTATGCTTTCAATGTCAGGCTTGAAACGGTCTGCGTAACCAAATGCAAAATCCGGGACACACTGGCGATGAATAAAAAGCACAGGACTTTAACTGAACTAAAAGATATTTATACAGTCAAAGTAAGACGAGCGGTTCCCCAGTTGGACTCATTTTGACCCATATAAGCATGCCCCAGTTATATACTCCTCACGCCTGCTATAACTGCATGTCACTGCCAGAGTTAAAGCCCTCACACACATGCATATTGAACACTCATCTCATGCCCATCATTTGGAAATAAAGTCTTTGCAGACCTCACTTATTCCCAAAATGACATTTCTCCTATTTAAAGGGCCACGGAATAAAACTAATTCCCAATGCACTCACTGACCGCAATAGAAGGGACAAGCACAGCTGAACAATAACTCCCCTGCACTGACAGCTTTATTATGTCTTGTGTATTGTCTGCATTAATATCAAAGACTTGATCCTATGTCTGGGTTTAATCCCAGCTTCACTCTTTTTAACTTGTTAGGAATTATCTGAGTCACACGGTTGGTTTACCTGTAACATCTTAACCACCTAAAATGTGTGTCAGTTGTTAATCCACTGGAATGCCATCAAAGCATTGAGCAACAGTAGCAGGTGTTGTGGTTGGCTTTGGAGGCCCCGCGATACTGTTTACATTGCGTGGACTTCTTTTCCTCTTATGTCAACGTCAAGCACCTGTGACAATTTGTCTCTGTGAGTTGGTCACCGAAAGCTGGAGTAAAGGCAGGTTACAACTAGCTCAAACCAAGGGAGTAGGTGTCACTCACTTGAATAAATGCAAGGAGGGCCACAAGTGAGAAGATATGTCATTGGAAGTGTAGACATGGGGGGGGGGGGGGGGGGGTTTGGGGATTTAAATGGAGCCTTATGTGCCTGTGGGGCAATAGCTTGCTACCAGTAATTATAACTGGTCAGTACATCTGATGTAATGCAGAGTTAAACGGCAATCCAGGTTGTTTGCAAACCTCCGTTGGATTTCTTCATGTCTCGGCTGTATGTGTAATCACTCACAAGACCTAGTGTTGCTCATCTGAACATTCTTGTTGAGTGTCTCTTCCCCATCAATGGTAGAGATTGCGCGACTCACACTCCATGCCAGCACATACCTCCCAGGACCCCTCTCTAAATATAGAACATCTTTCTGAGCGGCCCAAAATCTGCCTGGCCGTAATGCTTTTAAGCTCTTAACATGACAGAAATGGTTAATAACGACGAGTAATTCAACGCCATCAACATTTTACCGAATGGCTTCACTTAAGATATTGATCATGCATTACATAGATCACTTTGGCCTTTTTGAAACTACGATGTCCACTCTGAACCTTCCAGAAGACCACATGTTTGACAGCGGTCACACACCTTCTCTGAGCACACGAGCTGTAAAGTACAATTGCAAGCCAAACTGCTGATGCCAGCAGACGCAAGGCAGCTCCGTTTTGTTTACCAGACACTTTTAGCTGGAAAGCCTGGCCTGTGTGTGTCTGTTACTGTGGAGTGACTGAACAAAAGGATGTTTTGGCATGTGTGCCCACATGAGAGCCTATATGAGAGTTAGAGCAGCTGAGAGAGAAATAGTATACAATGAACCTTGGTGATTACATTTGGTTCAAATAAGACATAATGATTTGATCAAATGAAACATATCGCAGGTTAATACCACATTTTAAGCCCATTTTGTTATCTGAGGGCCCTCTGCACTGCTACTGCCACTGGCCTAGGTGGGACGTGGCCCAGCAGCATGTGGCGAGTTAGAGAAGGGGGACATGTGCTCTCAGCTTGCCCACTGCAGCTGTCCCTCACACTTCTCCCAGCTGCTCATCTGCCACATGGTCTACTGTAGTATCTTAACCATATTACATGGGCCTTGTTAATGGGCTGGCACCAGGGATTCTCCATTTTAGCTCACACTGCACAGGAGGACAATAGGACTAAGACTAATACACATATACATAATCACCATATAGATTCATGTTATTTCCCTGGGGATGTTATTTAGGCAATGCTGTGTTTGTGGTTTAAAGGGACTTCTGCAGCACCACAATGCCTGATTCGTGTCCATGATAGATGGAAGCATGTTATGTGGTATACAAGTGACTGATATGTTTTCAGACTCATGGCTCCATACAAACGACCAGCCATGACCTTTCCCTCTCTCTGTCCCCCCTCCCTCCAGCTGAGAGAGCCCTGGACACCATGAACTTTGATGTGGTGAAAGGGAAGCCAATCAGAATCATGTGGTCCCAAAGAGACCCTTCCCTCAGGAAGTCTGGAGTGGGCAACGTGTTCATCAAGAACCTTGACAAGTCCATTGACAACAAAGCCCTGTACGACACCTTCTCTGCCTTTGGCAACATCCTCTCCTGCAAGGTATAACTGGCATAAATGTGACTGAGGTGCATAAAAGAAAGGGCGGTTTCTTTTTATGCTGTATATATTCCCACATTTGTGGAAAACTGTTCCTCACCGATTTCTCACAATTTGTGCTTAAATTAGACTACAAGTTTGAATAATATTCTTATTCTCATGTAAACTCATACACCATCTCTCCAGCAATGCTTCTACATTTTGGGAAACACATGTATTCGCTTTCTTGCAGAAAGTTAGCTTAGAAGAACGATACCACTCTGACAGTTTGAATATGAAGCTACAGCTAGCAGCTGGTTAGCTTAGCTTGGACGGGACACTGGGGAAACAGCTAGGCTGGCTCTACACAAAGGTGACAAAATACTCCTACTCTAAAGCTCACTAATGAACTTCAAAGCTGAAGTGTAAAACTGGCAAGTAACCCTTTTAAAACTTTGTTTTTTATATGGATTAAACAAACACGATTAAACATGTTTATTTGTACAGAGCCAAGCTTGCTGTTTCCCACTGTTTATGGTCTTTATGCTAAGCTAGGCTAACTGGCTGCAGCTTCAAATATAGTGGAGAGATTTGAGAGTGGTATTGATCTTCTCATCTCACCCTCAGCAAGAAAGCGAACAAGCATGTTTCCCAAAATCTTGAACTATTGCTTTAAAGTTAAACAACTGCCTGCGACCATCATGATGCCTCTCTTCTGGATGAACTTTTACCCAAATGTCTTCCTCTACTCCAGGTGGTGTGTGATGAAAATGGCTCCAAGGGCTACGCTTTTGTCCACTTTGAGACCCAGGATGCTGCTGATCGTGCCATTGAGAAGATGAATGGCATGCTCCTGAATGACCGCAAGGTGTGAGTGTCCGGCCATCTAGGATCTGGGGTCAAAGGGGCGTTCATTGTCGATAGTATATTAAAGAATTTAGTTTGAACTTTAAATTGATTGCAACAGTACTTCAAAGTTATGATGACGTTCAAAGTCCAGCTGCAGAGGGTGCAGTACTTATTGAGCTTATGGTGAAAATAGCGCAGTAATAGCTTATATATGTTTTTTGTGTATAAACCTGACTCGTTTGTTCTACACGTATTGAATGAAGTGACTTTTGGTGTCCTTTTTCAGTTGGTGAGTTTGTGTGTGAATAATCTGACTAATAAACTCATCTCTCACTACCGCCAGTATGAAGATAACCTCTGATCTGATAGATAACACACTAAAAGCTCTTACACCTCATTTGTCCACTCGCTGGTCACCCGTCTTGGAGTGTTTGCTTGTATGTATGTGTGTGTGTGTGTGTGTATGACCACGCTTGTGTGTTTTTAGTGATGGATCGAATGCAGGAATGCAATACTGGATGGCGGAAGGGGAGAGGTCGTCATAGCAAGGTATATAAGATCATTTGGTCCTCCTCAGCTTTACTTTGTACTGTGAGACTCTGTTCCTCCATCCCTCTCCATCCACCTCATCACGTTTTGGACCAAGAATTAAGATGGTTCTCACTGTGATGTCTAGCATGCCGACAGTTCTGCCTGCCTCTGGTGATATTAACCGCAGTTGGATGTCTTTTTGATTGTTTGAACCAGGAATGAAGAGTGACATGATGAAATAGCTGTGAATTTGTTTTGTGGATGTTGTCCCTTACGCTCTCTTTTACTTATCATGCTTGCGTGGTCAGGTCGTCATCTCCCGGATCAAGTCTTTTTAGATCGGAAAAAGGATCCTAGTTTGTTTCTCATTTCTCTCAGGAATGTTTTACAAGAGTGTGCTTTGCTGCTCTTCCTCCATCCTCAGGTTTGTGGGACGTTTCAAATCTCGCAAGGAACGGGAGGCTGAACTCGGTGCCAAAGCCAAGGAGTTTACCAATGTCTACATTAAGAACTTTGGAGATGAGATGAACGATGACCAGCTGAAGGAGCTTTTTGACAGATATGGTAAAGTGGGACTAGATGAATGGGTATTACTCCAAACTTTTATGTGGTCTAGTTCTGCTTTCTTACATCCACTCATCTGACCTTTAACCTCTGCAGGTAAAACACTCAGCGTGAGGGTGATGATTGACCCGGCCGGTAAATCCAGAGGCTTTGGATTCGTTAGTTACGAGAATCATGAGGACGCTAACAAGGTACTTTGGCCCCATGGAAATGCACCAAGTCTTTATTGGTATTTACCTCAGGTAATTATGATCTCGTCCAAAGGCTGTGGAGGACATGAATGGCACCGACCTCAACGGCAAGACTGTGTTTGTGGGCCGGGCTCAGAAGAAGATGGAGCGGCAGGCGGAGCTGAAGAGAAGGTTTGAGCTGCTGAAACAAGAGCGGATCAGTCGTTATCAGGTCTGTAGAAATTAAGAGCTCAATGAATCAAATCAATCTTCAAATATAGCCGGTCACTGCCAAAGAAGCTGCTATGAATGAATCATGATTGTCCGTCTTTGGTTTCAGGGTGTTAATCTTTACATTAAGAACCTGGATGACACCATAGATGATGAGAAACTGCGCAAGGAGTTCACTCCGTTCGGGTCTATAACAAGTGCTAAGGTGACAAACAGATGTTGCAATGCATCGCCACTAGAGAAGTGATAATGCATCTCTGCAATATCAATATAACAACAGTGTTGTGTAAAACAACGATATTGTGAGTTTGACATTAACCAGACGCAATCTGTCTCTCTATTAGGTGATGCTAGAGGAGGGTCGCTCCAAGGGCTTCGGCTTTGTCTGCTTCTCCTCCCCCGAAGAGGCCACCAAGGCCGTGACTGAGATGAACGGACGCATCGTTGGCTCCAAACCCCTCTACGTGGCTCTCGCTCAGCGCAAAGAGGAGCGCAAAGCCCACCTCACCAACCAGTACATGCAACGTATTGCTGGCATGAGGGCCATGCCGGCTAATGCCGTCGTCAACCAGTTCCAGCCCACCAGTGGCTACTTCATGCCAGCTGTGCCTCAGGTGTGAGAATCAAAGTCTGTGTGTTAAAATAACTGCTCCTATTGACAAGCCATCAGATAACTATCAGCTGACTCTACAGTTCCCCTTTTCTCTACGGAGCTTTTCAGTCGTTCATTTTGTTTTTAATGCTTGCAACTTTACTTTTTTTGGTTCAGTCTCCATTTCCTTTAATGCTATTTCCTACAGGAGTTTGTGAAGAACAAAAACAGAGCTACAAGGAAAGGGAATGATGGACTTACATGTGCCTGTTAATACAGGTTAAAAATAAGTTAACATACTTACTTGGCATACTATTTAAAGTTTGTTAAAATAATACCAAGTTTTTGTAGTGTATTTGCCAGGGGTCACCAGGCAAAGTTTTGATACTTTTGTTTAATTTTTATTTAAATATAAATGCAGCAGATTTAAAAAAAATAGACTGTAACAGTAGCTTATGATAGTAATGCCATGAAATCATAAATTTCACATACTTGTACCCACCAGGCCCAGAATAGGACTACATACTATGCACCCAATCAGCTGGCCCAAATGCGACCCAACCCCCGCTGGCAGCAGCAAGGCGGCAGAGGTCAAGGTGAGCACATGGCATTAGATGGAGGGCATCTATCTTTCCTATTATTTTTCCAGTTACCTAACATAATTGTACTGCAATGTAGCTATTTAAAACATTTCAATGCTGTTGAGTTTTGTATTGCGCCTCATTGTTTTTGGCTCTACTTCTGTCACTCCCAGGTGGTTACCAAGGGATACCCAACTCGCTGCGTCAGCCAGGACCCCGTGCCAACCTGAGACACATGAGTCCTGGTGGCGGCACACAGGGCCCCCGAGGTGCGTTCACCAATAACAATTGATTGACTCTGACGTTATTAACACTACGTATACAGAAGAGGTTGTCACACCACTGAATCTTCCTCTCTGCTCCTAGCCTCCGGCCAGGCCATGGCTCCCCGTCCCTCCATGGGAGCCCCCGGCCCCCGGGCCATGCCTCCTTACAAATATGCCACTGGTGTCCGTAACCCCAACCCCCAGGGGGTGCAACCTATTGCCTTACAGCAGGTATGAGCGAGAGACCAATCACATCATCTACTGTTCCTATCATATCCAGCACCCAGCTCAATAAATCATTTTTTCCCTATGATATTTATTTGTCCTTTCTAGGCTCAGCCAGCCGTGCACGTTCAGGGCCAGGAGCCTCTCACGGCCTCCATGCTGGCTGCTGCGCCCCCTCAGGAGCAGAAACAGATGCTTGGTAAGAATCCCATGACGTAATAAAGGAACTGTAATGATTATCCGTTTTTATTAGGTCGATTCATTCTCAATTTTTCCAAATAGGTGAGCGTCTTTTCCCGCTGATTCAGTCCATGCATGCCAACCTGGCTGGAAAGATCACCGGCATGCTGCTGGAGATTGACAACTCTGAACTGCTGCACATGCTGGAATCCCATGAGTCTCTGCGCTCAAAGGTACTTGGTTAGCTCTGTCTTTGCAATAACGTCACGCTATTAGCCATATACATGTGTCATTGTTCATGTTTGATGTTATGTTACAAGGTGGAAGAAGCCGTCGCAGTGCTACAAGCCCACCAGGCAAAGAAAGATGCCACTCAAAAAGTGGGCAGCATAGCCACTACTGTTGCTGCTGCCACATCCTGAAGACTGCGTGCTGTATTGAATTGGTACGATAAAACATAATCGGTCAAGCTATTCATATATAATTTAAGTTTTGTGGTAGTAATGAAATGTCATTGTGTTGTTTCAGGGCACAGAAAAATGAGCAGAGGTGCAGAGAGACACACTACACTGACTCCTCTGAAGAATCAGCAAAAAGGAAGAAAGAAAAAGGAAAATATAATTTAAAAAATATACTAAAATAATATAAAATATCACAGTTCATAATTTTCTAGTTCTGTAAAACTTTTAAACTGCATACCAAAAGCTATGATGCAAATCGTTCTTGAATGAAGGTCCTTCATTTTGTGGCAAAGGAGAGAAACCGTTCTTCTAAAGTAAATATGAGCCTTCTTCTTTTTCTTTGCTTGAAAGTTTAATGTTTGATTTGAAATGATGGACTCTTCCATCCTATCATGATAGCATGGGTGTGTGGTATTCTCAATAAAAGGATGATATATCAAGGTTCCCACTGTTGTGTTACTTTAATGTTTACATATAACTCACTGTATTCAGTTTAAAGTGTGTATCTGACACGCACACTTACCTGTCAGTAATGCACAGAGAAGGCCAAAAGCCAGCACATTTTTTTATGCTGAGCATCATATGCTTGTCTGGGCTACATTGGTATCATTTAGGGTGTTCCCTCTTCATATAGAGGCTTGATACAAGCAACTTAAAGGGAAAGGAAAACATACAATTTATTTTTACTAGAAGGGGAAAGTTTTTCCTTTTTCCAAATTATCAGTTAGATATATTGTCACTAAGGTTTTGTATATAAACCTCATGGTCAAAATAATAATTCATTACCATGAAATCACAACAAAGGGTGGCAAGCAAGCTCTGAACAAACACTTTTACATGGTTTGATATTAAGCCCTAAGAATGATAGATGCATACAATTTTGTAAATAAGAATAATTTAATGTTACAATGAAAATGAAAATGTTGTATAGGTATCACCTTTATGATCAAAGTGTCATCTTCAAGCTCTCTGTTTTCTAACATATATTCGTAAGACTTTTTGAACGCTTTTCTAAAAGTCATCCATTCCTCTTGTGATTATTCTCTAAGTCTGTGTGACAAGACAGCGTTTATTTTAAAATCCACTACAGAAATGTGATCCCGCTGATCCTTTAATATGATGAAATCTAAATAAAAGATGTAAAAATGAGCAATTGGAGCGATGACAGCTTTATCCAACAGGTGGTGCTCGAGGGCCCCTGATCACCGGGAGGCGGGCTTTAGCCTCGCTGCACCAATGACAAGCTGCTGGGGTCGAAGTTGAAGGGTTACATCCAATATGGCGGCTAACAAACGAGTGCTGTATGTCGGTAAGTTAATGTTACTTTTCTTAAAAATACGTCTAAATGACATTGATCCAGTAAACTAAGCTAACGTGTTGAGGACATTACATATTAAATAATTATATGAGACACAACCAAATGTGTATAAAGTGCAGATAATATGAAGAAAACTCGCGTCACTTTAAAACATGGCAACGTCGCTGATTTTAAACTTCGCACAGTTTCCTCGACCCCGTGACTAAAGTGCGTCATCTCAAATGTGCAATAAATAAACCCAAAGAAACGAGCACATGCAAGTTGTGGCCTCACGACTCCAATGGTTCTTCTTGTTTCTTGAACGTCGCACGTAAACCTGCACCGTTATCCCCTCTCCTGAATAGTCATACAAACATATCGTCTCTTAGGAATAATAACTTCCTGTTCATCAGCTCAGTGTCGGTTCGTTGTGTTTCTGTCAGGTGGCCTGGCGGAGGAGGTGGATGAGAAGGTGTTGCATGCAGCTTTTATTCCGTTTGGAGACATCACAGACATCCAGATACCGTTAGACTATGAAACGGGTAAGATCACGAGCGTTGCCGTTAACTGTGATGGAAGCTCCACTGTTTCTATAGAACATGAAGTCACAGTGGGTAAGATGAATATTAGGCTGTAATAATGTGTCTTGTGTTCTGTTTTCAGAAAAGCACAGAGGATTTGCATTCATTGAGTTTGAATTGGGCGAGGTACGTGAAGTGCACACTAGTGGCTCCAATATTGTGATGTTGACCCATTAAAAACAATACTCTGTATGGAAATCTCCATGAATTTAAAATGGATTACTTTAACCTGAATATGATCATAGTCATGCAAAAATAATGCATGTTTTTTCATTTTTGAGAGAGATGTTGAACATGTACCTGAACTGAGCTACAACGCTATCTGAGTTTCAACACACAGTCATCCATCTGCTCGCTTGTGGAATCTACTTTAATGTACAGTAATAAAACACATCAAGTGCACTTAGTTTAAACCATATTAGCAACACAAGAGAAAGATTGTGTTGTGATGTTAAATCTATCCCCAGCTATTAATATGGCTGTTCTCTAGCATGTGAAGAGGAATTGAGTACGGCATCCTGAATACATTGTTTCCTTGGATTGCTGTCTTCTTTAGATAAAGGTGTTTGGTAGTCTGACTGGTGGATTCCATGTAAAACAGAGTTGGTGATTGAAATACAGTGCTGGGCTTTAATGGTCAATATATCTGAGCTCTTAACCTATTTATGACTGTTGTCTTCTGTAGGACTCTGCAGCGGCTATTGATAACATGGTAAGTGGATCATATTGCTGCACGTTCACGTCGGTGAAGTTGTATTTCTGTTTCTGGGACCTAGCTGTTGTGAATTTACCCGAAAGGTCCATAATGAGCTTTCTGCTTTAATGTTTATTTTCTTTCTCTCTGCTAGAATGAGTCTGAGCTTTTTGGACGGACTATCCGGGTCAACACGGCCAAGCCCATGAGAATCAAAGAAGGTTCTTCTCGACCAGGTGAGTAATGAAAACCTGTTTTTATAGAGGCCGTAAGTTTAAGTGATTTTAAATCTGTGTTTACGATTTGAACTCTGCTCCTCCGTCAGTGTGGTCGGACGATGACTGGCTGAAGAAGTTCTCAGGGAAGACCGCAGAGGAGGCTGATGCGGAGGCAGCGGGCGCAGAAACAACCACCACTGCAACACAGGAGGTGAGATGGCTTTCTCTCTAAACTCTGCCTCTGACTCCTAGCTGCGTTAAGTCGGTGACATAAGTATGATATGTTTTTGCAGGCTGAGCCTCCGGCTAAAAAGGGCCGAGTTAATCCTCAGGTCTACATGGACATTAAGATTGGAAATAAGCCAGCCGGGAGACTACGCTTCCTCCTTCGGGCTGACATCGTTCCCATGACTGCAGGTGTGTATGTTGTAGGGCTTTGTCAAATAAACAAAATATCCGTGGGCAAATAGTAACAGCAGCATCTTTTCTTAAATCCCATAAAGAGAATTTCCGCTGCCTGTGCACGCATGAGAAGGGCTTTGGCTTCAAGGGAAGCTGCTTTCATCGCATCATCCCTCAGTTCATGTGCCAAGGAGGTGACTTCACCAACCACAATGGCACCGGCGGCAAGTCCATCTATGGCCGGAAGTTTGATGATGAGAACTTTGTCCTCAAACACACGGAGCCAGGTGAGGAGTTCAGTGTGGAGCTCTTGTAGTGCGTGTTGGTGGTCATCACGGTTTACGTTTACCAGCGGGTCCTGTGGGTAACTGGCCAAACCGTGTCTCTCTTGTGCTCACAGGGCAGCTCTCCATGGCCAACTCTGGGGCAAACACTAACGGCTCTCAGTTCTTCATCACCACTGACAAAACAGACTGGCTGGATGGCAAACACGTGGTGTTCGGAGATCTGGTGGAGGGGATGGATGTTGTCCGTGCAATGGAGGTAAAGGTGGAAAGGGTTCACTGCTGCAATCACAGTTTTCTATTTGTAAAGTGAAAGAGTTATTTCAGTGGTAATGAAAGTTTAAAATCACTCACAGCAAAAAGGGCTTTCAGTAACAAACCTTAAATATTACCCAATGTGTTCTTTAAATGTAAACATCACTTTTTTTAACAGTTTGTCAATTAACAAAATTAACAAACTGTTGAAATTAGTAGAATAATCTGTTGGTCTACCAAATGCAATACATATTTAGGGATGATGTGAGGTTTATCCTGATTTGTTTTTTTTAATCTAATTTTGGGGCTTTCCAATTTGCAAAATACACATACAAGTAAAAGGAGGAAGAAAATCAGCAAAAACCCACCCACCCAAAAGAAGAGGCCAGAATATATAAAGCTTAGTAAAAAGCTTTTTTTGGTATGTATGTATGTACATACATACCAAAAAAAGCTGCATAGGCAAAACCCACTAATGCAACAAAATGTCCAGAAGAGTATTCAGTCACCAATAGGGACCGGCAATAAATGAAGATAGAAACACATAGTGTGTGTTAGTTGTACTGTAGATAGTTGGAGCAAGTGTTTCAATGTTTCTCAGGACACAGACCTGCATATTAATGCTCTTGTTAGACACCCTGCCCCCTAACATAATCCACAAATCAGTTAGACAAGTATCTTATCTCTAAAAATTAATAATTGTATCATTGAGCCATTTTTTTACAACAAGTAGGAGATGAAGATTTCAAGTTCATCTTGTTTAAGTTTCAGAAATAGAAAAATAATATTATTGATCATACTGTTGACAAATGTTATCTAGATTATGATTGTACCGTTAAATGTTGAACTCAAACATCCATCTGGGCTTAATATAAAATTGATCTTCTTGTTCATATTGTAATATGAGCATGCAGTTTAAGACCATCAGGCTACATTTTTGGCAAGAAATTGGTGTATCTTTTAAATGTGTTTTTTTTTCCTGCAGGCTGAGGGAAATAAGGAAGGCAAGCCGAAGCAGAAGGTCATCATCTCTGACTGTGGGGAGTTTGTGTGACGGAACAAGACATGTGTTCTTGTTTGTATATGTGTCAATGGGGGCCGTGTATGTCTGAGAGCACGAGTGTGTTCATGGTCTTTTGTACTTTGAGGTCACATGCCATGTAAATATTTCAATAAACATCGGGGTTTTTTTTATAAAGAAGCCACAGCTTGATGCCTTTTGCTTTGTACAAATGAAATGTTGCATTGATCTGCTGATTGTTGGTTTAACCCTTTTTATAGCTGCAGAGCTACAGCACATTATTATTATTATTTTCAAGTTTAACTTGTTTTTAAATTCAGTAAAAATCTAAGTCAATATTGTCAAAGGCTTTGTGATTAATTAATTAATTAATCATAAAACCATTTATTTTCATACATAAAATCTGAGTTGGTTCCAAATTAGAGATGCACCATGCAAATGATGCATGGTAAAATATATCTATGTAATGGGTTATTTATTGTACATTATGAACAAACTTCTATAAGTTGAATAAATATAAACAAAACAAACATCGCCCTTTCTCCTCACCTTATTGGACAAACAAGTATTCGGTGCGGTGGAGCTGCCACACCTGAGCAGGTTGAGTGGAGAGAAGACGTCGCAGGAAAACAACTCCTCCCCCTCCACTCCCGTCCTGTTGAGCAATGTACTGAGATTCTCATCGGTGGAGTTCATCCAGCAAAGCTGCTCCTCCGCTCCGACAGGGAATCTGATCGGCAGCGTTTAAACTGTAAGTATTCAAATCTATATGTAAAGCACCGAGTCCGACAGTACTTGTTGGGATTTACCCGATTTAGGAAGTTTTAGACGTGGATATTGGGGATACGCGCAATCGCGCACGGAATGAGAAAACTTAAATGCGTTTGCCGTAGTCGTTGGAAGTGAATGTCTGAGTAAGATTTGACTGACTACACAGCGATGAATTAAAACGGTTCTTATTTTATAAGAAAGTCTCTTGTCTAATAAAAGTTTTGATGCCCTTTTATGGGCTCATTTTCCTCGTATTTCTTATAATTTTTTGACGTCAAAGATACGTAACCACATGAATTTACATGTTAATGATCCGGTTATACCGAACTTTTTGTTGTTGTCACAGCCTTCGTCTACATCTGAGATCTATATGACTGTTTTCTTTTGGCCTCAGGCTGGTAGATACCTGAGTTTTGTCTGTGCCGTTTCAACTGTTAAAGAGCTTCCTCTGTCTTCCATCAGCAGGAAGAGAAGACGGGCTGTGAACAAACCTCGTCATGAACTGGGCATTCCTCCAGGGCCTCCTCAGTGGGGTGAACAAGTACTCCACAGCCTTCGGGCGAGTTTGGCTCTCCATCGTTTTCCTCTTTAGGGTCATGGTGTTTGTGGTTGCGGCGGAGAAGGTATGGGGCGACGAACAGAAAGACTTCAAATGCAACACAGCTCAGCCCGGGTGCCACAACGTCTGCTATGACCACTTCTTCCCCGTCTCCCACGTCCGGCTGTGGGCCCTGCAGCTCATCTTCGTCACCTGCCCCTCTCTCCTGGTGGTGATGCATGTAGCCTACAGGGATGACAGGGAACGGAAACACCGGCTCAAGTATGGCGAGAACTGCCACCACCTCTACAAGAACACGGGCAAGAAGCGCGGGGGCCTGTGGTGGACCTACGTCCTCACTTTGTTCTTCAAAATCGCTGTGGACGCCACCTTCGTCTACCTCGTCTACCACATCTACGAGGGGTATGACTTCCCCTCGCTCATCAAGTGTGAACAGAAGCCCTGTCCCAACAAGGTGGACTGCTTCATCGCTCGGCCCACTGAGAAACGAATCTTCACCATCTTTATGGTGGTCACCAGCCTGGCCTGCATCCTCCTCTCTATTTTTGAAATCGTCTACCTGATTGGGAAACGCTGCCGTGAATGCTTCACCGCGCCCCACAAGTCTCGCCACGTCATGACCAACGCGATGTCCAGTGGATCGACCCTGATGGAGTCCAACACTCTAAAGTTGCCGGGCAAAGCCCCCCCTGATACGCCTGCTCCTTCATACAGCGTCGCCGTATGTTGAGATCCTGAGAATAAAGGCAGAGACTTAATGAAAAACAGTGTCGTGGTAAAGGAAATATGCCTCTCCTCCCTCCACCGGCACTTCCTTAAGAGACTTGTCAGCAGACATTTGAGTGCTCAGAGACCGAACTACAATAGAGATAGTTCTTTACTGTTACTGTGTCCACGTGTCAAAGAATTATAAATTCTGGACCTCAGGACGTATGTGTCATTGATCTGGAATGTGCTCACTGTGGTGGGGTTTGGGTCAAAGTATTTACAGAGTTTCTTTTTCTTTTTTTCCGACAGCCCTTTAAATTAGGCCTTGAGAGCAATTACATGAGTCACTCCATAGTTTGGAGATGGTTTTACAAATGCATGAGGTTTTGTGTGTAAGATTTTCCTTCTGCTCAGTGCCCAATCCCGAAATGTTTAGTTCAAGCCGTACAGCGTCATTTCCCCTTCACTCACCCCTTCGTGTCTGACTCTTTGTGAATACTGCCCTTAATTTATCAAGAGGTTTGAAAGATTGTGCTGTCCTGTATGTTATTGTGCTGACCTGTTTTAAACTGATTCCTGTACACAGGCAGAAGAGAGCAATGAAGTCCAAATGCAGAGCTGTAAACCGTTAATGACATCAGAAGGTTCATATTTCACAGCACTGAGGTGCAGTGCGGCTGCATAGTTGTTAATAATATTTTACATTAAAGATAATAATTTTCATTATTTGAAAATGTGCTTTTTCCCCTTCCGTAACATCAAGGAAGTCAATTTAGAGAGGTCCATACTGCATTAACACCCAACGTGTCTTAGCATAGGAAACATACTAAAGAGCAACGTAAACCAGCCAAATGATTTGTTGATTCTGCAAGTTCTGTGGTTTGACAAACATCGCAGGTTTTTCTTTATTCTCCCACTTTTGTTCCATGAAGCCCTCCCTTCCCTTTAGGCACACAGATTGCTCTATCGCAAGGAGCAGCGCCCTCATTGTTTAGGTAGATTGGTACGTTGAGGAAGGCAGAGGAGGAGTCTCCCACCCCTCAGTTTGAATCATCCGTGCTAACGGGCGTGGACCCACCCAGTGCAGGAATTTGTCGGTCCGGGCAGCCTCTGAATAGATCTTTCCAGTATTTACATTGCTACATGCGATAGGAGCGACGTATAGTGAGAGTTGAAACACATGTTTTCTTACTCTCTCCTTGTGGTGTTGTGCCAGTCAGATATTATCAGTTTGCTCTGCTGGGGTTTCATGACGTCTAACGCTGAAACTTGTCCTGCCACCTCATACCTAGGAGAACAAATACAGTTTGCGCTGCTCAGAGCAATAAAGAATGATATTTAAACAGCAAAGTGTGTTTCCACAAACAATGAAAGGATAATCTGCAGGCACCGGTGTTAACAGTTTTCATTGGAACTGTTGTCTATTTCAGTAGACGGTAGTTCGGATGAACTCTATTAACGAGAGAGGTCTGTGGCTTATCATGGTAACTAGGGGACTGATTTGGGTGAAGACAAGCTGCTGCTGGAATGTTGTTTTCCACTTCCTCTGTATCGGGGTGGCACCAGAGATGGCACAGATGGATCCACGTGAAGGAAGTGGAAGTTTTTATTTTGTGGGTGATTTGAGACTCAAAAGAACTTAATCGTCAACCCACCCATACACAAGTACACAGTAGGGATGGAAAATGCATTCTCTGGGACCAATGCTATACAATTACCTGGGTGAAGTGATTAAGTCTGAGTCAAGCATCACTTTTATATTAGGATCTTTACTCTCAAGTGTTACAACAAATATATTAACGTGTAAGAAGCTCTGAAAGTAAAAGCAAGCTTCAGTATGCACATTTCTCTTTGTCCTTATTCTGTTTGTCCAGCCTGACTGGGTGTTTCTATAATGAGCCGACATTCACTCCCACTACAAGATCCTCCCAACTTTTCTCGGGTAGTATTTCTGTTCTGGTTCTCTGTGCGCTGGTACATGTCCCTCTTTCACATTGCCAGCAGTGAGAAGTCATGTGTTTATCCTGTTGTGTGTTAGTCTGTCCTGTTGAGACTCGCTGGTGGCAGAGGTTTAGTCACGGTGTGCATTCCTCCAGGTGTGTCCCGCCAGACTGCCTGGACCAGTTCTTCATCTGGAGCCAAGACGCAACCGCTCTTTCCCCTCCCCCATCTCAAGTTCAGTTATGGTCTGCTGAACTGTTCCTAATGCTGCGAGCACAGATGTGTTCCCGTGCCCGAGCTTTATGCCACAGATGAACTTTCCTGAAAAGAGAGACTTGATACTTCTAACAATATCCCGAGACTTTTAGCTCATGGCTGCAAGACTTCGAGGTGAAGTGATTCATTTAGAGAAGCCAGAGCAACCATAACATCCTCTTCATTGTGTAACTTTTTACTCTTGGCATTATGAATTCAGCCGTTTACAGATGGAAATATGAGAAACAACCTTCTTCTAAATTTCATTACTTTTGGGTAGCCATGTTTTAGCCTGGCACCAGATACCTGCATTTCTGTCCACATCTCAGTTTCACATCCACATTTTAACAAAGTGAAATAAGACAAATTCAGCTTGATTGTCAGGTTACCTAAGTGTAACAGCTCTTATATAACAACCATGTAAATTACATGTATTAACTTCTGTTGTCGGAAACATTTTTTTGGCGAGCCCTTTCTTATCTATCGAGAAATATTGGGCTTGGTTGTTGTGAGCCGTTGCTATTAGTGAGCCTGAAATAAACAGCTCACTGAGACATTGTATGTGTTTCGACTGAACAATACAAATAACTCTGACTTGACTTAAGACCGGTGATACATGAGCAAGTTTGTGTAATGTAAACACAGGATTCAATAGCTCTGAAGGCAGGCACCGGTCTGCAAGAACTGGCAAGCCCTTGCACAGCTATGGCATGCTGATCTTTGATATTCGTGACAGTGTCTGAGGACTTGAATTCATCTGCAAACACTACTAATAGGGACATGGGTGTTCCCTACAGAACAGAAACACATTAAGGCAGTTTGATTGGGAAATCCTATCTGTAAAGGGCAAGAAACATAGGTTTGATCGTGAAAGTGAGTGGATGGTGAAGTGGGGACAAAAGCTCATGATCTGACAATGAGGATGAGCTCAAAAGGCTCATGAATTGTGACAGTGTTACCTGAGAAGAGCTTGGCCTTAAAAAGAATGAAGGAAACACAGTACGCCTTTTTGGCTCCGCCGTGGGTGTTAAAAGAATGAAATGAGAGAAAGAGGAACAGGGAAATGTTGAACAAAAGAACTCTGTAAGATATGAACTGACACTCTTCGCTTCATCTCCACCTCACCTTTTTTTTCAAGAACCTACTCCCCCTTTAGACAATCCTAGAAAGAATGTTGCCTTACCACTTGTCATGCTTTTGGAAACTTGCAACAAGACGAAGGTGAGGAGACGCACAACAACAATCAAATGCATTCACCAGGGTGTGTCTGCCTGGTACGTATCACGAAACACTCAGAAACACGTTGGGACAGGGAGACAACACTTCCCGACATGCACTAATAAAACAATGGACCCAAATCTGTAGTCTCAAAACTGTCCACTGTGCTAATCTGGGACCTGAACCACATATGTGTGGGATCAAATCACCAAGGCCCTCATTGGTTTATCTGGCTCCAAACTTATTGTCCATGTGTAGGCCTATCTCCAAACCTACCCAAAGATACCCAGAGATGGTTTCTGTGTTACCTGAATATATTTGATTTGCCACCTAACGCTGGGGTGTGTGGGTGTGTGTGTGAGAGAGAGAGAGAGAGAGAGAGAGAGAGAGAGAGAGAGAGAGAGAGAGAGAGAGAGAGAGAGAGAGAGAGAGAGAACGAACATCTGGGGCAGCTCCAGTCTGTCTTCTTTAACCCCACCCACAGGCGCATTTCTCAACACTGCGCTCGTCTACCTGGTGAAAGGACCAAATTCGACGTTAGAGCGGCAAGATATCCCCCTGATCCCCCATCGCTTGTCTTTAAACTAATAATGGACTAATGCTTCTTTTGGTAAGTGAACAACTCGCTGTAATTAACTTTTGGTGTGTCTGCGATGAGTTGAGGAAGTTCGCGATTCAGCCAAATGGAAAGGAGTTGATTTGGATTTGTTGGCTTTTTTTTACGGCAGTCTATGAAACGATAAATAATCCCTGGTGTTTGTCGAAGGGCCTTATGTCGGTTAAGAGCCAAAAATAAATAAATATGTCTGAATAACCACGCAGCCTGTGCGTAAAAGTCTGTTTTTTAAAACCCCTACATATTTAAATGGCGTAAGTGTGTTTTTATGTTAACACACACACAACAGAAGCTGATAGCGTTTACTTTGTTTCCTAAATTAATATCTGTATCCAAGTTGTTTTCTGTCGTACTGCTTTCTAAAATATACATGAACTCCGGTTGTGTTAATAACGTTGGTCCAACTTGTTTCCTTAAGGAACGGTTTGGCTCGAGGCCTCCTCCTAACTCTGTGCTATTGTCATCAGTGGTTGTTTCTGGCAAGGTTGTGGGAGATGTTTTTATTTTTTATTTTTGCATTAAATCAGCTTTGGAAGATACATGTGTGGTTTAAAAAGTCAGAATGAGAAGTTATTTGTTATTGAAGTGAGACACCACTAACAGAGTGAAAGCAGAATACTCAGCAGACAATGAAAGCCTGTTCACCCATTTTTCAATCTGTCTCGTCCAGGTTTGAAGATAAACTACTACTAGCAAGAGAGGAATTCCTCAGAAGAGGGTTCTGACTGCCAGCCAAGGACATGGACTGGAAGACCTTCCAAGCCCTCCTCAGTGGGGTGAACAAATACTCCACGGCGTTTGGGCGGATATGGCTGTCTGTGGTGTTTGTATTCCGGGTGATGGTGTACGTGGTGGCAGCGGAGCGAGTGTGGGGCGATGAGCAGAAGGACTTTGACTGCAACACCAAGCAGCCCGGCTGCGCCAACGTCTGTTACGACTACTTCTTCCCCATCTCCCACATCCGCCTGTGGGCCCTGCAGCTCATCTTCGTCACCTGCCCGTCCTTCATGGTGGTCATGCACGTGGCGTACCGCGACGACCGTGAGCGCAAGCACACGGCAAAGCACGGAGACACCAACAAGCTGTACAGCAACACGGGCAGGAAGCACGGCGGCTTGTGGTGGACCTATCTGATCAGCCTCTTCGTAAAGACAGGCATCGAGGTCGCCTTCCTCTACATTCTCCACCACATCTACGACAGCTTCTACCTGCCAAGGTTGGTCAAGTGCCACATGGCGCCCTGCCCCAACCTGGTGGACTGTTACATCGGCCACCCTACTGAGAAGAAGGTCTTCACCTACTTCATGGTTGGAGCTTCAGGCCTCTGCATCGTCCTCAACATCTGCGAGATCGTTTATCTCGTCTCCAAGCGCTTTGTACGTATGGCGAACAAGATGGGTAAGCGCAGTCGCAACACAGCCGTGCCTCAGGACGATTACAACAAGGACCCCTTCAGCAACAGCAATGTGTCCTTGCTGAAGCGGGACCTGAAAGATCAGCCTCCATCCTTTAGGACCGCAATGAAGCCTTCACACAGGCTATCTGGACTCAAACTGGAAGGTAAGATACGGGGCTCTGCTCCTAATCTGTCCAGTTCTAAGTGAACGGAAGTCAGATTGCAGCACTCACCAGTGCTTGGGCTAGAACCCAATCACAAACATCAGACTCAGAACAATGAGCCAAAAGCTTCCATGTGTGTCAGACCCTGGAAGTTGAGTTATCAGTACTGGATTCATCCTGTGGGCCCCTGTGTCCACATCTAAGACTCTTTTTGAGCGCATGAACTTTGGTTTCCAAGTCAACATCCACAATATTTACAAGTCAGCTAGAGCCAAAAATGATTTGTAAAGGACACGATGGCTTTCTTCTTTGAATACGATAACGGTCTGTGTGCCTTTTCAACGTCACCCCTTCACCCATATTACCTGAGCTTTCTGTCTTTCTTGTGATTAGAGTTTTGACACCGGAAGGGGAGGAAATGAGACACTCAGCATCACGCAAGGAGGGCAGGACACACCTGGCAGAGGTATTCATGGCTGAGTAATACTTGAAGGTGTGCAAACTGGCCAATTTTATTTTTTCTCAGAACTCCTATATCATTAGTAGATTTCTACATCATCTAAAGCCTCAGCAGACATATGCTTGGTTTATGGTGCACAGTCATGCTGTACATAGACTGCCTGTGTTTTGACTTGCTTGTACACAAACCCGCCTCATCCAAGACCACTGTTGATTTAAATAAGACAAAAGGAATGCTGCTGTTGAATTCTGTGTTGGTAGTGCTGGAGCGCAGAGGAGAGGAGGTGGGATGAAGTTTGGACAAACCGATGGCTCATTGAACTATAACTCATTTTTGTGATACTAACTGTCCACTGTGGACATCAGGTGGAAATGTATTTTATGGCTCTTGTTGTTAATGTAATTTCTTACAAAACTAAATATATTAAATTTATTGAATGTGTGTTGCTGTTTGGTGTTCATTTTATTTCTGGAATATAGTTTCTATTTATATGTGGGAGGGACAAGTTAAGGACCTGAATCTTTCCATTGCTTCTGACTCATAACTTCTTACACCAACGATCACCAGGATTGCATGCCAATAAATATTTACCCATTAGAATTCACTGTGAGTCACCATGACATGCTATTTTACCGTTTGTGGTGCCTAATGATGTTTTAAAGGGTTGTGAAGAATCTCAGTCTGCCTGTCAGACGTGTCAGTCAGGTTTTAACAAGGTGCGGCGAAGAAAAGTTTGTTTATTCTGAATCATTTCCGCAACAAACTGCAAAAACACTACGGAGGTTGTAAAGTTTGAGCTCCTTATATGGTCAAAGATGGCTTCAAATAAACTTTGTAAGCAACATTTGTAAAAAGAGGTTACGCATCCAACTATGTTTCCGAGCCTGTATATTCATAACAATGCTGCCAACTTTAGATCAAGGACACATTTGATTTATAAAATATTATTTATTTTTAAAATTCACAATCTCGTCAGATATGTACATGTTTAATTTGAAGAGAGGCAATTTAAAATAAATACACAGCCAGTACAATGCCCAAGTTCACAACGGGCTGTTTATCCATCGCTAAGATATTAAATGTTGCTGGTTAATTTATAAATATAAACAAAGTCTGTGATTTACCCACTGCCCAGAAAGGAATGTAAGCACACTGTTAAAGAAACAGGTTAAGGCACAGTTTCCAATAAGTATCATCTGTACGATTAGACCGACTTTACATAAGGCACTGTTCCAGCTATCATGGAGTGAATATTTAATCAGATACTTTATTCAAACAGTGGGAGGGTTCAGTACCATCTAAATGTTATAAACTAAAATTAGAATAGGGAGAACTGAACATACAGAGGAGGATGGCTCCGGGTTACATGGTTGTGTTGCAGTGCACAGTGTGTGAAAAAGAGTTTGACTTTTGTCTACAGCTTGCAGGTAGCCTGCGCCACTTTGGAGCTGGTCTTTCTGTTCAGGGTGCGACAGATGAAAGCTCCAGCGTCCATCAGCTTTGAGAGGTCCACTCCCTGAGGTGAGGGCAGAGAGTCAAAGGGTCAAACCTGGGGGAGCTCACATCGTACACAATAATCACAACTGCAATCTAAATCACGATGGGGTGGACTGGAACATTTGGCAAAGCTTGTGCATTTAATTCACGAAAGAGCAGTCATAAGAAAAATAATATATTAAACTAAACACAAAAGCAAGAGCAGCGTCTTTAATCTATACTATAAATGGACTAAAACATAGGGGGGGAGGCTAAAGAGGAACATAAAGTGTGACTTCTTACTGTTTGAATCCCAAGTCCATGCAGCATGTAGACTACATCTTCAGTAGCAACATTTCCAGATGCCCCATTGGCGTAGGGACAGCCGCCCAGCCCCGCTACTGACGAGTCTACCACACTGATTCCCATCTGCAAAACACAGAAAAATAATTTGCACATTGTATCGCACTAACTACATCATTCAATGATATTTTTTTTAAATAGCATTACAGGACCAGGTCTGACCTGTAAGGCTATGAGGATGTTGGCCAGGGCCTGGCCGTAGGTGTCGTGGCAGTGCACGGCCAAGGCATTAACTGGCACCTCTCTGCTCACCGCCTCCAGCATTTTAATCATGCTACCTGGAGTCCCCACTCCAATAGTGTCACCCAGAGAGATCTCATAGCAGCCCATGGAGTACAGACGCTTAGCTACCTGCAAGATAGAGTCAAAGCTTGACCCGGCTGCATGAACAGTGCTTCTGTTGTGTTCATGCTATTTGTCAAAGGACGATCAATAGATGTCTGACATTCAATGTAGTGTACACATGTATCAAGTGAGAACTCACATGTGCAACTCTTTCAGGTGCCACCACGCCTTCATACGGACATCCAAGAACACATGACACATAACTGCGGTGACAAAAAACAGGGATGAAATTCATGCAAAAGCCGCACTCTATATTTCCAATGGTTTAGAAATGTGTTGAGCCTACCCTCTAACTGGCACACCAGCCTCTTTAGCTGTTGTCATAATCTCGTCAAAGCGCTGTAAACTCTCGTCCACTGAGCAGTTTATGTTCTTCTTACTGAACAGCTCAGATGCAGCACCAAATATGGCTACCTCTGAGGCTCCTGCCTTCACCTGTCGTTAAGTAAGAGCAAGAAGAGGGCATTTTACATGAAGCATTTAGACACATCACCTGCAGTGTAAGATTTATGCTATGTCAGTGTAAGAAACTCACAGCAGCCTGGAAACCCTTGAGGTTGGGGGTGAGGACCGGGTAAGACACTCCAGGTTTCCTATCGATCCCTTTCATCACCTCCACCTGGTCTGCCATCTGACATTTGGACGCAGACGACAGAAAACCAATTAGTGCTGGAGAAAACAAGCCACGTCCATGCAGTTTGTACACCACCCTACGTGGGGGCAGGTCAGCACTATCGCCATGAATGGCTCTGGGAGAACAAACTCACCTGTGGAACCCATTTCGGCGATACAAAGCTGGTGGCCTCAATGACTGACAGCCCTGATGCTGACAACATGTCAATCAAATGAATTTTAGTCTCCGTTGGAACGATAGTCTGTGAGTGGAAGCAGTGAAGACACAAGAAGAGGAACACTTGAAAACCACTGACACAAATGCACGACTGACATTCCTTCATCCGGGTTACACCACGCATGAGCTCCGCACCTGCTCCACATCAGTAAAGCTATTAATGCTATTTCCTAGCTAATAGCTGCTGTGCAACGTTAATGATTAACTAATCAAAATCACATAAGGTTACCTTTTCATTCTGAAGACCATCTCTGGGTCCCACCTCCACTATTTTCACCTTCTCTGGAAGACCTCGACCTGCTCTGACGCCAGCCTACACACACACACACACACACACACACACACACACACACACACACACACACACACACACACACACACACACACACACAAGACATTTAATACAGGTGTAACATAGCAACAGCTACTTAGGTTACCAACTATGTTAGCTTGACCGCAGAGGAGGCTAACAGGTAGCGGACACGCATCGCCGTCCAGGCCGCTGGCTCGTCGTGCACAGTGGAAGCTGCTGGAAGATAAACGCGAAAAGGAAACTCACTGCGTTGACCTTTGCCGCTGAGCTGAACGCCACATACTGCTGACCCATTGCTGGACCTAAAGCATTTCTGTTGACAAGTCTCATCACCGCCGCCATGATGGTCCAGCCTACAGCCTCTGACGTCAGTTCTTCCTCGACAGGAGAGGTACGGACACCTCACAGATGACAACAGCCCCGCAGCGCCATCTATGGGCCGGGAATGTGAATTGAAAGAATAACAATTTTGTGTATCCGTTTATTCACCCAGTGGTATTAAATGTAACTAATAGAAAAATAAATCGCCATTAAACTTCATTTCTTCTGTATTTAATCTTCTTTAATTTATGTTCAAATATGCAGGTGAGGCATTCACCCCACCCATGTCCTCCAACCTGAATACCGGCTTCTTCCCCCACTGCAGGCTCAACCGCTAAGGACTCCTTTGTCTCCCTGTCCATCAAAGCCCTAAATGACAAGCTAGCCAGAGCCTAACCCCTATAACGCTGATTGTTGTCTTAACTGTACACATGTACTTTCTATGATGATTCTATGTTGATGAGGCTGCTCTACTCTTACTGTACATATTATGTACACTATTACGATGACTACAGGTGTGTTGTACGATGGGCAGTGTGCAATTTATTTTAAGTCTGTGTATTTACTGTATGTAATGTATGCACTATGTTATTTTTGTAGTTTTGAGACTTGATACAATCACTCAAAGGACTTCAACTGTGGATGTTGTCACTTAGAACTAGAGCCATCCTTGCGATACATCACAACATTCTCCACTCATGTGGGACTGGGACGTTACAAATGACAAAACTTTGGCATCTCCTTTACTGTAGAAGTCTTCCAAAATGCCATTCAACAAGCCATTGATTGCAGGAGTTATCAACCTAAGTGATGACATTTTGGTGGCAGAACAAGATCTGCCCCTGATCAAGCTCTTAGGGAATAACTTCAGCGACTGAAGGAGAATAACCTGACTCTCAACAAGGTCAAGTGGTCATACGCACAAACCACTGGATTTCTTCGGGTATATAGTCGGATATACTTTATAGTATATCGAAAAAAGTCATAAAATAGAAGAATATGTCTAAAAAAGCCATACTATAATATGTCGAAAATAAATTGGAAAAATGTCCTCATATAGCATATTGAAAAAAGAACTGAAAAAGTCATAGTGTAGCATGTTGAAAAAGTTATAAAAAGGCATGCTATAGTATGTCGGAATTAAGTCATACAAAAGTCATAGTATAGCATGTCGAAAAAAGTCATAAAAAAAACTTATAGTAAGTCACAAAACGTTGTAAAAATGTCCTCGTATAGCATGTTAATAAAAGTCGTGAAAAAATCAAAGTATATAGTATGTCGAAAATAATCCTAACAATTCATAATATAGCATGTCAAAAAAAAGTCCTTATTATAGTATGTTGGAAAAAAGTCATAAAATAGTCATAGCAGAACATGTTATAATAAAATCATACTATATCATCTCAAAAAAGTCATAAAAAAGTCATACTGGAGGATGTCAAAAAAAAATCATAAAAGTCTGTATAGTATGTCAAAACAAGTCATAAAAAGTCATAGTATAGTATGTCGAAAAAAGCCAAAGTATAGCATGTTGAAAAAAAGTCATAAAAATCATACTAGAGCATGTCGAAAAAGGTCATGGTGTAGTATGTCGAAAAGAGTCATCGAAAAATCATAGTACAGTATGTCAAAAAAATTGTAAAAATGTCCTTGTATAGCATGTTGAAAAAAGTCACAAAAAAGCCATCGTTATAGCAAGTTGAAAAAAGTATAGTATGTCGAAAAAAAGTCATAAAAATGTCTTAGTGTAGCAAGTAAAAAAAAGCATTAAAAGGTCATAATTTAGCACGCCAAAGTTTTTTAATTAAAAAGTCATAGTATGGCATGCTGAAAAATTCATAATATAGTATTTCGAAAAAGTAATAAAATACACTTACTATAACATTTCGAAAAAAAGTCATAAAAGTCACAGTATAGCATGTTGAAAAAAGTCATAGTATAGTATGTTAAAAAACATTAAAGGGCATACTATAGCATGTCGATAATAGTCATAAAAAGTAAAAAAGAATTGAAAAAATTCCTAGTATTGTAAATCGAAAAATTCACAAAAAAAGTGTCGTAAAAGGTCAGATCATAGTAGGACGAAAATAGTCCATTAAAAGTCCAATGCAGCATGTCTTAAAAAGATTATAGTATATTATGTAGCAATAAGTCAGAAAAAGTTATAGTCCTATGTATGTCGAAAATATTCAATAAAAAGTCATAGTATTTATTAAAAATGTATAGCATAGAATGTCTTTGTAGTCTCAAAAAAGGTCTTAAATTGTGATGTCATTGAATGTAGTTACATAAATTACAATTACATAAAATCACAGCGTAGAAACAATGTTATCGTAGCATTCTGAAAACACAATCTGCATTTTATTTGTGTATTTCACTTTTTCTCCTTAAAAATACTTGTCCTGAGTATAATTTCGTTTTATAACATTCAATTGTACTTCCCTTTACGCAACAATGGGGTGAAATGACGCACAAACAGAAATTTATAAAATATCTTTAATGTGTCAAAAAGTAACAAAACAAACAAACAAATAAATTATAATTGGTTTTGTATCATAGTGCATATCATAATCAAACATAATCATAAAAACTGCATTTGTGTAAAATTGGGAAAAATCCGCTCTTGACTTTCCTTACAGCGAGTAGGGAAATAGCATTAGAGTCATTATTCTGTCCTTGTCACTTCGTTTTTACTCAAATGCCTGCTTTTATCAAAGTAGAGCGTCCCAAAACGTAGCAGAGTGCTCTTCCATGCATATGGAAAAACACATCTTTGAAAGAGTATCATTTAACCATAATACAATCAAAGGAAACACAGCTTTGGATACTGCATATCTTTATGAAGCTTAGCAAAAGGCATTCCACTTTGTCACAAAGGTCAACATCTCATTTAAAGTAAAGATTAACCAGTTGCATTTAAATAAGCGACAACTAACATATATCAAGTGTGTGTATTTACATTAGTGGATCACATATTTTTTGCATAAATTCTCTTGCATGGCTTAAGCACACACACACACACACACACACACACACACACACACACACACATACACATACAAAGGTTATTATTCCTGCATGCTCTCTGCACACACACTTTGGTTCCATTTCACTGCAGCTCCTCATCACTGTCGTCCACTTGCTGGATGATGAGGTCGGCCCCCGAGTCTTCAGCCAGGTCGTCGTCGTCTTCATCGGCCACCATCCAGCTCCTCTTGCTGTCCCCCTCCTCTTCCCCGTCCACCCCCAATAAGAGGGCCGGCTCCTCACTGGCACTATCTAGACTGTCCATGGGGATGTCATCACAATCCACTTCCTGGATGCATGCAGTGCACATGCGGTAGCGTCGTGTGCCCTCACACACCACATGCCCAGTCTCGTCCGTCACTTGACACTTACACTTCCTACACACCAGCTTCCTGGCTTGATGAATCTGTGGCGAAAGAAGAAACACAACTTGTTACATTAAAAAGTGTTCCCGTTTGTGTTTCTGTAGCTGTATAACAACAAAGGGGTTGTTGAAAACACTGATACACCTTAGAAAACAATAGATCTTTTGTTTTTGTACGCTATGGCGCAGCCTGGAGTGTAAGTTGTATCCCAAATTCTATGTTTCTGAAGCTGTTACAACACAAATGAAGGACATTCACCTCCTGGTTGTATATAAACATACCGTCTCAAAATGGCTACGAAGATGCTCCAGGCGTGTAAAGCGTTTATTGCAGGCCTGACAGGGGTACGGCCTCTCTCCCGTGTGGCAGCGCAAGTGACGCTTCAGGTCTGCCTTCCTTTTCACCGTGTGTGTGCAAAAGGGACATTTGAAACGCATAATGGGGTTGGAGTCTGCAAAAGAGGAAGAGAAACTGTTTAGAACTACGGCTTTCTGTTTATTCCTTGGCTATGGAGAGAACTGGCTTCTTTTGAAGGGTACTCATGCTACTCTGCTGATATTATTCCGTTCCTCACTTCTCTTGAAAACTATGTAGTCATGAAAAAATAGTAATACAGTATTTATTGAAAAAAGCATGATAAATAAGGTCATAAAAAATCTAAATATAGTATGTCTAAACAAAGACTTAAAAATACATAGCATTTTTAAAAAGTCATGAAAAAGTCGTAATGTAGTATGTCAAAAAAATCAATAAAAATGTCATGGTAGAAAAAGTAAAAAATATTAGCATGCCAAAAAAGTAATAAAAAGTCATAGTGTAGCATGTCAAAATAATCATATTATAGTATATCAAAAAAAGTCACAGTATGTCAAATAATGTCATGAAAAAGTCACATTATAGCATGTCAAAAAGAATCATACAAATTAAAAAAATTTAGCATGTCGGAAAAGGTCACAGTATAGTATGTTGAAAAAAATCTAAAAAGTCATGCCGAATAAAAGTCATAGTATTGTATGTAGAAAGAAATGCATAAAACAGTCATATGTCGAAAAATGGATTAAAAAGCTATTGTATGGCATGTAAAAAAGGCAAATTATTCATAGTACAGTATGTCGCAAAAGTAATTAAAAAGTCAGAGTATATTATGTTCAATAAATTCATAATATGTTGAAAAAAAGTCTGTATAAATCATAAATCATCAAAAGAAATCATAGTATTATATGTCGTAAAATGATGTGAATGTATGTGAAAAAAGTCATAGTATAGTAATAGTCATAAAAAGTAAAAAAGTAGAGTATGAGTAGTATATTAAAAAAGCCATAGTATAGTTTGTCGAAAGAAGTCATAAAAAGGTCATGGTATAGAGACTTTATCTGTTATTGAAACCATTTCTTTTAGTTCTATTCTTGTGTTTACAGCATTGTTGGGCAGTGAACTACCGTCTTAACATTCTGATCATATTGGACTCTTAGATCGTTTCTTTTTTGTGCCTTCATTTCGGCTTTGAATGGGTACGTTTGCTCAAAAGATGTGTGCTTTGTCCGGTAGTGGTGCTTCGCATTGCCTTTTAATAATCGCCACGGTCACTGAACAGAAGAGACATACTGGTTTTAAACTGTCCGTGGGAAGAATGAACATATAAGAGTCTGTCCACTGTTGGTTAAAGACTCTGCTCTCACTGTCCACATTTCTGTTCTTGGAGCACGCCATGAGAAATAACTTCTCCAACTCAGACTTAGTCATAGTGAAGTATGTCACAAAATAAGACATACTATAGTTTGTCATTAAAAAGTCATAAAAACGTCATATTATATAGTATGCTATTAAAAATCCTAGTGTAGCATGTTTGCTGTACTTAGGGCTGCTGATTGGGGAGTAATCAGTTGCTCTGGACACACCTGGGCCCGGTGTAGCCCATGAATAAAATCCTGAGCAGGAGAAGTCATTTCACTCCATAACTTTGTTGTTGCTTCAGGTTTCTTTTCTTTGTTTTTACAGCACAACACCCATGCAGCACATTTTCAGGCATGCATTTTCTACACTACTGACTTCACAGATTCCTCTCATTCATTTATTTGACTCGTATACGCTTTTTGTAATAAAACAACCAAGTATAACCGCGTGTCGCTCATTTTTGTCACATTTTTAGAGCTCGGCTGTGACACGAGATGCAAATGTCATAATATAATATGTCACAAAAAGTCATAGTGTAGCATGTCATCAAAATTCATAAAAATGTCATTATACAGTTTTTCTTAACAAGTCATAAAAAGTCATAGCATTGTATGTCACAAAATCTCATGAAAATATTATAGTATAGTTCGTCATGAAAACTAAATTACAACACACAGTGCAGCACGTCATAAAAAGTCATGAATAGTGTCACAAGTCATATCATATGAGAGTATGTCGTAAACAAATCATAAAAAGTAATAATATAGGATGTTATAATAAAATGTATTGAATAATATGTCACAAATAGCCATAGACATGCTGTAGTATAGCATGTCAAAAGAATAAAATGGTAGCATGTCACAGAGCATGTCATTAAAAAACGTCAAGGAATAGTACACAAATAGTCAGACATGTACCATGAATAAAAAATGACATATTATAGCATGTCATAAAAAAGTAATTTAAACTATGTCACAAAAGTAATTTAAACGTCAGTATAGCATGTCATGAAAAAGTCATAGTACAGTGTGTCACAAAAAGTAATAAAAACAGTGCATGTCATTACAAAATCACATGTCAAAAAAGTCACAGTATGCTGCGTCCCAAAACGTCACAGTATGTCACATAGACATAAAAACATCTTACAATGTTATAAAATGTCATAGTATAGTATGTCACACTAAAGTCATAGTAAAGTATGTCACAAAAGGTAAGAAAATGTCATAGTATAGTATGTCACAAATAAATCATAAATCATAGTATAGCATGTCATAAAGAAGTCAGAGTATGTCACAAAAAGTTGTAAAAATGTCACAAATTAGTATGTACCAAAAAGCCACAAAAAACGTCATATAGCTTATCATAAAAAAGTCATGAAAAAAGTATAGCATGTCATAAAAAAATATAGTGATAGTGTAGCATGACACAAAAAGTCAAGAAAACGTCATCTTATACCTTTTCATGAAAAAAGTTATAGTAGAGTATGTAAATAAAATCACAAAAGTAAAGTATGCCATAAAAAAGTCATAAAAAGTAATTTCATGGCATTTCATAAAAATGACATACTGTAATAAAGTATGTCACAAAGAGTAACAGTGAATTATGTCATGAAAAAAATCATATAAATGTCATAGTATAGCAAGTTATAAAAGAGTCATAGTATAGCATGTCGAAAAAAGTCATAGTTAAGTTTGTCACAAAAAGCCATCAAAACATCATAGGATGCCAGGAAAAGTCATGGTATGCCATGTCGTGAAAATGTCATATCAAAGTCAGTCAAAAAAGTCATAAACACGTCATAGTATAGTTTTTAATAAAAAAGTTATAAAAAGTCATAGTATGGTATGTCACAAAAAGTCTAACGTAATAGTATCGTATGTCATAAAAAAGTAATTAAGTCGTATTATAGCATGTCAATAAAAAGTCATAAACACGATATAGTATAGTTTGTCATAAAAATTACATAAAAAGTACAGCATTTCATAATAACGTCATAGTAAGGGAGGTCAAAAAATGTCTAATCTAATCATAAAAAGTCATTAAAAGTAATAAAATAAAAATGTACAGTATTGTCTGACATGAAAATTCCTAGTATGTCACATAAAAAGTCATTAATAGTCATAGAACAGCTTGTCACAAAAAGTCATGAAAAAGGCCTAGGATAGCATGTGAGAAAAAGTCATAAAAAAGTCAAAAACAAGCGGCGATGCTCAAAGTCGGCGTATAAGATACAATCTGGCCAAAAAAATTTCATTTAAAATTTTTTTAATTTAACTGACCAAGCTGTTAGCCCGCATATCAGCGGCTGAGTTGTGGAGAGGTACAGTAGTGCCGGTACTGGTAGTTCCATCAGCGGAAAGCCAAGCACACCATCCAAAACTATAAAAGTGAGCAAACTGTTTCCCCACACTGTGTCTCCAGGGGCCGAGTAGCGACTGGGGGTCGGCGATGCACTCAGCTATTTTATAACTAACAGCCTCTACCGGCCAGGGGGCTGGTTAAGTGTAGTGAGTGAGGAGTCGGTAGGCAGTCGATGGCAGTATAAAACAGGCAATAAAAAGGTGTTTTGAGAAAGTGTGAGTTGCTGCAACCACAAGAGGTCCTTGAGCATGTAGCCATATCTGGCCACTGCAGCAGAATGCGAGATTAGCCGTGGACAGACACAGAGGTGCACACTCACTCACAGACACAGGCAAGCCATCCTATGATTCTCCTGGCGTAGATAAAAATTCACAGTACAGTTCGTCATCAAAAAGCTATAAAATGTCACAATGTAGTACGTCATAAAAAAGTCGCCCTTTAATTTTCTCACATACAACTCACCTCTATTAAAGTGTCCAATAACACCCAAAATAGGTGGTAGAGTAGCATACAGCTCCTCTGCCTTTTCAGCCTTTTGAGTCCTCGCCTCCTCGATGTCTAAGTCTTCAGGTTGGTTGGAGCGATTGGATGCTCTCCTCTTGGTTCCCCCTTTACCTCGCCGGCGCTCTGATCCAGGCAAGGTGTACAAAGGGTCCTGGGGGTCCTGCAGGTCGTCTGCCTCTGCATTGAGATCATCAGCAGGGCTGCTTGGGCTAGTCTTTAGGGCTGAGGAAGATGACTCTTGGTCTGGGTCCTTCCCCATGAAGCCACACTGGGATCGTGAGTTGTCCCTGGTCCAGAGCGCTGGTGGTGGGCTGACAGAGCTGGGGCCTTGCTGCTGCTGCTGCTGCTGCTGCTGCTGCTCGGAGGTCTCGTCTACTACTCCACTGTTAAAACTGCAGGTCTCGGACAAGCTGATGCAGCGGTCACTGTCTTCATCTTTCACGCTGATGTCCAAGGAGGATTTGATGAAGTTCTTGCAGTAGTTGATGACATTGTTCATCTGCAGGTAGCTGGCTGCAGACATCACCTCAATTACATTGTGACTCGAGAGGTCGAGTTGGCCGGAGTAGATGAAATCCAGGATGACGACGAAGGTCTCCGGGCTGAAGGTGTCGAAGGTGGCGTTGACAGAGTCAGACAGCCCGTCGGGCCCCTGAGACAGCAGCATGCGGAAGTAGCCGCTGCTGGCGAACAGGACGTTGCGGTGGGCCCTGAAGAGCTGGCCCTCCACCAGCACACTGCAGTCACAGAAAAGCTCCTGGCGGCGCTGCTGGTTGAGCTGCTTCAGCAGGCTGCTTTGGTGAGCCACCGTGATGTCAGCAGTGTTGAACCACCTCTGAGGCTGCCTGCAAGGAGACAACATGATAGCACTCACACTGGTTGGGCATGCAGCATAGACCGACTTGTTCTGCAAGAAAATAACAGAACAAAGAGGCCTTGTAGACACTCATTACTGAAATTGAGAGACTTGCATTTGATCCTGAATTAACAAGCGATGACTTTATGTGTATGAGCCTACATGCATACATAATGCTTAATTTCAATTTTACATATCAAGGATGAAAACATGCCCTCGTGGAGTGTGAGTGTGACATCTGACCTTATCATCAGCTTACCTTGGAACACGGTTATGCTACAGACCCCAAATATTAAAAGCAGGTCACATAAACACACCAGTGACACCCCATTGATGTTGCTGTCAATTCTCCCCCGTCTTTGTTTCTGCCCTGGACTATCTCCAGCCCCGCAGACCAATCCGCCCACCAATCCGCCCACCAGGCTTTCAATCTGCCCCGTGATTGGCTGGACGAGCAATCAATCACAATCGTCTTCTAATGGGCTACACCCGACTCCAGTCAGGGAGCATCGGGTGGCAAAACCCTGTAATCATCTCTGAGGGAAGCCAGAGCGCGCATGAAATCTCTGATGCTACAAACACAACAGACTCACGGGAAGTGAAAATAAAAGCAGTGTGGTCGGGCATGGCATCCCAAGAGACACAAATTGCCGCAACCTCATATGCAGAATAGTTATTTTTCCTATAGTAACCTATTTAGCCATCCTCGCGCAGCCTATACTCTGAATTACACGCATTCATTATTAATTATGCGATGCTGGCTGACAGGATCCACAGCGCCCGATAACCCACGGCGCAACGCCCGCAAGACTCCACAGTGCTCCTAGCGTCACGCAAAAAACAAGACTAGTATCCTAATCAAGCTATTCTCCCATAATTCCGGCGTCGGTCGACCTACAAAACGACATGAGAGTGCTGCAGTCCTGCGAGAGAAAAGCGGGCAGCGACGCACCAGAGCAGCCCAGTCTGTCCTGGAGCGACGCCCACTTCAGGCTCCAGCCAGCACACAATAGAAAAACAGACACAAACCTCCAGCAACTGAGCATGCTGAGCTGATAAAATGAATATATTCACATAGGATATCATAATAAGCACAAGACGCGCTAAAAACGCCCGTTTTCCTTCTCAAGACCACCCCCTTCTCTCCTCGCCGGAGGTCCGGAGCGCAGCGAGCAGCGAGGAGGATTTGCCTGCTGCCCAAACCCAGCGACTCTTTCCCAGGCGTGAGGTGTCGGTAGGACCCGCTTACGCCCCACGCCGTGATACCCCCTGACAAAATCCATCGATACTCACTGGTGACTTGATTCACCCGGCGCCCGATAGAGTCTACTCGCCCCCAAGTCGGCCACCATTTCCATTTTTTTTTTTTAATTTCTTTTGCGTTTTTTTTTTTTCTCGTCCAGGGTCCACAGTCAGGCACTTCCTGCTCAGCCCTAAAGACCGAAACCCGGTTAGAGCGACTGAAGCACTGTGCTGACGTGGGTGTTTATTAACTGGGTGCCCGAGGGTTCAAGGAGCCATTTAAAGCCCTAGTGCCCCGTTCAAATGCAGTGTACTGTGAACAGAATATTAATATTGGACACCGAATACCCCAGCTCTGTAAAATTATGCAATGCTACAGTAGTTCTGTAGTTTTTTTTATGTGATACTCAAACCCTTCAATGACAATATCATATTGTTAGATTTGTTTTATCTGCCTTGGCATGACTATGATTATGTTCCTGTGTTGCTCAAAAGTGACTTTTCAGTAACCACATCATATCCTCAGGTGAGTGCATATTCTACTGGAATATTGTTATGGCTTTGTGTCACTGAAGAATTTGTATTTCATCAATGTAGTCAGCACTTTAACAGTCAATTTCCCATAATTGCTATCATTTGAAACAGCCCGGTTTCATAATGGAGTGGAATTGAAGGCTTCAGTTTCCTCAGTAAGAAAATTTATTTATTCTTTCTCCTATATATAGCCCACAGATCAATACATCAATAGAGAAAATATCCAGTTATTAATTACAACACAGATAAATCAGAGACATGTTTATTCTAGTGTAAACAGTAAATAAGAACCATTATTGTAGAACAAAGAGAAAATTAAACATGACGAAACACACAGCATTTCGTCTAATTATGGTGTTTATATGTTGTGCAAAAATGAGGATGCTGATGGTTGGCTTTGTCCCGGTGATTTGGAAGATGATTAACAACAACAAACGGCAGGAGTTGCATCAAGAGGCGGTGCCATTGGAAAATCCAGTGGGATTCGTGGACTGCCAGCGCCACAGGTCCTCACCTATACGAGTATGAAATATAACATCAGGATATTATCTCATCTTAAGATAGTCTATAAAATGCATGTAGGTTTTTACAGTGCGTTTGTCCTTACACATTCTTTCCAGGTCAAATTGGGCCTTCCAGCCCAGCTCCTTCTCCGCTAGACGAGGGTCAGCGTAGCAGGATGCTATGTCTCCTCCCCGACGTGGGGCGATTTTGTATGCGATCTATGGAGAGGACGCATTCATTTTAAGCTTAATTGACAAAAAGGAAGGTGCCATTCTTTAACTCCCGGGATAACATGATGGAGTGTGGTCACGGCTACAAGTCACTCAGAAGACACAATGCAACCGCTGACCCTGAAGACAATTCACTTTGGAGAGAAAAGAGCTCTTCTGTCACTCACCTCTCTCCCGGATGCCTTCTCCATGGCTTTCACCATCTGGAGCACAGAGTAGCCTGTACCCGTTCCCAGGTTGTAAACCTACAGACACAACAATGCACACACATGCCAGCACTGCCGTGAATACCTCAATCATGCTTTCACGGCCGTGCACAATGAACCAGAAAATGACTGGAAATGCGTTTTATTTTCTGTTCTTCTCAGATTATCAAATCTACCTGGCAGCCACCGTTGTCCTCCAGCTTCTTCAGAGCTGCTATGTGTCCTTTTGCCAGATCTACGACGTGGATATAATCTCGCACACCTGCCAAGAGAAAGAAAACCTTGAGCTCTCCCCCTCTCAAAAAAAAAAAAAAAAAGAATATTTCAAAACCAGAATTAAATCTGTGCACTGCAGTTAAAGGTCTTTTCCCCAAATACCTGTCCCATCAAGTGTGTCATAATCGTTCCCAAATACGCTGAGGTACTTTCTCCTCCCAATGGCAACCTATGGGGGAGATAAATCAAGCAAACAATGTGAAATCATCCATTGCATGCTCTGCTCTGGCAGTGTATTTGGCAGAGAGTTCATGTACCTGGGAAACATATGGCAGCAGGTTGTTGGGGATACCCTGAGGGTCCTCTCCTATCTGGCCAGAGCAATGAGCTCCAATTGGGTTGAAATAACGCAGCAGCACTGCATTCCAGTCCTGCTGACACAGAGGCCATAATTAGACACCGTATACATACGCGAGTGTGCGTCTGCGAGTGCCTTTCTGCCCCCTGACCAGTACCTTCTTGGCTTTACATTGGTCGGTGATCATCTCCTCAATGAAGTACTTGGTCTTGCCGTAGGGGTTGGTGCAGCCGCCCACGGGGTGCTGCTCGTCGATGGGGAGGTGCTGAGGGTCTCCGTACACCGTGGCTGAGCTGCTGAAGACCAGATTGTGCACCCTGTGAGCCTGCATCACCTGGGACGCATGCAAACAAACACGGCACACACACATCCAGTCAGCAGTCTAAAGCGCACATGCACCTTAGGAGTAGGATTAAACGCAGAGTTCTGCGTGTACGGTGAGCTCCACAACCGTTATGAAGGGTGCAGGGCTAGGATTAGCTGACAAAATGAACACACGCTGCCATGCACTCAGAGAGAAAAACTCAAGTGCAAATAAAGATCAGTTCAAAAATGAAGAGCGAAGTGCCGATTTTAATGGAAAAAAAGTGCAAACTGACCTCAAGCAGGTTCATGGAGGCAGTGAGGTTGACTCTGTAGTAGCGTAATGGCTGCTCCACTGACTCCCCAACAGCCTTCAGTCCAGCAAAGTGCATCACCGCACTGAAAGAATGCTGCAACACGGATATATATATTTAGGCATGTGTGATGGGTTTTACTAATGTGAAAGAACGCTTTTTTTTTTTTATAGCAAATGTGCCCATGCAGTATGGTAGCATTGTCACGTTACCTATTTTTAATGCTACCTGAGCATGTATGGTGGCCAGCAGGGACATTCTTTGGTATATATAAAAACAAAAAAGCAGTCTATATAAGCTAAGCGTGGAATTGTGTGCAGTTTATTTTCACATTTGGAGAAATCAGATTTTGGGGCTCCAACTAACAATTATTTTCATGATCCATCAATCTGACAAATATTTGCTTGATTAATCGATTTACCAATTGGTCTGCAAAATGTGAAAAAAAAATTGTATAAAATGCCCAACAATCCAAACCCAAAAGATATTTCAACTTATCCACGACAAAGAAAAGCAATAACTTCCTTACGTTTGAGAAAAGCATTTTGGCATTTAGTTCTTTGCTTATTATCAAAAGAGTTGCAGGTGATTTTTTTTTTTTTATTGATTGACGAAGCAATTAAACAGGTAATTGCTCCAGCGCTAACACGATTAATAAATCCACTGTAATAACTTTCTGACCTTTTTGAAGAGTTTTTCCAAGCCAGCTTGGTCCAAAAGATCTAGTTCATGAAACTCAATGCTGGTGTCCAGGAGCTTCTCTATCCTCCGTATGCTCTCTGGCACATCCCCCTCTCCTCCATCCACAACAGGATGTAGCACGTACACAATCGCACACACACACACACACACACACACACACAAAGCAACATCAGATACAAGTATCATTGCACCAAACAAACCTACTTGGAACTGCCAAGTTAATGATGACGTACAAAGTTATTCAGCAGCCTGTGTTTCCAGTAAGGGAGCTTACCTCTGACAGCGTTGCTGAAGTTATCTACCACGACTGGCTGGTAACCTGCTTCAATGAGCTCCAGCACGCAGTGACTCCCAATGTAGCCTCCTCCACCTGTGACCAGCACCTTCCCTGCCATTCTGTCACCTGGCAAAAACACAACACACAACCGAGTACATGTACAGTCGACCGTCCATTGAAAACCCTGTTGTCGTTATTCCAGTCGGCACACTGTGGTACCTAATTTTAGAAGGAGCAGAATGACTTGTGCACACTCTCTACACCACACCCGAAAAGTTTACTAGACCCACTTTGACAGATATGTGACCCACCTATATTGTCCCACGCCGGCCAGTTCAAGCCTGAGCCTGTCTAACCACATAAAACAATGATGGTGCCTGCAAGATGATACGTCAGTACATACTACTGTTCATTGTTGGGAGCTATTCTTATCTTTTGAGAGGGCACACCTTTCAAGTGACTCTAAACAAGCTGCAACTTGTATTTTTATTACTCATCCTGTTCAAAAAAAAAATCTTAACACTCTAATTTTCCTCACTACATAATTATATTCTGCCATACTATACCATGAAAACAGATATATGAATAATGTATGTCTGTATGTTTAGCCTATCAATATCAAACGATAACATTTGTTTTTAATATCAATGTCAATATCAGTATGTCACCGTGTAGCCTAACAGTTAACCCACCGCATCTTTGCCAATTACGGTCAAGACTGAAGAAGTTACATTAAGTCTAAGCCAGTGAGCAAAGGTACAACTTCCCTGACAACCGGTCAGAAATGAGACCACATTTAAAGGAATGACTGAGAATGTCAGTGGACAGACTTACTGAATTTCCCGGTAAAAGTGTGCGTTCTCGTCCCCGGCAGAGTCACGAGATGAAACTGGTCAGGAGAAGCATGTGAAGTGTGTGTGTGAGGACAGAACGAAGGTTTATCTGTCAGTTCATTTAGTGGACCCTCTCTCCTTCAGACGTCTCTTTACTTCCTGTGAGACGTGGAACAGAGTCACGTTCCTGATTGCGCTCAGCTTCCGGTGCATTTTTCTTTCAAAATAAAGCATACGCGTGTCTAAATTCGCACCACAGAACAGTGGTTTCACTTTAGCTTGAACCGTGACCTCTCAAATGATTGGTACATGAGATAACACCGTGTCGGATAACCACGGTCACCGTTAAACTTGTGTTATTATTGGCATAAAATGGCGTTTATTTTGAAGACTATAACGGATTCACATTATGCCTTCTCCGTACCTTCATGGTATTTAAAGTCTCCGCCGTGGAAAGTGAGCTTTTCACGTGACGTGACGTCAGAGACACCGCTAATAAAGCCACGCCTCCGACCATTCATGATTTACACAGGGAAGTAATTGTGCTCAGCCACCAACTCTGTGTGTACAATCTGATTCATACCGGATGGCAAAGGAAAAGTGCCACGTTGCTAAACAAATAATATCCAAGACATTCACCCACAGTAAAGCTTTATGCAAGTGCAGATTATTTTAATTACAGATACCTTTACTTTTTAAATATGTACATGTGTGCATTTAGTCAGGTTCATTCAGACAGTTTGCACATGCGCATAAGCAAATGGCAATAAGGGCCAGTTGTATCGGAAGTGTAATCCTTTTTTTGATAAATCTAATTAAATTAGATTGAGGGAAATGATCAGAACATGTCAATACAACATGCATCATATTATTAATTCCTTATTCTGAGCACCTGAAGACCAAGCTTCAAAAGTGTCCTGACCGGCCCCATGTTATTCTACCGACGCACTACTCAAGGTGAGCACAAACACTTCCTTCCTAATTCTGTGAACAATAACCCCTTGCCTAAATGTACTTATTATTTAAAAAAAGATTCAATTAAATGATTTCCTTCCTTTCCCACACTCCATATTTTTCATTTATAGCCAGAGAGGCACCAACCTCCCCAATGCAAACAGCTTGTGTCACTTCATTATGAAATCATCACATAATGTTTCCAAACGCAGGAATTTCACAATCCCCCACTAGATAGAGAGCTGGTGAAATCGAGTTTTATATTAACTTCAGATCCTTGTATGCTAAATAATGCATGTAGAATATATATTGTGATTATTATGTTCATATAGACAGCTGTCGTTTAAGTTAGTATGAAGTTCTGATTCAACAGGATTTGTTTTTAGATCCTGTGCCATTTCTGCAGCCTGTTTGCCCGTCATGCACTGCCCAGAGACAATGGCACATGAAGAAAGGCAGCAGAACTGGGAGGAAATAAAAATGAGACGAGTCGGATACTCACTGCAAATGCTTTCTCTTTGTTAGAAAGGACTTGGAGCTGATGAAGAAATCTCAAGGGGGTAAACAAAATGTCAAAAATACTTCAGCAGGGGTACACGGTAATAATTACGAAAACTAATCCAACCATTCAGAAGAGGACAGAGGAGGGGAGCCAGAAGAAACATTTAAAACTCAGAGGAGGAACAACTTGACTGTTTGACTGTCAGAGACCAGCACAGGCAACCAAGACTGCCATCACTCTCTTGCACATTTGGTTCAGTTTGCAACGATTTTACAGTTTAATTTTGGGTAAATTGTGCCAGGGCAACACAACCCTTAAGCTCACTGAACTAGCGTCCTGCCACTCTGCTTACTTTACCCTTTTCTTATGTTATCAGTGCAGGATTGTTATTATTTTCAAGATTTTAGTGCATGTGAATAGTTTTCTTGAGAGGGAACTTTAGGGGTCCCAGTTTTGAACTTCGAGGTGCTCCTTTTGTTCTACTGCAGCGCCCCGTAAACACCGAAGCCCCAGAAACCTCTTCAACTACACGGGGGACGACATCGATTGTGGGGTCTCAGCCTATACCCTCCTCCAAACCAGGGCTGGAGGAAGACAGGGAGTGACAACTTCCTGTCAGGAGATGAACCTCACATTTCTGTCCAGGTTTGATATGAGCTTCAGTTACTATGCAACATTGAAAGTTTGATTTGAAGTGCTTCGATTGAACTGTGTCCTGTGGGTCTGTCATTCTCAGTTCCAGAGGGCCTTTGTCCCAGTTTGCTTAACAGATAAAGATGCTTTTGATTAAAGGGACATTCCGCTGATTTAACACATTAAATTCAGTTAAATCAGTACTACTCAGCCTGTTAACATACTTGTATAAGTACTTTATACATATTGTGTATAGCGTACAGTAGCTTAGGCTATACACTGCGAGCGCAAAGGCTCGCATAGTAAGGCTTGAAGGCAAATCCAGGCAGTTCTTGAGATTTTGGGTAAGTTGTTTTAGTTAATTTAACTGTACTATAACTGTACTATTAATTATTAGGTAGCGTACAGTTCATAGTTTGTGTTAAGCTAACGTTACCACTCATTTAGTGGTTAGCAACAATAATAAAAAACATGCTCTGTGTGATCAGGGCCTTGGTCTGCCTCTGCTGCTCTGATTTTCGACCATTCTGTTTTTAATGTGTCTTTTTCGTGAGAAACATTAAAAATCCAGCTGGTGGATGTTTTTTCTATTTTCCAAAGGTGAGACGACAATCACACAGTAACTCACAACATGATCACAACAAAGAGTGCATTGGATTCACAATGGAACGGCTTCTGACACGTGATACAATGTGTGTATATATCATGTATCAGGAAAAAGTCCAATGCATACATTTAATATCTTTAGATAGATTTAAATAATCTCCTGTGATTTAATACTGTCGTTTTTTTAGAGGTGGTCCCCAGCGCTACACTGTCTCTACCTGGCTTCAGATACAGGGCCTCCAAGTCTCTGACGCAGGGGTCTACTCTTGCATCCCCCACAATGCCTTGGGAGAAATGTCTGCATCAGCACAGTTCACAGTGTTAAGACAGGGTGAGTGTGTGAGCATAATTCTGTGGACTGTTCACTCTAGTCAACGGTGAATTATATTTTTGTGCCACAGCACCTCTTTAGAACACGCAAACTCTTTTTTTAAATGAATTCACTTATTTTGAAAGATGCTGTATATTCATCCTCAAAATGTTTGTTATCTTCACCACTGCTGTCCAGTGGTGAAGATGATGAAAGGCCATGCTGAGGAGGAACAAGGGCACTTTGATCACCTAGAGGAGGGCGGTGGTGATGGACAGATGGCATCTGGAGATTACCTGGGATTAATTTAAATCTGTTTCATATGATTAGACTACAGGATCTACCGTAAAGGATCAGCAAACATATTCTACATTAAAGGGCACGATGTTTGTCGGTCACATCTCAATGTAAATTATGATTAAACATCTCACTGCTTTTGTTCATCTTCTTACTGTACCATGGCACACAAAATAAATCATTCTTGTTAATTGCTGTGTAGAGTTTGCTAAATTTGTATAATTGTAATAAAACCGAATAGGAACAACAACCCCTTGAACACTGGCACACTTGAGAGACTGTTGACTCATCTTCAACATAATTGATACAAATTGCAAACAGATACAAGTCAGCCCGAGTGCAGCCTCTTTCACTTCCTGCTTTCACCCATCACCCAGAAAACACAGAGTACAGCATACTCTTTAAATAAGAGAAAAGAAAGAGATGGATGGAGTGAGAGAGGGCGCGACAATCCGCAGGGTCTCCATCCGATTCCCTTCTTCTCTCTCCACCTGAGTGCCAGTTAATCCTCCCCTCATCCCCCGACTCCCAGCTGGATACAGCAGCTCCTTCTGAATGGCAAGCTGCATTAACGCCGAGGAACTTTCCCCTGCTGTCTGTTAGTCAAAGCTGATTGGAGATTACAGGCCTGCGGCGAAAACACAGCCCTCCATCTCAAATCACTTTCCGCCCCTTTCTCTCCTTTATCTCCTCATTTCTTTATCTTCTAAATCCCAACTCTCCTCCTTTTCAATGTCATCAACTTTCTCTTGCCACTACATTTTTGCCTCTATTCAGTGCTCTTCTTTTGACAGCTGAATGACAAGAGGGATGAAGAGGAGGAAGCGGGGGAGAGAAAAGAAGAAAAAAATAACAACCTTCCCCTCCTGAGTGGAGCCAGAATGATGTCATGGGGGCATTTGTCCTCCTGGTGTGGAGGCTTCCCTTCCCCTGCTAATTACCTTGTACAAACTCGAATCTGATATGGCGGATATGAGGCCCAAATACAATTATTGTGGGCTAACAAAGAGATATTGAGATTCAGGGAATGAGGGGGAGACTGCAAGTGAGATAGTAGGAAAGGCACACGCATGGCCATGCACGCACTCACACATACAGGAACCGCATGCACGCACGCACACACGCTCGCATATACCCACCCACCCAAACGCGCACTCACACAAAGCACAACCACTTGTCCTTCCCCTCCATTCCCTCAGATAGGCTAATGTTATTACTGGGGTAATTATCCTCATTAGTGCCAGCAGCTGTAGAGAGCACATTGCTTGCTGTTCAAACTCCACCCCAAACCTTTCCGTCTTCACATCCCTCTTTGTATTCACTAGATCTCATTTGGAGACTTTGCCTCCATCCTTTGCTTGCTTGGTGGAGACAGTTGTAAAAATAGAGCCCCATCAAACATCTAATAAGCCAGAGTTGCCCCTATTATCTAACTTCTTAGAGTCCATTTTGTGGATGAGGGTTACTAATGTGTTCTGGCCTGCAGCACTGCACCACAGAGACACATTAGAGGGATGAGCAGTGTGCAAAAGAAGGAAATGAATTAGAAAATGGCTCAAGCGAGCAATATTCATACAATATTTTATAATCTGCAAGAAAATGATACCAACAGATATTGTTGTTCTAATGAAAATTACAACTATTAGGTTTGTTTTCCATCATTTGCACCTTCCAGGTTTCTGGAACAGTCAAACACAAGATGGCACTGTTTAGTCAAATAACCACTTTACTGCTCTCCAGTGGCTGCTTGGACAGCTAGATCTATTTACATCTAATCGGCTTCATGCTCTTTTTATTTACATCACTCCAAAAAATTTAAAAAAATAAACTTTCACAAAAGAATATTAGCTGTCACTGTCCTTCATCCTCTGGATGCAATGGCACTCCCCCATGGGGATGGCTATGAAGAGTTGAGAAGAAGTGTTTGCATAACTAAAGGTATCGCCTGTTTACTTGTGTGATGTTTATATCAAAGCACCCTGAAAATGATTCCCTTCATGCTTTTTAACTTTATGGTCCCTCTGCATCTTTATACACAAATTATGATCAACAGCTGAAACAGGCGGCTTTACGCACAGCATCCCCCCCCCCCCCCCCCCCCCCCCCCCCCCCCCCCCCCCCCCCCCCGGCTCTGTGAGATTGCCTTTTGTTTTATTGCCAGGCGCTGGTGCGGACAGTAGGTAACCTGTATACCACTAAGCCCCGCATCAGGCGCTAAATGTCATGCATAGCCTGTTTTTATTGGCTGATATGGCCTGTTGTACCCTTCTCCCTTTTCCTGGAAGCCATTGTTATAGAGCTGGTTGTTAATGCGGCTGACCAGATGGGCTCCTTCTCCCCGCAGCTCTGGCTGAGGGTGTTTACCATGCACTGGGCTGTGGATAACAGGTGAGGCTGCTGCTGGCTTTTCAACCAATAGGAGGGCAGCAGATGTCCGGACCTCTGCCTGTAAACCTTTATTTGGCATTTGGGGCCTGACAGGAGTGGGCTTGATAATAACACAATAATCAAAGTGAATTGTGGTTTATATGTTGGGCTTTTTTTTTAGCTTACACAAGGCTATTATGTGAGATGGTCATGCAAGCGATCGCAATAAGTCCATACACGTAACCACTGCCATCAAACCTCCCTCTGCCCAATTTACTGAATCCCTTTTATAAGAAACTTCAGTAGTAGAGTATCCAATATCCAATTTGTGTATCCAATACTTCAGATGCCCAGCTATTTAATTTTCCCCTTCTTAAAATTCAGGCATCATTTCCAAAGATGTTCTCTCGTCCCTTGTGTGACAAAATGTTACCAGCATTAGCTGGGCAAACAGGGAAAATTCCTTTCCTTTTCCAATGCAGGCCATCTTGAATTACTGCAATTATAATGGCAACAACAAAGGTAAGGCCAGGCCTGGGATGGTGGAGAGGAGTAGTCTGAATCAATCTGCCTTAATGGATGACCTGTGTCTAGCATGCATGTATGGATTAGTTTTGCTGGAGCACCTGTCCCTGTTCTGTCAACAGCAGATCAGGTTACTGGCTACACATTCACCTGGCTGACACAACTTCCTGTGATTGACAATACGCCGGGCTTTGTTCACTGCTGCTCGCACAATATTAATGCTGCATGTAAAACTATGAAACAGGTGATTTAAAAAATACTTTGGATGTATGTGTAAATTATGCAGGAAATATGTTTTTTAATTTTATTTAAATAAACACCAGATAAAGCCCTCATTACATATAAAACAAATAAAAACAATTCCACCCAACGTCTATCTTCTAATTTCAAGATCTGGCTCTAACGAGGCCTCTCAGGGTTATTATGGCGTTAAGCTGCCAGAGCGGCCCACTGGAGCGAGGCTGTGGCTGGACTTAACATCCTTCCAAGGACAGCTTGAATCTGGTCTGAACTGGGAGATGACGCTCAGTCAAGAAGGGGAAGAATACTCTCTCTGAACTTTGCTCCTGAGGACTGACATCCAAAGATTATGTGATTAAGTATGAGCCAATTTCTCTGATTTAATGTTTATTATGCATATCTTGTGATATTTAGAAGAGAACTGGGAAATTGGAGCAGCTGACAGGAGATCAAGCACATCTTCTTCACACTAAGTTCTTTATTCTCCTTATCAGCGCAGATATCTCTTTTGAGTTTCTCGGAGTACAATATGGGGAAATTCCCCTTGGATTCATGGTGGTGTCATTCAGAGATAAAAACGAAGGAAGCTGACGTTTCAAAGCATTCAGCCAGCTCCACGGTACACTCATGTGTAACCATTAACTGATGTTCAAACAAACGTCAGCCAGCCTGTACCTCCGAGAGGTTAACCTTTAATGCGAGGCTCATTAATATTTGAGCCAGGAGTCCGGAGGAAATCTCTACATATTTCATCCAGCTTGCATAAAGCCCCCTCTGGATGGCCTTCCACTCCTGGGGCGGCTTCTGGTGCGGCCTTGCTGCTGCTCTGTGCTATTCACTGTCATCTCCATTATCTCCCTGATGACGAAACGATTAGCTAGCAACCGTTACTCTAACCACAAAGCTGGAAGGGTGATGGATGGGCAAAGTGATAGACTCAGGCGGTTGGTTGGGGGGCTTTGTCCTGGATCACTGATACCTTCTATCTTGTGATCCATGCAACCCCCATTGCCTCCATCCAACTCCCAGATCCTACCCAGTTACCCCCACCAGCTGCCTCTGACCCCTCATCATAGCCCTGCCGCTGCTTGCCATGTGCTGGGAGTCAAAGGGTTCCCACCTATCGCTCATCAAAATGGAACCCCACCATCTCCTGCCCCGCGCACTAAATCACAATCAATCGCCGGGCAGACAAAGATGGATTGGGACATCCGCGACCTTGTACCTTTCAGCGAGCCACCCGCCCTCCAAAGGGCGGCTGTCACTGACAAATAATAGAGGGGATTGGAGGAGGAGTGAGCAGGTCAAGTCTGCCTCCCCTGGAAGGAAGTTATCACAAAGCAATGGAGGGAAATTCTTTTCTCTTTAGGAAACAATATCTAACAGCATGTCTGACAGAAGGACGTGTGGTGGAGAAAGATTTGCTTTGATGCAAAAAAGAAAAATTTTAATCTAGATAAATGTGGAGCACAGTTTTGAGTGATTTGGAGAATATATTCTCATGAGGATAAATGATTGGGGAATATAAATGTGGTCTACCCCATAAATCAAACCTGTTCTAAAAAGGTTCAATGATAGATTTGTACAGGAAATACAGCCTTTTATGTTTATTGGCTAACCTATGAGAGGGCATAGCTACACAGCTGTGTCTAGGCAGTGTGTGATGATTCAATTTTGGCTAATCCAAGGTGATAGCATGCTTTTTTTAAATTTAGACATATCTCTTGCACTTCAACCGTCTCTATAGCATGACCATTTCAATATAAGATACACAAATTAATCAGACTATGCCTAACGTGTCAACTAGTCTTTCTAACAAACTAACCCTTGGGTAAACTTATAATCATCGCCTAAAAAGGTTATTTTGCGTTAACTTAATTTGAATAAACTAGTTGGGTCACCAAGCAGCATAATATGGAAAGTGTAGTCATGTTTATTTTATTTCAAGTAAGTCTCCTGGATAATGTTATAACTAGCTACCGTTAGCCAGGGAAGCCAATGAATGGATGCTATGTGGTAGGCTATCCCTCATTTCACTAAAAGCTAGATGTATTATGTTATTCAACGTTATTCAAATTGGTTGAATTTGGAACTGCTTAAAAAACTGCAACAAATGAAATTGTAGAGTAATTAATACAATGAACCCTATAATGAACTAACTAACCCTGTAAAATGGTTGCACCGTTAAGAGATGCTGTACCAAGTTGTGTATAGGACCAAGAACTTTCACTATAGAGTCACTTATATATCTGTGCCGTTTAAACTCACATACATGTGAATACATGCCTTCTGATTGTATTTATATATGTACTAGCAATACGCTGCCTCCCACAGCCTGTCTCACTTTTTTCTCCACTCTCAAAATAATACAATCTTGACATTCTGCCTCACATCACGTGTGCTTGAAGAGCTGCCGTCTAGTGCTTCCTGATTTACTTCACAGCAGACCGAGTGATTGCATCATTCACATGAGCATTGACAACAAATATCATTCAGACATGTAAAAGTCTCCACAATGCCATAACAGTGAAAGATCTTATTCTGTATTTACTGCCAAGGGCTCAAGGAGGATCATTCACATGTAGATGTATCCTTCTGGAAGTGCCTCAGCTATACAATTTCCATTTAGATAAGGTGTATACACAAATAAAGAAAGGACATCGGGTTCTTCATTTGATTAACTAATCATAGTCTTTGTAATTCCACTCGGAGACCTTGAAGGGCAGTGTCGGGCTGTGCACCCTGATTAGCCTATGCATGATTGCTGTATGCTGCTGCGGCACAAATCAGTTCAAGTAACTCAACTCCATACACTACGCAGTGGCTGTGATTAAACAGGCGATTAAGACGTTGAGAATTTCTGGCTGTTTAATCCCTTTCCCCGTTGTCTATAGCCACAGTATAGTCCCTGATCAACAATAACTGAACGCCACAAGAATTGGAGTGAGAGGTGATTAAAGAGTCTTTACAGCTCCCTGGAGTGTGGATGCAGGTTGTTTGTGATTAGCTCGAATTTAGAGGTACATTCTGTTCTTATTGCCTCTTGCCGGAGCAGGGAATTCATTATCTGATTCTTAAGCTGAGGGGGGGGGGGGGGGGGGGGCGGGGAGAGACACACGCACAGCCCCAGGACTCGTGTAATATCTTTAAGTGAGACCGGAATAATCCATGTTTGTGGAACAAAACATACCACAAGCGAGGAAGCTTCTGGTTCGCGGCATGTTGACAAACCCAACAAAACACTCTTCAACCTCACGACTCAAGGCTCAAAGTGCCTTAACCCTCTTCCCACTTCCCTGCTAGCCCTCTTCATGATGTGCAGTGGTGTCTGTGTATCATCTGAAGGCTGTATAGAAACTCTACAGCCCCTCTCCATGACTGATCTCTTTTGATAGAGCTCATTATGCAAACTGCTCCCAACTCCCACCGCATAATTAGTGCTTAATTAATTTGAGTGAAATCTTTCATCTGTCTGTGTCCGGCCAGCTCCTTCCTTCCATTTACAACATGATATTAATTTCAGAGGGGGGAATGGCAGCCCAGCTGATGAAAAGGCTGATATAATTAATCAAGTACTGTATCTTTTTCCTTCATTTTTTGCAGGAATAATAATAAGTGTGATGAGCAGAGTCTGATTAACCCTATTATGCTCCCTAATTAGGGTGATCATTTAATAATCAAAGAAGCAGCACAATTAAAAGAGAATGCAAATCATGGCATCTAATGACGAGAGTGCCAATTCTGGGAATTATTTGTTTGGAAAATGCGGCATTCCAAAGTCAAAGGCCAAAAAAATGTTATTCTCTTAATGTAGACATGTTGAGGATGTACTTACATAACTTGAGCCCCACATTTCTTTGTGAATCTCTACAGGCGACAGCAGGAAGCAGGAAGAAATATGTATTTATAATATACACAAAATGTAACACCATGTTAGTCACAAGCTAATTCTCTCTTACTCTTACGTGAAAGTAAACTCTTGACAATTATCCAAAAGTTTGACATTTGGCTTACTGGCCTTTTAGCCGCAACTTGGATGAACTAAACGATACACACCACTCTTGTGTCTGTATGGTAAATATGTAACTGGAGCCAGCAGCCAGTTAGCTTTGCTTAGCATACAGACTGGAAGCAGGGGAATGCTGCTAGCCTGACTCCGCCCCAAAGGTAACACAATCTACCTATCAGCACTTCTAAAACTCACAAGCATTTATATTTGGATTGTTTCATCTGTCCAACCCTCATCTCATGTAGAAACAAGTTGTTGTTTTGCTGTGTTATATTTCAGAATAGTTCTTGACCGGGTGAAGTAACTGGAGATTCTCTTCATAAAACCACAATGTGACGTTTTTCCACTTTGTTGACATACAGTGTTGATCAGTGAGCTTTAGAGGTGCTGGTGTGCTTTACCTTTGGCCAGAGCCAGGCACTGTCTCCGGTCTTTGTGCTCAGCTAAGCTACGTGGCTAACGTACAGATATGAAAGCGGTAGTGGTTGTCTTATACAACTCTTAGCAATAAAGTAAAATAAGACATTTTCCCAAAAGGATAACTATTGTTTTTATTTTCAAAATAAAAAAGTCATTAGTAATTAAGTGACAATTAAGCAAAAAAAGGCTCAACATCATGTTAAAACACACTTATTTCAAGGGCACGCTGCCACTCATCCGAGAGTAAGAATGGCAGAATCTCATCACTCAGGCACTTAAAGCCACTCACATGGCACAAACAAAAGTTCAGGACCATGGACAGCGACCCGTCTTCACACACACTCAGTAGACCAACTTCCACAGTAGAGCTGGTGTTTAAAAATATAACGCTGTGAATATTAATTCAGAAAACAAGGCCGTTATGTATTTAACAGAGATTTCTGCATGAATCCAATGCATCTTATAATAATAAGTGAGATAAGCTGACTAATCGTTTAAGGCGATGAGAAAGATGACCACTGTGTAGCTCCATATGTCAATAGATAAAGGATACGGCCCATTAGGCTCGCCAGAGTCCATCTTTCATGCTCCTATGATACAGCTGCTGTCTACACTTTCATCAAGATAATGGCGACCTCATATATGGAGTCTATGAGCAATGGCCCTGATTTCATTTTTCTTACGTTGGAGTCATTATCAACATCATTGTAATCTTCAGGGAGCCTGTGAGCAACAGAGGATGGACCATTTTTTGTTGTCTACATGTGTAAGAAATGCACCGACTGCTCGTGCCAAGCCAAGTGCATGTCAGTAAAATCCTTTATATGCTGGCTTCTCTTGCTACAGTGTGAGTGTGTGTGTGTGTGTGTGCCTCCTCCACTTCTTTGTATGTGAGGTGTGTGCGCTTCTCTCTCTCTCTCTCTCTCTCTGTGTGTGTGTGTCTACATGAATGTCCCTCAATTTACTCCTCTTCACCCCCATAGTGCAGCTGTGCCTCAGAGGACTCTTGTGAAATAATTGAATGAGCCGGGGCAGGGGGAAACCTGTGGCAGCGAATGTGGTGCCCGCTGGTCTTATTATCTGTAATACGGCAGCCGCTCTGCCTGCACTTTCTCATCCGCTCATGAATACAGAAATGAATGTGGTGGACGTCAGAGGTGAGAAGCAGGCCAGAGCCGTTTTAATCAGTTCCCAGATAGAACAATCACTTTATCCACCTCCACAGCTCAGAGGTGAATTAGTGTTTAACATTCCAGGGCATGCTTTCTGACAGGGGACTCCACCCCCAAACAGCCAATGGACTGTGGAGATTATCGAGAGACACTCTGATGTTTTCGACGAGTAAATTAGAGCTAAACATGCCCCTGGGACTCCAGCCACTGATATGCCTGATATGCAGCAAGACCTCTTTTTAATAAGAGGCTCTTTATGGGAAAAGAAAAAAGAATCTGTGATTGTCCCTTTGAAGCATTTGTTCACATCTGTGCACACACAACATAGATACAACCAATTAAAGCATCTAACGCTTTCCTTGAAGTACTAAGCAACCTTTTTGCAATTGATGATATGGTGTTTCATATTTACCTTGCAGTATACGTATATACATATATGAAGAAGACCATTTTTGGTAGTTGTTCAGCTCCACCGAACCTCTTCAGAAATGACATAAAAGCCCAGAAACATCTGTCCTCACAGAGTCATCAGCATCATTGTCAAAAGTACGGATGACATCGGGGACATTCTCAGTCAACACCGAGGTCCATTAGTCTTAAGCTCAGAGCTATACCACTTTACAGGGCTTTTCACAGTAACCTGGTCTCGCGGGTATCCTTCTAAAGTACACTTTAAAGTCTAGACAGTGACCTTTGTGTTGCTCTCATGGCCAAACAGGCAATTTCCCCATTGATCCTCTAGATGCTACAGTCTGACTTCTTTTCCAGAGGCTCACTACAAACCTTTTACTATTGTTGCTCTTTATATGTGCCGACTGACTGTTGTTTCACTGTGACTTGTTGACTCCCCTGAGACTGCCAACAGATGGTCTTCATCGTCTTCCACGAGAAAGCCAAACAGTGGCACACAGTTCATATTGGTGGAACACATAACAAATACATAACAGAGGACTCTGTCTTTGTTGTTTTCCCTATGAAAACAAAAGATATAGCAGAGAACCTCCTGACTCTCCAAACAAATCTTCTCTTTGGAAAAGGAAAGTGCATTATAAGGCCAAGCAGTGAGTTGCTCCACTAAAAACAGCAGAAGCAAACAACAAATATATTTTAATTAAAACACAATCGGAAAAAGGTATGTAGATTGATTCCCACTACCAAACAGGTAGATTCATAAACAAAGCTGCAACAGAGCAACCACAAAGAATAGAGTAGTATAGAAGAGAATGGAGGTGAATTGAGCCATCATCTCTCTGTAGAAATAGTTTAAATGTGTTTTGGAAACACCCAAATAGAGCTATATTTAAAAAACAATCACTTCAATAAACTCCGGCACTTTTGTTCTACTGGGTCATTGTTCTCTTGCTGGTGCCTTCCTGCTCTCAGTTTCAGGGACAAAGGCTCAAGCCGAGGCTGTGCCGTGTCCACAGCCTGCCTGATTAAATCTGGGTCCCTCGCTGGCTCTCTCCATGGTGCTGAAAGAGCCCTCTATCAGATTACACCCAGCCAGAATAGGACCTCAGCTAATCCATTACAATAATTGATTGACAATGCATTGAAGGTGGCCATGTAGTGAGCACCAATTACAGTCATGTCCTATTGCACTTTCAAATTGGCTTGGGTTGGAAAAGCACATGGAGCCAATCATTCATCTGGGAGGTACAGGAGGTTTCTGTACATGTATGGCGAGAATGAAGCTAATCTAATCTTTGTGGAATTACCAAACTGCTCCACAGCTCCCTGGGTAACCGAGTTAATGTTTGACAGGAACGGCACAGTGAGATGCCTGCAAAGAAATCTGAGTGCAGTGTTTTGGATACTGAAGCTCAACCTTTCTCTGTAAATCCTCAGCATTAATTCTTCATCCTGTAGGTGGTGCAATGAAGTAAGAACTGGTTTCTGAGACCAGGCGCTCAGAAACTGATAGGTCTTCAACTCAAACTTCTGGTTATTGAGTCGTGAGCTATCAGACCTGCGACAGCTTAGCCGTCTTATTAAAGTGACTATTTGTGGAAAGCTGAGCAAATTTAGACCTACAGTAAAAATGTATTATTTTTTTCATCACATAAAAATAATTTTAAACTATTATTTATTCATATCTTTAAATGTTATCATATCACCTGAGACATTAGATTGACAACATGGCCTGGCTGTGAGGAAACTGAGAACATTTAAAATCCTACAGCATGCCATACGGTTTAGGAGGATGAAGTTGAGCTTGCATTAAAGTAGCTGCAGCTGTATGCTAATTAGGCGCCTATGCTTCCCGTCCGCCAGTGCAGCACGCGCCACTGATCAAACACGCGCATGCGTCTGTGTAGCCAGCAGCACACCGGCCCACGCACCCCACAGAAATTATCATGGGGGAAAGAGGAACTCGTTAAAATGCCATCAAAGCATGTAGTCCCAACAAACCACGACTAATAGATGAGCAGACAAGAAAGAACAACAAGTAACAGAGCAGAGGAGGCGAACACCAGATACACCGAACAACAAGTTTGGATAATATTTATGTCTAAGAGCAAATATAAAGGAATAGCCTGTGGGCGAGTCAGCGAAACAGGGAAAACAAGAATGAGAAAAGATAAAAAAAATAAGAAGGCATTCAGGTAACTTTAAATATGTGGTTTTCGATGAATACTTCAAAAATATGTTCAAACATAGTCACTGAATTAAATCATTGAAAGTTTCTATCTAGATGTCTCTCTTTAACTAATTTATAAAATATATATATATTTTTTTTCTTGTTTTAGCAAATGTGTCATTTCACCCTATCCAACCAAAATAACGGTGTGCTTTCAGGCAGGTGAGAAGGCACCGGCACACAGAGGCCTATTGAAAGGAAGGCGCAGGCCTGCGGCTCAGCGCCGATTGTGTAATTATTTGACTTGGTCATAGTGCAGCTTTATGCAAATGAGGGGAACAATGTACGACGATGGAGATTAATTCCTCCCTGGTCTGCCGAGTGAAAGGAAAAAGAATGCACTCTCTGCCAAGTGGCGCTCTGCAGCCTACATTTAGCCATTATAACGAGGGAAAAAGACAAATACACAATATATGCGGTATGCACGGAAACCTTAGGGGAGCTGGTAAAGAAAATTAGACACAGACAGTCGTCTGAAATAAAGATGTTTTTGTCTGACAGTCAGGAGGCTGCAGAATTAGACCAGTTTTAAAGAAACGGAGGTTTGTTTGAAGAAATGATGAAGGTATTACACACATCTTTACTTGTTTAACTTTGGATTCAACGCACACTTTAATATTGAAGATTACAAACTTATATCAGCAAACTAAACAGAAAGATCAACAATAACCATCCTGAAAACAGCACATATTTGTACAAATAACAGTTCCACACTGTATACAGAAACAACAGCACCTTCACTTTAACTTTGCATATCTGTGCAGCATTTTGCTACACAAGCCTCGGCTGCGGCCTTCTTTGTCTGGAGCACTGATTCCGCCCAGCACGCGTCTAGCTGTGGGCCAGATTGGCCGTGAGTCCCGTTAAGAGGTCAATTTGCCTTTCAAACGGCAAAAAAAAAGACAGGGATATTCAAGAACGGGCAGACGTGGCTATTGTGCACAAAGACCAGAGGGCCTTCTTATTACTTATGTATGCAGCGAGATGTCTGATTTATATGTCGAGTTAAACCGAGACAGACACGTGCCCTACAATAAAGAAACACACCCTCTATAGTGTTTATTTAAGACATAATAAAATAAAGGTCTATAAAACCTTTTTGGCCTCTTGGAAGGCCTGCGTAATGTGCGCAACTGTCGTGCGTAAAAGAGGAGCGTGGGTAGAGAAATAAACAAGTCTAAAACGTGTGGAGGTAAAAAAAAAAAAAAAAACAACAACAACAACGTGAAACACTGAACTGAGAGAATCTGGTTTCACAGTTGTGCATATTTAGGTGAATGGTCTCTTTGAGCAACACCACAGGATAAATTGAAAGAAACAGCTTTGGGTTGGTATGACCAAGCTTGTCTCATCCCTGTCTTAATTCTAAATTTCGATGATTGTGGCAGTGACGGACATTTCCTTTTGGCAGCTCCGGGGCCCCCAGAGGAGAGCCACAAAGCCGTGGCACGTGTGCATTTGTATAGGGGCCTATCAGACCGTAAAAAGAGGAGGGTCCCGTCGTGTGCCTCTGTCGGGGAGGGGCCGAGCGCACACATTAATGTAATAAACCGCCAGTACATCTGCTAAACTATCTGCACATCCTCCAACGAAATCCACCAAACCCCGACTCAGCCCTCCCACAATCCAATCCACTGGGATCCAGCTTTCATCTGATTGGTCAGGGATTCTGCAACAGGGGGGGGGCGAGAACAATAGCATCATTCCGGCATAAAAAGAGTGGAGCTATGCCTTGGAGACGAAAACATTTCAGCAACAGAAGAATCGATATACCGGGGAGATAAAGTCCCATACGCCTCTAGAGTTGCCATATTTTTAACAAACCTGGATACTCCAGACTTTGCCCACCTCCCTGAAGTGCCTTTCCGCTGTTATTCGCCAAGATGCCCAAAGGATTCCTGGTAAAAAGAAACAAGAAATCTGCACATATTTCCTACAGGACTCGGTCAGACGAAGATTACTTCCAGGAGCATCCCACCCCAGCTGCCTTGCCGAGTTATGTGGACCCCTCCCCGCCGATGTCCGTGGCGTCCAGTCCAGACCGCGCCGCAACGTCTCCGGATTTCAGAGCGGCTGACGTGCCGGTGCCAAGACTGGAGAAGCCGGTACAGTTCGGCAACCCAGAGGCGGTGTGCCAAGCCCTCTACAGCCCCACCCGGCCCATCAGCAAGGAGCACGACAGGGGATATTTTGAGCGAAGTTTCAATCTGGGCTCGCCAATTTCTGCCGAGTCATTCCCGACACCTGCCTCCCTCTCCGGCCTGGACCACCTCCTGTACGCCCCGGTCGACCTGAAAATCGGCACCAGCAACAGCAGCCGCAGCGGCACCACCAGCAGCCTCCCGGCGCCAAGCAACCGGGTTGCCACCAAAAGACCCGCAGCTCACGGCACAGAGCGCAAATCTAAACCCGCCTCCAAGAAACCCAAAGCCATTAGGAAACTCAACTTTGAAGACGAGATGACGACTTCTCCCGTGCTTGGTCTCAAAATCAAAGAGGGGCCGGTGGAGATGAAGCCGAGGTCGCCGTCCGGAGGAAAGCCTCTTGGGGAGTTTGTGTGTCAGCTGTGCAAGGAGGCGTATGCGGATCCCTTCTCCCTGGCTCAGCACAAGTGCTCCCGCATCGTCAGGGTCGAGTACCGGTGTCCCGAGTGCGATAAGATGTTCAGCTGCCCAGCCAACCTTGCCTCTCATCGCCGCTGGCACAAACCCCGGACCACCGGCGCGTCGGCGATGCCACCGGCACAGGGCATCAAAGCCGACACGGCCAAAATGCCACCGCTAGGTGTCAAGTCAGTCACCGACGAAGCCAAAGACATGAGTGACAGAGACACCCCGAGCCCAGGTCTGTCCGAGTCGGGCTCTGAAGATGGCTCATATGACTGCCAGTACTGCGGGAAGAGGTTTAAGCGACAGGCATACCTAAGAAAACACATCATGGCACACCAGGCCTTGCAAAAGAAAGTGCTGGAGGAGCACGGGTTTCAAACCGGCGACCACCCGGCCGAGCAGGCTCCGGTGGTATCCTCCTCCTCCTCCTCCTCCTCCTCAGCATCATCATCATCATCATCCTCAGAGGAAGCCTCAAACCAAAGCCCTCTCAATCTGAGCCCAGCGGACTGCCTGCTGTGCCCGGTGTGCGGGGAGAGTTTCACCAGCAGGGCCGGCCAGGAGAGACACCTGCGCCTCATGCACTCCTCCCAGATTTACCCGTGCAAATACTGCCCCGCCACTCTCTACAGCTCGCCGGGGCTCACCAGGCACATAAACAAGTGCCACCCCTCGGAGAACAGGCAGGTGATCCTGCTCCAGATGCCGGTGCGCCCCGCCTGCTAAAGACAACACTAAACTCGTGCCTTTAATGGAGGGGATGGGGTGGGGGTTGGGGGGTGGGGTAAAAAAAAAAGGAGAAACAAAAAAGTGGCTTTGGGGTTAAAAAAAATGAAGAGTTTGTGATGCTCACTGCCATAACTTTAGGCCAATGAAAGGCAGGGCGGTTTGATGTTTAAGTGGTGTTTAATGAGGTGTATTTTCCATGCCAATCAGTGATTGTTGAATGCTTCTCTCTATATTTGAATTACATATAGGCCTATTTTGAGATTTTCTTTCTCAAATTAGTTTATCAAGAAAAAAAAAAAAAGAATACAAAGCGTTAGTTTGACTGTTAAAGGGTATTTTTCTAGGACAGCACATGTGTTCAATGATAGCTTCTAGACCTAAGAAATGTCTTAAAATTCTCAGAAATCCTTTCCCCCATCGAAGCCTTTTGAATTCACTGACCGTGATCGCTCTATCGCTGTAGCTTTACGCTGTTTGTGAACGACAGAACTTGTCAACTTTGTATTGGTGGGGAAAAAGAGAGTGACTGAAGCATTCCCTGTTTAGTAGAACCACGAATGCCTTTAGTATACAGATAAGCCTAGTCCGACATAGCCTACATACACATCCAAATCCCGCTGTATAACTGCCTTAAAAAAAGTCAACATAGACTGTTTGAATTTTGAATGCTGGCACATATTTTATTATGTTATTATTATTATTATTGAAGAATTGTTGCAATATTTTTCATCATATGTTTATTTATTTATTTATTCTAATTATTTTATGTAACTTATTGTTGTGTTTGTTGTGACTTCTTCTGTGAATCGTTCTGGCAGTTTACATGTGGTATAGCCAAAATGTTAATTTTTTTGTTTTGTTTTTGCTTTTGGGTCAAATTCACGAGTTGTGATAATTGTCGTGAGTCGGGTTTTTAATCTTCAATCTCCACAGCTCTTGTAAACAGGAAAAAAACAAAAAAACGTAAAGCTCTTACCTTAGATGCAATCTTTTTTAAGGACAAGTTATTTTTCTTAAATGTTGGCTTTTATAGCGCTTTGATTGTATGTGTACATCGTTGTTGTCTATCGAAATAAAATATTTTCAAAAGGACACGTGTCTCAAGGTGGCTTAATAACTTTTTCAGAGTGAAAAAAGTACACGACGGTGATGAACTTTATTTCTTAACAATAATCACCATATTTCCAAAGGGAGTTTTGAGTTGAAGACGTGAAGGATTTAATAAGTGTTTGAATAATACGCTTGTTGATCCTCGTGTTAGTTGTCAATGCTTTTGTTTCTGGAATTGTTTCTCTTTAGGGAAGTCAAGGCGAATTATTTCCAAAAAGGCAAAATAATACATGAAAACCGAATACATGTAGAAAAGATTAAATATGACACGGACTACTTTGAGATGTTGTAATAAGGCCTCGGATTGTTGTGGTCCCATTCTCAGGAGCCAAACTAAGACAATTACCCTGCATACAACTTTGCGCAAAATATCTTTCAAAATTACCTTTAAACTAAAACAAATCTTGACACTTCATTTATGAGTATATATTTTTAAATATTGTAATGGATTTAGGAACTTAATTCATCAAAAATGTATACAGTTTCTGTCTTTTCCAAACACAATTGTTCAAAGGAGGTGAAGGGCAGTTTCAATGCTGCTTTTATGCCCGATGAGGTGGTTCAAAGTTGACTCCCTAAGGTGGGCTCCCCGGGTATAATTTAACACCCTTAAAGCTTTAACGATGTCAGCATTAAACTTCTCCCTTCTCTTCAGCGCCGTCTCTCCAACACAGGGGCCACACTCCAAAATAGTGCGAATCTATTTAGTCGTCCTAAACAGGAAAAAGAAACCTCAGGAGCGCCCTTGGACAAACCCTTGCCTTCGATTCCCCGTTCATCAGGCTGATGCGCAGTAAATCATAGCTGCACTGGCTCAATAGACGCCGTTTCGCTGCTGCCACAGAGAGGCACTTAGGGGCTAATCATAAATTCCCTCCTTAATACCATGTCAGGACATGACGGGAGGACAAAGAGGTGGTGGATCACACTCACCTCTGGAGCAGTAAAACATCTGTCTGCTTCGGCAGACTCATGCAGCTCGATTTGTGCTGATTTAGGACACATGAGGGCTCGGTTGGCTTCATATCTGACCTCCAGAACCTGTAAAGCATTAAGTCAGTTGTAATTTAGCAGGCAGCCTCCAACTGTGTCACTTCGGACCTACAGACACATGCTGTCGGCAGCATGTTCACCTCAGAGCATTATCAAAAAAAATCCCCCTTCCACAATCTGACTTTATCTCCTGTTTCTCTCTCTTTGGCCACCACAGAGTTGTTCCTGCTCATTAATACCATACACCTGTCTGAGGCCTTAAAAAAAAACACAAACTTTTTTAAAAATGAGTGTTACTCCCCCTTAAGGCATCAGTGACAATACATCAAGACAGAGATATAGTTGAAGTGTGACTACAGGGAAGCAGTGTGAAATATTAAACACATGGAATAATACAATCGGGTAGTATTAACAGAGAATGCCAGCCTCAGAGGGGCTGGGACACCCAGACCCTGCCTGTTGTGTTATAAATCACCTCATTGTCAATGACTGGGGTCTAATAGCGCTGAGCCGGGTGAAAATGAGGCAACATTACAGGCTTCTTTCTCACCCTCTCTGTCACACAGTTTTAGAGCTCCAATTACGGTCAAGTGCTTGTCTTGCATCTTTATGTGACCCTGGCGAGGCAGGGCACCCGTAGGTGCTGCAACCATTGCACCTGTACCTCCCGGTGAGGTTCCATTATGCCGGCCTGCCCTAAGCAGGGCTGAGCAGCAGGGGAGACAGATGGGAGGAGGGTCAGGTTACCCCTGCTGCTGCTAGCGTGGCTGGGCCAGGGTCAGAAAGCCCATGGTAACAGCACCATTATGTCAGCGCGCGCACACACACACACACACATACACACACACACCAAAATCTGAGGTTACACAATTAGCTGATGTGTTTTTGAGAAGGAAAAAGGACAAAGATACTTAGAATTTCAAATTGATTTAATGAAATGTTTAAATTTTCACATTTCTAATAAAGATAGCAGGACTTCGGTCGTTAAAAACAGTTTGATATGTTGACAAGTAATGATGAAATCTTCAAGATTTTTTTCCTCTTTCTCTTATACAAAGATTATATTACAGGCATTAAGATATTTATATTCAGAAGGCGCTCAAGCCCTCAAATTTGACACAATGTACAAGTATTTCTGAAACGAGAAGAAAAGAAAAGAACATACTAGGGCCTAACACGAGCTCATTATCTTCACGTATTTAAGACACACAATCCTTATCTTGGTCCAAACTAACATCTCCAGCGACTAAGCCACCAAAGGGGGAGCACAGACCCCTTTTAACACACATCATCTATAACCTACAATCTTTAAGATCAGCATCCTGGGCGGTTCCTTCAACTGGCTTTAGGGGGAAATAAAAAAACATAGATGTGATCCGGGCCTATATATATCTATACATTCTTCAAAAAACAAAAGCACAAAATAAAAATGTGTCCCTCCGTCCTCCTGCTGTTTGGATTCCCCGTCTTCTGCTCGGGGAATAAACAAACAAAAGGAGGCGACATGTGAAGGAAGAGAGAAAGATGACAGGAGAGCATGGGGGGAAAGTAAGGCATAGCAGCGCAACAGATGGGGATAGTGTTGCAGCTTGGGTGGAGCCCTCAGAGGGTGTGAGAGTACAGTGTGTGTGTGTGTGTGTGTGTGGGGGGGGGGGACACCTGGCTACCATGACAACCCCGAGCGGGCAGGCTGGAGAAGCGAGAGCGTCGGCCTGGCCGTTGCTAGGAGGGCTGCTAGAGTTCAGCTCTGGCATGCCACCTAAACCCAGAACATCCGCCCCTCCTCTGGCCTCAGGAGGCGACATGGGGAGAGGATCATGGGAAAAGCGGAGGAGGAGGAGGAGCTGGTGCCACTTGATCCATTCACAGATAAAGACGGAGCAGCGCACCACCTGTAATAAAGACTAAACGGAGAACCCCGCAATTCAAAATCCATCTGCTGTTGTTTTTGTTGTGGGAAGCACAAGACACTGACCTTTAGACACACAGGGGACGGAACAAAACAACAGCTTTGAGTTAACGCTGCTAACGGGGAGATGTGACGCAGGGTGTCCATGGTTTGTCTCAGACTACGAAGAGGAGGAACTAAAATGTGATTATGGGGAGGAAAGGTGGTGTTGGACAGCATCTTACAGGACAGACATTACACAGGCACTGTGAGAAGCTCTTCCCGAAACTCTCACTCTCTCTCACTCTCTCTCACGCACACACACACACACACACACACACACACACGTACGCACACACAGACACACAGACACACACACACGTACGCACACACACACACACACACACACACACACACACACACACACACACACACACACGTACGCACACACAGACACCAGTGCATGGAGGTAAGATTCACCTGAGGCTCTGGCGGTATTTTTCCTCTAAACAGCACAAGAATACATAATACAACAGAACAGCAAAAATAATTCATCAGATAGTCTTCTATATACATCCAGCAACAGACCAATACAATTTAAAGCAATTTAAATCCAAGAACAAAGAGAAACATTCAATGCTATAGTGAAATCAATGACGGTGAGTGCAAACACGTTGGTGGGGAACGTTGGAATGTCGATGTCTTCAGCTTCACAGGACAGGGAAACTGATCGCAGAGGAAAGAGACAGGAGGAACTTATTCAATTACCGGACATGAGCCTATGTTAACGACATCAGAAAACAATTACAAAACGCAGTCTTTTCTCATTTCAGCAGAGTTGCATAAATCAAATCATGACACAATCCATCGGAATTCATTTAAAAAAGGACAATTAGAGTGATAAAAAGAACAACAAAAACAAATTTCTTTTCAGCTCCAGTTAGAAAGACGTCATTGATTGTCCAGTCCGGGTTCAAAACAATAAAAAAAAAAGCCTCTGACTGCTCGTACTGCAGGGACTCCGTGCCCAGGAAGTCTGTGTAGTAGTGCAGCGAGTACAGATCATTCTGGGGGAGGTATTCCCCATGCATCAGTGTTTGCTCCTTTCCAGTGTAGGGAGACGGTCCACCAACAGTCCAAACTGGTGCCAACGAGCAGGACGACGACATCGTCTTTGACACAGAGAGGTTGTGGCAGGTGCAGGAAGAGGTATAAAGGCAGACTCATTTACAAATGGATACCAATCTCGTGTGCAGTTTCAGCATAGTGCCATTTACAGCTGTATCATTCAGTGCTTTATCGCATTAAGTGTTGAGACCGATGAGATATGGAAACAAAGTGAAGCAGGCTCCCGCTCCCTTACTATAGTAATAACTTCTTTCCCTAGTGCATCGAGAATGCACTCGAACATGAGAATAAAAATGACATTGCTATTACAGGTTGCTTTAAGACTCCTATGTCTTCCTATGCTGCCGATTCTTTAAGCTGAGACCACCACGGCCAACATAAATAGTTTAGTCACATGTCCATCTCGATTGAGCAGTTAAACACCACAACAAATGGAAATGTATCAACGAAATCAATGATTGCCACTTAAATTAAAAAATTGCAATATGCTCCTGTTACATCTTTATACGACACTAAATAAAACAAAGAACTCGCCAGAAAAGAAACAACTCTTGCAGTCACGGCTGGGTGTTTGAGGTTCTTCGAGAAAAGATTAAAGGCTGCACTTGGGGGTGGTGGGGTGGGTGGGTTGAAGAGCTCAGTTGGAGGATTTGCTTATAGCGCTGGCTGACCGGCGGAGTTTTCCGGAAACTCTGTTCTTTGTGGCACGGGGCATTGTGGGAGAAACCTGGTCGACAGAGTCCGTCGTTGCGGTGCTGTTTCCGGCTTCTGTGCTCGCGCTGCCGGTGAAGGAGCCTGGGAGAGAGATGCAGGGAGTTGGTAGATAGAAAGGACAACGATGGAGAGAGAGAGAGAGAGAGAGAGAGAGAGAGAGAGAGAGACGGCGCTGGTTAGACGTGGCGGTGGGGTTCATTGGGCTTTGTGTGATTGCTGTTCATCCCAGCATGCTTTGTCATGCACGTGGCTGCTCCCACAACCAAGATTACCCAGTTCATAGGATTTCCACCAACATTCACCACACTTCCAATGTTTGTTCTGCCCCTTATGTCATTAGAATATAGACGTGAGGAGGCAAATCAAAAATATTTCAGAAATGACATGCCTCTTCCACATGCTGTGAAAAAGCAAAGCTTGTTAAAGAGAAGCTGCCTTTCTTCCCAATACAGTTTTGCCAGATGCTTATATGGTATTAAACGAAATGAGCGGTAACCTTTGCAGCTACGCGCACAAAAAAAAAAAAAAAAAAAATTATTCAGTTCGCAGTGTGACAGCAGAATGCTTTGAATGAAAATAAAATTGCACATTATGCTCTTGTTGTGAACATGTGGAGCCTGCCCATTGTCAGGTATTGTCCTTTTTCAAAAACTTCACATCCATGATTAGGGGATGACGAGCTGGAATAAGCCGGGAGGTGGGCATGGAACGCTGGTGTATTCAAGTATTGTGAACGCTGCCCTGGCTTCCTCAGTGTGCCCCTGACCAAACCCAGACTGAGGGCCCCCCCCCCCCCCACACCCGCCTCGGCCCCCGTGCTCCGAGTTTAAACAACTTTTCTGCTTTGTTGAGATGGCATCTGGTTGCCTATTTTCTTTCCTATCCTTTTATTTCCTGCCATTTTTTCGGAGGCATCTCAAGTTGCAGCGGCTAAAAGGAATGGCAGATGGCTGGAGTAACAGACACTCAGCAGCACAGTGGACACCGGCAGCATCCAGGGCTGCTCGTTGGGAGAGGAGGGCTGGGCTATGGATGAAACATTGGGTGTGGGTATTGTGAAGGGCCGGGAGGGAGGTGAGGGGGGGGGGGGGGGTCCCAACATGAATTCTCAAATCTGCATATTAATCTAAAAAAGGGTTGGGCTTGGCTAAAAATGTGGGCTGGCCCGATGGACAGAACAATTCCTGCATTCCCGTATTCTTCAACTCATTCCTACAGTAAATACTTTGTTTTATAAACTAAACTTTGTCTGGATGTGCTGTAAAGACATATGATAGACAGGATGAAGGAAACCACCTATTACAGCTAATATACACAGACAGTGGTGTGGTACAGTTATCCACCCACTCAACAGACTTCCCTTTTCGTTTAGCAGCCATTAAAACATGCTGCACTAAACAGTCATCACTCCCACCGAGGCACTTAATGACTGTGGTTACATCAGCTTCTAAACGTCGTTCCTCACTGTATGGCCTTAGGTAAGAATTCATTTTCATAGTAAGTTACTGAGTGGAAAAATAGCCCAGATCCAGAGGAGCTAATGTATCATTATTATCGTCGTAAGAACCCAGCATTTCCGCTCTTTACTCAGCCCAGTCTGCCGTACGGTGAGGTTCATTTCAAATGGAGAGAAGAGGGGAGAGACCGAGCGAGAGGGAAAACAAAGAGGGTCTTTAAATGGCCCCGCTATCCCATTGGTCCCCTCCGCAGCAGTTCAAACAAGGCTTTAGATGACAAAGACATCTTCCAGTGCGGCAGGTGTTAGTCTCAGAGTCTGCCCCGGGCAAACAGGCACACTCCAACAGGAGGAAATGAGGGGGGTGGAGGGGGAAGAAGAAAAAAAGAAAGAAAGAAAGAAAAGAGAAAAGTGTTTGCTGGGGGAAGAGATAAAGGCGCGCCACATGCAGAAGCGAGGGCCAGAAGTGTAGCCGTATTGTTCATGCTGCTACTTAGTCAGGTGCTAATTGTCCCCACCGTGCATCACTTTCAATTACCAGCCTGGCCTAAACAGTAGGACACCCCCCGAATAAACAGCCTGATTTCTCTGTCCCCTTCGCTTTGTCAGAGCACTCAGTAAGTAAAGCTTGGTTAGTGCTGAATGAAAAGAAGGAGGGGTGGGGGAGGAAGAACAGCCAGGATGAGTGATCGAGCGACGGGGTAGGCCGCTGGACGGAAACAAGCTTCCGGTCTGACTCGGGGCTTACCTTCGCCATATACAGTATTTGGACCTTTAAGATATTTTTAATCTACAAAGGGAAAAAACAAGAGTAGAGCATCATGTGAGTGAGAGCAGCGGACACACACTATACCACACTGCAGCGGAACACAACACAACACAACGCTGTCTGAAGGGACGGACGAGCGGGACCTTCAGACAGCTTGTGTGCCGTCGAGGTTAGTCGTCACTGGAGGGTTTAAAAGTCAGACAAGGTTCACTGATTTGGGTGATGACTTAATCATGAAGTGCCACCTTTTTTTTTTTCTTTTCCTGAAGACACCTTTCAGGACATAATGTCTGATTAATCTGTCCAATTCACACATTTCAAAATAAGGGTAATTTTGCATGAATGGTGGGCAGTTCTCATGGCAACAACAGACAAAACACATCACCAGTGTTACTTTTAGAGGTTCGGGTGAGGTTAGGATGAGAGAGTTAAAGATGCCAGGCTCCTCAGAGGGTCGTGGGACATTTTAACTTGTTTTATCCATGAGGGGGGGAAAAAAGTATTGCTTTCTATTCATTTAGAAAAAGTTTAGAGGATGAAAACACACGACATAAAAACAAGACAATAAAAAGTGAGCAAAGCAGTGCAGGTGTATCACAACGAGGGCAGAGCACTGTCTGTATGACAGATGGACCGGCTCATGCAGGAAGCCGTGACGCCGGTGTGAAGTTACAGGGTCAAAGTGAGGTTGCATTCAGGATCATGGTGGACGACGTTGTGGAGGATGCTGAAAAGCCCAAAAATGTACAGAGATGACCGGAGAGGGCGGAGGGTTAAATGCCTTTCACGGGGAAGCGGTGAAACACTGAGGGAGCGCGTCATTTAGCAATTAGCATGCAGAATCTGGACTTGGAACTTGAGCCCTACTTTTCTTTTACAAAAGGGCTAAATCAAGCGCAGCCCCCCCCGGTTATTTGATGATGGCGGGGTTCAAAGTGACCTAAATGAATGGATGGATGCTGGTGGGCTGTGGCTGGGCGTCATGCCTAGTGTGGAGGAAGCAGGCAGAGTCTTACAGTCCAGTTTGGCCCAGGGGTACTCCATGTCCCAAACCATCCCCGGCCAACGCCTGCACGCTGTCGTGGAGCATGGATGACATGTTAGTGGCAGCAATGGGAGCCAGAGCAGGATGGACGTACAGACAGACGCACGCACGCACGCACGCACGCACGCACGCACGCACGCACGCACGCACGCACGCACGCACGCACGCACGCACGCACGCACGCACGCACGCACGCACGCACACACACACACACACACACACACACACACACACACACACACACACACACACACACACACACACACACACACACACACACACACACACACACACACACACACACACACACACACACACACACACACACACACACACACACACACACACACACACACACACACACACACACACACACACACACACACACACAGAGGAGGGCAGTAAAGCACATTTCAGAAGGGTGAGAATGAGGAGCAGCGTCGGCCAGCCATCAATGACACATTGAAGCTATATGCTTGATGGGACACAAAAGATCAGGATGATTAACTACAGCGATAAAGGATACTTGGATGCATTATTCATGTGGCCTAAAGCATTAAATACATGCCTTTGGTTTTGAGACGCTAAAGAGCAGCCTTTAGTTTAATGATACGGTTGAGAAGAATACATGAAAACACACACAACTCTGGAGGCTAGGAGCAACTGTTAAAGTCAATTAAACAACTAATTGATTGATGGAAAGTTGATCTGCAACAATTTTTGACAAACGAATAAATTTAATTTTTTAAAGCAAAAATCACATTCACTGGTTCTAGATTAGGCAAATGGGAATTTTGCTGGTTATCTTATATCCCCCTTAATACATTAGGCTTACATTTTTGATTTTTCTGTAAAATATTGTTGTTTCTTTAAATTTACACATATTTCACAGTAAATCACAGATTCACATACTGCTTGTCTCAGCACGTCAGTGAAGCTAACTGGTCCTTATAATGAACAGTGAAACAGTCAAACCCAAAATGTCACATTTCCGTGGCTGCACCATAACATAAAATAGATATATTCTATTATCTTTTTTTTTTGCGGGAAATGTATTGTTAGAAATGTGTTTACTTTGACAGCACTTAAATTTAAACACAGTTATTTGGACAAATGAGCCCCAAGATGAGTCAGAATTTAAAATGACAAACAGCAAAGGCCATTTGTGAAATTGCTCAACAGCACCGTTATAATGGTTAACGTACAAGAAAGTGACTGTGTTACAGTATTGTATGGTGCAAGTGAGTCCTGGATACAATATGAATGGATACACACACACACACACGCACACGCACGCGCATTCATCTTGTAATTCATTTACACACGTAGATTCCGGAGAAATACAAATTGCTGTTCAGAACGAGTTTCCGCAGCAGCGAGGGTGACTCAACTGCCGTACAGACTTCATTATGTTACGGCCTCTCACATTAGACACAGTGTATATGTCCCATGCTGTGAAACATTATTCTCAAGCCTGGCTAACCTCTCTAACCCACCTCTTCCCAGCCACAAAGGAACCCATAGCTGAAATAATCTACGGCAGCTAGTGCTTCTTGCTCTCCCTCTCCACTATATTCCTCTGCATCTGTATTTTCTTCCTCTCAGTCCTTCCCTTTCAGCTAGTTTGGTGCTGGGTATGAGAGGCGGCGACAAGAGGTCGGTCTGAGGAGATTTTTTTGGGCAAACAGTATGGTAATGTGGCCGACTACCTCTTGCCTGCCCGCAACAGCCTGAATATCACACCTGCCGTCTGAGAATCTGAAGTCCTTCACACACTAGCACATTCAGACATATAATTCTCACATGCCAGCATACAGGAAGGACATAGTACATACATATTCACCCACCCTTAAAGCATATCAGCAATGACAGATTTGAAAATGACAAGACATCTATGGTGTGGTATTGTGGAGCGAGTGTGTCGTGATCCAATAGAGTGGAAAAGTGCAATCCCGTATTGATTTCAGTGCTGTTGCAGATCGATCAGAGCTGGTTCAAGAAGGAAGAACACGATAAGACACGTTTTCCATTGTATTCATCATGGACTGATAAGGGTGCTGTGCTGACATCCGCGAGCTGCTGTTTGACGGTCGGATCCCCTAAGTGTTGGTGAATGAGCTCATGAAGACGCGCGCACACACACAAACACACACACACAAACGTGCACTCTACGGCTGCTATTTAACAAGGCTGCTTATATTCATAGGAAAGTAATTGCACGGAAAGATGCAGTTTTGAAACAAGAAGAGATGAACAAAGTAGGGTGAGTGGGGCTTGAGGAAGCGGAGAAAGCGGAGTGTTTGAAGTCAGTCGGATGGCGTGAAGAGCCGATCCCGTCGTTTGATATTCATCAGCGGGCGTAGGCGTGGAAGGAGAGTGGAGAGAATGAGGGGGGTGGAGGAGGGGACAGGGGCAAACAGGTGCGTTGTGGAGGAGGAGGAGAGACAAACACAGGAGAAGAGGCAAGGAGGCCCGGAGGAGGGGAAAATGAAGAAAGGGGGATGAAGCATCATTGGGATGGAGAGACGGAATGAGAAAAGCAAAAGGACATGGAGTGGAAAGAACATGGAGGACGTAGGTGCAGTGTGGTTCAGTTCTCACCTGTCCCACTCATTGGATAGCCAGGAGACGGAGAGAAGACCTGTGAGGCAAAGTCTTCAAAAGTCATGACCTCTCTGTGGTTCTGAACAATGGCCTCCAGGTAGAGCGCCCGCTCCTCATAGCTGGTTAGCGCTCGTTAAGGAACAAAACACAACGGCCTGTTGGAGAAGATGAAGGCAGCAAGGTGGAGTAATTATTCGCCTCGTTTGTCATTTAAACCTAAAACTCACAAAATAATCTCATTTCAGAATGTCATCAAAACATGTCAGTTCATAGTCACAGTTGCAAATCACTCGTTTTTTTTTCTGTGCTGTACTGCATATACATGTAGTGGGAGAGCGAGACGCAGGGCAGCTCCAACATCAGCACCGTAGCCAGAAGCAGAGATGGACCAATCAGCCATGCCACACAGCCCCAAATAAGAAAGCAGTCTCCAATATAATCATACAAAAAGAAAGAAAGAATACATCACTACTGGCATGATGCTCCAAACCTCTCTCGTCCCCCCCCCCCCCCCTCTCGTCCCTCTAATAGAACCCTGCTGCAGGCAGCATGTCTAGGACCACCCTCCCCGATGTGCTGCCTGCCACTTCTCCGTGCCATCAGGGGGAAAATTGGAGCCATTTGAAATTCAGAGTGACAAGCAGTGACTGGAGCCTGGGCAGCCAGCATGCAGGACGGATGGATGGCCGGATTTGAAATGTGGAAAAGCTCAAATTAATAAATAAATAAATAAGTGGGCTTGCAAAATGGCTGCCGGATGAGGGTGGAAAACGTTCCGATGGCCATTATCATATCATTATCATAGATGTATCGCGGTAAGTCTGTTGTGTAATGGAGGCAAGTGCTGGATGAAATATGGTGCAGGGAACTATTGGAGTGACAAAGGGCTGTCTGATGGCACGTTTCAGATTTAATAGTGTGTGTGCATGTTTGACAATGAGTCTGATTATTCTCACAGCTGTCTGTTGTGACCATGTTTCTTTGATAGACGACACCTAACAAATTGCTTGACAAACATGCATTCTCTCTCTCTCTCTCTCTCTCTCTCTCTCTCTCTCACACACACACACACACACACACACAAACAACTCTAGTCACTCAACACAGAGGACCCCTCCCCCTCATCTCATTACAACTGCCAGGGTGGAATAGCAGTGGGCTGTCGCTGAAGCCAAGGCTGAACCAGGCTGAGCCGAGATAGGCTGGACTGGGCCGAGAGGCTCTGGTCTGGGTTAGATAGATAGGACGAGACAGTGACTGGGCAGGGGGCCTGCTGTGGGCACATGCCGCCACAGCAGGGGCCAACAGCCATGACCAATGGCTTTGAGGGAACCGTGGCAAAGCGGGGGTGACGGGCACCTGAGCCGGGAGGCACCAGAGAGTACGATGGCCAAGCTGCTCACAGGGACAGACAGTGCTGGACAGAGGGCAGACTGACACAAAGGATAGGGTACCACAGGAAGATAGGGATTGGGTTTGTATACTCGTAAATGGTTGCGATGTTCTGTTCCACACACCCTCTGACCCAAATAATAAGTGTAATATAGTCATTTTACAGTCCATGTCTTTTAAACGGCAAAAACATGAAAAGCATTATTCAACAAAAACTCACAATATTTGGACGTTTGTCTGGACAGAACACCAAGAAATCCCTTCAAAATAAAAGCTCATATTTCCTACCTTAAGGAGGAAAAGGGGAGTGGAAAGACAGGGCCAGGATCTCCATTTAAGAGAAGCAGAGCAGCACCACTTCAAGCATGTACAAACACTTCCCTCTTGAGCTCTATGTCGGTCTTCCAGTCATACCCAGACATGCAACATCACTGTTTTCTGTCACTTGCTGGAAACAGTATTGGACAAAGAGTGGGCATGCCAGTCCCTGCTGCCATGGTAACTTGGGTCACAGCTTTGTGTGGTGGGTCATATCCAGGCTTTTATGGATGACAGACACAGAAAAAGCATGTTTGTAAAAGAACAAAATGTGCCCAAATAGATAAGTGGAAGACAAAATAAAGTAGAACGAAGGACTTAATGAAAAGAAACGGTAAAAAGTTAGAAAGAGGCCGAGAAATGAAAGACAAGGGAGGACGAGGAGAGAGAAAGAGAACCTTCCACACAGCGTGGGTCAACAGAGCCATATGGCTGTCCATTATCAGAGATGCAGATGACTGGAGGCCTGTTATTGAGATTCCTAAAGCAAATATTGACTCCATCTGGAGCAGGCGCTCTCTCTCGACTCTGACACACGCCTCTCCTCCACCACTTCCTTCCGCTGCCCAAGTTAGACAAATGGATTATGGCGGGTGAGAAAAAACAAAACAAAAAAAACTTTAAAGAATAAAATGAAGGGAGATAGTGTGGAATTACCAAGAGCTGAGAGAAAATATACGACAGGCTGCCAGGGAGAAAGACTGGCGCTGAGGGAGGGAGACTAATAAAAGGTAGTTTGGAGATGAGTGAAAGCGAGAGCCGTAATCAGCTCACTTAAGTAAATGTACGATGCTATCTGTGGGTAAAAAAAAATTGCCGCACAGAAATCAGACCCGATGCACAGTGAGGGGTAATCTTTCCTTCGCTCTCTCGCACTCCCGCTCCTTTCTGCTCGTCTCTAATTACTAAGCCACGGGCACAGCTTGTTCCCCAGCATTTGCACAGATGCGGCTGCCTCCATGCAGTAACTTAATCAATGGACACTTCCAGAACGGTGATGCAAAGACTGTGTCCATGTCATGGACACCCAACCCGCTGACACTGACCTATTTTTCAGGGGGAAAATAACAAAATTCCCTGGAAGGATGGACCACGAAATACAAAATGTTATCCTTAAAGAAAATGTTACACGTTGTGAAAGCCTTTTTTCTGAATGACAATATTACTATGTCGAACAAAAGCTCCTCTATATTTTGTGCTCTAAAATACTCTCATAAAGCTAGAGATGAAATAAATGAAAAGGAAAATGCAGACAGGTCTACATTTCCACAGATGGACTTCAACCCAAGTCACCCGTGACATAACTGTCATTTACAGCTGAACCGGGCAAGCACGACAAGCCGGTGTGTGGGAGCAAAGTCGGTTGCGCCACTTTGGGAATTTCCAAGGAACCCCTACGTTCCAAGCCGCTGCATTCCTATTAGGGAGAAGAGAGGGAAACCAATGCCAATGGAGCTTGGTAACCATCGGGACAGTAACAAGAAGACTCCCAATGTGAAACAACTTCAGTAAGTGGACTGATGTCTCGAGACGTGGAGGTTGTGGTTAGGGCATTATGAGGGCGGGGAGGGAGTATTAGGTTTAAAGCACTAAGTCAGTCTATTAACTACAACACATAATGTGTTTTTAGTGCATAACGGTCCTTGTTGACCATCCTGTCCCCTGCTTGCCCTTTCTTCCTTGGTGACAAAGCCAGTGACCTATTGTTGGCACATCATGTTTGAGTGAACACACTAGTACACAAACGCACAGGTCAATTATGCCCAAACACACAAGATACATGCAAATACCAAGATATGCAAGATATGCAAGATATGCAAGATACATGCAAAAGAACACAAACGGTGTTAGGTTGCTGATAGAAACACCACCAGAAACGGATTCTAACAACATAAAACCTGTAAAGGCATATGTGCATGTGGATATGAGTCAGCCTACGTGTACATGCATATGTATCTGTGGGCGCGTGCACGTATGTATACATATGCATGTGTGTCTTCCAGATGGCAAGGGGGTTGCTCTGGGGGAATGGTGGGGGTCAAGCATCTTTGTGGATCAAAGCCAAGGTCAGGGCAGCTGCAGTGGCCCATGTTCAAGGTGAATAGAGGCCTCAGATGGCTCTTCATTAGCAGGCTGCTCCATCCCTGCTGGACCCCATCGCCAACCGCCACCAACCCTCATCATCATCACGCTCCCCTTTTTCTATCTCCGTCCACAGGGACCTGTCCTGAAAATGCCTGTCCACCGGGATCAATTTTGTGCCGCGTGTAACCCCACCCAGCGCATGCAGACACGTACACATGCTCACACATAGGCACCACACACACACTAACACCCTCCACCCACACACACACTTCCCCAAAAGAGCCTATGTTGACCTCTGAACTGGTGTCTCTCTGGAGAGCAGCATCCTTACCATCCAGCCTCTGTCTTTGTGTTCCTCAGTCCCCCTGCTGACAAAAGGCCTCACGCCACCACTGGCCTCTGACACACACACTCACTCACTCAACAGCCTTTAAAAACACACATACACACACACACACACACACACACACACACACACACAGACAGCAGGGACGTTCATGGCTTCAGAAAATACGCCTCAACTGAAAGGTACTCTGAATGTAAGCAGTTCATATTCAGCAGCTTGTGTGTATCCCTGAGAAACAAACCTGTGAATGCATTTTGTTTACCATAAAACATTAGGTGTCAACATTTTGTTTTAAAGTTAGCATCCATGTTTACAAGTGCTGGAGCATTGCAACACGTTTTAATGTGTAACTACCAACTGTCAATCAACAGAAAAGTATGAACCATTAGCAGTTATTTGTATTGCCTCCCAAGTGTTCTCATGCATGTGCGTCCTTGTGTTAGATACGAATGGCGGTAAAGTTTTGAAGAAATACCTCATTACCTATGTTTCCTATCAGTCTACATCATGATTCTTTTTAACATTATAGAGTCCACCTATGTTCAGTTTTACCTGTCAGCAAAAGGTCTCAAGGTTCACAGAGTGAACACCAAGCCACAAAGTTCAAAGAGCTCCATAGACCTATGAGACAGAACGGTCTTAAAACTCAGATTCCGTTAAAGTAATTATTACAAGTGCATTAGTTTGAGAACTGAGGGTACCCCAGAAATGTAATGGGATTTAAACCATCGCCATTCTTTCAAGAGCTCCCCATGTGGCCAATCTCAGGAAATGTCACAGAGGTCTTGGTCAGGAAAGGACGAACCCAATGACCACTGTGTGACAGCCCATCTGGAGTTTGCCAAAGGGAAGTTCATAGATTCTGAAAGCATGATGCGACAAAAAACAATTTGGTCTGAATGCCAAGTGAACTATCTGGTGAAGACAAGATAGGGAATATCCTCCCCATAGTGAATTGCATTGGTTGCTGTAGGGATGGCTGTCAGCAGCAGGGACTCGGAGACTGGTGAAGACTAAAGTGGGTTCAGCCCAAGTGTCCCAGACTGGAACACTGTTTTGTGCTTTGTTTGTACAAAACAATGAAAGCTTGCGAAGAGGTTTTTGTTTGTAGTCTTTACTCTGATTTTCCATTTAATGAAGAACAGAATGAACAAGGCAGACCGATAGAGACTCGCATCATTATTCCGTTGATTAAGGCAGGGCAGAGGCTGAAGGTCTAGATTAGGCAATGGAGCATTACAAGGGGTCTTAAGATGCACCATACTGACATTTCACTTCTTAAGCTCCATTTCTATCCACTTCTAAGTCAGATGACGGGCGCAGCAGGGTGCCTGACCCCTGTGCTTTTGTCAAAGATGCCCTTATCATGTTGAGTGACTAGGCTAAAATTTCTTTGCTTATTGAGGAAGGTTTCATAGTCGGGTCAAGTCAATTCAATATTTATATAGCCCCCATCACAAACCACAATTTGTTCCACCCTCTATCCATAGAACCCGATTTGAGTAGAAAAAAATTCTCCCCTAAAAAAGACCTAAAGGAAAAAATGGAGAAAATTTCAGGAAGAGTGACAGCAGGACAAACATAGACTATAAGTACTAGACTTAAAGGGATAATGGTAACATGACAACAGGTACAAGGCCTAAAGTAATCAAAGAATAAGCAACTAACTGAAATGGATATAAAGGCCTCAACAGGCCATGTGGCCAATCTCAGGAAATGTTATAGTGGTAGTTGTCAAGAGACAACGAACCAGAGGGCCAAGGACAGTGCCCTGAGGTACTCCATATTACACATCAGAACATTTTGATGTTCTATCCGCTAAGCAAGACTTGTGCCAAGGCCAGAGACACCACATTGATTTTCCAGTCAGTCAAGGAGTATACAAATATCAATGGTGTCAAAAGTTTCACTGAGATCCAGAAATAGATGTGCAAAGATGGAATCGGAGTCCATAGTAAGCAGAAGATCCCTCAGCACTTTGGTAAGTGCAGTTTTGGTGGAGGGGCAAGCCCTGAAAGAAGATTGAAATGGTTCAAAAAAGACGACAGGTTGCTCTTTCTAGCGCTTTTGAAAAGAATGGAGGACTGGGCAATATTGTGTTAGATGTTAGAGATACACTAACAATATTCAAGCCTTATAATGAAAGCAAAAACTTTGCCATGCATGGGGAGGAAACGCTCCCTACGCTTCTCGGGCCCCCACAGCAGCAGCCAAGGTTAATCCTGTTTGTAGAAGCGCTGGTGGTAAAAAGGCCTCTTGTAGTGAAGAGGGACAGTTTAGAGATGAGGTGGAGGGTGCCTCTAGGTGCTTGACCCCCCCTCCTCTCTTAGCCCCACATCTGCCCATTAACCTGGGCCAATCAGCTTGACCTTGGTGAGGAGAAGCGCTCAGGAGTAGCTCACATCGCCATTGACTCCCAGCAGTCACATAATTGGCCTGTTGAGAGGAAGGGATTGGGGGGGGAGGGGGGGGGAGTGCTTGGTTGTGCCGCGGTGCCAGTGCAGCAGGAAGAAAAAAAAAAAAACAGATGTGGTCATTATTTTTTTTGTTGAAAGGCACAGTGCCTCACGTCCTCATACCACATGCACTCTCATAGCAGTATATTACACAAATACTGTCCATCCATACAAATACATTAAGGCGCTAAGTCTCGTGCTTAGGTGGTGAACTAGAAAGGAAAAAGTGTCAGATTTGAAAAATGATTGGTGGCAAAATCAGGCAAGACACACCTTTAAATAACTTGCATACAGGCTTTTGTTGCCAGTCATTACACTGCTACCATATGAGGTAATGAAAGCAGACAAGTGTCACATGAAAATGTTTAAATCAACAGGGGATCACAGTGCCGTCTCCATGCGGCATTGGTATGGACAAATGGATTGAACTGAATATGGATTATCCGTTGCTCATTATGGAAAAGGGGATAAGAGGCAGAAAAATGTCAGGAGAGACTGGGAAATGTAAAGAGGGGATACACAGGGAAAAGAATTGGCGGAGACACTAAAACATGGGATGGGACTATGGAGAAAGAAGGCGGAGATGGAGAGCGGTGAGTGGGGAAGATGGAAAAGAGGAAGGGAAGAAAGAGGGATAAAGCCGAGCAGGTGTTGATTGGAGAGAGGCCAGGCGGTGAGTGCCAGCGGTACCTGTTGTCACAGCGAGGGCTGAGGTGTGAAGCTCGTCTCAGCAGAGGCCCTCAGAGGTGTGAGGTGATTATGGGGAAACGGGGAGGAAGACAGAGACATTTAGACGAAGAGACGCGGAGAGAAAGAAAGATAGGGACAGAGAGAGTGAATGTGGCAATACAGCTGGCTGCTGGAATAATGGCATAGTGGGATGGAACAACAGATTGAGATGGATAAAGTGAGAGCGTGTGTGACAGAAACTAGCCAGTAGGGTGATTTTAGAGTGTGCATGTGTGTCCCAATCCCATTTTATATGGCAGCTACTCAAACCTTGGTGTCTCATTAAACAGCTTTTTTGCTGTAGACACAGAAAATGTCTGAATGTGTCACAAATGCATTACGATGAGTGGAGGTGTTTGTGTGTCCATTTTCTGGGTGTGCATAGACATACAGGAGATCAGATGCTCTGGAGGAATAGCTGGTTTCAGAAGAGTTTTAACAAGTGGCCTAATTAGGAGCGGGTCCAGGAAACTGGAGCTCAGAGCCCCAAAGGACTCGGGTCAAACAGTAAGCCCAGGTTAATCACACCTCCTGAGGGGTGACTTTCCCCACAGCAAGAGCTTTCTAAGCTTCAACCTCCACACCTCTCTACCGTCCATCTGGCATTCAGACAGCGGGACGGGAAGTTATGGCTGTGACATCACTCCTAACCTGTGACATCATCACTGCCCATCAGTGATTTCACACAGGTTTGCCACCGCTGCAGACAAAAATCTGATGTCTGCTGGCTGGCATGACCAGGTTATTTATGAGTTGACCGGAGGAAGTAGTCACCCATTTTCTCGAGTCTCTGGAAGCCCACCATTCCTCTGGGGGACACTAAAAATCGATTTCCGCTCCACAACAAATCATAAGAACAGCACCTACACCAAAGTCAATGTTGACCCCTAAACTATGTTAGGACAAGTTGTTGGGGGGCTCGCAGAACATAAATGATAAAGCAACAAGTCATCCTCACACCACACAGAGAAACACGATGGCCACAAGATACCTGGTGACATCATAATTTGTTGTAGCGCGGTTTGTTCAACACAACATGACTGCCATCAAAGCCTACTGGGCTTGTGTATTCAGATGAGCCGAGTCTGTAACCAATCTCCTTTTCAAAGGACTCTGGTCTCCATTGATGAGTCGTAACACAGCAGCCTTAGATGTGAAACACAATGGATCGACATGATTAATCAAACACAGGCCCATTACAGCCAGACAGTCACGCAGGCCCCCACCGTGCATTAACAGAAAGTCATAATAAGATGAGCAAAGGCTCATAGGGATGAAGATTAACAGATACAGTTCTGTGACTGGCTGGGTGAGAGTTCTCTCTGAAGGTCTCCTTTGTCAGTGACGATGGCCAGAGTGACATGAATGCCTCAGCCATCTGGAAACATTATTAGGTCAGGACAAAGGTGTGCATCTTATGAGTTATCTGAGGTGAATATGCGTCCTTTTTTGTTTTTTTCTCCAGTTCCTGATATTTGAATTGTTTAGAATCAAGACAGGGGACAACAGCATCTATCTGATCTCAATTTGAACTTTTAATAAAAAGTCAAAGATGAAACCGGGAAGGGCACACTGGGCCGAGACTTCGCTTGAAAACCATCTGATTACTTATGAGGCATTTCACCTCTTCTTTCTTCAACTTTCTAGAGAGCGATTATCATCATCAGGCTACAGACTCAAACCCACCTGTGCCCACCCCAAAGCATGGCAGCAGTCAAAGTACCCTGATGTTCTATAATCTGATAATAATTTGACACATCTAGAAAAGCACTCTGACACTTAATGAGGAGTGGGCCAACTCTGGGTCATGCCAAATGGCTCAGATTTTAACCCGACGGTAACACTGTTCAGACAAGCACTGCTGAAATATTAAAACAAAACGAACAGAGGTTTATGCAATTTTAATGATGCTTGTGGCATGTGCGGCAGAATAACTGTGATGCCTTAACGCCAAGCATCTCCGTCTGCTTCCCCGCCAAGGCGTGCCGCACGTGAAGTCTCTTGTTCCTCCATTGCCCCCTCTGTGAAAGGTTCATCGGGCCAATTAGGCTGCTTGGCCTTATGCAAAATGCCAGGCATTTAGCGGGAATGATAATGATTCGCGCTGGGTTTACATATGATCACAGCTGTGGTGAATGCACAGAGTGGGTTAGTTACTGGGGGCAAGAGTGGTTTCATTTGGCCTCACGTTTGCATTTTGGACATATTTCACTCAATTCTATTGTGATTTCCTTAAAATATCATATGAAGACACTAGTCAGGCAAAGTTGCTCATATCTTTTTGTCAAAGTGATGAGGATAATGATGGATGAATGTGTTGTTGTTGAGGCTATGATATGATGAGGAAATTGTGTTTTGTTACTGGTGTTCTTTCTGTACAGTGAGCACTCAGCCTGACAATAAGTCTGCAATAGTTACCGTCAATAATCGGTACTTATATTTGGGTCCAAATCTAAAGCAAGTTGTTGTGTATGTCTGAAATTAATGTGCTGGGACAGTGACGGGCTGGGGGACAGCCAGGAAAAAGGGGCCCAGTCTTCTACCTGCTGTAATTGTAATGGATGAGGCCGACGGCAAAGGGGATGTCTATATGTATACACACATAAGCACGCACCCAGAGAGAAACCCACACACAAAACCTTGAGCAAAAAAGAAAATGGACTTCTGTGTTGGCAACAGCTTTTTCCTAATCCTCGCCCCTGGGCTATATTGTGCAGTCAAGCAGGCTATTACATGGCAACAATTAGGGGGGCTGGAGCCCAACACCTGGTCGTCTCCTATTCTGGCCCTTCAGTGGCAGCTGACTGTACAGTCTCACAGCCAGGTGGCCCTCCTTCAATGACATTAGCTAGTCACTCCAGGGTTAATCAGAAGCCTGCCATCATCCTGTGGGCACGCATAGAGCCCAATTCAGACTGGAAGCTTTTATAGGGGGGGGGGGGGAGAGGTATGATGGAGACAATGTTGTTATAAAAACTTGTTCAACTGAAGATCTCAGAGAGCCCAGATAATCAAAATGAACTTGGGGGAGGGGTTGGAGCCTCTTGGATTCGTGGCCTAAGTTCAGCGCACTGCCTTGATTGGCTCAAGCGGAGCTCACGGCACATCAACTGTGCATCCTGCAGATTATAATGGACCTTTTCATGGGTGGACAAAAACAGATGGAGGAGCGGGAAGTGCTATACGTCCATGCAGACGGGTGATGATGTGGGGGGGAGGGAAACTGGATTTGGTCAAAGTCGGCAGATACAAAAACAAGTGGGTGTCGCTAGAGCTGCCCCGGCTAGATCTGCCTGCACAAAGCCCCATTCCGAAGCCCCCTGGCTCAGAGATCTGAGGGTAAATAACACTCATTAGAATAACAAAAGCTATAGATTTGTACCCAAATCAGCTAGAGTCTCATCAATAGTAATTAGAGGCTATACATAACTAATGAAGATGTGTACACTGCATTAAACAAAGGTACTGAGAGCTGTTGTGCATCTAAACATAGTGTTGGATAAGTGGATGTCTGCAGCACAAAAGTTTTCTTAAATTTCATTACCATTAGAATCAATCTGTATTTTAATGTTATACTGTATGACAAAGATGCATTTCGTTAAGATAAGTGGACCCCACAATTAGAATGTGTTGTACCTGTGTCTGCAGCCAACAATACTTTCTCTTTGTTCCACATCGACGCAATATCATTACAGCCTGTTGCAGCGGAGAGACACAGGAAGATTTTGGCCAATATTTCTCAGTGCTTCTCTTTCAGCCACATCCACCACTTGACAATGAGACACACTATCAGCATTAACACATCAAAGGCTGCTTTCTGTAAAAAAAAGAGGCAGACAATGCACAGCGATGCACACTTAAATGTTTTGTTTTTGTTATTGCTTTGTTTGCTGTGCCTTGTCTGTCGATGCAGAAAATACCATTTCGTGCAAAAGATGCAAATGCTGCGAGGCACAAGGACATCCTCGAAAAGAGAACAATGGCCACAGGCCAGCAGAGGAGCAGACACTGCCTTTGAACCATTTAAAGAGGCATTCATGTGCAACTTATAAATAATCAACTAATTCCTTCTTAAAACAGCCAATTACGTCTGTGACATTAAAAGCAACGCAAGCCCATGCAAAACGAAAAAGAGCAATCCAAGTCTCGGAAAGAATTGAGAATGTAATGGCCATTTAGGGACAAAGAAACCCAATAATGTCACAAGGTGTCCTCACAGGAGTGCCAAACAAAACCCAGGGCCACATCAGAGACCAAGAGATTCCAGCGTAGAACGGTGAGTGACATTTCACTGACATTTCCCAGCAGCATTCTGTGCAGGGCTGTCTCAAGACGGCATCAGAAATGTCTATGGATATGCTCGCATGTGACACAGGCGTTAAGGGATGCGGGTTCTTTCAGGGGACGCCGCAGCTCTGGGGCCGGTGATGAGGAGCCTGGATCCTGGGAGATTGAATGGTAATCACTGGGGCACAGATAATGGATGATTGAAGGCTCTTTCTACGCCGCTGTTGGATTTCAATATCAGAGAGGCCCTAGAATTGGGATTCTTATCAGGGGCGGTGTGTCAAACAAAGGAGAGCCGAGCGTGAAATATGGGGTCCAACTCAGGCACACGACCATGGCGATTAGCACAAGGATAAAAAAGGCCGCACAAACAAAAGAGGGCAGCTTTAGCTGGACAAAGGGCTGTCCACTGCCTTGTAACAAGAGACATGGAAGGAAGAGGGGACATAAAGGAAGGGAGAGAGTACTTGGTGGAAAAAGAGGACAGGACAAGAGTTGTGCTGAGACGGCTGAAAGATGAATGGTGACAGACCCAACTGTTAAAGAGTGTTCCAGATTCCCTGCTTCTGAAGAGGAATAATGGACCAGCGGGGATGAAATGCAATATACCCCGCCTCAAAGCCATTCAAACACATCCAAACAAACACACATCATCATTCAAGTACAACACAAACACACAGTGGCACGAGGCTTCACATCTCTGCCAAGCCCATCACCAAAAAAAAAAACGAAACAAAAAAAAAAAACAACAAAATTATTCCCATTTATCCCCGGATTCCAAGCGCTAGGGTTTGCCAGGAAAGCTCATTAACCCTCCCTTCAAGAACCCTGAGACAAAAGAGGGGAAAACAAAACATAACTAATCAATGAGAACGCACCCATTGAGGAGGAGGAGGAGGGGGGGGGGGGGGGGGGGGGCAAGAACATGCATCCATTTGGATAACCTGAGAGGGCTAACAGCTTTTGCTTTAGTGTTGCGCTGGCTGGCAACGGGGCGGAGAAAGAAAGTTCATTAATTAAACAGGGCTAGGGGGAACAGATGGAATGGCTAGCTGGATGCTTATCACTTAAAGCAGACAGACAGGTTTTTACACCCGCGCTAGAAGCAGCACCACCGCACATCAATCACAATGAACACGTCTTCTTAACGGAAATGCAGTCGGTATTAGTCCAGTGGAGACACTCTTGGGTCAGGTTATTCTGGCTGATGGACACAGGGACTCGCTGACCCATTAGCAGGAAAGTCTTTATAGCAAATTTCATTTTTTTGTTGATATTTAGCGAGGACGTTTGTCAGTTTTTTTTTTTTTTTAAAGTCTTTCCAAGAGTAGGGTCTTGATGAGTGTTAACATCCAAGCCAACACAGGCAGTCATTCCTTTACATATTAGTAGCCACTTTGTGATGATTACTCACTGTTGGGCCAACATGTTCAAGTGTTTACAAAACATAATAAAAGGAATACAAGTCGTGCAATCCTCTTCCTCCGCTCGATTGGTGGGAATCCACCTGAAATAGGTAGAACGAGGAGACTTTTCTTCAGCAGCAGCAGCATGAAAACACAGCATTGTCATGCTTTCTGTACTTGAAATAGAAGTTTGTGTCTATAGAAAAAGACACTCGACCACTTGGAATATCTATGATTGATTAAATGTTTTTCATTTATTTGTTTACATGTAAACAATGAAAAAAAAACAGATCTGTATTACGATTTCCATTTGATATTAGTGGAAATTCTTCAAGAACCTGCATGAGCAAGTAAATAGTAGTCAATATTAAGTTAAATATAATATATTCACAGACTAATATGCTCTGAAATTGATACAGGCCAAGCAGTTAAATACATAAAATCATTGTTTATGATATTCTAACTGATACCCAAAGCCTGAGTAGGGGATGGGACAGGTTGGACGACCCCAAACAAAACTGGCAGTCCTGCAGGCTTTCACTTTGCCGCTCACAAACACACAGATGTCAGACATGAATGCATAACAGACGGAGAGAGAAGGGGAGGGGCGTGAGGGTGGGGGTTCAAGTTTAAAAATACACAGAGCATGACATTTTTGGGTTTAAACCATGATATGCTGTTTCTACTAATGCTAGTTGAAAACTTATTTTATCTATAACCTATGTAGTGTATAAAAACTGGCTTACTCTGGCAGCTGAAAGCTCCCTCACACCATATAAATGGTTCATTAACAGTATGTCATCAAAAGTGGGGAAATAAATGGAAAAATCTAAAAGTTGAATTAACCCTGGAGTTAAATTACACTTGAAAGTAGCACTTCTATTATTATGGCAAATAAAAGACAAGCCTTATTTCTCAGAAAGGTTGCAGTTCGACACAAACAGAACACACGGTGCTCAACAATGTATAGACACACCCATGTTTCAGTTACACCAGAGGCACCACAAAATAGAGGCAGCTTCCGTATACATACAAACACAAACACACTAACAGGCACAACAGTTTGACACCAGCAGTGTGTGTACGCTACCCCAGGCGGGGCTGTGGGTCCCTGCTGTTGGCCGTCTGGTTCCACGCCCGCTCTACCTGTGTTTAAAAAGGGGCGGCCCCCATGCTCAGACCTCAAGAGTGCAGGCTGGGCTGGGCCCCCAGGGCTTTCATGGTGTGGGTGCCATGCAGCGGACGCCTTTTGTTACAGGCTGGGTGGCAAGAGGAGGAGGAACCAATGTCGGGGACGGGACGGGGGGGGGGGGGGGACGGAGAAAAAAAAAAAAAGAGTAATGCTATGAGTCATTCTGCATTAGCAGCAGGGGAGGGAGACTGGGAGAGGGGGGAGTGGGGGCAGCGAAGGGAGAGAATACTTTTGCATGTTGTATGAAGCTAGACGCCATATGCCATCCGAGCTGGGCTGCCTCCTGAGTCAGGGCTCTTGGTTTGACAGGCCTGTGCTTGCCCCCTCCTCACCCCCAGCGCTACCCCCTTCTCCCCTAACTAACACCCTCCTCCCTCTGGGCCCTCGTAGGCTCCAGCAATGGGCTGGGCAATTGCTTTGGTTGTGCATGGACTGCACTCTGTGTATTTGTGTGTGCGTATTGGAGGGGTGTGTGTGTGTGGGGGGGGGGGTACTCAGTGATCTGAACACATCGGACATTGTCGTGAGTCCCGGCAGGAACAGCTGGTCAGCTGGAGAGCAGGGCGGGAGGGGGGTAGGGATAAGGAGTGGGAAGAGATGGGAGGCAGTGCGCTACGCTGATAATGGGATTAGGTTAAAACATTCAGTGGGGGAGAGACCCCCTCCTCTCTGCATAGCCCCCCAAATACTGCGTAAACTCTCAACCGCTCTATCAAAGCCAATGCCAGCCTCCGCCCAAACCACCCTGGCCAACTCCAAGCAGGGACACTTCAACTCAGAAATGGCCCCTAACCCAACCCCCAACTACCTACCCACTCCACATCAGCCAACTGCCTCCAACTAAAAGGCTTGTATCCAGTAAATACGGACACACTACCAGATAGTTAATATAAGTTGCACCACATGTCATGGTCATGTATTAAGAATGTTACTGTATATTAGAAACAATTCTTGGCATTTTTATAAGACCTTTTAGTTGGCCAGTCCTGTTTCCATAAACAGGAAGTTGGCTAGTTATCCTCATATCCGCTCAGACCATTGCATGAAACCAGCATATAATGACTAGCTTGGCGTCTCACTGTGCCCAGTCAAGCACCGTGTTCCACAGTGATATAGACTGCTGAGTATTATCTATGAGACTGCCGACAGTTATGGCACAACAGCTGGCAAATTAGACCTATCAACGATGCTAAATAATTCATGTGAGACAACACTAACATGGCAGATCCTATTCACGACATCCCATCATGCATACAGGCGCACTTTCATCTCCGCTAGGTGAGGAATCTTACAGTATACAAAAGAACGCACTGTCGTTGGACAAAGACACAGTGAGAGTGGGACAATAACTTGCTCAGAAGGGGTGTGAGAATATGTCATTACCAATGCAGTGACTGTAATTATTATGATGGCGTCAGGGGGGGGGGGGTGCAGCAACAGCACACAAAGGAGTGCATACAGGATATCATGTCCATTATGTTTTTCAGTATACGTCCATTGAAATTATGTACATCTCGTTTTGGCATTCAGGGGAGTAAGGGGACTGTAGATATGCTCACACAAGCCTGTGAGGGAACATGACAGACTTCAGCACTGAAAGGATCAAGCATCCCTCTCTTCTTTCTGCTACTGCACACACACATACACACACACACACGTATATACACACACACCACCTAAAAGCCTGGCTCGCATGACTGCCGATGGGCAGAAACAGATTATGGTTATTGATCGCTGCCTGGAGATGGATCTGTGTGTGTGTGTGTGTGTGTGTGCGTGTATGTGTTTACGTGTGTGTCAGAGCAGAGGATTGGGACTAAGGGCAGTGTGCAAAAACTATTGATTTTGTCCAGTAGGGAGGCTATGTCTCTGAATCAAGGTCAGTTTTACACTGTCTCACCTATTAGAAACTTGCCATTTCCCCGACACACACGCGCAGACAATTTTTAGCCTCAACAATACCCCCCCCCCCCCCCCATCACATCACAAAGAGCGATGCACGGCACATCAAACTCAAGTGCTTGTTGAAGAGAGAAATGAATCCCGGCTCCTGGGTGAAAACATTATTCTACAGTGACAGTATGAAGGATCCTCATGATACAGTAAATGGCAGCAGACGGCGAAGCCATTCAGTGACGGGCTGGGTTCAGGTGACACAGACAAACTCATTGTGTCTTCCAAGCACAATCTATCGAACACTGTGTGCATGCAGTAAGTACCGTAAACAAAATTACATTCATCCATTCTACTCCGTTGCTGATGAAAAAAGAATGGTGTTTTTATAAACCCTTAAAAGGGAAAATCCGCTACCAATCAGTGGATGTCCAATCAGTGCTGATGGTGGGCCTGGCTAGCCAGAGGCAGAGACTGGGAAGCTCAAACAGCAGCCTTTAAATATTCCTCACATCCAACTACGTCACTGTCATGTCAAAGGCAATAAAAACAACCGATTTTGCTTCTGCAAACTCAACTTTCTGCGTCAATAGAGCACACACTGAGGAATCTATCGCCTCGATATACAACATTTACCATCCACACTGAATGGACGTCCACATAAAAAAGGTGGTGATGTTCCCCTTTAAGTTGTTTCAGATTGAACATTTTGTGGTCTCAATTATTCAAAATGCCGCTGTGAAGGGTGGACTAGTTGCAGACAATACACTTAGGACACACAAAGCCAGACCAGCTGCATTTTCCATCAGGCACATAAATAATAGATGATACATTACGAGTTGTCTGCGAGGGGGCTTGTGATATGATGCAAGGCCGTGGTTGTGTCTTCTTGACGGAAGAAATTGACACAAATTCTAACCGACAATGAGAGCCGGACCCTGTGCCAGAAAACAAGTACACAGATTACACAAACCCTCACAGTTCAGAGATTGAGGAAAAGGAGAGAGGAGGAGACAGAGGATGTGATGAGCAGAAAGAAAGACAGCGAAGGGGGGGGGGGGGGGGGGGTATCTATCTGAAAAACACTGTTGCTGGAGGTCATTTTTCATTATCAAATCCTATTAGCCTGAGAGATCCTGTGAGCGTTGCGGCAGACTGCTGGAGTACTCTCGAGTCTCGCGACAGAGCGGGAGAGGGGGCCACAGTGCCATACTGGCCTTTTATCTGGACACACAGGGGTCATATAGCTTCTCTTTGAAGAAATATTCAACTAATTACCTTGGAGAGTGGCCTCACGGGCAGAGAGGACAGTGTGGATTGTTAAGGCATTGTGAAGGGGTAAAGTAAGGACGAGGATTTTCCGTCTCGCACAAAAAAAACACATCCCAGAAAAAAAAAGGAGATAAAGAGCCTGAGAAAATGGAAGAATGACGACTGGAGAGGGAAAAGTGCAAAAAGGCTGGTATAATACAACAGCAAATCCAATGGAAATATAAAAGAGCAACTCCACAAGCCTTTCGCTTCTGGTTTATGCCAGCGCTGATCATTGTGCCAGTCAGGACATTCTCTGAAAACCTAAAAACGGGCTTATCACACGGTATACACACACGTACCATTTTTGGCTATTCATTAGTTAATACATCGCTTCTGTCCTCACAAGCTCTCAAGCTAGGCAGGGAAAAAAAAAACAGACATGCAGATACTCGTGCTGGCTGTGTGCTTTGCCTGCCACATTCACTCATCTCCACTCTTGGAGTGTGCGAGGCCTGGCAGCCTATCAGTGCCAGAGCTCTAGAGGCAGCGCTTATCTCCTCTCATAGATCATGCCTTTGTGCTGTCTGCTCCTCTGCTAAGGAATGCCAGGTAAGGCTTTTGTGGCCCAGCACAGTCCCGGTACTGTCCCCCCCCCCCTCCCCTCTTACCCCCTGAGGCTCACAGAGGCAGGCAGGCCTGTGGCTGGCCCCCCTCTGGCACAGAGAGTCACACTGGGCTAATTCACTTGGCGTCGGGTAACAGACATCTGTCACTCAGGATTTCCCCGGGGACGCACAGACAAGGCCTGATGTGGGGGGGATGTGATGCACTGTGAAACGCATACGGGCAGACGCATACTTACACACACCCAACTGTAAACAAAACAACATACGCAAGGTGTGTTGTAGGATAATTAAAGACCAACAGCCTTTTTTTGGGGGGGGGGGGTAAATGACAAGGATACAAAGACCTCATAATAATTCAAAAACATTTCAAATATGTCAACGTTTCAAAAACAACAGAAGCTAACCTTCCACCCAAATGAAACCTCCTCGGGGGAGGTTTCTATAGCAACCGCCAGAGGGGCAGCGTGGTTCTGGTGAGGCGGTGCCGTACATGCTGTCCGAGGAGGAGCGGGGCGTTGAGGGAGATCAGGTTTCCCCCCCCAGGGGCCATCCCGACTCTGCCCCCCATCTCACCCCCCGACTCTGCGCTGCTGGCATTCACATGCTAATTCATCTCCATTGGTGATTACACTCCCTTTAAACCAACTGACAACTACAGCTGGAGTCAGGCTCTTAACGGCACACTGTTGGGATGGATGGGTGGAGGGATGAGGGTGAGTGTGTGTGTGTGTGTGTGTGTGTGTGTGTGTGTGTGTCTGTATGCACTTGTATGCGTTTGTTGAGGGTGCTCTTATTTTTGGCTCTCCGTGTGCTCCATAAAACGGTAGTGATAGATGATGACACATTATCTGCGCTCCTGCCCAAAACAGCCTCACACAACCTCCCATGCTGCTCCAGGCTGTGAAACAGCCCCGGCCTAATAGCTGTATGTAAATCAGCCAGCCCATAAAGATCACTGTCAGCACTCAGCTGTGTGCGTTGGCTGACGTGACAGGCACATGTCTCAATGAATTTACCCAAACGGGCCACTGGTGGTGCTGAACATTTAAGCTCAGCGGTGTGGATGCATCTAATGCAATCATCATAAAAACATCGCTAAATGTACGCTCATAACCTTAACGGTTGATTTTTGAAAGAATGGTTGCATTCCTCTGACGAGCCATGCATCGTATGGGACGGTGAGCGGTAAATGAAGCAGAAGGCTTGAGGAGTAAAGGATACAAGCTCTGGTAGAGAGTCAGCCGGGACTTGACAGCTCTGCTGGCATTGATACAGGTGGCCCGCACCAAGCTTGGCAGCAGCGTCCCGGTGATGATGGCGCCGTTAAACAGCGGACCGAAGAAAGGAACCTGGGGAAGAAAGAAGAAAAGAATGAGAACTTGAGGCAACGTGACGGTCCAAAGCTAATTTGGTCGGTGTCCTGTCATTGTGTATGTAAGCGTCCGCAAATTAGAAAGGATTAAAAACTTTGTTGTTCTTCTTTCTTTCTTTTTTTTAAACCGTTTCTCCATCTGTTTAGGGCAAGGGTTCAAGATGAAATTGAATTTGTACCTAGCTTTGCATGACAACCACACATATCTAGTGTGAATCAATGTTAGGCAAATTAAATTAAAATTACAATCAATACTAAACAAAGCCCTCATATTGAGCTACCGAACAAACACAAAGGGGCAATATGCATTTTAGCGGCAGCGTGTGATTGTGTGTGGGTACGCGTCTGTTCATGCATATTGGAAAGGGGCCCTTAATCACTGAAGCTCAATGGTCGTTGACCTGGAAGTTGACGTGAATGTCAAAGTCTCCAAAAGGTCCTGCTGTCTTCAACTTGGTAGTTCCGCTAGTATAATAACCAGTCAAATTATACAATAAATGGATTTTCACCAGAAATGATACGGACCAATTAACTTGATCACACGCTAGGAAACTTGGGTGACACTGTGTAAATCTGAGTAGATAGCTTTACAAGGTGTTGGAGGTGGAGGCAGTTTAAGTTTTCCAAGTCTGGAAAAATGTGCTGGCTTGCATGTGTTGGGGTTTGGGGGCTTTGGCTTTAGAGACCCTCTGAGGCTAGAACATGTTTTACGCACTTATGTGAACCATCTGCAACCATTGAAGTATTTAATCGTGACGCACACTTGTCTTTATGTGGTCGTTGTTAGGTTTAAAGGGAACATTTCAGCAGAAAGAGTCAGAGGCTGCTGCTGCACGTAATGCATCCTGGTACATGTAGGCACGGCAAGCTCCGGAGAACTCTCGGTCAATACAGCACGCACTGAGGAATTTATTACTTCAACTGACTACATTTAACCAACACTGATTGGACATCCACATAAAAGAGGGCGGATCTAAACAGTCTCTCACAGAGTCTTAATATATGCAGTTAGGGTTATATCATTTAGATCCCCAAAGAGATGAAGATACAATGTAACTACGATCATTTATATGGGTAATAAAGTTTATATGTAACAGAGTAAATAACTGACATTTACGGTAAAATAATTAACACCATCTGAAATAAATACACCCCACTATAGGAATACATAAGAGTGAATTCTAGGGGCTGGTCTATGACTATCAATACACAATAATTGGAGTTCTCCATGATTTAAATCAAGTTATTTCTTGATTTAAATCTAGATTATTGGGTATTAATCTACCCAATAATCTATTGTTGTTATACTCCGTACTGTCTTATTAAAAATAAGACGAGATTCTATTGTTTATCGCATTATATTATGTATTTCGGTCATCTTTGAAAAATGACTCGTTTAAAAGACCACATTAAAGATGATCACTGCCCTCCGTGAGGAATACAAAACAAATGACATCATTTGTTTTTCATCTGAATAATGTTCAAATAGAAAATATTGTGAATGTATCTGAACATCTGAAGGCAAATATTCTCAGACAAAGAAATGTCACTATTCTTTAGAAGGCTACACATCGAGTGCAGTACTTCAGAGTAGCCAAGATGAAAGCTAGTCAGCAAGGGATGGTAACCATCTCTGAGAGCACATACCCACAGTGTGGGTAATAATGCACAGCTGGAGTAGGGGAAACTGAGAGCCTTCAGACAGAAACCCTAACAGGAGAAAGGACCTATAAAACTCACGGCAAAGTCTGAATAGGAAGTGAGGAGAAAGGCTTGCTTTAACTCGTGAGCAGAGACTGGAAATTAGTGCAGTGCTGAAAATAGCCAGAGTGGTTTTCTTGCTAAGTGTGCCTGGAGACTAAGACACTTTGCTATGGTTCAACATCAAAGTGTGATTTCCCCCCTCAGGTCCGAGCCTAAGTCCACCCACTGCATCATTTTTTTTTAAATGCAGAAAAGTGGACAAGGGGCAGAGAGATTAAACAGAGCGCACTTCCGTTTGACGAAAAGCCTTGATGCACCTTGAAATGAGAATTACACCCCGCAGTCACTCCGCCTCACTCTCCCCCTGCTGGGAGACTACTTTGACTGGAGAAAGTATAGGCACTGGATGTAGCAACTTGAATTCAGCCACGAACCCTAGCACCTCTGTCTCCAGAGAGTCCGTCCGCTGTCCTGCCGGCTGAAGTCTCCCAGCGGTGGGGGAGCAGGGACCCAGATTTTGTAAATCAGTGATTCTTGACGTAGATTAGATCAAAAAATTACTTTGCAAGATGTGGGCTTTCTATAAACAGTAGATGCTGTTTTGAGGCATTTTTTAATGGTGGAATGCAGATTTTTTAAATAAATTTGGTAAGAAATGTAAATATTAACAGCAGCGTTGATGTGTTTCATCAAAGTGAAGTCATATAATACAGTTTAAAGCTTAAAAACATGAAGTCACTCCTTAAATTCATTATTTAATAATTATTCTAAGTTATTTAAGTCATAGAAAGGGGTAGGACCTTATAGGTGTTTTCAAATTTGCTGTTGAATGTTTACTGTTCATTTTATTGGTTAATCTGTTTTGTTTTCTCATTATTTGTTACATATTTATCAAAATAAACCTTTCTTATCTAATCTGAAAAGCGTTAGTATAAAAGGAAAATAAGCTCACTTATAAATAGTTTGGCCACATGCAATAACAGTAACTTCCCACTTCCATTGAGTTGATCCATCTTGTATGTGTGTAGTTTATAATAGTTTACCTGTGGTTTCTTCATGATCTGGATGAAGTACATGTGGTTCTTCATTGGGTAGATGATAATCAGCACGTCTCCAAAATCAGTTGGGATGATGCCCCGTCGGTAGTCCCTGGTGTGCTCGGACCACACTATGTGCACCTCGTCATTTCCCAGGTGACGCAGCTGTAAACAAACAAAATCAGTCTAATCAACTTCCTGGCGATACGTGTTCTTGTCATCATCCTACAGTGATGATGACAAGAACACATATTTAGTGAGATCAGGGCATGTCGCTAGGTTCAACCAGCCAGTACCTTCAGCTCACACCTCTTAGAGTGAACTAGTGTATAAGAGGTATAGGAGATATGTGGAAGGGGATAATAAAACATTATTTACTGCATGTATCCTGAAGATAAAACATGATTGCAGCAGGGGCAAGAGCAAGGTGACTGCTAACAACAAGTCTAAATCACAAACTTTGTTTGAAATCAATGGTTTAAATAGGGGTCTGGGCTCTGGTTTTGACTCTTTTTATAGCTTTTTCATTACAAATTCAAATTGCAAACATAAAATGAGCAAAATTGAGCATTTCAAAACCAAATAATTCGAATCCAATTGACTTTCCCCATCATAGATTAAATTGCTTCCCATTTCCACGCTATTCACAAATCCAAATGAAACTGGGCAGGACAAGAACGTATATTTAAATGACAGGAAATTGATGGATGCTAGCTTGAAATAGGTAAACAGCTCCTCCTTTTCCAAAGTAAAATAGAGGGACACAGTCGCAGTATATTCTCGCTGTATTCTGTAGATCACTTTTGCCTCTTTTCACTGCACGGTTGGGCTCGACTCGACTCACTTTCGGTACCAGGTTCCTTTTCTCTTTTTGGTTTTCCACTGCGGGTAGTAGCTGGTAGCCCAGTGATGTTTTCTGGGGTATCATGGACACTGAAAAGTGAGCCTCTACTCAGAAGAAAACATCTGCCAATGTACTGTGGGCCTAATGAGCCATTAAGAAACATGCCCTCGCCACCAAAAATGCAATTAGCACATTCTATTATAAGCCCTTAATTATGGTAATACGGTAATCTTAAACAAATCCACGGCATGCTGATTACTGGAGCTCGCCAGTTCTGTCCAAGGATCAGCAGGTACCAACCAGGTCAGTCACTGGGACAATTTCAGAGAAAATGTTGAATATGCATTTGCGGTAGACAATTAACACGGGGATGTTAATTTGGGTTAAGATATTAGCATTTGGATGAGCTTTAATAACAAGTTTAATGAGGATGCTTATGCTCTAGTCAATCATCTTCTGCACCCGCCTAGTTACTCCTTTGTTAATCACATCCAAATGTTTGAGACTTCTTTTATAAAATGGGATTCAAGTCAAAGGCTCTTGTCCAATTAGCCCTCTTTGACCTCCCGCCCAGCCAATGGGCTTCACACATATGGAGACAGCAGACCACAAGAGGCTCCTTATCAAAACAACCTGCAGCAACCCAGTTAAGCTGTGGTGCCTGGGGGTGAATGCGATAGCTAAGGCACCCGTCTATTTCCCTCTCTTTCCACAGACACACACACACACACACGCACACACTCTACATGGCCTGACCCCAAACCTGCAGGTCGTTTCTATAACCGCATTACGGAAGCCAGCTGCTACTGCTGCAGCCTGCACTGCCCTAAAACCCACAATTGGATTGAGGAATTCATGGTTTTCCCTATTTTCTTTTTGGTTTAGCTGGTTATTTTTTTTTTACCCTCCATCGTCTTCAAACAGGCAATCTGCCCAGCGAGAGCTCCCCCAACCCGTCACTCCCACCACGGTATGCCTCTACGTTTGCAGGCATTAAAGTGGGTGACTGCTGGACTAAAAGTGTTATTTTTAAATTGACAGGGAAACATCCTACTTGGACACAGACGAAGTCCGTTTCTCAATCAATTTCTTCACTCCACTTCCTCTTCTCTCTGCCCTGCATCCATGCACGCAGCCAGCCTGCCAATTTCTGTGCAGCCCGTGAGAGATCTGTACAAGGTGAGCCTGAGCAATTACAGAAGTTCCCCGTGAAATGGATGGAAGAGGAGTGGCAGCACACTCTACTCTGGGCATGGCCATCCCTCCAGCGCCTCACTCTGGCCAACCCAAAACCCCAAAATCTTTACTTAGGCTAACTCATTTTTTGCGGCCACTAAGCACATGTTCAGGATGGGTTTGGAATGAGTATGGGGTTATTTGTGAGACGGAGAGGGGGACGGTCTGTGGAGGACTGGAGGGGGTTGGATATGAGGGGAGTCTGATGAATTTCCCTTCTCAGCAGGGTACTGTATGAGAAGATTGGCAGCACGGGCAGAGGCCTTGCGGCTCATTTCTTCGTGCTAACTGCTACTGGTACACTACAGCTCAGAATCCCACTGCAGAACCCAATCGATCGCTCCTGTGGCGGCAGCAGGAATTGGATAAAAGGATCCTGCCGGCATCCGGCCGGCGCCTGCCCTCGCAGGGAGAGCTAATGGCTGAATCCAGGCCCTGGTCACAGCACACAGGGAGGGGGGCAGGGGCTAGCAGAATCATAGTCATTACCGCAGCGGCACATGCCCTCTCTTCACTCACGCGCCTGCGACTCTCTACTCCTCAGGTCTGAATGGCCAGGGTCACTAATCAATGCCCGCACTCTGGAGTCACACCTCCTGATCACAGCTTAACACAGAGCTGAAGGCTACAACAACATACTGCTATGGGCAGGCAGCACTGTGTAGCCATTTCACCGCTTCAAGCAGGCAAAGCAGTATTCTTCTTATTTCCGGATTTGAGGTGTGCAATTCCTACGATACGTATTATGATTATCCAGGACTTTTGTTACCTTTTTGGTGAGGCAGTCATTGGAATCAGATGGCATGCGAGTGGAGACGTGGAAGATGGTTTCCACGGTGGAGGTAGCATAGTAAGGAGCTGTCAGACCCGTGCTGCCGTTCCTCTGGAGGCCACCCATAAAGCCACAGTGTGTGGCCAGGTCCACCTGAGGGACACATGTACAGTTTAATGCGTTGAATGAGTGCGAGTGCGTTCATATTTGGGCTGTATCTGCGGAAGGCAGAGGATGTGTTGATTTGAGGGTGTGGTTGTCGGCACCTCCCATCCCAGTCCAGACACAAAGTCTTCATAGGCCTGGCTGCCTGCGCTGTTAGACAAGATGGAGCACTTGTCCTCTTGGCCCTCTCCAATGTAGAACACAGCAATCTTGTGTGTCTCTCGGCTACGGAACAAAACACATAGCAGCCTTTATTAAAAAACAACAATGTTATAAGCACAACAGAACTTTCAAAGCTTCTCACTACTCTTGCCACTCAAGTCCAATGACTCAAAAGACTACACCTTGTTTATCAAGGTAAATTGTGTGTTTTTCCGGCACATTCTATCACTATCCCTCCGGCTCGAACATGATTTTGAAAAGGATGGCAGCAAAGGCCCCCCCGTCTCCTTTCCCTGTTGCCATGGCAGTACATCACGCTGGGGTAGATTTAGGGCACTTTGCATGCTTGCGCACAGGTTGCTTTTGCCCAACCAAGTCGGGCCATCTGGGAGAATGAAGTCTAGTCCTGAGGGAAATCGTTAATAAGCTCCTGTCATGAGCAATGTGTGGTGTACTTATTGATTGGACTAAGAGAGGCACAGTAAGAGAAGGACAGCAAGAGTGATAGTGAGAGACTTCCAGGGCTGTGATCAACAGGAGACGGTACAAATTAGAAAGATCATTGGGGAGGAAGGGAGGGAGGGAGGGAGGGGGCAATATAATCAGCATGGACCAACTGTGTGATTTATAACCTGTGTTAATTTAATGTAGAAATAGGTTTACTATAGGGCTGCAGTGACAATTTGATGTTTAGCAGATATATATAGAGATATAAACAGATGAAGGTATTACCACTGCCTGGAATCCAAGTTCTTCAGTTCCCTTAAGAGTTTAGAGTTCTTCTTCAACAAATGGAAACTTTTCCTGTTTGACAAAAACAGTCTCGATTACATGTGATATTTTCAATTCTGCATGAACAGCCATTTGTGAAATAATAAAGTGGCATGATCTAGAAGCAAATTGTCCTAAAAAAAACGTTTTCAACCTAAGTTTTGTTTTTCAGACATGATTAACAAAGGCAAAAAAGGTCACAGGTGCAAACAGCAATCTCCTACTAGCTGTGTGCACGTTGCACCATCACCATTAAGAGGTGTAAGCTTTTCATTTACGGGGAGGCATGGGAAAGATGTGGCTCTGCAAGGTAGACCTTAGTGCAAACAGCTGGGCACTTTTACCCTGTGGAGAGGAGATTAAGACACTCTAGACTGCACAGTGCTTTTAGCTTTGCTCTTTCTCTCTTTGAGTAACGAGCCAACAGCTGAGTTACTTTGAGGAGGAATGATGTAACTTGGGTTCAAAAACAGGATGTGGACCGTAGAGGTTAAAACACAATATTGTGTGTTATTGTTTCTGTCATGCCACTTACATTTATCATGTGGTTTGCAGACTGAATGATAAAGAAATACATTGAGAGCAACAGGCCCCTGTATGACTTCTTACGACCCCATTTGACTCTTTTTTTCTTCTAGTACAGTGCAAACCAGAGCACTTAATGAAGCCAATTTCATTTGCTAGTGTACCTGCGGTCCCACGAGTTCATGCCAAGGTCATTAAGCAGCAGCCGGCAGAAGTAGAAAGGAGCTTTTGGTTCCTGGTGGGAGGGTTCCCTCTGGCAGGCAGCCCGAAAGCTGACATCAGCATCCCACCTCCTCACTTGCTCTTCCTCCTGCTGAGTCTGACGCAGAATGGCCTCCAGGATGGCGCTCTCTTGCTCTAGGTTCATGCCATGGGGCGAGGAGGCGGGCTGGTTGAGCCTGAGCTGTGGCTGGGGCAGGCATTCCGGGCTGCTGTGGCCCAGGTTCTCCAAAAGCATATCCAGAATATCCGCCTCCTCCTCCTCCTCACAGCAGTCAGAGAGGGAGTCCGAGACGGAGCAATGGTGTTTGTACGGCCCCTTTGTTGGAGAGTTGGGCTGGTTTCTGCTGTGAGAGGCAGTAGTGGTAGTCGAAAGAGGGCGATCGACTGCACTAAAAACGTCTGCATCAACAGAGTCTTCCTCGGTGGTGCAGTAGAGGATTGCGCCATCCCACGAGTATTTGCCCGAGATGTCCCGGACGATGACGCGCACTTGGGAGGAGGGTTGGGGGGGCTGTCCGACAGTGGGGGTCTCGGCGGGGATCTGCAGGTAGGACACCAGCGTGCTGTCGTTGAAGACGAACAGCTGCAGGTTGGGGCTTTTGAAGACCTCGGAGGACAGCTCGGACGACTCCACATACGGGTTGTCGTGGTTCTCGCTCACGAGGCTGTGGAGAAGGGCGGGGCCGCCGCTCAGTGGATGATGGCCCAGATGGTTCACCAGGTGTGTCATGACCATCCGCGCTGTCAGGGGAATCAACTCCATGTTCCGACGGCGCTTTTCTGGTGAAAGAACGAAGGCAGGGAGGTAAAAATACTGAGACCCTGGCTGAAGGAAAATACACGAGAAAGTGTAAAACCTAGTCAATGGTTAAAGTTACTGATGGGTTCAGAATAAAGCTGCACATGGGGCAGCTTCTTTTGTAATACGTCGTACGGCCCGATTTCAAAGCCCCACATTTGTGTGTAGACATGCTATCATCCGTTAGCTCTTTTTTTATACAAAGCCAAATCTCATTCATGATTACTAATAGGCGTATTTTATTCATTTCTCACAATAGCTCTGGCCAGCACACCTCTGAGTAGGTAGCATCTAATCATGAGACAACTTTCAAAAGCCCATTGAGTCATCTTACAATGGACAAGCGTTGAGACTGGCTGAGTGCTAATGAGAACCACCATCTTTACATGCTGCTTAATAGGACTCTACTTAGTGAATTGCATCTATTTTTTACTCCCAAGTGCAAGGCATGCCACGCTTTATTCTGCAATGATGTGGGAAAAACAAGAAGATGCACTCCTGCATTGTGACAGTGCTATCAATACCATCATCCCCCATCAAAGTGGAGAAAGCTCTTTAGAAAGCAGGCCAAGCTGCATTAGAGATGCACTAGCCCTTTGATGTGACTTGATCAATATGAGGTGGGGGACATGAATATAACTAGGCCGGCACTCTTTGGTTTGCCCTTTTGATAGTGTTTTGTTATTTCTACTAAGAATCTCTGCAGCTGTGCATCAGAGAGCAGAGGTGTGGTGAAATGTTCCGGACGAAAGCCACTGTTCAAATGTGACATTGTTTCAGGAGCCTGCACGTTGTATTTGGGCTCTCTAACGGACTTTTCGGAAGTTGAGGACACGAGGGAGAGAGAGGATTTCATTGCCTAATGGAATCACAAGGTCACAAAAAAGAAGGGAAAAACATCACATTTATCTGAACCCCATAATGGGTCTTCTCTCTAGGGCTGAGTACTAAGCTGCGAACATCAACCCTGTGATGGTTGATTTCCTTTTTATACTTTTAATAAGATATTGACATTTAATGGAGTGGCTCCAAATGGAAGGGCTACTCAGAGTTTGCTTTTCCCTGTAATCCTTTTTTGGATGTTTTGGGGGGGGGGGGGGGGTTATGGGTCTCTGTTGCCTGTCAGAAGCTCAGGAGGAGCTGAAATAATTTCCGTCAAAAAAGTAATCAGAGATCATCAGCTGGGGATAAGCTATAATGTGACAGATTACAGCCACCACTAACTGACAGGTTGTACCCTCTCACACGTCAATAAATCGTCATTTTATCTGCCAGTCCAGTGCAATTTTTGCAGGTAGTAAAACAAAAACCAAAAATGAAAACCCAGAAGGCTCCATGTCCTTACCCTCAGCTACAGTGAGCAAGTTGCCGAAGTCGGTGGTGGTGGTCTGGGAGGGCGGCGGCTCGAAGCTCTTAACCTGACCCAACATGAGGTCATAGTCAGTGGACAAGTCTGACAGGCTGAGGAGGTAGTGGCTCTGTTGGGTGTGCAGGTTGGAGCCGGACACACAGCAGTGCAGCACCTGAGGATTCACAGAGGAAGGCTCGGACTTAGTGATTCCTATGAAGTGCGCCTGGGTAGTTTTTCTACAGAATGACAGTGAAATGCACTTTGATGGCTGAACTTGAACTTTGATGTGTAAAAGACATCGTCCTGTTAGATGTGCTGGTGTCTGGTCAGACGGGACAGTGACACTCCTGCAGGCCTGCTACAGATCGACATGAACCAGGAGCATATGAAAGGGGAATATATGGTCCATTTACATCATAAGGCGATGGAGGAAGGGAGGGAGAAAAGGAGAGAAAAGAGGGTCTTTACTGCCACTAATCCATTTCTCCTGTGATGTGCGAGTGTATCGATCTACATAACAGATGGCAGAGCATCCGTTGGCAGGGCTAGATAAGACGCACTGGGGCAGTTGATTACAGCACTGGACAGGTTTACACTGTTTGATTTAATTAGGACTTTATCCCTGTGCTCAGCTCCCACCACGAACATGCACGCTCAGCCACACAGACAAACACACCTGTATACTGTATAATCTGAGTGGAGGGAAGGTGCCGCATAAGAGTGGCTCAAACATATGCCTAATGTATGTAAATGAGGGGGCCTCTCATTCAGAGTCGAGCAACTTGGGTAAAGCCATGCAAAGGCTAATCCCATTCAGTACACACATGCACTCAAACTTGGCAGAGAGACGCTCTGAGAGGCAGGCTGGCCCTGACATCTGAAACAGTATTGTGTGGGGCAATGTAGACAGTATGTGGATGATTCTACCGAGCAGACCTCTGGGTGCATGGGGGAGGGATTGAAGGCTTGAAGCTGAAAAGACCTGAACCAAACAGCTGCTACACCAAAGCCCCAAAGAGCTTCCTCCGTGGAGAGGTGGAGAGACAGAAAGGGAGGGGGGGGGACGGGGACCCACAGCTGTGCTTGACAACTAAGTGACTGCACTTCGCATAGCAACAGTTCCTGGAAGGTAACACACAGTGCATACTGTAGTTAAAGGGCCACATATTGTATGGACACGTGAATGCGCCTGTGTACAGACATAAATCAAATAATAAAAATGTAAACAGAGACAATGGTACACACACACACACACACACACACACACACACACACACACACACACACACACACACACACACACACACACACACACACACACACACACACACACACACACACACACACACACACGGTGGTGCAGCTGGCTGCCGAGGCAAGCTGAAAGAGCAGATGGAGAAGCTTGAGCAGAACTCCAGTGAACCAATGAGGTCTAATGCAATGTTGCCTTTTGCATTGATCTGCATGCTGTTAGTCCCCAAAACTACTTTTTTTTCACTTTTCTCATCATCTCAGAATAAATAGCATGAAAACCTTTCCGTTAGCTGGTGTTTGATGGCTTGGTATATGTTCAATATAAAACTGTAATTGAAGAAAGTTGAAGCATGAAAAAATAAATGGACCCTCCGTGCTACCTTGTCAGTGACGGTGGCCAAGGATGGAATAAAAGGGAGATTACTTTTCTATTAGGGAAGCTATTCGCCGCTTGAATAATTAGCAGCCAAGGCATCGTTGGAAATTTATAGATTTTAGTCTTGATATTGCATTAATTTTGTCACACCTTGTGATGCTTTGCTTAATATATGATTTCCAATGAAACCAAGAGGGGCCATGCCTTTTGTGTGCTGATAGACAACCAATCATGCCTAATTGTCTTTGCTTCCATAGCAGCTGCAGTCGCTCTCATATTAAGACATATTCTATTCAAATCTCCAGGACAAGCGTTTATAGCCTGAGCTTATCAACTGGACAAAGGGTCCCGTTTGAATAATTGGACCATTTCTTATCAGGGGTGACATCCTTACAAAGATCTGCCGTTGACCGCATCTGCCCAGACAGGAGGGAATGAATAATACCTCATTCATTTGTGCCTGAAGCTCGGCCCTCATCCTCTGGGTCAGACCGTAAAATAAAGCGTTAGAGGGACAGATACAGAGAACTAGATTGAACACTGCATATTTTGCCTCTTTTAAGCAAATGCAGTGAATGCTACTACAAAGCAAGTTGAAGGGGTTTCCTGAATATGATAAATGCCAACCGCATGCGTCGGGTGCTTCTTTGCTGTTGTGCCACTATAATGTTAAATGAGGCATAGTCATGAGGTCACGGCGGAGGTGAGTCTAATTAAAGTGGCAAGCCCATTGGATGGGGAGGGGGTGGAGGTGTCAAAGCTTAAGTTATTGTGTCTGCAGGCAAAGACTATGTATGTTTCAAGAGATACTGGAAAACAGACGGTAGTAAAACATAGCCAGGTTTGTTTGTTGTAAACTTTTAGCTTTTCCCACCTCCCAGCTGCCAGTGAGGCTACCCACCCTGTAGATGTAGTCCAGCAGCGGGGCCTTGTGGGATGTGCGGTCCTCCAGTGAAGGCATGGTGATGGGTTCCAGCAGCAGACTCAGCGGAACGGCCATGCACCAGTCCAACAGGCAGAGCAGCAGTGACACCATCAACTGCGGAAGTGAGGAAGAAGTTTGGCCATCAAACATACATATACAGATATTATTACAAAGCAAAAAAAAAAGAAAAAATAACTGAGAAAACACAACATGTAATCGACGACAACCGCAAAGACAGAAAATAATATAGAGAGAGGTAAAGAGAACAAATCACTTCAGCTGAAACATTCCTCTGCAAATGCACAATTCCAACATGGCAGACCGACGGCCTTTAGATCTCAGCCATGTCTTGTCCTTTCCAACATGTACCTTTTTGTCTGCTTCCACTGTTGAGTGCTCTGCGCTCGGCAACAAAAAGGCTATTGTGGCCACAAAGATCTGTGTTGGGACAAATCAAGGAGAAAGATAATTGGATGACACACTCCTATTCATCAGCTGAGTCAGGGCTGTGTGCTAAAATGGATGTGATGCCACAGGATGTCGAGTGTGCATATGCATGCGTAATGACTCATGTAAGACTTGCATTTAAAGGCTTAAGTGACTTGATAGTAATTTCGCACTCAATTTCTTACTTATAATATGTTTTCACAGGCCCCTAATGGCTACTGGCAATTTAACTGTGTGTTTGCAAGTGTGTGTGTGTGTGTGTGTGTTACCTCAATGATTTTCTTAGGCAGAGTGAGCTCCAACCTCTGGAGATGTTCCCAGTGAGAGATGAGCAGCTGAAACACGTCACAGGCCACTTGAGCCACGGCTTTGTTCCCAAACTGGACAAAAAATCAAATAAGAGGACGGGACAACGAGCCGGTCAACGATACAAAGCATTTGGCTCCTTTTAGAAGAATCAGCGCTCACAGAGAGAACATTTTTGTTGACGAACCAGTATTTTTCTGTCATACATAGAAATTCTTGCGGCAGAAGAATGCTTTTTATTACGACCGCCGTGACATTGTTGCGGCTTACAAATTGCTATAAACAGATATCTGCATATGGATGCAGATAAAAAATAAAAAAAAGCAAATAAAAAGCTAAATCGTTGTCAGACGATTTTAGACATTTGCTCTCCACACAGACCTGCATGCAACCAAAGCCCGCTGAAAAGTGATTGGTCGGTACTAGTCTGACTACAAACAGAAACCAGAACGTTTCTGATTAGAAATCTTTTCCAGTTGCCTTCAGATTTTGCGTTCATATTCAGCTGTTTACAGAGATTATAAATGACGTAAACAGAAACAGCGACTTCAAACTGCTCAAAGAGCTCAATGGTGACGGTGGGTTCATTGATTACAAATGAACGTACACTAAGCTATGCCTGTGAGGCTGACTCCACACCGTAACTCCATAAATAATTGTGACAAATATTCCCGGTGGAAGATGGGGGGGGGAGTTAAGCTACTTTCTGAGTACTTTCCCTTAAATTGAGTTTTTCACTTACTGTGCATATAATCAGCAAAATTTCATTTCCTCTTCATTGCAGGGAAAAATTGAGCGGTTGACAATTTTCTTCAAATGTGGATTTCTTTAGTGATTTGAAATTCTTTGTGGAGAAATAGAATTTCCCATTTCTTCCAGCTGAATGCCTCTCAACATGTAACAAGGGCAGACAATGTGGGGAGTGCAGAAATGGCCAAACACAAAAAGGGGCCCTGAGAGTTCAGCACCTGCTTTTGGAAAAGAGACTCTCAGTGCCACTCTTCCCCCTAGATCCCCCACCCAGCCTATACCCTCTATTTTGGGGCTGGCTGAGTCTGTGTGTCAAGTTGTACAGGGGAGTGATTACTGCTCCATTAGAGAAGGGGGGTTGCTCGAACAGGAAGCTGGGAGATGTAGCTGCTTAAATTGGCCCACATCTACCGAGAGCGAGAAGCCTGGAAATTACGCCACCGCCCCAAAACCCTTTTCCATGAAAAAAAACCCCAACCACGCACAAAAACAAAAAAACACTCTCTCTGCATCTCTTCACTCAGGGAGAAAAGAGGGCTCTTCCAAAATATGCCCACGAGTCACATGATTGGACATGTTTTATTCTCACACTTTTTGTCCACTCACTATGTTGAAATTGTCCTGCAGTCCTTTTATGTAATCAACCATCATTTCTGCAGGAGCTAAACACTATAGGGCTTCTGTAGTAAAAGAAAAAAAGACTGTGATGAAATCCAAGCTCCCTACCCCAACATATTTAAAGAACAATGTGGCCATTTCTATTCAGAATCTTTGCCACAGTTACAATCGTCAACACCGCCCATGATGCCACTAGTTTATTTTAGAAGTGCAGTTGTGTTCTGTAAATCATTTTGTACTCATAAGTGAGCGGATACCCATCTGCGAATGCAAGCGTCTTCGGCTCGGTGGGTCACTGACCTTCAGTGTTACTCCCAGAACATTGATGGCATCTTTGACCTGGTGGTGGATGTTGTTCTGCGTCAGCTCCTCACACACCCACAAGCCCAGACTGCACACAGCAATGCACCTGAATGACAGAAGCAGAGTGAAAACTAACCGGTGAATCGGAGATTCATTTGAATTGTACAAAATGTATTCAGAGTACTATACTACAATTAAAGTAGAAGGTGCTAAATTTCAAATTCAGCGCATATCTATGGTTGTGGGATCGCCTCCTCCGGGCATCGCGCAGCATTTTTATGACAAATTAGTAAATGCTCTGTGTCAATTAGCTTTCTGTATGTATGTAAAAACACATTCACATCAAACTAATACAAATAAATAGTAAAATGTAACCTCAGAAAAAATAATCATCATCACTATTGCCGATCATACCTGGCCCCTTCACAGTGTTCCTTTGTTGCCTTCTCTAGCAAGATGTTGACCAGATAATCCTGAACCGCAAATCAAACAAACAACTTTACTCCATGTTCTCAAATGACAACTGAGGCCACTCACTTCATTTGATATATGTACCGTTGTGACAACCTTCAATGTAACATAAGACTTCTCCTAATATTCTCATTTTAGGAGAAAAGTGTAAAACTCTCTGACTGTTCTTCACACTGCAGGTGACTAATCCGCTTAAAACATACAGTGAGCAGTCTTTTAGTAATCACATATATACAATATGCACATGTTGACCATTTACCTTGATATTCTCATCGCTTATGGTGATGTCATCAGAGCCCGGCACACGCTGCAGCACAGGAATCTGTCGATAAAGGTTGGGGAAACACACGAGGGAGCCCAGGATGGTCTGAGCCTCCATCCTTGGAGCCTGCAAGAGATGAGAAAGAGAAGGCTATCATTCATTCCCTGAAGCTACGTGAAGATAACCTTCTTCAAGGAGTCGGGCAGTGGGGAAAAAGGATTGGGGGCATCCAGCAGAATTAATTGCATCTTTATTCATGATTCTGCCGATGCTTAACAGAATCCCTTGACAACAAAATGACGGATTAAATGGGCAATGGATGCAGCTGTAAAGCAGGTTGTCAATCTTGATGAAATGACCTGGCAACCAAAACATATAGTTCAGAGAAGTAAGAGACAGTCAACACTAACTTTCCCATGTTTAAATCTGTGCATAATGGAAACACGGTTATCTTATCGGTTTGTCAACATCATCTCTACTAATTGATCCAAATTCGGCCAATGATGCAAAATGTTCACAAGTCTTTATTCATGCAAATGTACATCCGAACACAATTCCAAAAGACTGTGTACAGAGTACAGACTGTGTGTATCGAGCTTTAAACAATCACGTGTTTGCATGTGTTTTTATGGCCGACTGCGTTTAAAGGCCACAATGACTGCGAACACATGTTGGTGTCCACAATGAATCAAACACTTTAAATCTGATGCTCTTTAATGAAACACATTCTGTCTGGCTAAGACATTAGTTTTAGCTTGAATTAAGCGCTCTTTGCTATATAAATACAGCAGCTGTAGGCTTTTGAGTTTTATTCATAGGCAATAGGTACAGCACAATATGAAATTGACGTAATGCCAATTTCATTTTGCGCTATATGTCAATTGTGTAATAAACTTTACTTTACTTCCATAATCAATGATTCTATGGCAATATTGAGCAAAACAAATGTGTGGTATTCACTTCAGAAATATTTTGTCTAAATCCTGTCTTAAAGTACAATAAAACCTCAAAAATGAAACTAAATTTGTGTCATTTTGTCCCCTGATATTCTCTTCTATAACTACTAGATTTGACAAAACAATTTGTACTTTTCAAATGTCAAAGCTGTAAAATTCAGACTTTTGTTATTATCGATCAGTTATGAGTGAGTGAATGAATGAGACAGTTACTGAAGATCAACAGGTCGAAGAAGAATTCTGATTTTGCGTATTCTTTATCATTTCTTATAAGTACCATGCGTCTGAAAAGTTTTCAATGACATTCCTGAAAACTTTAAAAAATGTGTAATATTTAACAACTTTTTCTAGTTTCTGGTAAATTACTTTTAGATTCCAGTTTGATTCGCGTGATCAATCTGAATGTGAAAACGTGTGTGCGTACCTCTGAGGAGTCAGAGCTGAGAACGCAGGCAGCAGCAGTGATGAAATCTCCAACAAGCATGGTGAAGCCCGGCAGGCCGAGGAAGAAGAACCGAGGAGAGCAGGAACGGATGATGGTGTTCAAAACATCCTGATGACAAGCATGAACACACGCACACGCACACGCGCACACACACACACACACACACACACACACACACACACACACGGTTGATAGGAGTCAAACCTTAATTTTGATATTCATGGTATTTGCCATGACCAGCTGACTTTAATTGACAGAGCAAACACCAAAACTGAGTATCTCAGCACTTTTCTACAGTTAGATGTGATTTTTGCATTCGGTATGAGCACATGGTCTTGTCAGGGTGCTTTCACAACTGTAGTTTGGTTCCTTTTGTCTGGACCAAGGGAAAAAAATGAAACATTGTTGAATTTCAGTTCTGGTCCATGTCCTGTTCACACCGACTTTTAACAAAAAGAGAGTTAACCAAGAGAGTTAAACACAAAGTTATACGGACGGAACGGTAACTCGCTGACAGGACAGTTTTGGTGATTATCATCCCGCATCATCAAGACCCACATGAACAAATCAATTCCAGTGACTAACAGAAGTTTATGCAGCGCTTTGATGCTTCTGATGTGTGTTTTATGCTATTTGGTGTCACAAAGAGCTCACAAAGAAATAACTGATTAAAAGCATTATTAGTATTATTAGACCGCATGTCATAATGACTAACAGGTAGAGGCAGGAGGAAAAAGGAGGAGTCTCATACTGCAACGATTCAGGGCTCGTTACTGTGGAATCGCTATTTTTAATGGACTTAATGAATTGGCAAAGAACATGGAGTCTGATACGAGCACAGCGGTCTAAACTGATTTTATATGTATTAATGAGGGAAAATACCCTGATTTGCATAGAAAGGTTATATACATGGCTTTATACAGCTCAATAATAAGAGTGCTACCTGAACAGATTTCAGAGAGAGAGAGAATTAATAATCAATCTTGACGTTATATTAATGTATTGTGTGTTTATGTTATTGTATGTGTAATTTTTGATGCTTTGCCAAGATTGTTTTTAAACTTTCATGCTATTAAAGCCAAATTGAATTGAAAGAGAGAGAGAGAGAGAGAGAGAGAGTAAGTGAAAGAAAGAGTAAGAGAAAGAGAAGAGAGAGTAAGAGAGAGAGAGAGAGAGAGAGAGAGAGAGAGAGAGAGAGAGAGAGAGAGAGCAGATGGATTGTTCACAGAGGAGATGAGGAACAAAAGACCTCAACTTTGGTGAGTCCCGTGTATTTACACAGAAGCAAACCTGTAATTACAACAAGGTATTGTTTTTGCGAGGTACAGGCGGCTCAGTGGCAGATGGGTGCTCTTTCAACATCGCCATATGCTGTACTGAGGAAGGCTCGGCAAAGAGTGCTCAAATATGTGCAGCGTAATACCATCCCAGACAAGAGCGTAGAAAGCTTTTAGCAGGTTGTCAATAGAAGGTAAATGGTTCTATTTACTCTTCCTTGACAGAAGAAATACTCTTGTTAAAATAACAAAATAAAACATATTGGTTTGAGAATGCATTATGTCAGTAAAGCAATAAAGATTGTTCTCTTTCTTATCTGAGACATGCGTGTGCATATTTGTGTACAAAGGCAAGGTCCAGGCTACAAGCACCTGCCGTCTTGACCATAAACTTGTGTAAATCGGACAATTCAAACATCAGCCTGTTTCTAGCTGAACCGACGGGCACCTTAGCAAACACACAATTTCTGTGTCTCTCTCTCAGTCACGCACACACACACACACACACCTATCTATTTGGGACATTAATCACCTGGGGCTTTGGTAAACAGGGAATGAAGGTGAACAAAAGAGGAATAGAATAAACAGGCAGAGGCAATCCAACATGATGCACTGTGCATGTGGAAAATTGGTGGGAAGAGCTTTCGGATTGAGGGCCCATTTTACCCTCACTTTGTTAGTAATTGACCTCTGAAACATAATGTGCAGTGCAGACAGAGGTAATTAGCATGCAACAAACTGTTGCTTGATTGCCTGAAATGAGCATTTTAGAGCAAGCCACAAATGTAGAATGCAAAGTGTTTTCTATTGTGTGTGTGTGTAAGTAGAGGGAACCTGATTCGAGGTGTGTGTACAGAAATGAGAATTGAGCCCCGCATGTGTCTCTGTGTTGGCAGGAGGAATGGCCCCCCGTACCCCCGCATCAACAAAAGATGCATTAATGTAACTATGAATAGAGCCACCTCAGGCCTTCTCATTTGGTCTTCCAACTGGAGGAAATCTTGTTCTGTCCACCTGCTGGCTCCGGGGGTGAGAGGACAGAACAAGATTTCTTGTCGCAATTCAACACCACTATCATAAGTATGAATATCTTGGAGTTTCCCCTCATGAGCTGTTAGGAAGGGTTGTAACCCAGCTGCATAACTACGAGGTGAGGGGTTTAATCAACAGCCAGGTTTGTGGCTTAGGGGTCAACTGTCACCTCAAAATCAGGCTTTATGTTAATCATGCAAAACCTCTTTTTTTTTAGTTGAGGAGGAGCTAGTCTTGGTAAGGAAAACGGTCCGCCCACTTGTACCTAGCACATTACATTTCAGTCCGCAAGATTAACTGGTGTTGATACGTTTTCTTTCACCTATGCAAAATAATTAGGTACAAAGCTGCATTTGTGTGCACCATTTTACACAAAAAACGCTGTTGACTATTGCAGTCCAGACAGTAGACCTATTAGCTGGATTACTGCTATTGTGCTACGGTCATGCCTTTGTGTGACCAGTGACCAGAGGATGACAACCGGGACAATAGCCCTGACCTTGGTACTGACGGAGGCAGAATCCCTACACGGGAACTGTCATATTTCTCTACGCTTAGTTGAATTTTAAAGGATTTACAGGAGACCCCTGTTGTTTATAAAAACAAGGCTGTTAAGGTACATTTTATGATTTGAATAAAAGGTTGTCTCATGAAAATGCCCAAGCTGTATGCTAGAATATTTTAAAATACAAATGTACAATACTTACCGTATGTCAAAAATAAATAAATAAATAAACACAAACCATTAGTTTTTTTTCTAATTGCACATCATCATATTAGAGGATACCAGCCTGTACTGATGGCTACTGGAATCATGTAAGCAAATTGAAAAATGAGTGCATGAAAAAACTGAAAATATACATGTATGACGGATTTGGGAAAAGTATATGTTTTTTCCTTTTTACGGGTGGGGGGGGTGGGGGTTGCGGGTGAAGGCAGAGAGGAAGGAGGAGGGGGAGAGTAAGAGCCACTTTCTTATGTTAAGCAGGCGTGCGGCTGTCCTCTATTGTGTGGCGTGAGGACTCTTTTCTCCGGCCAATTTGAGCATGCTTCAGTGGCCAGCCTGGCTCTGGCCCCCCCGACGCATTATACAGAGCCACAACAAAAGCTGGAGAATGTTGCCTCTTCCCTCAATGTGCCCCCCTCATTGCTCTACTCTACACTACGTTCCCCAGGCTCCCCTCCCGCTCCTTCACACACTTCACGCAGGCAGGCCAGCCTACTCTGGGCCCCTGGCCGACATGTCAGTCTAACGGAGCGCGACAGACGTCAATCCTTAATTAATCACGTATACGCGGCAGGGGCTCAAAACATTATTTAACGACATGGAAAAACATTCTAATAAGCTTGTCGCACTGCCAAGGCGCAATAGAAACCCAGCCAGGGGGGCATACATACACACACCCACACACACTTTCATCCCCGTCCTTTGTTTTTGGGGACTCCATTCATCTCAACTCGGCTTCGGCTGGAAGGAATGGAGCCGGGACAGATTTAAATACAAGGAAGGGTGTGGCTAACGAAGGTGGAAGATGCCAAAACACAGAGGTCGTCTTCATCACCACTGGTTGGCACGCTGTTTTCAAAATCACCGGCTGAAACGAAGCCTCAACGATCTTGAATTGCAGTGCACCTATATGACCCCTGTCCTCACTAAGTTACAGGTGACCCCAAATAAAAGAATTTGCACCGGACATATATTAACATCAACAACTAACAGGAATCACTGAGTCACATCAAGCAAGAAAAAAAAGACGGCAAATTGGCATCTACAAACCATATTTCTTAGTATTGAAACAGGGCCGATGCGTGTACCTCACATGAGTTAGACTGGTGCGCCATCTAATGGTGAATAAAAACACAACTGGCAGCCGTACATTCGGTGCCACCTGCTGGCTGTACCTGGTCGTTGCTGGTGATGCCCTTGTGCATGATGTGGTAGAGGTGCACCAAGAAATCACTGTTGGGGAGCACGTCCTGGTGCCTGGTCATCATCTCACAGATCAGCTTGTAGGCCTGCAGCTTGCCAGCCTTGTACTCAGCAGGCAACATGGTGGCCTGTAGGGGGGGGGGGGACGACACTAGGGTCACTATCATTATGAAGAGGTGAAGACTTGGACGTGTTTAACATCTATTATACCCGTCACCACTGGAATCACTTTGACTTTAATGTGCAACTTTCCTGTTTTTATGATTTTGCTGAAACAGTACGATGTTGTGTTACAGTGTCTGTCGCTGCTAAAGTTAAACATTCAGTCTATTTTTATTACTTGTTGCTACTGCTGCAATTGCAATCAAATGGCTTCCTGAGCATTAGGGGATTCCTCCAGGGAAACACCTACCAACCATTGTTTACAGCTGATGTAAACATATTGTTCAACTTGCAACAAGTGAAATAACCGTAGCGTTCAATGAAAATGCTTCCGGTTATTATTTATAGGACCTGACAGTCTGGATCCGGCTATATTAATGTTGTTGATGTTGAAATTATTTTGTATTCTGCATGCTGTATACCTACTAAACTATAACACACTTTTAAATCCAACCCTCAGTTTCCTGGTTGTTTTTTGTCCACTTTTCTGGATGTTGTGTGCTGTGCCTATGTGTTGTTCATACCCTAAAGAGCCAGGAGGCCAGCATTCGAAGAGGCGGGATGAAGGCGGGCTGGGGAGGAGAAGACAGGTTGTCCACACTGATCCCGAGATTGTCCCGGATCTGTAAGCACACGTTCACTTTTGGTCAATAAGCGTAACCATCGTGAATAATCGTTGTGTGGTAAAATAAGGTTTATATGAATAATATATAAAAAGCCATATCCATTTACTTAAAATACTGTTAACTAAAATAAACAGGCCCGAGTCCATAAACATAAGTAAATCCTCAAAACACCCCCAATCTGCAAAAAGCCCTTTAATCAGTCATTTTATAGTCATAGCGCACTTACATTTCATGCCAACTATCTCTTTGCAAGAGCGGGAATACATTCTTCTCATTTGAGATGATGTCTTTGGCCTCGCCACCTTACCTTGGCCAGCTTGTGCCAGAGCTCATAAAGACAGGAGAAGACCTTGGCATGGATTTTTGGACAGCGGATACTGTTGACATCTCCCAGGATACCCAAAATCCTCCTCCACAGGACGAAGGCCGAATCAGCATGCCAACCAGTCAAGGTCCCGCCCGCAATTATGCTGACATCATCTGCCAGACACTCACTACTGTCTGCATGGTCAGAGAGAGAGAGAGAGAGAGAGAGAGAGAGAGAGTGTTTGGGTTAGAGAATCAATTATTTGCTCACACCTTTTAATGTAGCTGCCGGTACCTAATACAAAATGAGTCAAATTTAATTTCATAAAGAGTATGGGATTCAGTCAACAAATGCAGAACACCTTTTATAAAAGAAAATGTAGAGACTTGAAAGACAAATAAAGCGATTCCGTCATTGTTTGTTTGAGCAGTTGTTTACCAAATCCCTCTGTGCATTTTTCCCAAATGCATCCAAGCACTCAGTTCTTTGCCAACGGAAACTGATCAAAGCACTGAAACACTTTTGGGAAACCGGCACCAGTCACATGCACCATCCAAATGAACAGGCTGAATTTTGGGAGGACAGTGCCACCTAGTGGGCATCAGAAGAACGATGCGGAGTGAAGGGAAGTACAGGCCAGGAAAAGACACCAAAAATGAATAGTGGGGTTAAAAGATCTGAGGTGATTAATAAATGAAAGAATGTTCCGCTCTTTGAGCAAGGAGGACCAAAACAAATGTATGCATTTAATCAAGTAATTGAGCGGGAACAAACAAAAGAAAAACATGGATAGTGTAATGCAACAAAAGAAGTCAAGGTAAGGTGGATAAATGTAGAGCATGGAGGGTCGGTGGTAATTGAGGACTCTTTGGTCTATATGATGAGTAGCAGCTAGGGAGCAGTACCCAAGTGGTGTGGCATGTGTAAGACAGACTGATGCATGGTGTCGTCCAGGGGGCAGTCCCGCGGGCACTCTGTGTGCACCAGCAGGGCTGGTGAGGCGGGCGGGTTCTGGGGGTAGTGGTAGTGGTGGTAGGACGGGGGTGCAGAGTGGGGAGGGAGGGCACACTCGGGACCTAAAAACGACAAGGGGGGGAGGGATAAAATCGGGTTTGAGGATGGGAGCACAAGGACAAAGGAAGAGTGACAGCTTCATGATGATCACAATGTAGGACAACACAGACAGAAGTTCACGTGCAAGGGTGGGAGGGGCAGAGGGGCAACCACAATCCAGGAGGGGGGGGGGGGGGCAAACTAAAAGCTGAAGCGTAAAAGCAGAAGGATCAGGATTATTTTCTTATGAAAATAAAAAAATAACTGCCACAAACGACTATACATCCCTTCACACAAGTCCACACTGCATCAGCACACAGAATGTCATCAGCTTTAAAAGAGCTACTGCAGCACAGGGGTTCTCAACCTTTTGTAACGGCCCAAAAGCTGCTGCAGCAGATACTGACAAGCTGATCAAGTTGCCTAACCGGGTCACTCTACCTGGCTATGACTAATCCATCAGGAGTGAGGTAATTGGAGGCACCAATACCCTGGCTAGATGGGGACACACCTCAGATGAACCCTGAGGAACAGCTTCACAACTTACTGTGCTGTGACCAGGAGTATTCTGCTCCTGATCACAGCACAGTAGTCCTATTTTAACCTCGGGGTCAGCCTATGTACCCTGAAAGGTGCCTGTCTTTTTTTTTGTAGTACAGATTGTAAAATACATTGACATAAATAGAGGGTCGTGATCTGTTTTAGGTGCGCCAGGTGAGTTTGTACCAGTTCCAATACCTGCCAGAGCCTCATTGTGGCTGAGCAGCAGACTCCCCTGGCTCAGGGGGTCGGTAGTCACGTCCATGTGGGCCGACTGTGTGGACTGAGTGTCAGCTTCCTCATCAAAGGCCTGCCAGGTAACCTCAGCTTCATTGAGGTAGCCGTTGGATGTCTCGCTGCTTATACTCTCACCTAGGCAGGGCGGGTGAATGAGGTGGATGAAGGACGTAAAAAGTGGAAGAAGTTAAATACAGAGAAGTATGAGATTAAAGGTACTGGCTGTGTAAGGACTAAACTATTAATCCATGCAAAGAGTTTGATACTTCTATGGTTGATGTAACTGATTACTTTTTAATTTAAAAACAGTAATTCTTCATGCAGATAAATAAAAAACAGCTACACCGAAATGACAGTGCTGATCATTTCAAAGAAACTAATTGTGGAGTAATCTCTAACTTTTCTCTCTGAGCTTGGGTCGCGGGTAGTTTGTGTGTCCCTCAGCATTGCACTCGGTTTCAGTGGGACTGCTGCTCCGCCGGATGTGGATCTAGGAACACGGAGACAAATATTAAACAAGAGATGCTTGAATGGAAAAAAATCTAGTTTTATTACTTCGACATAATACAATCTCACCACTGGTGGCTCGCTGCTCTCTCTCCTCCCCTCAGATGTCCTGCTATCAGAGTTACAGGAAGTAGGGGAGTGCTCTCTCTTCTGGGCTGAAGTGCAATGGGGGATATTATCAGAAAGCAGAGAATTAGGTTCATTTAAAAAAGGTTTTATTGCTTTACTACCACCCTTTTTTGAGTTTAATTTAATAGGCAGAATTGGGGTACTTTTTAACATCTGGCCAAGGCCAATAGAAAATGAGTTTTCAAGGCTAAGCTGGCTCATTCACAATTCTTTTTTTCAGGTTATCAATGAGCATTGTCCCCGTCAAATAAAGTAATACAACATAAATGAATAAAAATGCATCAAAATCCATTTGAAAATACACTCTAAATGCATGGTGTCCTCCATGTCGTCTCTATTGGCATGGGTGACTATTTAAGTTAGAAGTGGGGGTGCAAGATTAGTGACAGGCAAGGGGCGGTATGGCAGGAAAAATTTATTTTAATTACCTTAATGCAAATATGCAAATATTTCAGAGTTTGTTGAGACAAATTGCAAAGCTACACAACTAGACAGATACTGTAATGTAGTTAGCGGATCTTGCATGGTTCTCTTCCGGCAGTAAGAGAGCAGTTGTGTTTTCACCGATATCGTTTTGACTGCTCCTGAAAGCTCAGCTGTGAAGCTAGCACTAACGGGAAAGAGGATTTCCTGTTATTTCGCGTAAAAATGAAAATTGTATTCTGGGGAAAAGCTTAGAAATGCAGAATTACAAAAGCAGCGTGTGTCCTGACCCGATTCTCCCGACATTGTGAGAAAATGTCTTAGGTAAGGAGGGGAAATTTAGAATTCTGAATTCATATACTGCATATGAAACGGCAACATATAACTATGTTTGTTCAAAACTTGCTCAAATGTTTTAAAAATAGCAAAGTTGTATATTTAAAAAGTGAGGATGCAAAAAAAAAAAACACGTTAGCTCTCCAAAGTCTAACAGCAGAGGTGGAGCTGCTCCGCCTGCTCTATATCTACAGGTGGTAAAGATATTACTAGTCACTCTAAGAAAAAGGAGCAGGCAGACATCCATACGACATGTCTAATTGTATATATAAAAACAGCTCATGTCACAGCTCACCATATATTTAAAATTGCACAATAGGCCGCAGTCTAATACTAATCCATCACCACTAACTACGGCCTACACATGCCTGATCTCTGACCAAATGACAAAAAGCCGTGACAAGTATTTGTTTATGTTATTGAATTGAATTAAATCGTAAATGCTGTATAATTAATAAAATTGCAACTCAACTGGTATATTACTTTTCCCTTCATAGAGCTAACCAATGGCTTACATGTAGCGCAACTAAATCTAATTTTAATAACAAGGGTGTTATTTCTGTCAACATCAGAGGTGAAACATGAAAGGAATGAAAATGAACTTTGTGTTTGCATGTACCTGGTAAAGTGTCAGACAGTTGTTGGGTGATGTCGGAGGTGCTGCTGCTACGTGGCAGAGGGCTATCCCCGCCTCCCAGCTCCTCCTCTCCCCCACATTCGGACAGCTGACACTCCTCCACATCTGACAGGCGGGAGAAAAAAAAAAGGTGCAAAATAGTCAGGCCAAAGCACAAAGCTTCAAATGTTAACACACTGAGATATCTCATTTGTGGTCTTTAGGGAGTTGACGCAGTCATCAGAACATAGGAGAGAAGTGAGGACACGCACACATGCAGAGGTGATGCAGACATACTCTTGTTATAGACTGTATTATTACACATTGTACACATCTGCCCTCGAGCTGTTTTTTCAATAAGTAAGCACAAGACAGTCTTAAGTTCCTGTAAAAACATAAACCTCTCTGCTGCAGATACCGTCACAGCGGGCACTGACAGCATATAACAGACAGTGACAGACGGATGGGAAGGCAGGGCGGAGGTCACAAACACACAAACACATGCGGCTCCCGGAACACACTTTACCTGAGAGTCTCTGAGAGCAAGCAGAGTTACCAGAAGAGATACCAGGCAAGAAAGAGCTCACAGTGTGGAGCAGCATAGGAACGCTTTTAGCATTGGGCAAAGCCTCGTATAGATGAACACAGTTGCTGATGGACTGGCTTCGCTTCGCTTCCATCAGGGAAAAAGAAAGAAGAGGAGGAAGAAGAAGAAGAAGAAAGACAGTGGAAACAGAAAAGAGGTAAAAGGGAAGGAGACAGAATTCAATTACAGCATAACAAGTGGAGAGGGCTATGAAAGTGCTTCAATTAAAAAACATCCCCGATCAGGAAAGCAGAGTAAATAACACAGCAGAACCAGAGATTGGTGTTCGTTGAAAAGGATTTGAGGAAAAAATGGTGGTTCTGAGAATGAATTGAAAATAAGATTTAGACTAAAATACCCCAAAATAAAACAGTAACAAAGAAAAAATAGGCTAACATTAAAGATAGGTTGGTCATTTTTTTTTATTAACAGCCATGGTCGTTTATGTTCAGTTTAAATTTTTTGGGGGGGGAGTGGCTTTGGAGGGAGGCCTAAAGGAACGGGTTAGGGTTGACGACTAGGCGACATTCTTACTAGATTCAGTGACTTCTGGAGCTAATGCTGCTAGCTGCTTTCAGATTGGAAATGACAATGGGCTGGTATTTCAGTCGAACATTTTTAAACTCTAGCGTACTCTTGCTGGTTTCTCAAGATTACCAAACCTAGCTTTAATCAGCTTTTAACGCTTACTTATCGTAATGTAATTTGAACTACTTCTTGACACTAAGCAATTCTGCTTTGCCAAATCTGACATAAATTAAAAGTATTACATTCTATTTTAGTAATTAACCAAAAACCCTGTGCTAAGGTACACATGCTGCGTCTTACTTTGGTTTCCTAGACGAGGGCTGGCATTGCAAATTAGCTTAGGTTGTGGTGTGTGTGGTACACATAAGATGATAAATGAATAGTGTATTCAGTTCTTTTGCTTGACAAAAAAAATGGGCTGACTTTGTGTTGTAACTACGATGTTAAACCAACTATTTCAGTGGTGCGAGGGTGGCGAGCAGCATTGAGTAAAGATGCACGCTTCCGTCTGAACCATAACAAAACATCCAGCCCTTTTCTCCATAATCGAGACCAAATCTCTGAACAACATTAGTTTGTATTTGCATGCAGAAGTACAGTCAAGTTTTGACAGTCGTCAATGCTGAGGCGTTGACATTGTGTCTGGATAGCACTTCAGGCCTAATCTAAAAGAGAGCAACGGCAGAGGACGGTTCTATTCACACTTTAATTACGCCTTTCAGTAAGAGAGATACATCGTCTCTGCTGCTGCTGCTTCCCATTTATGCATATTAATGAGCATTAATTACACCCTTAATGAAACTATCAAAAACTGCTGTGCAATTGATGTGTGGGCCCCTCTCTTGAGGAGTGGGGAGGAGGGCTGTCGGGCCTTTGAAGATCAATGTGGGAGAAATCCAATTAGGCCAAAGAAAGGGAAGGGAATTTGAAGCGGCGGCGTTTAATGTTCGTCTCTGCTTGCAAGTAGATACAAATAAACAAGACTAACTGAATAGGTGCATAAACATGCACATGAGACGCATAATAGATGCGTCAGTACACACAAACAAACACACACACACACACACACCTTCTAAGACTTCATCTTTCAGGCACAAATACATCTGCTCCTAGCTCAACAAGCTCCTCATTTTAGGACGTCGTGGGTAATTGGGGAGGCGGAAGGCCAGGAAAGTAAAAAGGCATCGTCTCTGTCTTTTATCCTCCACATTAAGATTCTGTCTAGACAAAACTTAGACAAGCAAGACTAGTTACTGTTCTACTGCCTTCAAGCTCAACTTCTAATTAGCCTGCCACATTCCCATCAGATAAGGGCTGTTTGTGGAGTCTGAAATGAGGTGATGACAATGAGTGTCCAAAGCTGGCCTTTGACATGCTGTCAGGGCTGGGGGTGGAGATTGTGCTGTATGCCTGCAATCGAGCTGACATGGAAACATGTCGACATTGGCCAGTGACATGTGAGGGGGAACAATGGGGGCCACCTGCCGGCCTTTTTGTCTTCGCTGTTGGGCCTTTCAACGACACCTGGGCCAGCGTACACATGGAGCTGTCTGAAGGCTTTCACGCGCAGTCAATACGTGGGATAAAACCCTGTGGTCTGACGCTGTGCTCCGGAGGCTTATCAGCACGGTGTTGTTGGCCCACATAAAGCCAGAGGATTTATACAGTATGGACATAGAATCATACTTACGTACGGAGGGTCTTCTTAAAGCCTTTGCTGCTTTGATGGTATAGTAATATACAACTAATACAACAATAATGCTATCACTAACATCACAGGTACTTACCGGAGGCCTTCTGTCGGACGTTGTTACGGGCTTTCTCGACACCAGGAGCTCCTGAAGTAGTGGCCGAGCGAATCCTCATGGGCTCCTGAACTCCTTGCACGCCCTGCTCCCCTTGGTTCCTCCAACTCAGTGAGAAGGAACGCGCCGCCACCGCCGCTGCCTTGTGAGAGTCCTGGATCACACCTGCCATGCAGAGAACAACACTTATTAGTGCTAATAATCAACTTCATAATTAGATTTAGAACCACCACCACTCAGCATTACAGAGCGTCTCAACAAGGACAGTTGTGGTTACGGTATATTTGACCGTGACCACACACACTGCTGTAGTGGCTGTCGACATCAATGTCTGTTTGCCCATTTCCTTAAACTTGCATGTATAGTGTGGGTATTATCTAAACTAGAATGAGCTCATTGTTTAAGTACACACTTAAAGCTCCGATATGTAGTATTTGAACATTTAGGATTTTGGCGACCACCTGTGGTTGTATCAGAAAAGACACGCTTGCAGACAGCAGGACACACTGATGGCAGTTCTACATAAAAAGGTATTCACGGTACACTGACAAAAAAACAACATAAATCCACATATCTTCACATTCATAAGGCTGGAGAAAAGAGAATGTTCTGCTTCTTTTTATGCCAGATTGAACTAATCCATCGCTTATCAAATTGTTATAATTCAGGTAATTGACTAATCAATCAACTTTGAGGAAGAGATTATGATGTATGAATTATTTGTTGAACATCAAATGTTTCACACAAAAGTGTGTGGAAGTAAGGATAAATGCAATTTATGTCGACTTAAATATTTAAAAGCTTCACAATTGCTATTTTGTCCCACTGTAAATGAAAAATACACATCCCCCTTTGGACTTTCTCAAGTTGTTTTTTTCTGTTGTTTTGAGTCACTGATCAACAGAAAGGACTTTTTGTCATATCAAAGTGAAATAAACGTACACAACCAACCACCATATATTCAAATGCCAAAAAAAACCCGGCTAAACTCTCAAGTAACCAGACTTATCTTCCCAAAAGATAATTTCACAACTTTTTTCACCCAAATTCTAGCCATCCCGATTCCCATTTCTTCCCCTCACCACGTCCTCTCTGCTTCTTCTCCTTCTGTTCGCTGAGTTTGTCCAGAGGCAGGTTGGCCATGTCCAGGCCGTAAACGGAGCGTGCCAGCACAGCCGTCAGCGAGTCCATGATGCTGGCCCACTCTGTCACCAGCTCCTCCCAGCAGGTAAGAGAGGACAGCACTGCCAGCAGCTCGTCCCACAGCTCCCGGGAGATGAATACGCACAGGTTGGCTCGCACCCACGCCACAATGATGGTCTGAATGTGAGGCGAGACGAGGAAAGATGAATTGGCATTGACAGACAGGCTTGCAGCTCTGATTTCAAGGCCCTGATAAGACGTGACAGCAGAATTCTCATACTGAGGCATCTAATTTGGTAGAGTGTCTCTTTGGCTTTTTGTCAACAACCAATCCATCCAAGACACACACAATCCATCCAAGCCACACACACCGAGAACATATAGGTTCCCGAGCAACACATCATGGGGGCTACTCATCAAGAAAAATGCACAGAATTAGGTACATTTGATGTTCTGTAATTACAGTGTACTATAGTGACAGACTGCAGAGAGCAGGGATGACGATGTATCAACACTCACTCCCTTATTTTTCAAGATATATAAATAAAAAACCTGTATACCAGTTAATGTAAAACTAAGCAGCCGTAGACGTACCCTAAAAAGTACAGACGCTAAGCTTTCAGCGAAGTTGTCTTTTCTTTGGTTTTCCTGTGGCCTCTTCATCACCGCCTCCGTGATCCTCAGTAGTACCTGCAGCATCTGCTCCCTGCAGAACACACAGAGAGGACATTCAAACGGTGTCGAGCCCAGATCAAAAAAAAAAATAATCTGATTCAAGGATCATGAAGGAATAACTGTTCAATGTGTATCTGAATGTCTCACTGACCATGTCTGTGTATTCATCGTGTGCTCCATGATCATGTGCCGGTAGATGCTGAGAACACCCTTGCACACCTCCACCTGGTTATCCAGGAGTTTAGCTACATCTTGGCATGGCTCCAGCATGAAAACGTTGGAGGAGTTGGTCAGGAACACCTACACCGATGGGTGCATGAAGACACGGTGAGGTTGAGCAAACAGCGAGACAAAGTAGGTAAGACTGATTCTAATCATGACATGCTGTGATGTCAGGATGAAGACAGACCTGTAGTGTGGGCTGGATACCAGCCTTGACATCCCTGTTCTGCCCCTCGGTGAGAAAGCCCCGACTGATGGCGCTGCTGAACGAGTAAGTCCTCCCCCAGCTGGACGAACGTCTGTGGCCGGGACTCTCTACCGCCTGGTAGAAGAAAAGGCAGGCCAGTCAGCAGATTAAAGCTAAGATATTAAGTAAGACAGATACTAAAGAGCTTGCGTGTTTACGGTTAAACAGCCTATGGTCATAACTTGATTATCTATACTGTTTTGAGAACGCCATGGTATGGTTGATGCAGCTAATGACGTCATGTGTTGTTGTTTTTTTGTAGGAGTTGTAACTTTTCCTACTCCTATTTAAAACTGTACTTACTCTTTTTACCAGTTTTCTTCGCTACATTTGCCATTCACACCTCTAGTAACTAGTCTGTTATCTGCTATGCATTGTGCTACACTGTCACAGCTGTCATCCAAGCTGTGTGCTTGCGGTCACGCAGGAGAACTTTAACTGGTCTTCCTTGCAGCAAAAAGAGACATGCGCTTGTGCCAGTAATTAATAAATAATTAACTTGGTACCCAAGACTCTTTATGACTAAAGACTTGGCTTGGACTTGCATAAAATAACTTGTGAAGATCTCTGGCCTGCATGCAGTACCCAATATTAAACACAAATATTAATATATTTTTACTTGAGTAGGTTTGTCAAATGGTAATTTTTACTTTTACTTCAGGATTTCTTAAGGGAATAACTGTACTTATACTTGAGTAAAGATGTCCAGTACTCACCACTGTGTAAAGGTGAGTACTACATGTCAGTCAAATTGAGAATCACAAACAATTTAATAATTAAATGCATCCAAAATATATTCCAAACTGCTAAAAAAAGTTAGCAAATTAGCTGTTTTAGTGTAAATTGGAGCAACTAAAATGTGCTCTTTTGCTATCTGTAATATTTTTTTTGCTGATCAGAGATTTCCTCTCACATATTATTTGTACAGTATTATTTAACATCCAAACTATGCTTCTTCATAGGGGCGCACATAACAGGTCTTCTTTAAAGAAATGTCTTAGCCACCCTTTTACTAAATAACAACAAATGACAAGAGTTGTATCTATGTATGCTACACTAACATGTATTTTAATTGGCTGTCTGTATCTGAGGTTTTACCTGTACGTGGATGCTGTTAATCTCTGTGCTGAGTGTCTGTTCAGAGCGGTCATCGACCTCATCTTCCGGGGCGGTTTTCTCAGGCTCTGTCATAAAGCCGGGCTTGTCCAGCAGGATCCACTTCCTGTACACTTTGATCACCTTCCTGGTTGCTGATGCCTCGCAAGACGGCAGCAGGAAGGCCTAAGGAGGGAGAACAAGGGCATGTGAATGGGTTTAAAAAGCAGCCTTGTCATGGGAGGCATCTTTAAGTTATGTTAACAAACGGCCAGCAGAGGGCAACATAGTACGTGATATCACAGAGTCACGGCATTCTAAACTACACCTGCAAAGTAATCTATTTTTACATCAAATAAAGACGTATTGCTTTGTGACCCCACTGTACCTGGTGGAAGACCTCGTTGACAAAATTCACATTGTCTCTGGTGGAGAGCAGGATGGCATGCACCATGTCATAGACATGGCGGTGCTCCTCCTCAATGCTACACAAACTGGAATCGCTGTGCCGCCGATCGGACAGCGTGCTGCTGTTGGAGTGGCTCTTCTCCGGCTCCCCCGCTGGCCCGTTCGTATCCCCATCTGATGCCTTCTCCTTCTCCTTCTCCTGGCTGCTACTGCCTGCAGTGACAGTCTGGGCACCACAGAGACACGGTGAAACATGCTGCAGGGCTGCCTCTGCACAGTTAAATAATTGGGCCCTAGAGTCTCATTGACTGGAAGTTCCTAAGTCGTGATTTATGGTCATTTTTATGGGGAATGAGCCACTGTGCTGGTCATTACTGTAAAATGATTCTCACCTCCGTGCAATCATAATAATGTAAATGTTGCATTTAATTCCACTCCGTCTCTCCCCGTGATTACTGTGACTCTAGGGAGTCTTCATACAGATACAGCTCAGAGGTTTTGCTGCAACAGCCCGCCTCCTCCATCCTCAGTGACGGCATGAGGAATCAACAGAATGGTACTTCTCCCGCTCACCTGGATGAGTTTGGGAATGACCTCGGTGCCGTTCTTGGCGCTCTGCGCCGCAGCAGCACTGCTGACGTACTTCTTCTCCAGGAAGAAGGTGACCAGCCAGGTGATGAAGGCCACACGGGGTGCCAGGTACTGGTCCCTGGTGCAGAAGGTGCTCTCATTGTTTCGCGTCACTGGCACATACAAGGGTTTTGGTCTGTGGTGGGGGAGGTCTAATTGAGCAATATAAGCGGGATGAAGAGTGAACGATGGTGACAGAGGGAGGGTAAAAAAAAAAGAAAGAAAAGAAGGACAATAGGAGAAGAGCGAGACAAAAAAGACAAAGGGAGAGAGATTAAACGTCAACACCAGATGTCTGGCTGTGAAGGTTTTTCCAGTTTCCAGCTGCATCAAAACTTGTTCAATCGACTATAAAGTCTGTGGCACAAAACAAGCAGAATAGTATTTATTATGTTAATATAATAATGTGGATATACCTCTGGAAAGGAACACGCGGCATGTTATTTATCTATACTGCTCACTTGTTATACCTTTCTGTTTTTCAGGTTTAGAATCATGTTTTGGAGTCACAACATCACACAACATTTGTTTGTTTGGTTTAATAAAATTGTTATTGTAATTTTTTAACACCCACGATATTTACTAACTGAAAAGCCTCCGCTCAGCACTTGAATTCAAGGAGCCGAGGGGTTCAACTTGGGGTTTCATAACATTGTTGTATACTATAAACACAGTATGTCAGCTTACCCAATAAAGGCTTGTAGACATTTGTAAGCTTGGTGAAGGAGGGGAATAGGTGTGGAAGGTAGTACTTCTTGAACAGGCTGAAGAGAAACCTAAAGCCTGTGTCCTGGTTCTCTTTGTTGCGCCATTCTAAACTGGATGCCTGGCAAACAGAGCACAAAGGCAGACAAGGTCAGAATTCAGGGAGAGGAGATGGTTCCAGCGTCGCTCACAAAGCGACAGCATATTGTTTGCAACACAATACTTTGACCGTTCCTCTAACAAACGGAGCACCATTGAAATGGCAAAATGGATCGGGGTTAGGTTCACATGAAACGAACACACTTAAACTTAACTCGCTTAACTACTGATATTGTATTTAGTTTGTCATCTCACTGTTGTACAAGACAGGGATAACAAACTACCTGAGCACTCACATCAACACCATGCCCGTGAAAAAACACACACACACACACACACACACACACACACACACACACACACACACACACACACACACACACACACACACACACACACACACACACACACACACACACACACACACACACACACACACACACACACAATGTACAGGTGATGCATTCTTGCCATGATTTAGTTTATTTGTCCAGATTGTTGTTCTTTTCAAGTACAGTCTCGCTGGGAACGTTTTAGGAGACCCCTCCAACCAGGGTCAAATTTAAACTGTTAAAAAGGATGGATTCAATTAGTTCAAGTGTGCCAACTCTCTGCCCACGCCCAACGTCAGCTGGGAACAGTTCTTCCTCCGTCTTACATGCAACCCTTCACTACAATATCACCTGTGCCACCGCGTGTCACCCCCTACTAACAAGGGATTCAGTTCAGACTTGAGATCTAAGTTATGACCGCCACTCTGAAGCCGATAAAAAGCTGTCTAGTCTCTTCCTAGCATAATCAGTTATTACCTGGATGACCATGTACTTGAGCAGGGTTTCGAGGATGTAACAGGTCTGGTCATCTGCAACCTTTTCTCCGACCACAGCTGGAACCAGCGGGGTAATCTCCTCAGGCACCACCTTGGCTGCTCAGATCGACGGATACAAAAGAGCGGAGTTAAGTGTAGGAAAGTAAAATATACAAAAATAAAAGGAACCTACACAATTCAATATCAGTTTTAGTTTGTGACAGACGAGCTCTAGAAATGTCTCAGAGTCTATGTCGTAATCAATTCATCACACATGTAGAAACATTCACCATCAGGGGGGTTGGAATAGGGGTTGTAGATGATGGAGTCGAGGGTGCAGGGCCCTCTGGAGGAGGGCACAGCAGGGAATCCCGGCACCAGACAGGCAAAGATAAGGAACTGCTCCTCGGCACAGTTGTCCCTAAGGGCCTGCAGCCACAGCAAGAAGAGACGGATCCCTTCACATCGGATCTAGACAGGAGGAGATCGGGACGCATTAACGGCCACACAAAGGAGTAGTGCTGTAGTGAGTCAGGAGGCTGGAAGACGGGGATTCGTGGCAATGATCACAATGAAAACAGCACTTACCTTGAATGAATTTCCAGTGTGTAGAAGTTTTTTCAGTATGGAACCTGGAAGGAAGAAAAAGCCAAATATTCAACAGAAGTCTGATACACGACAAGCGGCCGCTTGTCATCTCCACTGAGGCAAATTGACCTTAATGGCTGGTTCTCACAAACTAGTGGGGAGAGCGGCAAGGCGTCACTTTTTCCTGATGGAAATTAACATCAGTTGGCAGTGACATGCGTTCATGAAGGCAATCTGGTTCCACTGTAATCAAATGAGACATCGCTCCGATTGCTAAATACATTGAGCGGAAGAGGTCTGTGTGTGTGTGTGTGTGTGTGAGTTAGGACATGCTCTTGACAGCCTGCAGACAGCACCTGTTCATATGAGGTCCCCGTAGGCTGTGAGGACATTTTGGCTAGTTTTTAAATAGGTATTTTATCTTGAAGATTGTGGATAAAACCGGGATTATGTTAGGGCTAAATGTGCTACTCCAGAGGTGAGGAGGAGGAGGAGAAGAAGAAGAAGGAGAAGGAGGCTGAGTTATTTAAGAAGAATGTGGACGAGTTTATGAGTGTTTGTCTGGTGCTTTCATTGTTCTCCTCTCATCAGCTTCAATCAATAACATTTCTGTGTTGGACCCATAAAGAGATCCTTTCAGAAGGTGTTGGGCTCAGGAGAGAAGGAATTAGAAGTTAGCCGACAAAGGACGATAATAGGTGTGAGGATTTTCCGCCAGCTACTAATGGTCTGTGTCAACTGTCTGTGACCTTGCAATCCTCAGCTAAAAAGGACAAAAGCACTACAAGTCGTTAATGTCATTCCTGAGCTTCCTGACCCACAACAGGGAATTTGTCCTCGGGCACTAAAATGCTTTCAGCAATTCAACCGGCCTGTAGAATGTGTGAAGATGTGAAATAAATGTTTCAATTCAATTAAAACTCAGATATGGCAAGAAGCTATCCAGCCACCACCGCATATTCTTCAAAATAGAAGTGCACAGTGAAAGCACCGCATCTTGACCAGTGACACGTGAACTGATGAGCGCCAGAGAACATTCAATGAGAGTTCAAGAAAAAGCCAAGAGGCAGCCTTAAGCCTGCGGGGGTTTGTTGTCCAATGACTGACAAAGTGGTGAATTTGTCTGGAGCATCCAACCCCAGATGAGTCTTGATGATATTTGCAATTGCAAGCCCGAGGGGAAGGCCAATCTCCAACAGTGATCTAGACCCAGACTGCTACCTGCCAACGGCTGACACACAACAGTTATAATTGGGGTTATCGCTTCTTGCAAGGGGCTTTTCTTTCTTTTTTGTGTGTGGGACTGAAATCATGGCGGCATAATTCAATTACTTATTTGCATTTCAAATTAAGGGCTCATTTGCATTTTTGACATTTGCATCCCCTTCTAAGACTAATTATTTTCTCTTCATTATGAAAGGCTTAGGCATGGTGGTGGCCATTTTTTTTGTCCTAAAGTGCATCTTCACAGATGCATAAGCAGAAAGACGCAGACACACAGTATATAACTACCCGTCAGGTGTAACAGAGAGACAACACTCAGCATTCTAAGTATTTGAGAAGGTAGTAAAAAAACAACAACATACCTATACTGTGAAACTGCCATCGGTTGTAGATTTTCTCAGGCAGATGTTGAAGAATTTTCTGATGAAAAAATAGAAAAAGTTATGATTATAGTTTGTTACATTTCAGCAATAGTGATAGCATAATGTCTGCAGTAGGTCACAGAGTTGGGCCTTTTTCCTTAAGCACGGCTCCAGGCTTCATTCTGAGGAATACATTTTCATTCAGAGCTGAAACGATTAGTTGATTATTCAATTAGTCGATCAACAGAAAATGAATATATTTTATGCAAAAAACGGCAAACATCGACTGGTCTCTAAAATGCAAATATGTTCTGGTTTTCTTATGTGACAGAAAATGTAATATCTTTGGGTTTTGGCCTGTTGATCGGACAAAGCCAGACGTTTGAGCACCTTGTGTGCTGTCATTTCATAGACCAAACAACGAACCGATAAATCAAGAAAGTAATGACGCAATATTGGAAACAATTGTTGTTTGCAGCCATTTGATCCTAAATAAGGGAGGAAACGCCAACTGACTTAGTTTTGGTAAGTGGCGCTGTTCTGCCAAAGAAGCCTACACTTAAGGAATGCCGTGTCCTTGCCCTTTCCCTCCACTTAGCCTTGCATGTCTGCAGATCCCCGCGACACAGGACGGCACTAAGAAATGTCATCACCTCGCCAACAACCGCTTTACAACTCAATTAGAGCGCCCTAACCTTTCAGCAGCCTATCATTATTCTTGAATGCAGCGACAGGTTAACTGGGTCCCTCAGGAGAGAGAGAGGGGGGACGAGACGACAGATGCGTACTTAATAGTCGATGCACTGTGAGCAACTGATGGCCCCCAATGGCTCACTTCTTATCACATCCTAATCACTGACCCAATAAGACTTCATGATTGCAATGGGGAGGTCAAGTCTGTCCTTTGCTGCTTTACGTATGCAGCTCCGACCCACTCAACCAGACAACCAACTCTGGCCGGTATAATAAAAGGCTCAGCTGCCCTCGAGAGTGAGAAACACAGGCAGGAGAGAGATACAGAGCACGACCAGAAGAAGAAACAATGTGCATGAAAGAGCCACAAAGATGAAGTCCTTTTGAGTGAATACAAATCTTTGGCAGTTTATAAAAAATAAACTAGTAATCTTTAATACATGTCATTTTTACACAGTAAAATGTAAGTATTATTTAGCTTGTTTCTGTTGTTTATTAAGACAGTTTATTTGTTTTGTCGTTAAATATTAATATTACCACGACAGAACCGTCTTAAAGATGGTATACGCTGACTATTCTTTTGCCCGGTGCTACACTACGCTGAGAGCTGTGGTGGTCCAGAAGTCATCATGTTTCGAGTGTCTCAGTTTGTCAACAACGTCCTTCTTCCCTCGTCATCCTCCATCTTTAACTTTCCCTTCTTGTCCTCTGAAAATCCCCGTCATTACCAGTGGCAGCGGAGGTGTTGAAAGACACACATTGCTTAAAGGGGGGGGGGGGGGGGGGGGGGGCTCTGGATGACTATCTGTGCTGTTCAATTTCTCTCTGATCCAACGGACGTGATGGTATGCGTGTACAGGCGCGGGGCTGCACCTTGCTATTGATCCGGCATAGGATTACCACATCTCCGCACAGGCTTGGAACTGGCCTCCTTCACTCCGTCTCCTTGGGGCAGCAGACACATTATGCTAGGCGGCAACACAGCAGGGTAGCCTGCTTAAGCCTTTCCCTGTGAGTGTGTGTGTGTGTGTGTGTGTGTGTGTGTGCAAGCAGACACAATAACACTTTCTCGCTCCTCAAAGAGCACCAGGACGGGAGAGGGGGAATGAGATGGAGAAGCTAGCTCAGAAAGACTCCCTGCGGAGCTGGAATGGTGGCCCGCAACAATGAGGACTTTACTGGCTGATACCAGGCGGATGGAGAGTCTGCCGTACTGAAGGTTGGTGGAGTTACTCTAATCTGCAGCCGTACTCCGGCATAAAGATGGGAGCATTACTGCGGTACAACTACAGCCTTAACACATTTACATGATCCGCACTTAGGTTTCCAGTCGCAGGGCCTGAACATGACGCAGAATACACTTCTCCGAGAGGTGGTCCACGAGGGGGACAGACAGGCAGCACTCTCAGGAGGAATGTAGTCATTCACATATTGTGTAGGTCTTTGATAGAACTCGGAGATTATCATACCGTCTAAAAGACAATGACATCTCCTGACAGTGGCTTTGCTGTGTGACATCTTTGTGTCTAACACGAGATGTCCAAAGCAGGAATTAGAAAATGAACAGCTTTTAGTAAAGCACAGTGTATATAGTGTCGGGAATAAAGTGCAATACTGTTAATAAGTATCGTCTTTGCAGTACAACATGTTTTGTTCTACAACGGAAACTAAAATCACCTGTCGGCCTCATGGACGGTGTGCCAAAAGACGTCAGTTACACCACTGCTTTGCGTAAAGTGCTTCACAGGGTGAGTCCAAACACTGGAGACATAACCAGGCTGCTTATTTACATGATAACCAAATGTCGAAGCTCGCCCCTCATTATTTGTTGGTGAGTAAATTTAAGCTGACATGTGTATATCTCATATGACCCTAAAATATAATGAAGTTTAACTTTTACTTTCTTGAGTTTTTAGGATCATTTACCAAAATACACTGAAGTCTGAGCAGAATGACTAAGATGTTGTCGTTCTCCTCGGCAGCCAGTGGGTGGCAGCAGCAGAGTGCAAACAAACCAACAGGCGGTTAGTACAGCCGTCAGGGTTTCCTCTTTGCTCTGTGTGTGTGTGTGTGTGTGAAGCTGCAGCAGGCTTCCTCTATAGGACCGTTTGGAAATGGTTTGCATGATCAGAACAGTGCCGGACAACAGCAGAAAGCTGAAGGACACGTCAACAAATTCATACATTTATAAAAAAATAAAACAAATGCATCCACGAAGTGTTCATAACTTAAAGACAAGTCCCCTCTTAACACATTTCTAATATCCTCTTACTGGTTTTGAATCTGCTAGTGGTTGTATTCTATTTTTGATTTCATGCTTTCCTTTCTTTTATTGCTGCATTGTATTATGTATCAATGGTTGAGGAAGAACTTTAAATCTGCTCCGGTTTGAAGGGTAAACGCGGGCACAGGTTAAAGCACTATCCTCATTAAGATGCATTTACTCAGCCGGCTCCAAGTGCGCACCCGAGCTACACTTAGTACATTTGCATTCATGCATTAACCAACAACCCCCCTGCTGGTGAACTGTCAGTCATAACTAGGACTGCATAAAGAAATCACTTAGCTAAATGGCCTTGTGTTCATTCTTCAGCAACATGTAAAGTCAACATGTAGAGGAGAGTTCCAGTGAATCAACCCCAAGACGTGCGTCGGGAGGAATACGATGCCATTACACCAGGCAGGAAAAGACACACAGAGTGACGCTGTGTTCTTTAATTACCTCCTTACTAATTACTAACCATTTACAGACACGGAGCTTAAATGGTGCATTTAAATGAACAGGAGTCACAATGAACCGTCTGTTTGCCATGAGCTATGGCAGGTGGACAACAACATGGCTCATTCCTCCTTAATTGGGCTGCGTTTGTGAAAGCTAGGGGTTTTTCCTTAACTGGGCAAATGCAATTGTTTGGAACGCACAGTCTTTTGGAAATAGCAATATCTTGCTGTTAGGCTGTTTTTTATCCCTTTCCTGGATTCCTCTGCACACTGTGGTTTTCTGGAGATAGCTGTGCTGTCATTTCTGACCCCTTAGATCTCCATCTGAAGTAGAAATCATGGTGGAATAAATGTTAAATCAGCTTAAAATCATATTTATCCATCAAAAAAAAGGTTAACTAGATATAATAATCAGGTATACCCATATAAGGCAACTCAGGAAGTCAAGTCTCAAATCTAGATGAGGGGCTTTTTACAGAGCATTACGAGGGGAATTCGGAATGCTGAGTCAGGTCCGGGTGACGGACGACAGGTCACGGTGAGGTCGTATCCTGGAGAGGGAGAGAGTGGATATGAACAGACTTCCCTCAGAGTCTTGTTGGTCCCACAGCTGTCCCTTAACCTGTCCCACAACCTCAGTGGCACCAGCATGGAGCTGCTTTCAGGCAGTGAGAGCTCATTTACAGTCAGACAAACCCGAGTCCCTCGAGCCCCGACAAGCTCAATCTAGTCTTCTGGCAGCAAAAACTATTTTCTACCACAGAGAGTGGTCTCATCTGGTTTCAGAGCATCCTTAGTGTCCGTTTAAAACAGCTTTTCAGCAGCTTTCTCACTACATATTTACATCTATACGCCGGCAAGGCGATCAGAAAGAATGCATCTAGACTCCAACACAAACGTCTGCCAGAGGGAAACAGACATAATCCCACTGACAAGGACGTCGCCTCACACACCTGCCTAGTATTGACGCTCTGAAACTTTGCGTCAGGCTCTGACAACAAGCTGCGTTGGGAGCATAAGCGAACGGCAGCGTTGCCGTTTCAGGACAGAAAGATTTTGTTCACTCGGCTCTCTAGCTTCACAAGCCTGTGGCTCTTGGCGGCCTCCTCTCACTGCTGCCCATCCCTCACTGACAGACAGCTTCCTCGACTGACCTCAAAGTTCCTTTTGCCTTCATTGACTGAGCAGTTATATATAAGTGCATTGAACATTCAATTACTTGGCACACCTTGATTACACAAAAGTGTCCGCTGAACTCGTTATGCGACCGAACTTGTTATATATAAAAAGGGACAGGTACGTTTTTCTATTCCATCCACCACCGTGTTGCATTCTCACAGAGATATCAGGTCTCTCATCTCTTGTCGGCTCCGGTGCAGCATCACGAGCTGCCACGGTGGATGCCTTCGTGGAAGCCGACACAAAGGGATCCTGGAAGGGAATGGCTGCTGGTGGCGGTGGGGGGTTGGGGTGTTTAGCAGAGTTTAAGGAGGAGGGACAAAAAGATTGCCCCCTCTAGATATCTATTACTCAAACGGGCTAAGCACGGGGGGGGTCCTACTCCCCCACAGCAACCCAGGAAAAAAAGGGGGTCACATACCTCATCATGACAGTAGAGTAATCCCCACATAGCCTGCTCAAAGCAGACACACGCTGCAGACATGTACTGTGTCGGTCAGCCAGATTTGAATGCGGGAAGGGACTCAGGTGATGGAGAGGGCGGGGGGCTATGACTCCCATGTGCATGGAGACATGAGGACACAACTGTGGCTTTACAGGGAAAAGACAGAGGGACAGGGATGTGGAGCTGTCGTACAGCGTTAAAGTGTGTTGCAAAATGGCCTTTTGTCTCAGCCGTTGTCCATTGACAGCCACCGCTCTGAGGCTCTTTGGACAAAGGCTGCTGGGGTTGATGTTTTGGTTGGTTGACCTCAGTGACTAAAACAACTGACAGGCATTTATAAAAAGAAGAAGAAGCCTGGGAATTTGGGTTTATGATAAAATAAACTAGAATGCACAATCCACTAACTAATATTAGTTAATCTTTCACCGCATTTTGTCATGTCCCTGTCATGTCAACGTATCCATTGATATCACATTCACGAGCACATAGGATCCAACACGCCTAGTCTAATGTGGCGTACAGAGAAAGTCTGCAGAGTGCAGCAGAGCTCCGGATCAAAGCAACTCTGTATCTGTCCTGTACACACCACTCACAGCAAGCTTATCTGCTCAGCTCACGGGTAAGAGCACACGTTGGCACAGGCAGGGGCTGAAAGGGGACAAATGAGGGTTAAGCTGCTTTCAATATTAGTATAAAAAAAAAAAAAAGAGAAAGATGACTCCATAAATATGTAGGAGGTATGAATCCGGGCTATTATTTACAGGTCAGATGACTGGATGTGTGCGGACAGGCGACACTGCAGGGACATCGAGCGAGTCCACTGAATCAATTATCAAAATATCTACCGAAAAACAAGCTAAGAAGCGCATGAATTACACACCTGAACCATTGAGTCTGGCATCAGCAGACGCACTAAAATGCACAAAAGTACGCCATGCCTCACCCAGACGGAAGAACCAAAAAAAAAAAAAGATGTAACACGAGCGTGATAACATGAAAATAAGAGTCCAAGCTGTACGAGATAAGCCTGACTTGCAAATTAAGAATCCATAGCTAAAGACAGATAGCAGCAGCGTCTGGCCCGATGCTACTTAGTCAAACAAATGAAATATGCTCTCTTTCTGTGCTTTCTAAGCCGCAATGACTTCCTCTATGTTAGGCGTAACACTCCCACAAAGTTCTCCCAGGTGACCAGAACAACTAGGACAAGACATACTGTACCAAGAGGGACAAACAGACTGCCCTCCCATTTATTTTTTATTTTGTTGACCTGCTGCCATCCTTACAACCCTGCCCAGAGCAAATGTAACAGGAGAGCTGGCTGTTTGTATTGGAAACTGGAGCTGCCTTTGGAGTCAGGCGGGAAAACAAGGTGGGGGACTTTAACCTACATGTGCGACATAAGAGTGTTCAGAAGAACAGAGGGAGGGGCCTACCAACAGACACCAGACACGCCTCCTCTGATTTGCATGCACACCTAGGTTTTAGAAACAAGGAATGAGCTGACAGCAGCGAAGGCTGGAAAATGATTGAGCGAGGCTTTTTTTTTTTCTTTTCTTCATCTGCACAATCTCCGAATGATTTCCAGGCTATTTGAGGCAAATTCAGGAAGTAGCCAGAGTTACGAGCAGTATGGCGCCATGGAAACTACGGTTCCGCCCCAGAGATCAGCGGTAAACAGGTTGAGGCTCTAGCGGCTATCAGTGGAGATCAGAGATGGAGAACAGTAGCAGAGAAAGAGACGGATGACTTACTTCAAAAATAAAGAGGATAGAGTCCAGCTCCTCCCTTTGAGATTTGTTCCCTGAAACACAAGAAGAGTACTTAGGCTTTTTAAACACAGAACTGGGAGGTAGACTGCATTAGCGCCATCAATAATGCAACAATAATACAGGCCATCTCGTGGCCAATTATTCAAAGGAATTTGTGTTACCATGAGAGCACACTCCCAGTGGGATTTAACCCCCTAACCCCCGATAGTGTTGGAGGCGGGCTCACCACACACAGTCATAAGCAGAAATGGCTGCTCTATGCTCATATAAACCCATAATAAACCCTTGTTCTAACATAGAGAGCAGGCAGAGGGTTAATTATTAAACCACCATCGAGGGTGGTGGGCAACTAGTGAGTGTGCAGTTCAAAATAAAGAAATAACCTTTGAACTCACCTTTTAGTTTTAAGTTGCTTTCCAGTGTAATGAAATTTTCATAGAAGATAAAATAAATCTGAGAACAGTTGCCTTCGAAGAACGCCTTCAATTCACTCTTGTCAATGATATCTGTGAAGGAAAGGGGGAAAGTGTCATGACATATAAAATAGAAAACAAAGCAGGCTATATAAATATAGAGTGTTATACCTTTTAGAACCTTAAATCCAGACATGGGGAATAACTTTATGTAGGACAACCCTCTCTACCCATTGAGCCACGGCCACCCCCGTTAATGATAGTCAGTTGTGTGTCCACGTGTCAGTGTTCATCTCAGGGTACAGAAAGTTGAACTACAAAATCCTACAAACAAACCTATTTTAGTATTTAATTATTGCTCCTGAGCAGTCCCGTGAGTGCATTTCTTTCTTCTCAAGCAGCTACGTGACTCGCTGTCTCTTGAACTCAGAAGTGACACTGTTGAGCATCACTGTTGCCCCGACGACTTTCCACTTGTTTCCCCATTGTTGCAGACTACATGGGTTTTGCAACAAGGCAAACCGCTTCACTTCCTTATTCCGCGTGACTTCACTACCGCTCACCTGAGCTCGCATCAACGTGCTGCTGAACTAATGTTCCACTCTCAATCAACAGTTCCTTCAAAAGGTTTTCAGCCACCGTTCGGGATTAGTTTGACGTGTCAGTTGAGATGAGTTTAGGGATTATTTCATGGTGGTTGTGTGGTCTTATGGAGATGGAGAGGGGTGGTTTGGATCAAGGCCAGGCTGAGGCACGTTGACGGCCACACCGTTAATGAGAGAAATAGGTAGTACATGTGTACAGTCGCAAACAGCCTGGCACTGACAAAAAATGCCAAAATTCTCCATTAGATGAACCCCCCATCATTTATCATACTTACACAACTGTGGTAATGAGATAGGCCTGGTCTGAATAATCAAATATAGGCCAGGAGGAGTACTGGCACACTAACCGCAATTAAGGTTCACCTTCTGTTGCAATTCTCCCTCTGCCACATGGCAAACTGGAAGACTCCCAAAAGCTGTCCAGCTCAGGGGGAGTGCTGGAATTATGCAGTGTGTGACAAAGATTCAGATTATCTCTGCCCCGAGATTAAAGCAGAGATAATGAAGATGCATGATGGGAAGATCAAGTCCAATGCAAGACTGCCATTAGTTTTCCTCCTTGACGTAGGAAAGACCAGCAAGGCATCATCCGAGGACGCCAAGTGGGCGACATATCACACTCATTTCCAGGTTCATACTTGTATTTTGGGGTTTCTACTAGTTTACATTCTTTAAATGTTTGACAAACCTTTTATTTTCCTGTCTATCTCACTATACCTGCATTCACCCTCTGTCTGAAAGGCTCAGCCTAAGCGTGTTTTAACTGAATTCCACTCTGTGTCTTACACACTGAAGAACACGTCCGATGCTTAAACTCTGTCAAAGTAGCAACGCTAGAATAAATGCTCCTTGCTCCTGGAATTAAGCTAATCACATCTGCTTGATACACGTTTATGCGTAAGCACACAGTTCACGTCCTAACACACACCGACTGGAAAACTGAAGGAACACTTTAATGGTGGGAGTAACGGTTGTCCGTGCAGCGACTTAGTCTTACAGCCAGTAAGAAGTGCACGGAGCACTTGCTGCAACATCCAACACCAGAGGCTGTGGACCCAGGCGCAGTCTGCTGTGGCAAAGATTTTTATCTGACTTGTATAATGACAAATATGCAATGCATACACCATTCATATGGTGTTTAATTACAAAAAATGATGACAGCCCAACACATGGTTCAGTCCTCTAATGCTCGGGAGGGTTTTCATGAATCCTGGTTAGCCTGCACGCTCTGGAGAACGGTGGACGAGAGGGAAGGAAACCGAATTTTGGAGGGCGCGAGGGTCAGTGCAGGTGTGTTGTTGTCGGGACAGCTCGAGCATGTTTATCATACATATCGCTGAGTGGGCTGATGTTCAGATAAAAACAGGTTTGAGACAAATTACAGCTGACTTGCTAAATACTCTACATTCAGCAAACTCCCCCAGACGAGAGACAAAGAGCTGCTCTGGTCTGTGTTCTATAGTTAGACCAGAGCTTCAGCCCGCGTCTTTAAGATCAGTTCCAAGGATAATGATGTAATCCCTAAATCAATTTTAATGTCGAAACAAACACTTTATTAATACATTTCTTAATATCAAACAGGTCTGATCCGTGTGAACGTCGTACCTGTGTGCATGAGAGAGACAAAGAACAGAGAGGAAGTCTGTATGATAATTATGCAGCTGATTTGAATATTGTTGCATGCGTGAAGAGTAGATGGGGGATGGGGGGGGGGGGGGGGGGGGGGGGGGATTCATATGTCATGCTGCATGTCACAGGGCCATCATGGTATGCTCTCCATCTGCTCAGATACCCTGAACCAGCCACTGCAGCATGACGGACGGAGGGAGAGGACTCAAGGGGAGAAAAGAAGATTCCCCAAAAAGGAACTACACGCCTTGTGACAGCAAGCAAGACTCTGAGCTGGACGGTAGCCATCTTGGAAAAAAGGCTGACAAGCCACTGATCAGCCTCCTGGAAGTACAATCCAGACAAAGACGGTCACACTCTAAAATATTCTTGTGCCGGTACGAACAGGTTTCTTTCCAGGCTGCATAAAGTATGTCAAGGGTTCAAAGGTCAGCATTAATCCTCATGCATGAGTAAAGCCATCTGTTCACTACATGTTTATACAGACAACATGTGCCACACAAGACAACATTAACAGCATCTTTAAATGATTCAACTGAATGCATTACATTTCAGTAAAAGGTTGTGTATAAATGAACACCAGTGAGAGATATTCTGCATGAACTGTCTGTTAGTAATGAATGTTCCCTTCTCTCTGGTGTAAGTTTGACTTTTTGTAAAAGAAATACTGGGCTGAAGTTGTACAATGGCTGTCAGCATTGTGAAGCGCAACATCCAGCGAGGTTCTTCCCTCAATGGGCTTCACTGACTTCTCAGGTAACAGCGTGCGGACAGAGGCCCCGGGGAACTCAGGGGGACGACACTGTATCCTCTGAGCCCGACGAGATAACTGTGGCCTCCAACTGACACCGCTCCGTCTGCGAGACTCTCGTGTCGTGTCGTGTCGGAGGCAGACGGAGAGAAAGAGTGCTGGATGAACAGCAGCTGTAGAGAGCTGTGATCACACAGGGCTGTCATGGTGGGAGGAAACCATGTGTCTTAACACCGGGGCGACCGCAGCTGAAAGAGCCGATGGCTCAGAACCGCTCTGTTTGAGGACGGCACGTTAATGCCAACACTCAGTGATGGGATTCACACACAATAGCACTTCTTATAGAGGGGGGGGGGGGGGGGGGGGGGGGGGTGAAGAACGGATGCAAGGGGACGAGAGTGGATAGAAGGGTGTATAAGAAAAGCCAGCCGAGTTCAGGAACAAAGCAAACCAAAGGGTCAATCTTAGTAATTCTACTTCTTATTGACTGAGGCTAAGTACTCGGCTGTCGCCCTTCGGCTGCCTAAATTGCAGTGAACTAACTATTAAGTCAGCCTTATTGTTAACCGACAAAAAAAAAGGCCGTATGAACAATGGACTAGATACTGCTGACAGTGATAACTTAATGATGCGGAGAGCTGCAATCTTCTCTAGTGGAATCAATAAACGCATGCCAAACACAGCAGCCGTGGCAGGTTTGGGTTGGATGACACGGTTCTCCATTGTGATACGTTTCCTGTTAAATGTCAGGGAAAAGGCAGAGGTTCCGACCCCATGCCAGAGGACCATCTGGAAAATAACAGTGTGCAGCCACAGCTGAGGGCCACACTGTAATACTATGAAGGGCATCTTCTCAAAATGTTCTATGGAAGCAGATATTATAAACGCCCTTTCGTTTCCACCACGGGAAAAAAGAATTCCCACCCGAACGTCAGTGCAAAGATTATGCCAGTATTTTCCAACCCCTGGCTGGATGACGTCACTAAGGGTCTCCCTGTGACTTCTGGGGCCACGGGTGAAAGGGGGTAGACAGTACTAAATAAACCTATGGCATGCCTTTGGTGCACAACAACTCTGCATAGGACCCCATCCATCTGGTGGGTAGCAGCATCATTTTAAGCTTCAGCTGAATAATTAGCGTCTCTTTCTGTTGCTTGCTATTCGAATGAACTTATGTTAAACCGGGTTTGCCCAGCGAGCACTAAGCGGTGTGCACATAGGGCTTGTTAGCCAAAAGGGTGAAGGTCATCTAGTCGAAGCCTTCGGTATATTTACACAATCAAAACCACACTGGCCACTGTTCAAACTCAACGAGCACACAAGCCACGCACTAATAATCACTCACATTTAACGTTCAGCAGTTGTGTAAAGCCATATTTAACCCTCCGGACAACTTACAATGTATACCATTCAAACCAGCTGAAGCTAAAAGTCATTAATATGCCGCGTCATACTCAAAAAGCAGACTAATTAGGCCTTTGATCAGACACACACTCATTTGCATTAGCTCTGGGCTAGCTAGCGCTGCAGGTGCACTTCATTCTTGCCAGAAAGGAGACGAGGAGAGAGAAGAGACTGATAGGTTTCTCTGGCAGCGCGCTCAGATCAGACACAGAGGACTCTTTAAGGGCTCCGGCAGAGGGATGCCTGGACTCGGATGCCAACACATAGTAGAAGAGATGGGGGGGGGGGGGGGGGAGCTAATGTGGAAACTAATGGATGCACCATAGATGGTGCTTCCCTTTTTAAATGGTTCTTACAAACCAACTTCAAGGGACTGCATGAGATTGATCATTTCAAAGATTAGAGAGATATTCTCTTCAGGGGATATTTGTTTTTTGGGGGGGCAATCATATTGGGTTATGCATGAGGGATTCCAGTTTCTACATTTAAATCTCACTCTTTCATAATGAAAGAAATCTACACAAGCCACATTTAGCTGCTTCACATTTTTAAACAGTAAATACATTTTCCACAATTTTCCTGAACCACATTCTTTCCCCCCATCGTTTTAAGTTAAACCTTAACTAAAAAAAGTGACAATACAATTCTTAAATGTATATTAGGGACTGTTAAATGATGCCATATTGTATTCTGTGTGCTCTCTGGTATGTTGTTCCCTTTGGCCACAGAGAATACAAAGAAAAAGAAGAAACAAATCAACTGCTCTGTGACCAATGGCTGCCTGAGGAAGTTGATAATTGGCCAACGTAAACGGAGTTTAGTCATAAATCCGTTGAAAAACAGCTGAGGAGGGCAAGTCTGTCACATGATGCATTTTACAGTTGAAGTTACAACGTGCAGCAGGCTGTATGAGCCTCGTCGAACACACTGACTGTGACACCGGTGAACGTGTTCCAAGCTGCGCCAGCCCGGAGACGTCAATCATAATTCAGCACTCGCTGGGACAAATGGATGTTCCTCATCGGGGGGGGGGGGGGGGGGTTAGATTGGAGCCAATTCACTTTTTTTGATGAGTTTAATTTAATCAACTTTCAGTTTGCGGCGTAGCACACAGCAGCCATGTAAGCCAGGGCTCAGCACCAACTGCAGCTGTATTCAAAGGAATCAGAGAAATGCAACAATTAGGAAAAGGGCCATTTCTGCAATCCCAAAAACACTTGTGGTGCGTATTATAACTTCATTATGATGCCACTGTGCCAAGCGCTCGACGGATGCCGCTCAACTTGCGGTCTTGTCGAGCTGTGAAACAGATCGGGGACCATGGGACGACGCAGAGCACAGTGTGAGGGAGTCATGGTAGAACTGGCAAAGCCTGACCTCATCCCAGTCTCAGCTCACACATTAGAGAGTGGCTTATTTCGGCAGCTTAGCGCCGAAAGAGCTGCTAAACGGGGCAACTTTCACTCTTCATCATCAGGTGGCACTAATCTCCTCATCTTTATCAACACAGGGGTATCATTTGTCTCCCTATAAGTAACTAACTAAGTGTAGATATGTTCTCGTATCTTTTGCCGACCTAAAATATGCTCTCTAACAACTCTGTGTAGCAATCTGCTTTTGCTGTAAGCCAAAGCTAAGTGTTTATTTTCTTTTGCCGTTAAACCTATAAATCCATAGCAGATTAGCGGGAGCTTGGACATTCAGAGAGGCAACATGAAACAGAAATCCACTTTGAGATCAAATCTTGGTGCACCAGTAAACTGCAGGTCTTGTGCTGGGTTGGGCCTGAATGACAGGTACACAGTGGAACTAGACCAACTGGTTTTTCGTGTGCGCCGTAAAATCGTGTGTATACATCTTCCACACCGCTGAAAACAGAGCACTGGTGTTCTCCTATCTCTAGTTCCTGAGCAGAGGAAAGAGAAGAACAGCCTTTGGTTCAACACCATGCGATTTATATCACGTCTGAAACGCACAAACAATAACATCACAGACGCCTCTCAAAAGGTTTCTGTGGAATTTTCAAGTATGAAAAACATCCTGGAGGTTAACAAAATGTTCTTAGAAGTCATGTGTTACAACATGTCGCCGAATAAAAAAATGAATCTATAACCAGCTAGCTCTGAAGCCCCTCTATAAATAGTGGTTCCCTATAACAAATAAAGTACTAGGTAAAAAGAGTATTTAGTATTGAAAGTCTTAAAATAGGTGTTAGTTACTTTATATATACAAGTACAAATGAGGAAGGACACACGGGATTGAAATAGATTCACGTATTTATGTCATGCGAGCTCCAGGACATTACAGAGTCTTTGCTCTTCGATGGAGGCCGATAAGAAATGACTCAGCCGGCCCTCTGCTGCTTTAAAAAAAAAAAACACCACCAAAGCAAACCATAACTCAAAGCCGTGACATGTCTGCACAATTTGTTAACTAACAAGTCCTGTTACTGATTTGACAAATAGCCATCATTGTGGTAGGAACACACTGCGGCGTCCACATCCCCACTAAGACCCCAGCAGACACTGTGAGGTTTGGTGAGCCAGCACCAGTAATAAATATAATGTGTCAAATAAATAATAAAGTGCTCCGTTTCATCAGCGTTTGCTATTCTAACACCCCTGGGACTGCAGCACAGGACTGTGTTCAGAGGCTGATATAAGAGTTGGGAGCGGGAAAAAGCTTATCGACAACATCTTCTAAACCTATCGCGAGAATAATGCGTTGAAGCTTATTTCATGGAGAGTAACTTTCGTTAAAAATGATCTCAAACAATGTAAACAATGAATATCTAAAAACGTAACTGAAAGCCTGTCGTGGGTTTACGGCGCGCCATGAGAATGTAGCTGTGAATGCTGAGAAAGTAAACATTGATTCGTCTTTGTTAAGGTGATGACGAGGTGCTCATATTTCACTATCAGACGTCTCCTGTGAGGCTGTAGGACGGAGGACAGAACTTGGGTTTTCTTGTCAGCAGCGCTGGTTCTAATGTAATGTGTTGAGTTTGTTCTTTTTCAACCAATTTTAGACCATCAAAAAGAAACAACACAACTTGGCAATGCAACATTTAGCCCAATAAAGTCATTTAAAAAGTTCCATCTTGCTGACCTTAAGCTAAAACAATGCAGCTTTACATGACGACATCATTGAAATGGTTCAAACAGCTGATTTCTGTGGCTCATCCCTCATTTCTTCTTCTTTCAAATGTTCTTCTCAAGCAGCTCTGCAGATCTCATGCTAAGGGAAAGAGCTAAGATGCTCAATGCCAGGACCATAATGACAACACCACCACACAAAGACCCGTTACTGGTACACTTCTAGTATTAACCTCAACAGCAAAGCCTCTTACCTTAACAGCTGTTAACAGTGTCACTAACAAATGCCTAAATCATGTTTTTGCCCTCTACTTGTGAAAGGAAGAGTCGTACCGCTTCAAATGCTGTATGTTTATCTCATAATTAAAGTTGTCTATTATTTTGGCCAATGGCGTAATTGAAATCATTTTGATATGTTTTAATTTTCAAGTTGAAGAAAAGAGTCTATTTGTGCTCTTCAGTGCGTGATAGCCTGTGAGGAACTAAGAGAAAAAGCCTCAAGACCCTAAGAAGTGACTCAAACCCTTTTGTGATCTCTCACTGCTGGCTTTAACACTTGGCGAGAAACCCTCGAGAGTCTACGCCGGGCCTACATAGTGCGGAATAAAAGATTAGAAGGTAAGAGGCTGCCGTTATTCACATGTCTGACCCGAGTGTTTCACAAAAGGGTGGAATCAGAAGTCGAGTGATCTCAGCCTTTGCTTCAGTCACGCAGAGGACCTGGCTGAGAGCCCTTCCAGTGTGCTGCGCATTGTCTCCTCTGGTGCTTCACCTTGCGATTTCCTCTTACACCAGCAGCGCTTGCAGTTGACCCTGGCCTCAGCAACACTTGGAGCAGGCACATGGAGAAAAGTAAGGTGTAATGACGCTAGATTTCATTTCTTCTAAAGACGAGTGCAGATCTTCTTTTATAAAAAAGAAAAAGAAAAAAAAAAAAGCATTAGCTTTGGCCACACACACGCACACGCACGCACACACACACGCCTGTTGTCACTAACAACACCTGCACACGTTCACTGTTGTTCCCATGCAGTTCACCAACAGGTCCGAGCCGAGCTTGTTTACAGCAGTTGAAGAGAACAAAAGGAAACAAACAAAAGCTCTTTGAGATGGAGATTAGGTAATGTAGATGTTTGTCCTTCAACCATAGGGCCCATGCTCAAACAACGACTTGGGGCCGTGCTGGAGAATGACTTTGAGAAGGAGAGCGTCCGTTGAGAGAAGCAGTGAACGATCAGGTGGTCTGCTGGGCTCCTGTAATGAACAACCTCAGCCAAATCCAGCCAGGCATGACCGGCAAATTAACATGCAGCAGCTTTCACACTCTATCCCCACAGATCTGCCCGGCCAGAAAACCAATACAGGGCCGCTCTGGAAATAGCCCCGACCAGAGATTGCACTTTCAACTCCAATACCACTGCTACCATGACCTCTGGTCCTGGAACTACACAGGAAATGAGACTTAAACTACAAAATACTTCACTGAAACATCATAAAGCATAACGGACAATGAACTCTGAGGGGTCCGTTAACTCAACTTGTGTACAAATATTGTAATATTGAAATTTAAGATGACATATGAAGCAAATTCTCTTACAGGTTATGATGTTTAATGTCACTGAAAGATCAGAGTTGTATACATTTAACGGACATCACACGAGGGAATTATTCCATCTAGGGCAAAAGTTATTCTTGTAAATCGAATGACTAGTAGAAAAAAAACCCCGCTGTCAGCAATTAAAAGAGGCCAGCTATACTCAAAGTCCCTGTCCCGTCCTCCACAGCACCCCGTCTCTCACCACTGCTTCCTGTCCACACAGGAAGCAGCAGCACCAGGAGGAAGTCCTTACTTAGCTGAAAGCACGGTGGAATCAGGGAGGTTTCGGGGGACATCGACGTGGAGGCCCTTCTATCAGCTGCTGGACAAACAGAGCAGCCTTATCTTCAGCTGCACACGAGTGGAAGAACAACAGAGAGCATGCAGAGCTCGGTAGTGACCTCCACTTTGGTCGTACTGGTCTTGACATTGAAGGTGTGCTGTAATAGCAGAGAGATCCGGGCTAGCCGCGTTAACACTTCTGTTGGAGCAAACTAAAAACTGTGATACTGGCCGTCACAGCTGTGCAATAAATCAATAAAACAGCAAACATGCCACTAGGATTGATGCATGCGTGTCTGACCCCAAGCACGCATCGGTCGACAAACAGTTCAAACCCTGAACATCTGAAAGATGCCGTGTTCTAAAAGGGATTCCTTCTTTCCAATGACTTCCAGTGCTACTGCAGGCAGAGCTTCACGCTTTGCCTAAAAGTGCATAATTGCACATAAAGTAATGTCACAAAATATAAAAAGAGATAATGCGCACTTAAAGTCTGTTTTTCATTCCTAAGTTGTTGTTTTTTTAAATGACCTGTGGACATTTATTTAGTTAATAATTGTTTTCTTTAATATGAGTGCACTGCAGACAGAGTGCAGATCTACTTAACCCTTACATACTGTTTATATTTAATGCCTTCACAGTATGGCTCGGGTCAATTTTGACCCAGACCAAGAATTCCCTCATAGTAAGTGTCCATACCAAATTTTTAACTACTACTAAATGTGTCAGAGAGCAGGGAGAGTGTATTTTTTAAGTTTTACAACATTCGTTTTTGGACAAAAACATCTACTATTACACATTATCATGTCCTGTTTTACATAAGACATAAAAGCCATAATGATTTAAATATATTGTATTGAATTTTAAAATGGCATGAACATTCTGGAACTGTTGGAGTTTATAATATAACCATATTCAAAGACCAGCAGGTGTCTGTCTCTGCGGGAACCTGTGCAAATGTTGTTGGAACACAGACAGTTCTCGTGACAGTGTCGAGGCCCCCCTCTGTCACCACTGTTCCATAACAAATACACATAAACATGGCCTGTACAGTTTCAAGATTCCCTAAAACCACCATTTTCCTTGACTTGACCCACACTGGTAGATCGAAAATCCATCTCAATAGATACGGGTCAAATCTGACCCGAAACAGCCTCAGTGTACAAAAACTTGTAGCACCTGTTCAAAAGTATAACATTTTAAATATTTAAATTTTTGTGTATTTTGGGTCACTTTAGGAAAAGTCATCAAATGTCAGGCTAAAAGAATGACGTTTAGGGTATTTGTACTGCTGTCAAATGTCAAAACGGGTCAAAAATAGACAATGCAGTGTTAACTACATTTTCATTAAAGTTCAGCAATTTTGTCTCTCATTTGTTATTTTAATTAAATTGTCGTAATCAGAAAAACAACAAAAAACCAACAACAATATCTCTGCATTATACATCAGCCGCCCTGTTCTCCAAACATCAGCATCAGCCAGTGAGAAGCCCATAGTGGTCAACCTCCAGTATAAATACCACGAGTCCATTAGACTACATATCAAACTGCATTACAATCCTTAGATACAAACTCTTCGGGTACAGAGCGATACTTGAGCATAAGTGACCTACTTTGAAGTTCTGGAGAGAAAAGCACATCTTACAGTATGTTGCACTTATAACGAATCCATTGCTGTTTTCCTCCATTCAATACAATTCCCTCCTGACAACTTCCTCCCTTTCCACACTCTCCCAAAGTACCTACTGGCCCTGTTCTGTCTGTGGTACTATGCATATGAATAACAGAAGTGAATCAGTACATATGCATACTATGAAGGTCATCTTGGTTGTAACAGAATGAGTCTACTCAGGTGGGATGCAATAAAAAAAATGTATACCTGCTACCTAAAATACAACTGAAGTTATACTATAAAGTCATGTGGACTCAGTTCAGCAAAACAGGATGCACATAAACTATTTAGCGTGCATGTGGATTTGACATTCAGACTCATAAAGAAATCCACTATACGACTCTTTTAGATTGATCAATGAATGAAACAGGTTCCATTATGTGTGACAGGGGTTGTAACAACAGTCACACAACAGTCTTGTGACAGCCATAAACACTGCACTTCCTCGTCCAATGAAAGAAACAAAAAGGAAATCACCAATTTAGTTTCTTCACGTTTATATTTTCTGTTTCCACATCAGTACAATACACAACATCCATAGGATAGAGTCACTTGATAGCAGCTCAACCTGCTACAGATCTAGAAGAAAGCTGTATTCCCACTTCAGCATGAAGCATACAAACATATGTGAGCTGTGTTTGTCAGGTGTCGAGCCAGAGTTGCAAATACTAGCCAGGATAACACGAGACTAAATGACAACAAAGGCTTGTGATGGGCATCTGCTTCTGAGGCGACTGACAAGGCAGCATCAGCTAGCATTGGCTAGCTAGTTAGCCACAAGGGGAGCTAGCTCACATTAGCTAGCATCCATGCCTTATCTCAGTGCGTCTTGTCTGATATTAGAACGTAAAAAAAATCAATGAAAACTTGTGGTGAGTGGCAAACACTTCCAATTCCGGAGGTGTTTTTTTGTGCGAAATGATTTCCCCTGTCAGCTGGCTCGCATTCGCCACCGCAGTGACAGCCAGCCAGCTAACCTGACGCCGTGTTTGACGTTAGCTTGTCTGCTGATGCCAGCTAGCTAGCTCGACTAGCTAACAGCTCGGCGGTGCAGCATCAGAAGCCCCGGTGTGACGTTTCACTCACCTAACAGGGACCGGAGGTGTTTGAGCCGGGTCAGTACATCCTTCTTTGGGTCCAGAACTTTCTGTGTAGATTTCTTGACGTCTCCATGCCCCCTTCGAGTGAACATACCGCTGTGAAATGCAACCGTGGAAGCTGAAATCACCTGTGTTTCACCATACACCGAGCCTCCAGTGCGACTGTCACTTTCCTCACCACCGCTCTATGCCTGCTCGGTAAACATTCGGCCGACGGCCGCTAGAGTCCTGTTGTTGTTTTTTGTGGGTGTGTAAACACGGAAGCGCAGCCTGACAGAGAGGAGTGGTCAGATGATATGAAGAATACGCCTCCTTGTTTACAACCGTTCCACCTTGCACTTCCAATGGGCTTGTTTTTATGCATGTTAACCTTTCAGTATACTTAACATATTTGTAGTTTAACGCCCTGTGAAGAAGGTTTCGTCACGTTCGAGTCCCACACTGTCAACGTTACCTCTTGGAAAAATGGGAACGACAAGCATGTGTGCAATGTCTCGCAGTGAACTTTAGGTTCAAGACTGGCACCCATCTTCAGTCTAAAAGACAAGCGATTCCACTTTATTCCACACAATAGACGTCTGATAATAGGAGATTGGAGTCTGGCTGTTTAATAGCTCCCAAGCGCCCTCTGGTGTTTGAAGTAGGTAAGCACAAATCGCCGGGAACAACAGTATATAAATGTATGGGAATGAAGAGGACAGATGGACTTGCTTCAACGTAAATAGCGAACATATTTTACGCCATGGCCTGTATGTTTGGGATCATTCTGCAACCAGAAATTATTTCCATTTCGGATTTATATGCAAATTATTTTCTCGATAATAGTTTGATGCATACAATTTCAGAAAAAAATGTAAAAATTCCCATCGTAGCCTACTTTACAAGTGCTTGTTTTGTCCGCCCCACGGTCAAAAACGCAAAGATCTTCAGTTTGATGCATTAATATTCTCATTTGAGCAGTTTTTTGCCTAAAAAATTACTTAACAATTAATTAATTAATGATCGAAGTTGTTTAATTTGTAGTAGTTACTTAGTTTTCTGTCAATTCACTTATCGATTAATCTACTAATCATTAACAAACGAGACTAGTCATTTTCAGCCTTTCAAGGGCTTCAATGAAAGAGTCAATTAAAACTAAATGAGAATGCATGTTACAACACACTTGTGTACGTAGGCTGTATTTCAACATTTCGCATGTTTGTCTGATATTGAGAGGAAACTGGATAACCACAATGCATTGGTTTCAATGTTTGTCATTAATATGTTATTATCAAAAATACAACGTCTGCACTTTTATTTGTAGACTAGACAGTTTTCACTGCAGACATTTTGACTGAGAAATGAGCACAGAAGTAATCAATAACATTAACACTGGCTACATTCCCCTTTGAGTGTTTTAGTTCCAGGGCTTTGGTAGTGTGCGTGTTGGCTCTAAATGGACCAGAATCACCATTAATGTTATTGATGCACGTGTGCGTTTCGTGCTATGAGATGCTGTTAAAAAAAAAAAAAAAAAAAGGTCCATTAAATGTAGGTTTAGGTGTTTTATCTGACAGAATATTCTGTAGTATGAGTGTAAAATGATTGTTCATGTTTCTCATGCTGTATAAATGCACATCAATGCCTATCAAGTCTTACTGTAGTTAACTCCAGCTCAGAGTTCTCACGTTATAGTCAAAGCCTGTATTAAAAATACTGCGGGTCTCATATCCACATGAATGCACCATTTGTTGCAGTTATGATTGAACCAAGGAACCTAACTTCCAGATCAAAGACACTTGTATTTTTTGATATTCACACTCCTCTACAGTGACGCTTACAAAGAGAAAAAAGGTAGAACAGCTTCACTGCTCATTCAAGCCGCTGCCACTTGACACTTTAAACTGGAGGTTTTGATGAATTAATATGAATACAAGGGATTTTGTTTTTTAAATAGCAGAGCTCTCCTGCAGTTAACGTAAACTTAGGGTTATGATAAATTGAACAGAGTTCAGCGTGCTCGCGACTTTAATGGATTTTCAAAAAATAATTTGTTCTACATGGTTGTGCAGACAGCAAATTCCATCTTGGAAATGAAAAAAAACAAAAACAAGTGTTTACGTTCTGAGATGAATCTTAAGTTTGAAGAAATTGGATGCATCCGTTAATCAACCCCAACAAACTGGCATTCCGTGCAATCTCACACGTTCGCTTGTCTGAACCTATCTCTCTTATTTTGGAGGCAATTAATTTTGAGGCTAAGCTGGGAGAATTATTTTATTCACACATTTTAGACACATCTCATTGAAGACAGAGCTTAGACTGTAGAGTTCAACTTTGTGACTGAGAAATCTTTTCCGACTTAAAGTCTACTTATGAAAAAGAAATGGACATATAACCATAACCGTGCCATTGTATCCCCCCTATCACATATCACATTATGCAATACTGCTTTCCCCCCCAGACTTGGTATTATAATATAAAGTCTACTATTATAAAAATAGGTTTATTTTCTATTTATTGAACTCAAGTGAGAGTCAAGTGAGATTTTGGATGACCAAATTTACCAGGAGATGGCGCCTAAACCACCGGCAACACGGTGAATCTGTTTATTGTCATGAATTAAAAAGTGCATATGAATGTGCTGCAAATACAGTTGTAAAAATCACTTACATAGCAAGAAAGGGAGGAACAATCGTCAAAGAAAACGTGAGACAATTCTCAGAAAAAAAGGCCTTTGTTAGAATAACTCAACACTGAAAGTAAAATAAAAAGCATTGACAAGAATGTCAGTGTTAAGTAGTCGACTGTGAGGGATCTTGTACTCTTCAGAAAAGAAGACAAGACTGTATTTTATTTCATCTATACCACCCACACATATTGAGCCCTGACAATGTTGCGAGAGTGTTTGTCTCTCTTGTTCAAGGTTCTGCACAATGGATGTCTTGAGTGATAGGAGAGGGAACCGAGGGTGGTGAGAGCGGGAGGCCAAAGAGGAGGAGTAAAAAAAAAAAAAGAGGAGTAAAATCAGCCTTTGCCCTGCAGTTTGGTATGACACTCATTATCTGAAGTGGGCCATTCTGAGGAAGGAGGAGGTTGCCTGTCACAACAGATGTTGATTACACAAAACAGGGTAGTTTGGAAGGATGTGTGAATAAAACACAAGCTCCCACACACACAAACAGGGTTATTGTTGGTGCTTTGTCACCAGTCTTAATTGATTGTAATCACCATTCCTTCTTGGCAAACCTCCCCTGTTCTTGAAGTGCAGGTTATTGCTCATTATCTAAGATGGCACGGACCTATACGATAATCTATCAACAATAACAATGGGACTGGACGTTTTCTTCCTTCTCTCATCCTGCACCTGGACGTGTTTTTCTTTTTCTTTTTCCGGTTCCAGCTCATTTCTGAAACGGCGTACCGTATAGGCTGAGACAATTCGACTTCATAGTCTGCTGTGGAGTTTAGTTCAGCGCCGAATTAGACAATTACGGGGCCAACTGTGACATTATTTTCGAATGAGATCGTTTATTTCAAAATGGGATTTCCAGAGTATAAACCCATCATAATTTATTCGTTTTCATACAGGCCTAGAATTGCCAATTGCCAGGGCCTGGCAGAGGAATGAAAGCCTCGTCGTGACCAAATGGTGGCACTGTAGCCTTACAAATGTACACCCGGCTTCTCATGGCCAGGCTGTCGGACTGATTCCAATCCAAGGTTTGAAAAGCACTTGTCTGCTCTAAATTGTTCTTATAAAGAGCTTGGAAATACTTGACTTTTCTCCTTATGTGGTTATGGATTTCCTTTTTGTACAATTAAGTGCCATTAAAAGCTAATATATCCTGTTAAACCACATTAAGGTGTTGGGGTGGACAGTGGCACGGTTACCCATCCGCATATTGTGAATAGGAGCCCACTCTCTGAGCATTTTTTGAAATCTATATCGGGCCATTCAGAAACTTCACGATGAAAAGGATCAAAAGGGAACTGTCCACAGGGCTGCTGATTTTTTTTCAGCCAGTGAGACCACCCACAGCCGCTTGACATAGATGAGCTCCGGAGCAATGAAATGATGAAACAAAACCAATCTGTGTTTGAGTCAACCGCAGGCTCGCAGGCGTATAGTGTCTCGTATGAAACGCTTTTGAATTTTTTGTTTTTTTTGTATGAGCCCTCAGAAGAGTAATCATAAAAAAAATATATTGATGCAATTATATTAAATACATTTAATTCATTAAATATATTTTAGGTTATATTAAAGTATAGACATATTTTATTGGAATCCGTGATTTGTCAACAGAAGGTTCTACAAATAAGGCACAAACAAGAGCCTGTCATTTGAGATTAAAGCTCCCACCAGGGGTCGTCACGGTGCCCTCGGCCGCCAAGGTTATCTCCCAATTAACAAGTTCAAAGCAGAATATCCAGAATGGCAGAGCCTCTTCCTTTTATGTAGAAATGCTGAAAAAGAGTGCGGGTTTTTCTAAACAACAAAATGAGGAAACATATTTTGTTCCCGCGTTGAGTTCCTCACGTCTTCTTTTTCAAACACGACAAATGTGCAGCTCTGCACATGGATATAAGCAATTTCCAAATCTAGTGTTTGTAATGCACACCGCAGTTTGTAGCACATCTCCATAGAGGTTAATGAGGGGGCACTCTGAAGTAATTAAAACAAGAGCATTATAAGGCAGCAGTTTCACATAAGGCACTCATGGCAGCATAACCCATACTTAATTAAAACTCTTTGCTGACAGCATTCTGTATCTTCTCAGGTAATCTGCTGTGAAATTAATAAGGAGGGAGAATTAAATGACTAATGTTGGCAAAGAAAGGCACTTTTTTTTTTTTTGCCTGCCGTATGCATGACAGGGGTCTCTATCTGGAATGTGTGATCCTTATTGTGCTGAGAAATACTTCTTCAGGTTCTCACCGTAATCTGATTCCAATTTCACTTACGGTGTGACACCGTAGCGACCAGCCGGGGGGGACGTTTAATTGAAATGTCCGTGCTTTTAATTGGATTCTGTTAAGATGTGAAATTACCTCCTGAAATACAGTCTTGTACCTTTAAATGCTGATACAGAACGGTTTCCAGCGGTGATCAGTTAAGGAGCTGAAATAATGCCTCCATTCAGCGGCGCGTCACTGTGCCGAGGCAAAAGAACATTCTCCAATCTGGAGACAAACTGTTCAAAACCTGGAGCCTTGCATTTCAAAGCCAGACAATCGTCCAGTGAAATGAATTCTCATTATTTATTCATTTTAACTGGGTAGTGCTTGAGAGACAATGCAACACTTAAGCACGCTCCTGCTGTAGCAGACATGGGAGTCGAGGTATCCATTAATTTTTCTGCGGAGCTTTCTTTATCAGCTACCGATATTTTTTTGCAGTCATGATGCACACTGCTCTTTGTCATGATACTGTATTTAGACCAACAGAATCACACAGTGGCTGCAAGATATCCATCGCAAGGCAAGTGAACCAGGCATTCATGATATCATCTTTGAGCTGCAGGTGCGAGCATCTGACATGTTCAGGTGACGTGTGGGTGGTAGGCAGCAAAGCTTCCCTCACCTCCTTGAGGGTTGCGCTCTTCCGACCCCCTGCATTGAGATTTGTAAATTTTTCCCATTCTAGGAACCGTGTCACCCCGCTGTGGCCGCGCAAAAAACATCCCTGCCTCCTCCACCTACATCCATGACCCCCTCTGATAAGCTTGGAGTTCATCCCTTTCACTGATTAGTTTGCTGGCAGATTGAATGCCCATGTCTGCGGCCCCGTGTCACCCCAAGCTGGCTCTACCTGTGTGTGGTTGGATCAGCAGGTGGCTGGCACACCGTCCAGCGTGATACTGAAACCATTATTTATACATAACAGTTCTCTGTGCGCTCAGCAAAGCCATGTTTCCCGCCTTGGGAATTAGCCGCCTTGGTTATTTAATAATTCCAGAAAAAAATAAAAATAGATAGTGCCTTGATTTATGCCAGAGATGCACCGTTTTGGAATAACTTGCAAAAAATGTTCTGTGCGATTCTAGGATTCATATTCTGTGCGAGTGAGGATCCTGAAAATGGGAGGGTCATTAGTAACTTGTCTGTCCAAATCCCCTCTCTTCTGTCTGTGTGTGTGTGTGTGTGTGTGTGTGTGTGTGTGTGTGTGTGTGTATGTGCGGTTTGCGTGAATTCACATGCGTTTGTTTGTTTTCCGTGCCACGGCTGGCCCAAGCCGGAGCCACGGGAGTGTGAAATAACAAGCACAAGAGGGATTTCACGCCTTTACAGAGCTGAAAAGGTATGTTTTTGTCAGACAACTCAGTCCATTTCCATCCCCGACAAACTTTGTTTGCTTCCCACTAGTCACTGCCTATTTCCTAAAAAAAAACAAAAAAAACACCATACAATTAAAGGGCAGCATTATATATGGGTTCCCACGGGTATAGTGTGTCCAAGTTTGCTAATGCTACACCTCTGGCCTGTTTTATCGCTGTTATCAGCGGCACACGGTGCATCATTAGAAGAAGACAAACAGCCCGCTTTCTTTTTGGGGGGCAGACGCGCTGACAGAAAATCAATGGCCGGTTTCCCATGAGCACCTAATTAGCTGCACACTTGTGCACTGTTGAATCACGGCGCCGGATCTCTTTGTCTGCCGAGTCGATCGGGCGAATTGCATGAGAGACACCTTCAGAGCTGATAAAGTGTCAGAGAGGTGAGGAGTAAACACGTAAGTGACACTTATGGTCTAGCACGTCTCCCACCCACTGTATGCTTTGGCAAGGCTTGATTTGAACTTTATCGTCCATGCCAGCGCAGCGTTTCACACCGACGGGCAATATATGTTCATCAAGGAGGCTCTCTTATCTCACAAACACCTCCGACGACGTTTGTAAAAGTTGGCTATAGCAGAGGGTCAGGAAACAAGTGCTGGGTATGGAATGAAAATACAACCTTGAGTGCCATGCAGGAGGCAGTCTTCCTGCATAGCACTGACTCGATTGGTCTCTCACTGGAAATTCTAAACATTGAATAAAGAAAGGGAAGAGGTGGGCGGAAAAAAACCAACATTAAATGTCCAAACCGATTCTATAACCTGTTGGAGTGACACTTGCGAATTTCCACTATGGACAAGGTGGCAGTACAAACGCAGATAGACGAAGGGGAATAAAAGGGCCTTCTTATGACAAACTTTCTGGAAATGTCAGCCTTTCATGCTTTTGAGAAGACCTATTTCATATCTATTACAGCAGGCATTCTGTGTCCGATATTTCAGATTTCAGTCCTCCCCGCGCTGCAAATCCTCTGCCAATCTTCCGCCCTTAAGAATCTCTGCCAGGCCCGATGCATTATTCCCCCTACATCCTCTCTCCCCCTTTTGATGTGACAGAACAAACCGCGACCTATTAGGATTAAGGCTTTGAAAAGATCTTTGAAGCAGCTCAAGGTTCCTTTAAACTGGGGAATGACAATATGAGCTGTGTGGCAGCAGATGCTGAATGGAGTGATTGCTAGTCCTCCTCAGCGAGGTCTGCTGTCACACAACACACAGACGCACACAAACAACACACACGCACATGCGTTAGCGAGTGCACACGCACACACACAAACAACTCGCAGCATCCACCCTTTACCCAAAGCCCCGCAGTCGTCTCTTGCAGCACATGTGTTGTGCTCACAAATGCAGATTTGGTTCAGCACTTTGGAGTTTGGCTCCGAGCCTTTGTTGTATCTGAACTGCTGCCCAGGATGAAAATTAACAAACATAAAAAAATACCTTGCACCCCCCCCCCCCACCCCGCCCTTTAATGATCTGTTTCTGTTTAGGACACAGTCATGTCAAAAGCATCCTCGGAGGCAGGATGCTGCAATGTGAAGGACGGCGGTAAACACGGAGGGATGTGGGCTGAGGTTTGTGTCTACTTAAAAACATAATGGCACGCTGCGGGAGCAGTTAATCTGGCTGGAAATTAGAGTTCAAGGTGTCCCACTTTTCAACGCGAAGATTCTCAAAAGCAAAGGAGAATTTTCATTTTTCTATATATATATATATATATATACACACACAGTGGGTACGGAAAGCATTCAGACCCCTTTAAATTTTTCACTCTTTGTTTCATTGCAGCCATTTGCTAAAATCAAAAAAGTTCATTTTATTTCTCATTAATGTACACTCAGCACCCCATCTTGACAGAAAAAAACAGAAATGTAGAAATTTTTGCAAATTTATTAAAAAAGAAAAACTGAAATATCACATGGTCATAAGTATTCAGACCCTTTGCTCAGTATTGAGTAGAAGCACCCTTTTGAGCTAGTACAGCCATGAGTCTTGTTGGGAATGATGCAACAAGTGTTTCACACCTGGATTTGGGGATCCTCTGCCATTCTTCCTTGCAGATCCTCTCCAGTTCCGTCAGGTTGGATGGTGAACGTTGGTGGACAGCCATTTTCAGGTCTCTCCAGAGATGCTCAATTGGGTTTAGGTCAGGGCTCTGGCTGGGCCAGTCAAGAATGGTCACAGAGTTGTTCCGAAGCCACTCCTTTGTTATTTTAGCTGTGTGCTTAGGGTCATTGTCTTGTTGGAAGGTGAACCTTCGGCCCAGTCTGAGGTCCAGAGCACTCTGGAAGAGGTTTTCTTCCAGGATATCTCTGTACTTGGCCGCATTCATCTTTCCTTCAATTGCAACCAGTCGTCCTGTCCCTGCAGCTGAAAAACACCCCCATAGCATGATGCTGCCACCACCATGTTTCACTGTTGGGATTGTATTGGGCAGGTGATGAGCAGTGCCTGGTTTTCTCCACACATACCGCTTAGAATTAACGCCAAAAAGTTCAATCTTGGTCTCATCAGACCAGAGAATCTTATTTCTCATAGTCTGGGAGTCCTTCATGTGTTTTTTGGCAAACTCTATGCGGGCTTTCATATGTCTTGCACTGAGGAGAGGCTTCCGTCGGGCCACTCTGCCATAAAGCCCCGACTGGTGGAGGGCTGCAGTGATAGTTGACTTTGTGGAACTTTCTCCCATCTCCCTACTGCATCTCTGGAGCTCAGCCACAGTGATCTTTGGGTTCTTCTTTACCTCTCACCAAGGCTCTTCTTCCACGATTGCTCAGTTTGGCTGGACGGCCAGGTCTAGGAAGAGTTCTGGTCGTCCCAAACTTCTTCCATTTAAGGATTATGGAGGCCACTGTGCTCTTAGGAACCTTGAGTGCTGCAGAAATTCTTTTGTAACCTTGGCCAGATCTGTGCCTTGCCACAATTCTGTCTCTGAGCTCCTTGGGCAGTTCCTTCGACCTCATGATTCTCATTTGCTCTGACATGCACTGTGAGCTGTAAGGTCTTATATAGACAGGTGTGTGCCTTTCCTAATCAAGTCCAATCAGTTTAATTAACAGCTCACAGCATGTGAGTTAAATATGAGTGTCACAGCAAAGGGTCTGAATACTTATGACCATGTGATATTTCAGTTTTTCTTTTTTAATAAATTTGCAAAAATTTCTACATTTCTGTTTTTTTCTGTCAAGATGGGGTGCTGAGTGTACATTAATGAGAAATAAAATGAACTTTTTTGATTTTAGCAAATGGCTGCAATGAAACAAAGAGTGAAAAATTTAAAGGGGTCTGAATACTTTCCGTACCCACTGTGTATATATATATATATATATATATATATATATATATATATATATATATATATATATATATACAGTATATATATATATATATACAGTATATATATATATATATACAGTATATATATATATATATACAGTATATATATATATATATTTACGATGCCTCAACGCTGACAGTACATCTGATGATGCTGGAATGATGGAATGCCGCACTGATGCCAAGGAGAAGAAATTAAGTACAAATGACACCCTGAATGCGACCTACACACTTTACTTCAGTCACACAGACATGGCGGAGTGCAAACACCATTGCTATGCATCTCCCGCAATCAAATAAGAATTTAGCTTTCTTTTATCTAATCACTCCTCTGAATATCCCTTATCGTACCTGCCTCGTCCCCCCTGAGGTAGCCGAGGACAGATGTGATATCGAATATTCAAACTGGGTGATTCCTGGAGTGATTTATCGAGGCAAATTTCACGGGTGATCCTATTTAGATATTCACCGTCTGTTATGCGTAGCGTTGGGGGGGTTAAACATGCCCCGGTGTGAGATGTCACCGCGAGACAGTCACTACAGATAGCCGGTCTGTCGAGAAATGAAGCCATGGGACACGGAGGGCAAAGGCTTCTCAGTGCACAGTCGGAGAGACAAGTTCTCGTGGAGCTGCCACCATAGAGCACATATTGATCTGCCATTGCATCTTATCTTTGTGACTCTAGATTAAAATGCTCAACACTGGCTCGCCCTCTCCCCCCCCCCCCTCCCCCCCTCTCTCTGCCAGGCTGAAGGCCTTTCTATATCCCTGAGTGGAGGAGCTCTAATCTCCCCATGAAGTAGTGGGAGCCTATCACTGGCAGAAAAAACGCACTGTTCTCACTGCAGAAAGAGGGGGAGCTCAGAAATTAGCCGGCTTAACAATGCACCCCCGTCTAAAGACTAACTTGAATGATAATCGGGTTTGATCCGTGCTCTGCGTCTTTTGATGCTGGTGGTTGTTTTTTTTCCTTTTACAGAATGTTTTGCTCTGTGAGATTTCTGACCCCTCCCCTTTCTATCCCACTCTTTCTTCTTCTTCAGGCACTGTTATCATAATCCAAACAATTGGCTGTTGTAACTCTATGTATTCCTCTTGTGGGAAATGGCTGGGAATCAGATCCTCTCCGGTCCTGTTTAATGTCCTGTCCAAATGAGCGAGGGTGGGGTGGGGTGGGGGGGGTTGAAGCCCTGACAAAAACGGGCAGGAATAAAGGGGAGAAAGCCTGGGCAGACAGACGGATGAGCCCCGGGCTCCAGAGCTTTGACTTTGGCCAAACAAACGTTTGTTTTTTCAAAGTGCTTTTATGGTGGGATGGATTAAGGCGGATGTGCACCAAAGCCCCCCACCACCCCTGCCCGTCCGTGGTCTTGTCAAACGGTGCATTGAGAAGAGGGGTCGCACCTGTTAGGGCAGCCCAGAGGAGAGCCTGGACCAGGATGATATTGAGCAGGGCTTTGTGGGTATCAGAGTCAAAACAAAGCTGTCAGCCAGGGCTCATTCATCTTTGATGTTCATTGATGAGGAAACTGGTGGGCCTCAACAGGGCATTGTTTCCTCTAAGTGGTGCCCATTGATAGCCAGAAAGCCACGTTTGTTTTTCGTCTCTGACGGGTGGAGCTCATTTTAAAAGGCTTAATGGTGCATTTAACCAGTCCAAAACACTGTGCTTTGGAGCCCTCCTCGCGCCGCTGGCTCTGGGCTGGCTTCCTGCTTCCTAAATGGGCTATAAACAATAATAAAATGCTAATCACGTGTAAACAATAATAAAATGCTAATCACGTGTGAACACCGGTGGGCATGCATGTATCGGGCTCTTATAAATGCCCGCTGTGACAAATCAAGATCCAGGAACAGGGGCATTTGACTGCCATCGTGTCTGCTTCCTGGCCCATCCTCCACCTCTCCACTCTCTTTGACATAAAAACCTGGATAGCCTTCATAAAGTGCATTCCTCATGCTATTGTTCAGCTAATCATATCCTCTCCAACAATTTCAGGATGTGACAAGATAAGATAGGGAATATTAATGCCATATCGGCTCATCTCAAATTATGAAAACGTGGGGGGGAGGGGGAGGGGGAGGTATCTGGGGAGGAAATAGAAATCAATTTGTACCGCTTCCATTTTGTATATTGCCTTGAAAAGAAAACAGTAATTTTCCCCGTTATCTACCTCAAATCCTATTAAAACCAGGTTAATTTAGTGCCAACCATTTCAAAACATTATCACATCGTCCGATCAGCTGATGTCTTTGAGTGCTCTCTGTTTGTAAGGTGTAACTGTTCAAATTTACCATCATGTCAGATAGCGCGTGTGACTGAGGCATGATCTTGGTTATCACTTGCTGAATGGTGAATGCAGGAACCCCACATTAATTAAATTCTCAATTGATAGTGGCCCACCTTTGAATAAAGTGAATGTAGCGGCGCCGCGGCTGGAAATCCTTCAATCCGCCGCGGAAAAATGCCAAGTTGTTTATCATTTAACTCTTCGGTTGACCTTATCTTTCCTGGCATTCACGTTTCTCGCTTCTACGCCTTTCTATAAGGACACTGCCTTGAATTAAATGTAATTAATGAGAAATTTCACCTTGCCTTTTGTGTACACAGTATAAGTGTACAACAAAGCATTATATCCTTCATATGAATGCTCTGTGGTTTGTACGTTCCACCCGGAGCTGCATGCTCACAATTTACCACTATAGATCCTGCATTCATGAATATAAATGTGTCTTCCTCAAGAGCTAGCCCCTGTTGTTGTGGGAAAGAAAACAAGGACTCTTGCCTTGTTTCAGCACAGAGGTGTGTCAAGGATGCACAGCCACATCTGACCTTAAATAAGGGTCTCTGTTTACACCTTCAAAGCACTGGAGGAAGAAGCTCTCGCAGAGTTTCTCTTCCTCTCGCTCCTGATTGTTTGCAAGCTTGATTCGCTTGGATTCTTAAATGATAGGCTCATATAGAGCCCCAAGACTTTATTTATGTGGCCGCGTATTGGTTGGCTGCCTCCTTAAGCGTGAGGAGATATGCAAGAGCAATCAAATATTTCTATGGCTTGTATAAATGATGGTGGATGGGAGAGGAAGTTTGAATTTCTCACTCCTCATTTGCGGTTCAATTGCCAGAGTGTGTATTGCCTATTTTTGCGGAAAGAAAATAGATGGCTTTGTCACTCAGTATGCATAAAAATGTTTGTTGTACGCTGTCAACGGAAATGATAGCAATTATATTTGTCTTATGAGGAGAGACATTGTTACAAAGTCGGAACAGCAGTTTTCATGAACGGGATTGTTTGTCCGTTCTCAAGTTATTTTCGTCAGACGTCATATCTCCACGGACCCCTTTCAAATGCCCAATCCCCTGTCACAATGTGATATGTTAAGTGGAAAGCAGAAAAGTTACTTGACTTTCTTTTTGCATACACCTCGGAAGACACAGATTGACAGGCTGTCCTCTTATTTCTGCACATACTGTGTGGAATTCAGAGGTGGCATCAAGCAAAAACTTGATAAAAGCGCTGGTAATTATGAGCTTGCTCATCCGACACCAATAATACACCACAGAGATTACAATTTGTGTCTTTATCTAAAATGACACACTGTCATAGATGCGGCCCGTCCACATCCGCCTTGCAGTCTCATATCATTCAGCACTTGAGCCAAACATATATTTCTATCAAGGCGCGGGAGAATAGCATCCTCCGTTTGGCGCAGAGGAGGTGTGAGGGGGGGGGGGGGGGACCGGGTACCTCTCTTTTGTTCACTCCCCCCTCTAACTGGTAGTGTTTGACTTCCCCCAGCCAGGAGTGGGTAATTCTGGAGCCCTGTGTGAGGTTGTTAGATCACTGAGGCCCAAGACAGCACCATTCTTTGCAGACCCTTGACAGCAAATATGTGGTAATGATATTGTCTCCTGCTGGGTAATAACACACAATTCAGACTGCCACATACTGCAGTCGCCGGGGAAAAAATGGAGGGGAGAGCGAAAAAAAAAAAAGAATTACACTGAAGTACTGGAGGAAAATGACAGGAGAAATGTCTTCAACCTGAAGTGCTGTATTGAAAAAAGATTCACTCCTGCAGGACACTGCGGTAGGAGCAACTGTTTTATTCCCCTGTCCTCAGAACGACGTGGCCACTGCTATCTGGAACAAGGTCGCTTCCTCCTGCAAATGACCCTTTCTGCGCAGTTTGTCTTTAACAGTCTTTAAAACGGGACTCTTTAACGATCATTGTGTTTTCACTCGGGCATTTTGAGCCCCTGAATGCTAAATACCGTGGCCAGCAAAGCACATCCTGGGTGTTTGACAAATGCCATGGCTTCAAATGACTAAAGCCCTTTGTGCCCATATAACACACTGCATAGTTAGTGTTTAGTATAAACAGCATTTTCCTACTATGGAGACCTTCCATTGTTAACCAGACCACACTGGCAGCTTCAACCTTGACCTTTGTGTTGCTCCACTTGGTACTCGGCTTGTAATTGTCAACACCATCCATCACAGGCCAATCAGCGGCTGGGGGGGCGGGGGCCGGTCCCCCTGCTGTACTGTGAAATTGTGGCATGTGATCCTTAATGTGCGTGAAGTAGACAAGGCCTTGACACAATGCATCAAGCTTCAGGGGGGCTCCTCGGGGCAAGTCTATTAGCCTCCCGCTGGGGCCCTGGCTGCCTGGACTTATTCCGAGGGATAAGTTGGAATAATAGTGTTGTGTCTGCCTCCAAGGCACCGGCCTTAGCCCTCCTCAGGCCCGGGGCTGGCTGTCAATCAAAACCCTGTCCAGTTAGACAGGACGGCATGCAGCCAAAATATCAGCCACGCCCAGCTCGCGTCTTGTATATCAAGAGTTAAAAACAGATTTTCCATCCTTTTTTTTTTTTTTTTTAACTAGAAAATGCCAGTGACAGATATGGAGGATATTTGGGCAATCCTCAGCTCCCAATGAACCCCCCTCTCATGTTTTTCAAAATTATCTTTGTGGTCTCCTCTGCTAGTGGCCATGATCTTAGATACAGACCTCGCCTCTCTGTAGAGCATGAGAGAGAGAGAGAGAGAGAGGGCGACTCCCTCTCCGTATTCATATATTTGACTGCCGTAGCAGCCATGTGCAATGGGCTAAAATAAAGAAGAGCACTATGTAAAAAGGTAGCCTTGATACCGCGCGACTGGGTGAAAAAGGGAGACACATTGAAATGGAAGAATTCATCTTTTTCTATCAGCCCCTCCGCTCGCGAGTTGAACCAGGTATTCAAATGGGTTCAATCTCAGCCGCTCAGATTTGCATAACACAGACAGATGAACTCAAGTGATTGAATTGGGCTAGGTGGAGAGAAAAAAGAGAAAAGAAAATGAATTTCCAAGCAAATTAGGAAATGATGGAAAACGGCAAAGGGTACATTATTTATTATTCACACTGAAATAATTACGGAATTAACCTTTCCTTCCAATGTGACAGCCCTCTAAACCCTCTTTATCACTGTGAATTTGATGCACTGCACTCTTTTGACGAATAAAAAACAGCACTGCCTATTCTGTCGCCGCCATACCTGTGCCTATTTTGCCACTGGGTCAGCTGGTCTGCATTGGTCGCCTAAGCCCCACCCGGGTGCCATGTTGTGTCGTCTGCGGGTGATGTAACACGGGCGCCCGTGCACTTTCCCTGTGACTGGCAGTGACTACTATAGAGTCACAACACTGCGGGAGGGGAAAAAGCAATTTCATGGTTCACTCTGTGGTTAATGTGCTGCTGTAATCTTTAGAGAGGCCTGTCCTTTTTGTTTAAGTTTCACAGAATGAAGGCTTGGACCGTCGTAAGCTCGGGCCTAATAATCACTTGGCTAAATGGTGGCGGCAAGCCATCCGCTGGGAACGGGCCGCGGTGAAAGTGCACGCCCGTTTGTGTGTGTGTGTGTGTGTGTGCTCGGCTGAGCGAATAAGTTCTATCCAAAGGATCAGCTGGTGTGTATGTATTTACCTGAGTGTGCAGTATGTGAGAGAGAGAGAGAGAGAGAGAGAGAGAGAGAGGGGCGGGGGTGTACCTTACAGAGTCTACCTTGTGTGTGTGTGTTGGTGTTTGCGTGCTGTGCTCACGCAGTCAGGTAAGCCTCTCTAATTGCTGCTAGGTGCATTAGCACTCAGCCACCTCTCTCTCTCTCTCTCTCTCCCAGCGTCTTTGTTTTTCCTCTCAGTGCCAGTCTGCAGGCCAGAAGACAATCAGACCAGAAGGGTCATTTTCTGCAAGAGCTCACCTCCCTCCTCCAAGCCCCGCCGCTGACAGGCTCACGCTCGGCAGGAACCCTAAATTAACACTTGACGTCTGCGAGGCTCAGCCCTGATGAGGCCGCAGAGAGACAAAATGTCAGAAAACAAACACTCGATCATTTTTGCTTCATTTCCTTCCACCCGCTGGAGAAGCACACTCACCTGGAGGGCTGGAGAGGGCTGCGGTGACATTCACTCCCGTATCTGTGGCCGCGGATCGGCCCCGGTGCCTATATTGGGCAGAGGTGAGGGGTCGAGAACAAATAAGGCCAGAGGGTTGCCTATTAGGAAGTGGAAATGTATTAAAGTTATTGTTATCAAGAGGCAACTGAAGGGAGAACTAACTTGTTTGACACCTGTTGGGTTTGGATCAATTAGCTGAACTTGGATTATGACCTCAGTCAACGTGTACAAAACACAATTTTGCTTTTGAATTTTTTTTGGGGGGCGAAAAATAAATATCTTTACTTTCTTGCATTGGGACGGCATTCATCTCCGTTCTTCCATCACAAAGCCAATGATTTGTTTTCCTGAGCGCGTCAACAACAACCCTTGTAATTATTCCTCGCTCGGGACGTGCACAACACTGTAGGACTCAACGCCGTAGAGTAGTATGATACTATTTGAAGCCTACTTCAAACACAGTGCCCCCAGCGAGTTCCGATAGCGCCAGTGTCTATTTTATTATTTGCTTTATCTCTTTGTTGCGTGAGAGTTTATTTGTTTACATGAGAGGGATTGGAGGTTTGGTGATCTGAGCAAATTGCAGCAGAAAGTACTTCAGATGGGAATGACTGTAATTAGCATGCTCTTAAATGTGGAACGCTCTCCTAATGTTTTTGTTTACGCGGGGCAGCTGATCTGTGACTCGGTGCGGGGGCGGCCCACCGGCAGGTTAAAATCACTTGTCATGCCAGAGATCATCATTATGAGCTTACAATTGGTCAGTGTTGAGGAACAATCAATGCGGCGCCAGGTAGACACTCTACCACCAGCCTATGCGGTGAGACTCTCTGTGTCATTTTGTATTTGTGGTTGTGTATTCCAGAGTGGATGATTTGAAAATATGAGTGCCTATGTTCGCATGTGGTCATGCTCTTGTTTTGGCTCTTGCTTTCTTTCTTTTTTTTCAAAGCGTACCGAGCTGCCTTTCCCTAATCTCTGCATCTACACCGAAGAATATGTTCCATGACACTCATTAAGAGCCAATTAAGAATTTGCTGGTGTGCCCAGTTATTCAGTCAGTGATTATATTTCACTGGAGGATAATATCCAGGTAAATTAAGATTTCGATTTAATTCAGCCCTGGTTGTCGCTGCATCTCCATTTCACATCATGGAACAATTGAGATCTTATCTTGGATTAAAGTGGGGGGATATTACACCTAATTTAAAATATGCACATCTACAACTGCACACACAGCTTAAGCATCTGCCATGATATTGTGGGGGGGGGGGGGGGGGGGGAAAGAAGAGGAGCGAAACAATTAGGCGCTTTGCGCGCAAAACTCAAAAGGCTGCGAGATACAATTCATCAAATTGGCAGAAGAATTCAGGGCGGAAACAACGCCTTCAAGAGTTCTTGAGAAAGATGAAGGGAGGCAGCTGAAGAGAAGGAGACAGGAAGTTGGGAAACATTGAAAAGAGGGTGCCGCGGTAGTCAGGTGACAGTGTGACAAAGTTGTGCTTGTTTAAAATGCAAATGTTCCCAGACTTCCTCCCAGTTGCGCTCTCTCTCTCTCTCTCTCTCTCTCTCTCTCTCTCTCTCTCTCTCTCTCTCTCTCTCTCTCTCTCTCTCTCTCTCTCTCTCTCTCCTCTCTCTCTCTCCTCTCTCTCTCTCTCTCTCTCTCTCCCTCCCTCCCTCGACCCCCCTGGAGCCCGTTGCGAACGCTAAGCTCCGGCATTTGAAGTGGCAACACTTGAGATGGTGAAAGTGACAACATCTTAACATAAGCTGAGGGGCTAAAGTGAAAGTCAGTGCGAACCCCCAACCAACCTCTGTTTACACCCACATCCTTCACCCCTGCTCTGTCATCCCTCTTAACCCCCCCACCCTCACCCCATCCGACTCCCCCACGCATGGGCCACGCAGTCATGCTGCGGCTGCTTGGACATCCAACCTGCCTTCAACAACGGGGAAAGTTACAGGTTGACGGCAAAAATGAGACTGTCGCGATTCCAAAAAGTGGAAGTGAAAGGGGAAAGGTTGAGAGGGAGGAATCTCTCTCTCTTTCTATGTTTTGCTGTCAGCGTCGGTCCTGCCTTCAGCTTCCAGTCACAGGTGCCTCCTAACAGAACTGGAAGCATGTAATCCGCCCAAATCCAGCCTCTTCCGCGGAGTGTAAAACCAGGAATGTTCTGTGGGGGTCACTGGATTAGACAGAATTCATGGTGGTAGCTTGGCTTGAGAGGCGGAATTAGCGGAGTCGGGAAAAAAGGGAGAGGAGACTGAACTGGTTTTGTATTAAAATGAGCTTACCAGGTGGTCTCCCTCCCAAAAGTGGACACAGTGTGTCAAGTAATCTGAAAAGCCCCCGGGTGTTTGTTGCTCATTGGCCAGAGGCCTGGTAAAAAGAGAGAGCGAGGGACTGAGAGAAAGCGAGAGAAAGAAGGGGGTGTGGGGGGGGGGGGGGGGCTGGCTAGGGAGGTGGCACTGATGTGGCCATTGAGGCCTCAGTGAAATGTCTGTCAGGCTTGGTTTACCACAACCACAGCAGTGATTAGGCCCCTTTTGATGACAGGTTTAGTTTTCTGTCCATTGGCAAGAAAGTGAGAATGGACAAGAGGGAGGGGCAGGGGACCGGGGTTGGGTTGCACTGGGAGACTTTGGGGGTGGGCGTTTACACACTGTTGCAGGAAAACGGGTGGGGTGGAGATGGAGGGAGTGTGGGGTGTGTGTGTGTGTGTGTGTGTGTGTGTGTGGGGGGGGGGGGGGGGGGGGGGGGGGTGTATATTAATGCCTTGCACCAAGGAGCTCCTACGTAATTTCCCAGCGGGTCGTGGGGTCAGGTTTGTATTTAGTTAGTGGTAATGATCTCGTTAGGGATCTGAATGGACCACCGTCTAAGCCCATTGAGGACAGCGAGTGTGCCTCCCCATCCCCCACCCCTGCCTGCCTTGTGTGGGCTTACACAGCCCGTGAACTGTGATTAATGGACTTCCAGGGCTTAATAACTTGCAAAACAGTATTAAACAAGGGAGGCCCCGGGACAATCGGAGAGGCTACCCAGGCGGAGTAGGAGGTGGCTGTAAACAGTGCCCGGCAACAATTGCAATGCATGGAATTAATTGAGATGGGCCACTCACAATGCTACAGCTGGCTAGTGGCAGGGAGCCAGGCCTGGGAGAAAGCTTCACTGGTGCTTCCAGGTGGCCCAGACCAGGCCAGGCCTTTCAGTTTTGTAAGTGTTAAAAAATAGAAGGGGGGGGGGGAGAAAGGCTACATTTGTGATGGGGAGACAGTGAGAGGAAGCCATTGAGAAGAGACAAGAAAGAGATTAAAGAGCACAGAGAGTGATAAGCAGATAATGGGGGGGGGGGCACATTCAATGGAACAAGTAATCCTTGACATGCAAGCACAAATATGAAGCCTTTTGTCTCTTGTGTCTAATTCAAGCCAGTCTACGTAAAGTGGCAAAGCAAGAATAGTGGTCCACATTAACACGGTACACAGACGGATAAAACACCCTCATCTGTCCAAGTGCCCACATACACCCACACACACACACATACACACACACACACACACACACAAACATTTCATCACCAGCTCCCACCCTTCACACATCTCCCGGCTGTCTTATATTCTTTTTTTTTCCCACCCTTGTGCCCTCTTGTCTGGAAACAAATGATCCCAGCATGGAGTCATGAGTACTGATGTGTTCAGACCACCCTCCACTCTGTCATAGAGCTGGTCTTTTCTCCCAAGCATTGGTGTGCATTTTTATGCCGGCATAATGCATCTCAAATTTGTTAATATAAGCAACGGGCACCACTTGTGCCGAGGGAAAAGCACTTTTTAATGGACACGGGAACTACATTGATCTATCTTGCGGGGAAGGCTTCTGTTGAATGGATGAAATATTAATTGACTGGTTTGTGTTCAGTGACAGTTATACATATATATATATATATATATATATATATATCATAATATTTTTGCAATACATTTATTGTAAATACTCTCGTGTTTCATTTGCGATCTTGCAAGAAAATAATTTACAGAAGTATGTTTGAGAAGGAATGCGATGAGATTACAGTGAGTGCCACTGTTGAGACAAACGCAACGCCAGCACGCAGAAAATAGATCCTGGCACGAAACAGCGAAATCGCACAGCGTGGGTTCAATTATAGGTAATTATGAAACAATTTGAAAAGCGTTTGATTACAGCGCGAACAGGTAGTTTCTCCCATCATGAGGCATGTGAGATAAATGTTTTTGTTCGACACAATGTAACTACTGTTTTACTCCTTGATCTCTGAAAAGTAGATTTAATGACAATACAAACAAATAGCATCATGCTCAAAATACATATATAATCCAAAGATAATGTATATTCCTATATTTTGTTTGGCTTTGATAAGAAAAGGTTTTAACACGCTTGTCTTTGGTTATATAAGAGGGGAAAAAATGTAATAATTGTAGCAGCAAATAGAGGAGGCTTAGCTGCTGCTGCTGTTTGACATTCACTCCAGTGTGTTTGGCTTTTCTCGACAGTGACTCATCTCCAAACGAGTGACACTGGGGTCATCCTAATCATGCTTTTCTTGCAGATCAGAGACGAGTTGGACAAAAGCTCACTTTTCCATTCACTTCAGTGTAGAAGTCCAATATGTCTCTCCAAAGTATTTGCCCAAACCCTTTACTTAATCAGCGGCTGAGAGGTTATTCAGAGCCACAGTGTGATGCTCCTTCCAGGTTTCTGATATGTGTGTGTGTGTGTGCATAAATGACAGTTAAAAACACTCATGAGCAATTCTATAGAAGAAACTGATGTAAAGAAAATAACACATTGGTTTTGGGATATTGATAAAGAAATACATTTCTGCCATAATGTGAATTCATAATGTGAATACACACTGTTGCATTATCTCTCTATCTCTCTCTCTCATCTCACAGCTGTCGCCCGTACTCCCCCCCCCCCCCCACCCCCCCACTCGTCCTCTCCTGCATCAGGGGTGCGGCGGGGGCCTTGGCCCTGGCGAGGCCGAGGAGGGATCCACTGCTGTGCTAAGCCTCTGGCTCCCTGCTCCCTCCCCACCTCCTCACATCATGAATAATGGAACAGAGAAATACATTTATCTTTTAATAGCCCCGGCCCCCTGGCTGAGACCGTTCAGTCTGGCCCGAAACCGCCACAGCACAGGGCTGAGGTTTCTGAACACCCCCTCCCTGACCACCACCACCACCCCCCGTGATTGTCTCTGCTCCTTTTGAAGTTGGGTGCTTCTTAGTGTCCTAGAGATGGGTAATCAGGCTTGATTTCGGAAGGGTCAGGCCATCTTTTGAAGGGGCGGTCGTCCCCAAGTTCGACCGAAGAGGGCCACGCTCATGCTCCGCGTAAGAATTACTGTAATTTCATCAGACACATTCACTGCCCAGTTTAGAATGCAACAGACTCAACAACAAAAAAAGTAGATGAAGAGAGCGTCGTGGTCGTGCCACGAATGTAGAAGGAGGATTGTGTAAGAGGATCGTGTGATGCAGATGGCCAGCTGTGCGATAATTGTAAGGTAGAAATATTGTGTTTGCTTTTTATTCAACTTTGATGGTGGAAGAGGGGTTCAGCTATTAACTGAGAAGACTTAAGAGGGAAAAAAGAAGAAAAAAAATATTCTGGATCATTGAGACAATTCGTAGTTCATCCAGTTTTTAATGGCGCGTTAAATATTTCCTCAAAGATGAATATCTATAATAATAACTTTAAAAGAAATTAAAAACAACATATGTGTATGTATATATTTACTATAAATTTGAATTATAATGGTGACTTTTTACAGTGAGAAAACACACAGTTTACATAACCACTATCAACACTAAAACTAGATATGAGCATCAGATGAAGACACCGTCAATCTCTGCTGCCACACTATTTCTAATAAGATACTCTGACTTCTAATCAGGCAGGCTCTTAATGCGCTACGTATCTGTGCACCATAATGTGGGAATAACACCGTCTTCCTCTGTTTAACTAGGATCAGGAGGATTTCAGTGCAGCCTCCTCGTCCTCATTGCTTACACATCTGTATGTGTGGGCTCTGGGGAAGGCAAGTGTAGCTGAATACCATAACCCTCTGTTTGTCTACGCTGATTTAAGGCTCAAACAACCCTCACTGTGACACCTGCTGCAAAAAGAAACGAGAGGGACTGAATCAGCCCGCAGTGGCTCAGACAGCTATCCGAGTCGTTCATTTATAAAACAATTACTCACACAGTAATCAGTTCTTTTTGCTTTTGTGCATGAGTGTTAAAAAGGTTTACCTGCAGGTACGGTTTAACTGTGTGTGTGTATATATATATATATATATATATATATATATATATGAGATACAAAAGTGTATATTCTTTCATCCCAGTGAGGGATTTGACTCACCAACTTTCTGTAGGATTTCTTTAATCTAATATGGATTTATGTTTTCGTGATGGAACATCCCGATATAAATACATGAATCAAGTAAAAACATTTTTTTTGTGTAGGATCCTTTTATTTAAAAAAAAAAAAATGTTTATGTTTATTCTGTGTTAAAAAAACAACAGGATTTCCAATAATAAATATATCAATATAGGGTTTTATTGTGACGTGTTTCTGAGTATATTTTAGGGATCGCTGATGGTAATGTATGTTAGTGCCACGTGTAGACGAAACATATTTTTAATACAAAAACAATTGAAATGGCTTAGTCTGCAATAATTACTTCACTTTCTTTTTTGGTTACAGTACACACATATAGAAGTCAACAATATTTTCAAGTCAGATATTTTATGTCACTGGTGAGATTATCACATAATGGACAAACACAGGGAACAAAACACACTCGAGTAACACTGAAGCTGACATCACTTTTTTCAGCCAACAATAACAAGTTCAAGCACACACTTCTTCCCAACATTCCCCCTCCTCCCCCCCTCCTCCCCCTCTCTCCCACACACACACACACACACACACACACACACACACACACACAGAGCGTAAACCTAAATCTCCTTTCTCCATATCCGCACACACAACCCATCCGGCACCAAACCCCTCTTACCCACCACTCCCCTGCACCCAAAGCCTTCAAGCAGCCCCGGGCTTGTGCAGTCATGCGTCAGTTGCCCGGCGTCGGGGATGAGGCCTTGCTAGCTGTGGCTGTATCTGGGTCCTCGCCAGCAACTCCTCAGCTCCCTGCTCTGCTCTATGGAAGGCAGAGAAGCTGAAAGCACCATTTATCATCACTTGTGTGGGCAGCATCACCACGGCAACGCTCAGGCTGGCAAATGCCACTGCTGTGAATACTAATGAGGCTCTTGGCAGGCCTGCGTTGGCGTCAATGGGGCCAGGGTTGTACTCTACGGGCGTGTGTGTGTGTGTGTGTGTGTGTGTGTGTGTTTGTGTGTGCATGCTTGCGAGCCAGTGCTGGGCTCTAGGAGGGCTACAGTAGAGGTAAACAGTCCAAAGGAAATCAATTAAGTATTTCCACAGTGTTTGGCAAGCGCTCTAATCTTCGGCAGCACATTTTAAAATAAGGGCAGAATCTGCCTTTAATACCTCCTCTGCTTTCTGCATGACAATAAACAAGCAGGCAACAATAAACAGTCAGGGACAGCCGAGCTTGACTAAGTCCTTCAGCCTGTACTTTGGGAAAACACAAGTGAAGTCATTATTCCAGAGTTCTGTAGCTTTCTTCCTCGTGCAGTTTGCCTGTTCTCGAAACTAAATAACGGCAATTATTTCCGCAAGGTTTTATATTCTTTTCGACATAACGTTTATTAGCGAAACCATCTCAGACGATTCAAAGTTGTGGTTGTGGATCCCCGAATGGCATTTGAGTTAATGTCATGAACAGTGGCACTTGCATGAATTGGGGCACACCTGCCTCTCTGCTATTGACACTAGCTTTTAGTGTCAGCGGGGCCCTCGCATGGTCATCTGTCAGAGATGCTCTCTCTCTCTCTCTCTCTCTCTCTCTCTATGTCTCTCTGTGACTCTTATGTGAGAATGACGCTGTGAATAAATTGGGCTGGAGCATGCCTGCTCTGCTCTTTATTGATTCAGGCACTTTGATTGAGCAGGGATCTAATCAATTCTTCAGTGGTAGTGAGACGCCAGAGTAAAATTATTCTTAGGCAAACCCTTCAAACGACTTGTCATTAATTTGCCTCTTTACTGGCACTTGTTTGCTGGGAACGAGATGCGTTTTGGGCTTCCTCTGTCTATTAGCGGGGTTGTGCTCCTGGGATTTTCATGGGCTGCTAAGCTTAGGGGGTGGGTGGGGGGGTGTTTGCGTTTTGTGTACAGATCTGTTTATGCGTTTGTGAACTGGGGGTGATTGGGCACACTATGCTTGCTCATCCTTACAGAGTGACTTATTAGTACTAATTGGGAAGGACAGTTCAAACAAGCACAGAGGAGTGGTTGTCACACAAGCGTGACATGAGTGTAGAGAGGCAGGCAGTGCCGGGTGCTCTTCCCAGCTTCAGCCCTCCCTTTCCCCAAACCCGGCCCCCCTAGTGTCTCCTCCTCCCTGGACCCCACACCACTAACCCCCCTCCTGGCTGTCCCTAGATCCCCCCCCTCCCGGCCTGGCCCCGCAGAGTGGCCACAGAGTGGGCTCTTTGTCTGGACACGGCCATTAGCAGTCAGCGGACTTCAGAAATGTGAGCGGGACAAGGCAGTGGACAGAGGCGCAGACAGAAACACGGCTGTCTGAGACACTTAGGAAGTCAACAGCTGACGGAAGGGCCAACACAAAGGAGGAGCTGCTGAAGCACGGGGAGCGTGATCTGCATAGAATATAGACCTCCCTCCGCTCGCTTGTGCACTTCGTGGCGAGCACACGCAAGCGGCTATGAACCCACGCACTCACATTATGCACATAAACATGCCTGATACGCTGCTGAAGAAGGCAAACAGCACAAGCACACACAAGACTGCACACAGATGTGAATGTGCTACATCAGTGCCTCCATTAGCTGGTGCAGAAGATGCACTGACACCACAATATGATTGGAAAGGCATTCCTCCTGCCCTGAACCCTCTAGTTAATGATGAATCAACCGGTGGTGCATCGACACTAAGACCTCCTGGTGGAAAATGCTCTATACTTCTATTTAGCACGTTTTTTTTTTTTTTTTGCTAAAAGATGCTAATTCCAATGATTATTTAGTACCATAATAGCTGCAATTATATTCGGCACAAACTGATACAAGGTGTAAGCACCAATTAGTAACTGGTCATTATCTTAAGCATTTGGTGCAGGGAGAGTGAAGTAATAGGCAACCATTCAGTAACCCTTGCTCAGAAAAATGACTGCATAGTGCCTCGATAATTAGTGGAGCCTGTTTGCCTTTAGTCTTGAAAGTGGGTTGCATATTCACTAACCTGCATTACTGCTTATTGCTCGCAGAGACATTTCGCTATTACAGAGGCAGCCTTGCTATTAATGGGCAGCATGAGGGCTGTGACGTGTTTTAATTATTCTCTATTTGGTTAGGACAAGAGGACACTTTCAATGAAGTGGTCTTTTCTGTGGAAATACATTTTCATGTACCTGCATAATTAACGTGTAATACTTTAAAAAAAATAATAATAATAATCTGTGTCCAGAAATGGACACATGAGATGAAACCCCAAATTGGTATGAAGATGGCAACAAAAGGCGCCAAACAAGCCACATTTCCATGAAAACATGCGCTTAATGCCCAGCCGAAAGAGGGTGGTTTCATGACAACAATAATGGAAAATTCTGGAATATATAAAAAGCACTGTGTTCAAATGGTATGTAATGGTTGATGGCCTGGGCTGTGTGTGTTTGCTTTCTCAAAGCCACGCCAGCGAGGATCACAAGAGCCGTATCAAAGCAGTCGGCCACCATGCGAAATGTCTTCTCGCAGCAGGAGGTTGTGGGATTGTTGTCGGCATCCCAACTCTCTTTGAATGTCAGCCTCACTAACAGGGCAGTTGGCCTACACGGCACTGCTGACAACACAGCTACTTTCAACTTTTATTCTTTAATATTTTTCCCTCCACCTCCTTTTTTGCCCGGCACAGCGCCTCTCAATGGCGGGAGAAGATGACAGACGCGTGGAACTATTCCGCTGTCCTTGTGGAAGACAGATCGCATGTTTAGGTGAACATGTGTTGAGGTGAACGTCGGGTCAATGCGTATTATTTAAGGCGACGTACGCCGTAGGATTTTTTTTGTTCCACTGACACATACAGGACTTGCGGTAACATACAGCCCAATATACGGAGTATACGGACAGCTGAGCACAACAGCTTTGCACATAAATCAAGCGCACCCCAACACACTGGGCCCGCCTAATAGATGTTTAACTAAACCCCCTCATTTCAAACAGTTTGACCCCGGTCCGCTAAAACACAATGTGAGAACTCCCCGAGGATTAGGCCCTGACCTCGCAGGCAATGGAGGGAATGGCCCACACTGGCTATAAAGGAGTCTGCCATTGTGCTGTCCAGGCATGGGGGAGGACAGTGCGAGGGAGATACATGCCAGTGGGTGGAGATAGCCTTGTTGTAACGACATCTTGATGGAGCATCTTTCCCACCCACCGGAGCAGCACCGGCCCTGTATGTATTTTAATGAGGCTTTGTGTCTGCCCACATATAGCCCTGCTACTGACAGGGAACGTGTTAGCAACATGCTCACCCTTTGTCACGGCCCCCGATCACATAATCGACTGGTCGGCGAGATTTATTCTCTTGACTCTACTTTTGTTTGTGTGTGTGTGTGTGTGTGTGTGTGTGTGTGTGTGTGTGTGTGTGTGTGTGTGTGTGTGTGTGTGTGTGTGTCCATATGTGCAGTCAGGGATGTAAATAGTAAGAGTGACCTTTTACAGACACCATGCACTGCATAGTTGGCACGGCTTGTAAAGCTGCTGGGGTGAGCTAAAAAAAAAAACGGGTGCTTTTGTGAGTGCCTTTACAGACCCCTGCGTGCGTGTGTATGCGCGTGCACGGATGGACCTAAATAGAAAACTCCCTTCATATTGTAAGATCAAAATAATAATTTTTACTTTTGAAGCGCGGCCTTTTCATTCCAAAGTGGCCTTATTGAGAACACAGTGAATGCGTTCATCATTGGGCGTAAGGGGGATTTTATTGTCTTAAGCGTGGATGTAGCAGGTCTGGAGGACCCAATTGTGTGCCGGGATGCAATTCAGATTTTATTTTCTTAGTTACTGACCTTGATCGGGGAACTGCAGGGTCAGAGCCTCTCCAGTCTCTATTGTGGGCTCCAACAGAATGTTAATGAATTGGTGCACTGAATATGAATATTAAAATGCAGACCCCCTTTCAGCGCCCAGTCAGACCGCTGCGGCACGTTGAGTGTTTTTGATGGCTGGAAATGCAGAGTCCGCCTCGCAGAGTCTGCTGCTGCTGCTGACTGGGGGAGAGGGTGGGTCCGTTCGTAGCAGGGGGGGGGGGGTGAGTCTTTTCTTCCTCCCTGAAGAATAAAACCAAGTCTCACCGACCAGGAGAGGGAGGCAGTGAATGGACAAAGGGGGAGGGAGATGTGAAGGTAAATGTGTGATTTGTAGGTGTGGGTGTGGAGGAGTGTCACTTGGTCCACAATTGGGTGCTGTGTGATCCCGAAGGTTTCTTTTCTGGGAGAGCACAATAGTCCATTTAGGGCGCACCCAGCTCCCCGGTCCTCCTCGCTGGCCCCGGAAGTGCTTCGTGTTTTTTTTTTTTGGTCGGAGGACAGCTGCACGGCTCCGTTTGTCTTCCCCTGCCTTTTGATTGGCCTGGCATGCTCGAGAGGGGCATGAGTACTGATTGTTTGGAACAGAACCTGGCATGCTATCAGCTGGGAGGATTGTTTTTCAGGGAGGGGGGGGGAGGCAGGACAAAGTCAACAAAGCGAGCCAGGAGCCAACGGTGGCTCTGGGAACGTCCAGAGACTGTCCTCAAAGGAAAACAAGCATCTATACAGCATCTCTAAGCCACCGCGAAACATAACAAATAGCAGCACAATACTCATCTCTCTAGTGCCATCAATAGCCTCCATCAATAGCTTTTGTAGTCAAGTATAAACCCCACTGAGCCAGAATGGGCTCCACAACATCAACAGCCATCGGAGGACGGATCGCATGTAGCGAAGTATGAATATTAATTGTTACATAAGCAGAGGTAGCCAATCAGAGATGATGGAGGGCTGCATGACTGCAGTCACGACTAGGGGTCGCCATGGTCTCAACGCGCTCTTCACTTGAACGCTCTGTGTCCGTATTTAGATTAGAACGTCAAATAGAAAATGGCTGAATGATAATGGTAAGTAGCAATAAAAATGGATGTTTTCTAATGCATTATTCATCAAGGACATTTATCTGTATATTTACTCACAAAAACAAGATGGAAAGAGGAATTCTACAAAAGCAAACAAGAGCGAGAAAAAAAAGATGGAAAAATATGAAGTGTGTTAAGAATGGTGAGCTGGGACAATTCAGAACTAGAGGCGCGCACGTCAACAAACAAGTGATTCAACACGAGCCATGATTTGAATAAATCGAATTACTAGTTAGCAGCTACAGTTGCTATTGTATCTATTTACCCATCAAAAGAAGCAGCATATTTAATATCACCCGACTGAGAGGTTGAGTTTCACCTTGCATTTGGTATCTAAATGGGGGAAAAAAAGGGTTATCCTTTCGAGTTTGGCTGAATAGAACAGATCCCAGAATTAATTTAGCCAAATCTATTTCTCTTTCACGGTCCTTCTACAGAAGGATGAGTGAGTTGTGGCCTTGCGCTAGCCTCCATCTCCCTGAAAGAGGATCGGGAGAAAAGGCAGCAAATAAACAAAAACGCGTCTTGGAGTTGCTTTTCCGGCGCCTCTCCATCCTCCTCATTTTGAAGCAGCTGTGCGAAAAATGTCAAAAATTCAGAGTGTCCTCTTTTTAGATACCTTTCTGTCAAGTATTTCTTCCCCCCCCCCCCTCAGGTTCAGATGGAAACCAATGTCTGATGACACATCTGAGGTACTTTAAAACAACCCGGAGAGAAAGGGAGAGTGAGAGAAGTACAAAAAAAAGAAGGAAACAAACAAACAAATGGGTGTGTGTGTGTGTGTTTCCTTCGGTGCATGTGCCTTACCGTGCATCTCTGCGTGTGTGCGCATGACTGTTTTTTGTTTTTTTTTGCGTGTGCTTGCAAACACACACCATCTGAGGATGGTGCAGATGTCCATGCTGTGGCCGCTGTCGCGCACTGTTCAACATGCCTCAAAAAGAAGGGATTTTCCCCTCTTTGTTTCAAATTTCACAGGCCGCCCAAATGGGCACAGACATGCTTCCAAAATAAATAAATAAACGGATGTATCAGTGGCCAACATCTGCAGATTATGATTAGCATTTGGAAATTGCGTCGGTGAATGAGATTTGGATGTCAGTCTTCTTTTATGCGTGCGACTCCTATTCGGGGGAACTAGAGGGTGCCGCTTTGTCCTTAAATTGGCTACAATTTGGAGGGAGAAAGAAATCCTCTTCTCCCTCTTCCCCTCTGCCCGTTGTGATGTGCCGTCTGAACAAGAAAGAGACACCATTAATTGTGCTGAATATGAATAGCTGTATTTGGTTAACCAGTTTCAAAGGAAATTGGCCCAAAGGAGCTTCTTTCCCTCTTCTTCTCTCTACTGTCTGTCCCTGCTTTTTCTTCTCCCTTTATCAAGATTTTTTTTCCCTTCCCTCTCTAATTTTACAGTGAGCGAGCTGGCTGCTTTAGTGCGGCTGCATTATCTTATGTATTCAGCTTTCAGCTCCTCTCCCTCTCCCGATGAGGCGAGGCTTAATTGGGCTCCGGCTTTAAAGTCTGTAGAGCTCTCCACTTGCTCATAGAAACACATTCAGGGGCTGCTCATTCACTTCGAGTATGTGTTAGATGTACAAATATTATTTACTTTTATACTCCAAATCAAAAGGCACACACTTCCTGCCTCTCTACACACAGTCCGTGCAGGAGAATTCACAGTTCAATTCACTTCAGGTTTTTTTTTCCTTCTACTTCGTCAACCGCATTACAAGCATGTGCTGCTGCTTCACAACAAAAGTATTATTTTAAAGGACTGTTTCATTACAGTGTAGTGGTATTGTTGATAAGAAAATATGAACAACCCTTTTAAAGGAGAGTAATTATTACACTGCCTTACGGCGGCACAGAAACTGGAGGAGCTACCACATTTTAATTTTAATATAAAACAGAAACTATTTTTACCTCGACTGCTATTGATACGAGGGGATATTAATTCCATTTTTGAAAGCCATAATTCAATGTGTGACACGGTCCAATTCTCCCTTTTAATTTCAGGAACAAACACGTGCATCATGACCGAATCCTTAAAACAACTGAAATATATTACAGAGGAATCCAATCAACAGCAGAGCCTACTGCGCTGTTGATTGGATTAATGAATGAAATAAAAACAGACACAGATGGCAGAAGTGGAAAATTAAGGTTTCACCCCTCGGATATCAGGCAAAGGGAGCAGCTTTGTCCTCACACTCCTCCGTTCCCTCCCAGCTAAACAACCTGAGCAATTAGCTGCACCATTAGAGCCTGGAGAAGGGGGAAAGGAGCTGATAAGAGAGAGAGCGATGCCGGAGAGAGGAGGAAGAGAGAGCGAGTCAGACACCCGGGAACTCGGTGGCTCTTGTTCCACGGCGAGCCGTGGTGCTGTTATGTGGAGTGTCTCGGGCGCCGCGCGCTGTCGACGCCGGGGCCATTTCGGGCGGGAGCTGATGAACCTGCGGATGAACAATTTTGCACTTCGCTGAGACCCGAGCTTCCATACAAACTCCTCCTCATTAGTTTTTGTCACTTGTGCCAGGCACGGGAATAAATGAGACCGCTATCAGCTGCTGCCTTGATAAGCTGCCTTATCTCATTAGGTTCCACATCAAAGTTAATCAGAGATGGGAATAGTAATTGGCCGACTAGACAATGCCACAGATCATGGGGCTTTTGTAGTGTATGTCATCTCCACAACATCAGCAGGCTGGGGCTGGAAGATAGGGTGCATCTGTTGGAGAGAGGAGGAGAGAGAGGAGTGTGTGCAAGGGGGAGAGTGGGAGTGAGAGCTGGGAGTGAGTGTGCATGATGAAGAGCAGGGGGGGGGGGGGGGGGGGGGGAGCGAGAGGGACCGAGTAGAGAAAGAGAGAGAGGGGATGAGAGGGGAAAGGAGTAATGGCAGAGGCATAACAAGCAAGCTGCTCAGAATTAATGAGCTTACTCAATAAGAAAAGAATAACCAATCAGTGTGTGTTGGGCAAATATAATTTGGGAATAATTGCTTGATTGCTTTTCTATAGTAGGCTGATTTGACCACACACAAGAACTGAGAATTAAGATGTCAAGACAAGAATTAATTTGGCAAGCGAGGGCACACAAATGTTCCTCTCGCTCCCCACTCAGGCGGCTTGGGAGGCAGCAGAGCCGTGAGTTGGAGCGCACTAATGATGAAAACACAGTGGTAGATTGCGTATTCATTTCCCCGTCTCTATTTTACATAAAGAGAGCCATGGCTAATGCCACAGATGTTGGGATATCATACAAAAAAATAGGGGGAAAAAAACCTGTGCGTATGCTAACACATTTAATTGGCATTTTTGCATATTCCACTCCATTGTTGATAGCTAGTTGCAGCTGATTGTTCAGTTTGTGTCCTCATTGATTTCAGTGTGCGTTTCTTTTTTTTTTTTTTTGGAGGGGTAACTGTCTGGGGATAGTAATTGGTGCGTTTTGACGCTTCCCACCCCCAAACAGTGCTTATTCCTGAAGTCTTCTCTCCTCTCTCGGTTGCCAATTCGCGAAGGCTTAGAGTGTGTCTTTCATTACTCGCTACCTGCTTTGAGAAATCAGTCTCGACCTCACTCACACACACTTGTGCGAGCGGAAATGTTTTTTGTCCTCTAACAAAGTGCCGGTGGTCGGAGTGAAACATTAGAGAATAACCGACAGGAATACAGTGAGGAGAAGAGCAAAACAACACCCACCCCTAGGACCCCTTAATGGCCAGCTGCACCCTGCTAATGATACACACACCTACACGCACACGCGCGTGCACACGCGTACACTACCCCGCGATGCTCCATTTCCATTACAGGGCACCGTATACGGTCTCCCGATGTACACATGGCGGGAGCTTATTAATAGTAATCATGGTGCATGATGCGGGATAGAATCCAACATTAGCGCTACATTTGGAATGGATTCAGCCAACCCCCATTCAATTTAGATTTGAATAAGAAATATATCCCAACCTGACCACATGCATATGAATCGCCACATATATTTGCTCCCACATGTGTCTGGTACTTAGTTCCAATTAGGCTGAAAACACTGCTGCTGTGACGGAGGCTGCTCACACCGTCTCAGTTATCATCTCTCTGCAGGTTCCACGGCTAAGGCTATTCATTTCCAAATGCGTGTGTCTCGGGGTGTGTACGTCCGTGTGCATGTGTGCATTGACATTATTTGAGCGGCGAGGTAAGTAAAGGGAATAAATAAGCAGGCAGAGGTCCTGTCATGATGATGTTATTGCTGCCCTGGGTTTGCCGGCAGCATTATGAGGACAGGCACACTGCCATATCCCTCACTGTCACATGCGCACACAAACACACACTTGCACACATGCCTGCGTGCTGGGGATCGAGGGCACATGCTCTAGGTAAATTTGCTTTGATCCGCATTGCACCTAATTGAGTCACAGGCAATGTCTCTATTCCCAGATCAAGGAATTTGGAAATGTTAGATTATTTCGCCCGGGGATTAAACCTAATTTTCGTGTGTTACGCATTAACCTATTAGGCTGGTTCATCTGCATTGCTAATGCCCCCCGGTGCAGACAGCTGTCACTGGCCTGGAAGAAGAAGAAGAAAAAAAAAAAAAAAAAACATGATCATGCAATCCTTGAATGAGTGATCCCTGCACCGATTAGTGGCAGTGAACTTCGCTGAGCCCAAGTGATAAGGCTGCAAAATTCCCAAGTTGCCAATAGCTCCGAAAATTATCAGACTGTAGGCAAAGGGGAAATTGTGCCTTCTGGCTCAGGGGCTTCAATCCGGGGTTTGCCCAGATTGACATTATTTAAAGCTATGGAAATGGGCTCTGGCTATCTGGAGGATTGCTAGAATAAGAAATTTCCAGCAACATTTATGAATACGCTGACAGGAGGGGATAGGGGCAAAGTATATATATATATATAATATATATTTATTTATAAATATACTGTGTGCATTCTCGAAAAAGCAATTTTAGGGTAATTTCATGATTTTATGATCTAATCTAGGTAAATAAATAAACAGATATGTGTGGAGGGAAAACCCATATTGCTGTAATATTCTTAAAGGACCTCAGCAATCTTTACTGAGAAGCTACTTTAACAGGAATCACTGTGTGCTCTGCGTGTGGACCAAGTGCATTGTTTTCTAACCTGATGCAGCAGAAATGGAAACAAAATCCCCTCAATCGCTTCCTGTTGTTTAGCCAGGACATATTGGCAACGCAACATCTGTGCAATGGCCTGAGCGTGGGGGCTACATGGAGATTGTATTATATTTGCTGGTCAGTAAAATGACTCCATGTTCCCAGTAGATGCAGTTTCGGTGCATATTTTGTTACATCGCCACAATGATGCCTCCACAGTGGACAAACAGACACACACACACACACACTGCTGGCACATCAGCCCTTTTTAGCATGCACAAGCACTTGTGAAGTGTGAATGTTGCCGTTTTGCATAGCTTAACACAAGTGTGCACACTGATCGACAAAGACATTTGTGCGTGGTAGAAGATGCCGTGTGTGTGTGTGTGTGTGCATGAACACGACACTTATCTATCTGTCTTCAAGTGCGTATGGGTGTGTGAGTGTCCTATCGTCACCTATGAAAATGCTGAACGTAGGGTGGAACACTGCCCCTGAGTGCCTATTCAAATGAACACAAACATCAATCGCTGGCCGGCCCCCCTCGCGTTTTCCAGCCTTGGAGGGCGACACAGTAGTAGTCACGCACACGCTCCACCCAGGATGCTTCTGTGGCACTTTAATGAAAAGCAGAACATTAATCCTGTCGTGCTTGTTTATTGTGTTTTATTTTTTTAATTATGTTTTTTTCCTTTCACTTTTGTTTAAGCGCTACGCAAATGAGTTACATGCATGCTTGTGTGTGTGTGTGTGTGTATGTGCGAGTCTCGGGGCTGTGTGAATGGGGTACTGGACACTTCAGCGTGCCTAATGGATACAACTTCATTGGATACGGTCATTATCATGGCTGTTCAAGAGCGATGTGACCTCACATCATCACAATAGATCCCCTACTATTCTCACCCACTGTCTAATTATGTATGGGTGCTGGGCACAGTGCACTATACCCACAATATCCACTTTGCCAAGGTTTGATTTTTATCATTCTGGCTCAGTAAAAATCTGTGACGGAAACACGGGGCTCAACACTGAAGCTCATAGTAACCGATCAACCTTATCTAGAAATTCCGAACTGAAATGTAAGGCCCAAAATTGAGATTCTAGCCAGAATAAAAGCGAGTGCGGCGCCAACGTTAGACGCTGCCTATCGGTAACCCAGCGGCTGCAGCCTGAATGTGGGGAGTCCCGGAGCACAAAGGCTAATCAATGTCAGGGTGGAAGCGGAGAATCCCCTGGCCCACCCTATTTGACTTAACTGCTCCGTTTGTGCTCCTACTGATCCTGTGGTCTTTGTGTACATTGTAATGAGTGCTGACATAATCCTGCGGATTTTCCTGGAGGCCAAACCTTTGCCACCCCCATCAGGCCTGGGGTCTCTCCTCCGATCAGGAGGGCTGCCAGAGGGGGGGAGAGACAGAACCACAATGTCCCCCCGACCCCCATGAGACACTTACATTTAGGGATGGTTTGAAGCTCTCTGTGATTGAGCTAGTAACCCATTTTAATCCTATTAACACTAGCCAACAAAAGCTAAATCTGCTGCAGGACAGGCAGGGCTGGGGCATGGAGGCTGGGCTGCGGATAGAAACTTGGGGGGGGGGGGGGCTGGGGGCTGGGACTAGTGGGAGATATTGAGGCAATATAAAAATGATGTAGCAAAGGGAATAAAAAGATGCTGAATTGAAAAGCCTGCCCTTAAGGTTACTCCTTTTTATTTTAGGAAAAGAGATGGAGAGGCAGGAAACAAAGGACAAGAAGAAGAACACAAGGAAGACACAGAAAACCAGGGAACAAAAAGCCCCTTTGTGCCGAGACGGCCTCAAAGCGGCGGACCACCAATAGCCACTGTCAAATACACACAAGGTTAACTCATTCAGCAAACATCCATCTTGGAGCTTGAAGGGCATGTTATTGGCAGACCGGGGTAATAAATGTACAGCAAAGTGCGGCACGGGAAGTGAGTCCAGTGCCTTGTGGGTGTTGGTACCTCAAGGTCGAGGAACAAAAACCGGGGAGACTCTCAATGCACTTTTGTTTCGGGTGTTTCGTGGGGGCAGAGGGGCCAAGTATGCTGGTGGTCCTTGCCCTCGCCCCATCAGAAAGGGAAGGGCTTTACACATCTAGTGTGGCAGCTTAAACCCCCCCCCCGCCCCATTGTAGGAAACAAGGGGGGAGTGACAGGGCCCATACAGACAGAAAGTGTTTTTTAGCCAAACAGGGCAGGATATGACTCTTTAAGGGGCAAGGGTGTGAATGAACAATAACTTGCGTGAAGAATGAGCCCCTGTGTAGGCAACACTGATACTGCAATCCCTCACTTGGTGTCTTCAGCCATCCGTCATCGCTGCGCTCTGTGTTCGGACATAATTCCCCGGCTCTTGCCCTCCTTCTCCGCTCCACTCCCCAGCTCCTTCTCCCCGACCGCCGCGTCTCTCATCACCATATCAATTTGTCATACTAGTGGCCTGATCTGGCAGCGAAAGCCATATATATATGATTATAATTGTCAGTGTGGGGTCTAAGTGATGAGGTATGATATGTCATTTCGGCAGTGCGGGCTAGTCTTTGACACGGGTCATTAGAGACAGGAGCCTTAACCAGAGAGGCGGCAGGCCATGAACCAAAAAACTCCAAGGGGAATAGCGGGCACCCCTGTTCATGGCTCCAACATCATTATTTAGACGCGGCAAACGTGTGAGACCCTGCTTCTTCGTCCACTCTCCCTGTGGAGTATCTCCAGCGCGGTCTGGGGAAGTGTGCATAATCAGCGAAGTGAGACACGGGATTGGCCGACGGGCCGAGACAGACAGTCAGCTCCTGTGAACCTCCTGTGAGGTCTGCCCTTCTCTCTTCCCATGGCGAGGTCCTTTAAGAATCCTGAGATCCTTCTCTGAGACGGGCCGCGCTCGCGGTAGCCCTGTATACATTTATGTATGGGTCTGACCTTTCCTATAATGAGTTCACATCATAACCATTGACCTAAAAGAAATTCACTAATGTTCTCCAGCGCTGAGGTGCAGTTGAATAAAAAAAAATAAATAAAAATTAAGGAGTGTGAGTGTGAGAAAGAAAGCAAGAGGGGAAAGAGAAAACGAAAGAGCACATCAGTGAGTGTGGCGGACATTGTTGTTGTGTTGTTGCGTGTTAGCTGGGAGCTCATCTCTGCTCTGAGATGATGACACTGATGTGTTATAAAATGCTGCCACTCACCTATAATATTCATATTTATGAGGTTACTGGGTGTCTGAGGTTGTGACATGAACTAAAAGGAATAGTGTATTTAAGATTGTTTTGGTACAAAAAAGAAAAGCTGGTAACAATTAAGGTGGAATGAATATCAAAGTTTTTGGACAGGTTGTCTTTAACAGGGAACTATAAGTAATAACATTTATTTTTATAATTAATAGGTGGAATGATGAAGGCACTTGTAAATGACGAGTTAGTGTTTCATTTTCACCTCTTTACTTAGGATTTCATTAAACTTATTTTTAACTTTAACATTATTATGTTATATAGGCTATATAAGGACAAATATAACCTCAAACTATTTACATAAAGTAAATGAATGACTTTAGTAGGAAGAGTCCTAGTTTGAACATTGTAATCACTTCTACAATTGTGATTTTACACATTTTGGTGAAACATTTCAACCCCATCAAGAAACAATGAAAAGGGTTTAACTCTGTTTCTTGTAAAAAAAATACTAACACAAGTGCATTTAGAAACTGTGCATCATTTCTCAACGTCCCTTTTACACAACTGTCATTCGTTGCAATATTGAGCTGTTTAACACAGATCCCACACATAGGTCCACCACAGAAAACAATACTATTACTTCCCCGGGACACACACGCTGTATGACATCAAATTGTAATATCTGAAAATGACTCCGGTAAATCAAATAAAATGTGTCTAAAAAATATATATATATAAATAAAAGAGAGAGAGAGAGAGAGAGAGAGAGAGAGAGAGAGAGAGAGAGAGAGACTGTGGGACGGAGTGAATGTGGGCCTCTGAGAGAATACCTTGACAACCCAGTGTGTGTGCCCTGTTCACAATGGAAGGGGCCACCCTACCAGTTAAGATTGCAAATTCAACCAGGGGAAGTGAGTTTGGAGGAATTGCTTGGCTATATTGGATATGACCTCCTGGCTACAGGTATATGATAAGCACTTATCTGTTTGCACTAACGGAGCACATGCATTCAGACGCTTCCTTCCTCCATGATGAGAGTATTTCTTCCATGTACTGTATGCGCCCTCCACACACGCACGCGCCCGCGCACATATACATGCACACGGAGGCAATGTTTACATCCCAGAAATAATATCTCCACACAATGGAAAGAAAGGGAAATAAGTAGCTGCCCACCCTGCTCCTCACCCCGGCTCATCCATCTCATAATTAGCTCTCTTGTGCCGTTGTGCGCCGCACACAGCCGCCACAAAACAAGTGCTTCATGGGAGGAGGTATTTATCAACATTTCCATTTACTGTGTACAAAAAGGACATAAGCTGCACATTCTCCTCAGTTCATGGGCAAACTCTTTTAATTCAGCGAGGAAGCGAGCAGGTTTTCAGCACACTCCGCCAGACAAGCGTATCACGAATAGTGCCAGGCAGGCAGATAGGGGCTCATAACAAGAGATCATCAGTAATTTTCAAAAGTACTGAGTTCCGCCGCGAACGGCGTTCAGCGGGTCAGAAAGTGTACTTGACAGGAAATATGCATACTGAGTGGATCCTACTCCCCTGCTTTTCATTTGCATTGTGTATTGATTTTTTTGGTCCCATTTAATACAATATTATGTGTGGGTCTACGGCGGCTTTTAGGTGTCTCTGGAGTGGACCGGTTCCATCGGAGGCTTAATGATAATTGCAGCTGGTAGAGGCAAGCTCAGGCAGATTTCATTGCAGGGCCATCAGGGCCCTCTCGCCCACCTCTACTTCCATTCCCATACCCCCTCCTTATGTTACACACACACACACACACACACACACACACACACACACACACACACACACACACACACACACACACACACACACACACACACACACACACACACACACACACACACACACACACACACAAGAAAGAAGGAATGTTTCGAGAGAGGAGAAAAAAATAAAAACACAACGCTGATGATTTTTAAAGCAATCACCAGCCCCCTTTGATTATCTGTCATTTGTAACCACAATGCCATGTTAAAGTCGGAGGGCGGTGCTCAAAATCCTTTAGGTTGCTTCTATTCTTCCACCAATAAGCTTTTGTGGAGCGTACACTGGGAGTCCGCTGCGCATACAAAGATATTAACAGAGAGCTGTCAGCTGCCGCAATGCAAATCACCTTTCCCCTCCTCCCGGGAGACCCTGATTAATGCCATCATTGTAATACAATTGGTCACAATGTGACTTCCTTTGAGAAAAATAAAGTCAAATATGTAACTCCCTAATAACATGATACTTATCACCAGGGCTGGCTTATAAAACTGTTAAACCATGACACCAAAACACACAAATCATATTAAGGTCCCGGTCACGCTCCCCGGCTCTCTCTTTACACACACACACACACACACACACACTGAGGTTAGAGATTATTAAGCTGTCACAGACAGTGGGAGTGATAAGCGACTGTTGGGTCTACAAATTAGGCATAATTAAGGAGACACGTTGCCAAACAGAGGCGCAGATATCTTCATCTGGCCCAAATATGACAGCATCCCCGTCCCATGGCAGGATTTACAGGGACAAATCAAACTGGGGATGAACTCAGGTGTTAGGGAGCAGATAGTAATGCCTGTGTGCTTTAAGTCTTTCAGTCGCTCGGTGTCTCGCTGGCTTAAAGGAAGCCGAACAAAGTTGTAAATCTAGGGGAGGCCATCCTTGTTTTTTTCTTCCCCCCCTTTCCTTTTTTAAAGGGCTTAATGTTCATCCCTTGTATATATCTACAGCCACCAACAGACATGCACAAACATTAATGAGATTAAGAGGAAGCGCTGTGCAATATTTATTAGGCTAGACAAACACTTCTGGGCTTTAGTGTGCTGGAAGCGGGGCTCTCTCCAGGGGCCGGCGTTGGCACAGGCTGCCCAGGCAGGAGAGGCAGATGTCTCGAATTGCCAAGAGGATCTGCCTGCCTGCCACCCTCAAGATTGCCGCTCCACTTCTCCACACAACTTTAAAATACACTTGATGCGTGTGGGTGTGTGCGCTTGCGCCGCTGTGTGCGCCCAATAAAAAAAGAAAATCCCTCCCTCCTTTACCGCCCCCCCCCCCCCTTTGCTCCTCTTCATTTCCACAAGTTACCGCCTCCCTAATTTTTTATTTTCTCCGTGACCGCTCTTTAAAAAGTGAAAAATGCAAATGTGTGGATTGTTGTGATCGTTGATGAGGACCTCTTTGTATTGTGTGTTAACCTCCATTAGGCGGGATTACGGGGACAGAGGCACACTGGCATTTGGTCAGTGTCACAGTGACAGCACTTGCGGCTGGAATGCCCGGCTGTCACAGTCGGCTCTATCGCTGGGCTTTCTCTCCTCCGAGTGTGAACTAATAAGCCTAGAAATTACAATTGCCTCCCTGCTAAATCCCTGATAGGCGGAAATAATGATATCAGTGCCCTACTAATCTTCTTGGCTTGCCGCTTGGCATCAGCCTATTGAGGCACCAGTCATACTTACGTCTGATGAGATGAATTTAATCTCACTGTCCGTAATGACAATAGGGGCCATTTTAATGTTATGGATGATATTTGTCAAGGTTCTGTCTTAGATTCTTTCTCTTGCACGGACATAATTTGACACCTTCTGTCAAGGTATCAGGACGCTTGGACTTTAGGTAAAGCAGACGCAGATAGCAAGTCTTTCTTAATTTCCTTCATGGAGAAAGGAAACAAGTCGCAACAGTTTTTGAATTTAAATACGCTGAATGTCCCTCAGAGTAATAGGGTGTTGAAAGTACTGACAGAGCTAAGCAGATGCACCCAGACTTCTGCCAAGAAGATATACTTTAATTTCTCAGCTGCTAGCTATTACCCAATGATACCGGGTCATTCAGTGCTCCACAATGTCCTTCAACTCATTATAATCCGAAATGCATTCGACCACGTTCGGCATTCTCGCAATACTAATGCATTTCATTATGAGGGATGTATATCATCATAAAGGCATGTGTGCTTCCTCTAGCTGTCATTCATTTCCTCTGGGGACGAGCAATGAGACAAACTTACATCAAAAGCTATTCTTTGATAACGGCGGCGTCCAAGGACACCTTTCCAAGAATACTCCCCTCTATTCTCTGCCGGTTGCCCACTACACCTGAAACCACGGAGCCATTGTTACGACGCATCGAGGTCACGCGACAGCCGCAGCACGTGACCTACACCTGTGTGGTGCAACAAGAACGTGACGGTCGAGAATGCTAAGTGTTTTGGAGAGTCCAAGAGTGGAGATCTCTCTGACTCCGTTCACAGAGGAGCACTAAAATATAATATGAGCTGCTTAAACATTCATGCACAGTCTCTCTCTCTCCAGCTGCACACAACACCCAGCCTCCCTAAACTGCAAAAAAAAAAAAAACAATGTCGCCATTAAATCGCTTGCTCTTTTCTCACTCATTCACAGGAAGATTTGACAGTGACCCGAGGCGTGACTGAGAAAGTGACAAGAGAAGGACTTAAAAAAGGGACAGATCTGACAGTTTTAGAAAGATAAAACAATTTCACATTGGCGGTGTTAAAAAAAAGTTTTTAGACTTTGAGTGGTTGAGCAACAAACTATCGTGGAATAATTCTTTTGCATATATTACTGGGGACAACATCAAAAGTATGCCATATATGTATTACATTAATAGATTAGCCATCATTGCATTAATCGAATTACTTTAAATGTCACAATTACCAAAACAAAGCTTTATAGTTTTATCTATAAAGTCTTACTTTTATAAACTTTTATGGTGAGTGACTGGTCTAGACTCCGCATATGATATTAGAAAAATATATTAATATATAAATATATAAATATATATATCATATTATGATCTTGAAGGCTGTTGCAGAGAAGCTTTTAAAGATCCCCCCGCTTTAGAAATAAAGGTGAGAATGTAGATGTTGGGTGTTATACCAACATGAATGTCAGATTTCCTACACTTGAATGACAGTAATAAGTGTTCATTTCCCTCAGTGCTTGACAATACAATTCACTGATGGACACTATAGAGATGCTGTGGTATTGTGATGAAATAATAATAAAAACAACAACCCTGCAACAGAAGAAGGCACACTGAAACATTGCGGTAGCTGAAGAATGTAATAGCGGAATGCCTTGAAGGACAATTAAGACAAAGCATATCTGTCCGCTGTTCCTGAATGTGTTTTACACAAACAGCCAATGGAAAATGTTTCGTGCACCACAAAAGCACACACACACACACACTGCGGGAGGATCGATTGTCGTCATAGAAACTCTGTCATTAGATAAATGACTGCTTCCCCCGAGCTGTCAGATTAACTTTGACAGAACAATCAACACTATGTTATTTATGCCTGGCTGACAAAGAATCGTTTTGGCTTGGCGAGAACTGAACAATCCCACTGTGTCCCTAGTTGTCCTATTCAGGAAAGTACGCCGTTACAAGGGTTGAGTTATGGAACATTGGACTTCCTTTACTGTCTGTTTATAGGCCAACGTTTGAATCGCAAATGGAAATTAGGCTTCCGTTCATTCACCGGCAACTTGTTAAAACAGAGTTCCTCTCCAAACCTATAGTTTTAAATTAAACAAATAAAAGAAATACGGAAGAATTCAGGAGGGCTGTTGTAGCTGCCTTTAAGTTAAGTGATGAATGTCATTTTTTTAATTTTTTTAAAATATTTTATTTAATTCATTCTGCGGTTTTGTTTATTATTTTCATGGTTATTTGTCGTCTTTTTTTCCCTTCTTTTTTGTTGTTGTTTGTTGTTTTGTTGCAGTCTGACAGGGGTCGTTTTTGTATCTGTGTATGATGTTGATGTGTTTGGACGAATAAAAACTTAAAGAAATAACAATAAAAGAAATTCGGTGTATCCCATCTCCTCTTTTCAGTTCTTACTGTATGCTGCCAATCATTTCAGTCGGAAAAACTTCACAAATGTATATTATTATACACAGTATACGGAGCACGTTTGAAGTGAAGAACAGCGGGGGAACATATATGTTACTATTTGATGCATTTGGCATCAACGATATGCGCGTCACACAGATAGGCCGTCGACATTTGCTGCGGCAACTTACTATGCAGGATTATATTTTCAATGGATGCCTTTCATGTGTTAGCGGTGATTAAGAAACACAGAAGATGCAGAGTTTACACCAACAGCCATGGCCAAATGTTCAGCCACTTTAAACCACCGCTAGCGTACACAAATCCCCGTGCGTGGGAACAGAATATCACCACACCGTCTGCTTTGTTTCCATCCTCAGTGGGTTTTTTCTCCAAACTGATTGCCTCTCTGCTTTATGCTCTAATTTGAAATCTGTTTGGCTTTCCTGGAGGAGAGTATTGTTCTTTCACTGCACTGTGCTGTTAATGAGTATGGTTAAGAACATCATTATTTTTTAAGTATCATTTGGGTGTTCACAGTGGGTGATCTCGACAATAATCTGTTTTCTTGTTTCATATCCAGAGTGACAGCAGTGGGTGCCTCTTTAATACCCAGAAAATCATTAGTGCTGTGTGTGTGGGGGGGAGAGAGAGAGAGAGAGAGAGAGAGAGAGAGAGAGAGAGAGAGAGAGAGAGAGAGAGCGAGAGAGAGAGAAATTGTAATGAAGACGTATTAACTATGGGTAATTTGGTTGTTCTTCAGCTTGAGTTTCCCTTCGCTCTGCTTGTTGGTTTTATTTGCATTGATGTCTCCTCAGAAGTAGTTTGCTTCTTGAACAAAGGGGCTGGCGTATGTTAAGTGCTTTTGAAATCACGAGCATTGCAGCCACGAGGGCCGGGCCTGATGAAAGGGTGTGAAATGCAATGTGGAAATCGATTTCACCATCTTCTCATTTGGCCCTGCAAAAAGCACGGTCTTATGTCAAAGCTGCAGACATGGGGGCCGCTGTGTGCATGTGCGCACATTTAGCACACTTCACGCCATGAAGGGCTGAGAACAGGCAGCCGGGCTTTAAGCCTGATAAGTTCATGCAAATTCCAGCTATGCTATGGACAGAATACATTAAAGCTGTTTCGACTTGATGTGAAGGCTTAACAATTATGAAATACATAAAGAGAGAGCGCTGGTGTGAAGGGATGCTACTGCATCATCGGTCTGAAGGCCACCACCGGATAACACTAAGCCCTCGGACCCCAACACTCAAAATGGTGGCTGAGCTGTTGAGCAATGTTTCCAAGGATCCCTCACGTTTTCACACCTGAGTGTGAAAACCCACCGTCGCTCAAGAGGGGCCCTCTTCTCTTCGTCCCTCCCGCCACACCCGATGGCTCTCCGACCACCGTGCAGTCTGCTTGGAGCAGACGCACCGGACTTCGTCTTTTTTGGTCAACGAAACAAGTTAGCACCGCGCTGCTAACCCTGCCAGGAGAACAACATGGGACATGACATGCGACACGCAGCTAACAAAGCAACACGCCAAGTAACCCGTCTGCATTAGCATAGCGTAACAGTACATGGATATGCACAAGTATTGATATGGTTTCATGTTATTCACTGAACTATTGTGGCGATCTTTCTGTACTCAGGATATCGGGAAGTTGGCTTCGCCCCACACCGCTGAGGTGATGTCAGTTAAATTGTTATCTTTTAAATAAAATGCTTCATGAATCTTCATGCTGGTCTATTTAATGTTAATCTAAATTATTAATCAGACTTACACATTGATAGTTAAGTATCTTTTAGGACACTGAATTCATTTTAATGGCTCTCCTTTTTGAAGGGTGGTGCCCCGAGAAACTTAGATGAAAGTTATTATTTAATCTGATTGTTTTTTTTATAAATACTGATGCCTCTTAAGCCGTTGTTCCTACAACACAAAGGTCAAATGCTTTATTTTCCTTTCCTCAACCACACAGACAATGGTATTACAGTTACACTGATGTGAATGCTGCCATTCAAAAATAACGACGGGTGGAAAAGGGGGGGGGGCAAGCCACAGGAAGTCAGGGGGTCCTTAGATAGTGTATGCACATGATTATACTCGTTGCAATCTGTCAGCGCTGCACCAAGCTAGCGTCATCAATTTCTTTCCTTTTCCAGAAAAACTGCTTTTTGTCTTTCCAAATAGCTACGTTGTTGCCATGGCTCGGGTCATCCATCCCCAGTGTATGTGGCTATTGAATGTAAATGACAGCTCTGTGTCTATACTGTCACAAAAGGGCCACAGAAAGCGGGGGCGGTGGAACAAGAGTGCGAGAGCTCCACTGTGGAGCGCTGGCAGTACCATCTGTGGAGATGGGTAAACAGGAAACGTACACAATGAAATTATAAGGTTTCCTCTCTCCTCGCTTCTGTGATTAATGGCAGTGATATCCATCAAGCCGTTTCACCATATTTAACACTGCTACAGCAGTTTGCAGCTGTTGTATTTTTCTTCCAGTACGGCGAGAGAGAGAGCGAGAGCACGAGACGGAAAGTAGACAAGAGAGCCGCTCAATTAAAAGACAGAATGACTCCTGGCTATTCTTTTAGCACCTTAAATCAGAGCAGCATGCATAAACACAACCGAGCGCACCCACTAACAAGACCGTTTGACACAACACCAGCCAAAACAACAGAAAGACCACATCGCTCTCAGCTTTGCCCTGTGAGACGAGGCCTCTTATTGGATGGGTGGGATGAGTGAGACTACAGGTCAGGCAATGAGCTAGGGGAGTCAATTAAAGGAGCTCCATCTTAATAGGGCTGTGATGTGGAGCCATAACGGCGTTATCTTGGCTCTCGCTCGAGGTGGCCAGATCTCTTTTGTGACACCAGCCAAGTAAATAAATAGCCAAATGAGGGCGCACAAAAGCGTCGGCAATATCCCAGGGCACCTATTATGCAAGGGGCCGGGGAAAATTATGCCCTCAACAAATTGCTAATGATGAGCCAGTGATGTCTTGTTAAGCGACATTGTTTTCCCTCAGATCCCTTTGTGTCTGTGCTGTGTTCTCCATTTAACCACACACACACACACACACACACACACACACACACACACACACACACACACACACACACACACACACACACACACACACACACACACACACACACACACACACACACACACACACACACACACACACACACACACACACACACACACACACACACACACACACACACAAAAAGCAGCCGAGCGGCTCTGCGATATTTTCCCTTTCTTCTCCCTCCCTCTTCTCTTTTTCCTCCATTCCCTTTTTCCTTCCTCCTCCTCCTCCTCCTCCTCCTCCTCTTCGTCTCTCCTTCGCAGTTAACTTGTGTATGTGCCTCTGTTTCTCCATCCCCTCACATCCGCTGCCACTCAGAGGGCCTGATTTGGCGCATGAGAACATGCTAGAGTGGGCCTGCTCAGCGGGGAAGGGCCTTTTGATGCAGACCCCCCTGGGATCCATCCACTGAACCAGCAGTACGTATCACAGATGTGACAGCTTTCATCTAACAGTTAACTTTTCCTAATTAAAGTCCCAAGTCTAATTACACACCAGCCTATCTGATATATTCTGAGATGGTCATAGCAGTTCTGGGGGCAGAGCCCATCAAAGATCCAAGCCTCGGTGATTTGGGGGGTGGGTGTATGGAGCGCTGCTTGTGCCCTGTGTGGGCTGTGGGCTCACCTGGGTGTGGGGGGGCAGTGAATGCCAAATGGCAAGGCCTCATCTCATTTGCAAAGATGCTGCCCCTGAATGTGGATGTGCAATTATGAATCAGGGAGAAAAAAAAAATGGTTTAAAGAAAAAAACATTCCATAATTAGCAAGGCAACTCCAAGCACAAGCAATGGAAATTAGTCCTGGTGTAATAAATTAGCCTGTGCATATATTACATGAGATGAACCCCCTTGGGGCTTCGAATTAGCAGTTTTGGCCGTACACTCCCGTGTATTTAAATAAACCAGTCACTCCTTCGTTCGGGCCCAGTGACAGGCATTTCTCTTCAAAACCTCAATTTTAATTTTTTTTTTTTTTTTTAAACTCATCCCCACCGTGTCAGCTGGGTGTGGTCTCTTTGTGTCTATAATACCACATGGGCTATTGCATCCCACAGCCTCATTTCTCTGCACAGTCTGCCAGCCCTCGGCTTGGTAATCATTCTATATTTTGTGTTCTATTTCACATTGATTAGAGTTACCCATTTCTCCCCAGCTATTTTCTCCGGCTCTGATAAACAAATGTGAAATTAGAACCAGTTGAGATGAGCTGGGAGGAAATTTGCATCAAAATAATACAGTGTGCGGCTAACAGACCAAAATCAGATAGTAGCAACAAAAGCTGGCAAATTGCAAATTAAAAGGCATGATGTAAATGGTATTTTATCATTAGGCTTCAGCAGCCATTTTGGGGGCAGGAGGGATGGGGGGGGGGGCTGGTGATGGTGGAGCTCATGCCGCTGGTTGTGATGAGTCTTATCCGGAGCGATTATTCATACTTGTCCTTCTGCTTGAATTAAAGCAAGAGTGCTGGAGCCAGTTAAAGCCAAATACTTGAATGGCTAGTGAACTCTCACCTTCACGCGCAACCATTTAGCTCACAAATGAGAGCCAAGTACAGTCAGTGGAAAGCCATAATGGGTCTTTCTTCTTGCAGAGTGTGGCCATTACATACTAATTTCTTCTGGAGGCTCTTCAGGAATTTAAACACTTGGCTGGAGCCGCTGAGTCTTGTGCTGAGACGAGCAGACCCAACAATGCCAACACACAAGGTGTTTGTGCTGGTCACACTCATGTCGACTGACCACAATTGTGCTAAATTGGAGGGCTACAGCATGGTGTTGCATTTGGATGAGGGGCTGCATCTTTTGTGAAGGTTTTTAGTGATTCATTTTTTTAAATTTGTATCATTTGTAGTTTTGAATCTGTGTTGTTCTCTTTACACTCTTTTAAAACAAAAATATTAATAAAAAAACCAGTCAAAAACAATGATACGCATTCTGCCATTATGTAAGAAATGTTTAAAATAATATTTTTTAAAGTTTCAAAATGCCATTTATACTTTTGAGATGTTCATTCAGGCTAAAGGTTCATTTAAATATATTGGATATATTCTTTCAAGTTCAGGTTATTTACTTCTTAATGCACAACAATTAGAGAGAAGCACTTGTTGGCAATTACACCATCTATTTTCTATTTCAGGGTCCCTCCAACAATGCTCATTAAATATGTACAAAAATTAATTCACGCAAGTACAAAAAATTGACAATCTAAGACATTAAATAGTGCAAGTTAAAAGTACTGTTTGCTACAAAGCTTAAAGTGTGGAGATGATATACAGAAAATAAAGGTATTGTTGGTCAAACATAGAAAAAATAGAATATTTTCCTTGATTCACAGTCGTAATTGAATATCAATCTGAATAGCTTTTTTTTTACAGTAGCAGCACAAATGCAATAATGCATCAGTATTACAATATCCTTCTCTACTCTGACAATAAACATGTTCTCTAAAGTCATATCCAGTTCACACCACAATGGTGTAAAAACTGACCACAGCTGTTTGTGTATTTATGAAGTAGTCCTTGCTGTGGTCCTAGCCATCCATTACCATTATCAACCAGCCCACATTGTTGATGAGTGGTATTTTTTTGCACCAGATTACCCACTGCACATCAGTAGCACCCAGGAGGCAGTGATTTAATTATGCAATTAGTGTGGCGGATGATTAAATGGCTTAATTAATAGAGGAAGATTGGGAATTTGGCTGGAGTTGACAATATTTAGCTAGCTCGCTAGTTTGTGTGGATCTTTCAATAATTGGTCTTTAGCTCTTTTGTTCAGCGTAATGCATTGGTATGATGAGTGTGATGATGGCATGGCAGCTATTGAAAGACTTGAAAATCCAACAATAGTTGCATTCATTTGGCTGTGAGGAATTTAAAGTAACATTCTTTTACTCGCGGCTTTCAGCAACAATGGCTAATATTTCTGGTATGCGACTTTTAACTAGCAAAATGACTCCACTTAGTGAATCAATAAATATGATTATCTACCGTTGCAAATGTTACTAGCTTGCGGGCTCAGCTGTTCCTGGGAAAGAGTAGGATTTCACACTTCATGCCTGCTTTGGAGTCATTAGATTTCCTGTGTTCCCAGCTTTCCTCCTGTGGTTTGAGACTGGATCTTCAGACAGGATTTTTCTCAGGTCGGGGCTTTTGTAGTATTTACTGGATTAGTTCAGCTCCGAGCTCTCTTAACACAGCGTAGTGTACACGTGTCCACCCTGATTGACGGCCCGCGGGGACCCGAGTGAGCGATATATTTACTGCTCGTTTGTTTGCCCTCCCGATGAGATATACGGAGATACCAGATTGTGAGGTAAAGTCAATGGTGAGTTACACGGGCCTTTGTCACTCACAAATAGTTGTTGCAAAGGCACAATCATTGGAGCATGTCGTCTCCTGAGTCGAGCAGTGCTTGCCGTGAGTGTATATTGTTTGCAGCACTTGACACTAGAACGTGAGGGTGAGAGAAGCCTCGTGTTCTAGTGTCAGGTTCGCTGGTCCTCAGTAGCGTGACGTCGTCTTGTGTGCAGAGAAAGACGACCGTGTCGACTAGACTGCTGTTCAACATAATAGCCACCAGTGTAAAGTCATTTCTGTTATTCCATCTTTGATACGATTGGAAGAGTTTCACTAAAGATAGTGTTCTTTTCTTTCTTACCGCTGTCTGTCTGGAGTGGTGCTTTAATGCTTCGTATTCCCACAATCTGAAAAGAAACATTGTGGTGGAAGTCAATAGTTGTCTTTTAGTTTAACCCCTATTGCACTGTGAAAGCTCTGTGCAGTTTAACTTCCAGCTCCTCTGGGTAAATCGTTTTCATGGATCACTTTGGCAAATGGAAGGTTCTATTAATTTACTGCAGTATATGGTATTGTGTCCAGTCAATCAAACCGTGGACACAGTCGTCTGATATTTTTAATGTCTTGTTCAGAGCATGAATGCAATACAGTAGATATAATTACACTATTTTAATCACACATACTCAGCGGCCATAATCAAATGGGCAAATTACTAAGTGTGCAATTTTCCATCTTTTCGTACGGAAATGAACTAATAGAGGCTTTAAAGCTGGATATAATTATTCGCTTTTCATTTTGCATGGTTACATTACCCCTCTGTATTTTGTCTCAGTTGAATTGTAGCCAAGCGCGGGCTTCTACCCAGCCGTGTTCAATAAAACACAGCATCTCGCTTACTAAATATCTGGTTCTTTACTGATGCTCGGTGGGGTCACATTGTGGTCACTGCTGTAAATCCAAAAGTCACTGTCTGTTAATTAAAGCTGCTGTTAGCACTGTGTTTATTGTGTGAAGAATGTACTTGGGGGGCCACAGTCAAACTGAATTGCCCCATTCATAAAAACAAATTTACATTTAAGTATTTAGTATTACTTTTATTCAAAGGTTTGCGTGGAGATGCAGTTTAAAGAGCAGAGTAATTGCAAGGCCTGCTACAATGGTGCATTCAAGTGCAATCTTGTGATTCCAGTGTTTATGTGAAATCAGTGCTGTGTCAGCTGCCTCCGTGCTCAGGTGGCTATCCATAATCAGAAACGGATTATTGCCCAGAACGTTGCACATACAAAGAATTTGGCTTGGTGCATAACAATAATTAGAAAATAGGAAATATGAAAATAAAACAGTAAAATATGGTAAACGAACAAACAAAAAATAAGAGCACGTTTGTGAGTGTCAAGCGTATATTGATAGAGAAGCGTTGTGCAAGGGTGATAAGCACCACAATGATCTAAGTCGTTCCATTCTGCAGTAAAAATACATGATCTAAGTTCAGCAAAGTGTTGCTTTGAATTTTGTAAAGCTCTTCAATTCCATCCACAATAATTGTTACAGACTTAACTCGCATATTTAATCGCCGTATTCAAGCTTTTTCAGGAGACTAATGATGGAGTAGAAAATAAAGCGTAATGCTAAGAACAGTGAAGAGAGGATGATTTCAACCACTGTGCCGACTTGATGCAGCTTCCCCGTGTTGCTGCCACTGTCAGCAGCCTGTCTGTCAATCTGCCACGCTGTGATTGAGACATCAACCTAATCCATGTTTACACTGTCCTGCACGTGTCACGCCTAGCCGTTAACCACACAGAATTAGGCCGCGTTTGACACCTCCTGCAACCCGCCACTTGAACCCATCATCGACTTCAGGCTGAAAGAGCAGTTCCAGCGCTCCGTAAGCAGTTACTGCATTGTCAAGGGCCGAGAAAGCAGAAATAAAGCAGGAGGCTATAAGGGGATCGGGGCGGGGCGGGGGTGTAAGGAGAAACGATGGATGGCTGTGGGTAAGTGCCACTCCTTGAATATCCTCTCCGGCTGCCGTCCCACTCTGCCTCTCTCTCTCTCTCTCTCCCTCTGTCCTTCATTCTCCTCATGTCTCTCCTCCTCCCGTCTCTCTCCCTCATTCTCTCTATCTTCCTCTGCTTCCCCTCTTTCTGTTGCTTACTCAGAGAAGCTGCCAGTGTTTGCTTCTCCTTATCCAGGTTTCTAATCCGCCGCCAGTGAAAGAGGGGGAGAGGGACAGGCAGAACCATTAGAGGAGAGTTTATCAGAGTCGCTCAATCTGTTATCACTCTTGTCCGTCTGTCCCTCCCGCCAGCCACCGCCTCCCTCCCGTGTCACAGAGCTACTGATTGTAGCCCCGACCAGTCCGCGCGCACACAAAGCCCACCTCTGAGTATGTTTGCGCATGTCTGCTCGACAGCTTTGTTGGCGTGCCTTGCCAGAAGTGAGCGCATATGTTATTGTGCACTACCGGCCATCAATTTCTGCACCACCTGAAAATGGCTGCAGCCAGGAATAAATAAAAGCTCCGCTCTTCTCACCGAGGGTGTGCTAGTTAACTCCCTGTACCTGATCGCAAAGGGCCCGAGAAATAACATCAAACGTGGAGTATTTCACTAGCAACTGGAGAGGAGACACCGAGTGTCCCCGAGGGCACTTTGAGGCGCGAAGCGGGTGCACTAAAATATGCCTGCTAGGTTTTGTTGGCACGGGTGCTGCTGGGACCAAGAGGGGAGGGCTAGAGTTTACCTAAAGGATAAATGTCAGCGGATCAGCTAAATTAGATCCTGCCTGTATTAAGACATCAACTGCTGCTGAAGTGGTGCATGTGTGTGCTCCGTGTGTGTGTGTGTGTTGCTGTGGACCCCTGCTCTCAGCTAGAGACTGCAGTCCAGGCTAAAATGGAGCTCAAAATGGAAGTGGCAGAATAAGCCGTTTCCTAGAGTTCTGTCTAGTGCAGAACAAACCAGTGAAGAGGGATGGTCCTCGTCTCTTATGTCACACTGTGCTGATCGTGGTCTACGGCCCAATGAACTGCACCGCCAATAACTGCTGTTTTAGATCAGAGATAATAGAAGGTAGTTTTTTTAAATCATGGACAAGGGCTACTCCTCTGTTTATTTTGATACAACTTATCTGTAAGCTAAAGCTAATGGTCATAAAACGTTTAATACTTAAAGGCAGTTAAGAGTCTTCAGTCCAGTGATATAAAGTGCATCAGAGCTCCTTGACCACCATCGCTGCAGGCTTCCTGGGCCTATCTCTATTTACCATTAGGGTTATATAGGTGGACACAGTGTAAGTACTGCTGTGGCCCTAAAGCATGAGACAGGGAATAGGTCTTTTCTTCCCCAGGCCCAAGTGCGGTGTGTTGGCAGTAGTCACTGAGAGCACCGCTGCAGGGCTTTGAAATCATAACACCTACAACTACCACATTTTGTTCTCATATCAGACTACCCAGAGCACAGCCTGAGAAACATGCTGGCTATCAATTTTATGTGAAAATACAGACGGAAAATGACTGCATTTGGATACAGTTTCTGTGGGTAATTTGCTGTGAAAACATTGCCACTGGCTTTATTAGAATTTGTGTTGTTTTGTGTTTTGGTTTTTTTCAAATTTTGATGTCTCCATCTTGGTTTATGGGGGAAACGCAGCACAGCGCAAGGCAACAACAGGAAAATCGCTGGTGCAGAGTGACATTTCTGCCACTTCGTTCATGTTCCGTCATTTAGAAGTAATGGCCGTGACCACTGCCTCCGTGTTTACATAGCAGTGGGCTCCCAGCACCCAGCCTGTGACAAATTATAAAAGCCAGGCCTCTGTAGCCGGGCTGCATTTCATTAAACTTTAACTTCCCTTATCTGCAGCGACAGAGGACGGAATAATAAAGGCTGACAGGTATCTAAAGATGTATGTTTGGACTAGGGGACAGGAACAGCATGAGAGCCTTAGCCAGCTTTGTCACCAAAGAAGGGACATATGTTGTGGGCTATAAACACTGAAGGCAGATGTTGCCGTTTTACTGAAGCTGGGAGAGCTTGTAGACACTGATGGTGCTTCGCACATATGTCCACCATGAATGGCGGTCTGTTTCACTAACAATGCTTACTGCTGCGCGTGACAAAAAAAAAGAAAGAAATACAGGTGTTATTTGTTATCGGATCAAATAAATACAGTAAGAACATAATATTCATCAAACATCGCTGATAGTACAATTTCTCACTCTACCAAAAATCTGCATTTGGTAGCAATCTCTATGTTTTAGCGTTTTCATTGAAGTCAATGATTCTATTGGTGAGCTGAAGTGAAAGCTAAATATATAATGAAATGCATGATTTCATATAACAGCCATGAACACATATTTTTTGTGTAAAAAGTTGAATACAAATTAAAGATGACTCGTTTCTTTGACTGCGGTGAATAAGTCATAAAGATTAAAAAACTTGAGGTATGCCGTCATTCATTAGTGAGAACAATATGCCTCAGCCTTGCTCGTCTCCGGTTGTGTCCCCCCCCCCCCCCACACACTGAAATCCACTCTACACTAAAAGACCCCTCAGAAAAGAAACTTGGATCCCAGGCGTAAGTTAGATGAGGTTTATATCTCAAAAGGACAATGTGGCAAGGCCAATATTAAACCATGTTAAGATCTTCTAAGAGAAGCAGATGATTGATTCCATAGAACCTTTTTCATCAAGGCCACCAGGTTTGAACCAAAGATATTTGAAATGTGAGGAAGAAAGAGGTAGTTACGGCAACAAAAAGCTGCTGAAGCGGCCTTTGTGAGTATCTGAAAGGACCTATCTGCAGCTCGCTAGGCTCTCCCGTTGAGCAGAGGAAAGCATGTAAATAAAAGCCAAGGGTGAGCTCACAAGTTTGCCTGCGTGAATAAAAAATGGCCACAATAACATTACAGATGCGTACACAAATAAAGCCAGCCATTCATTTCCTTGTAATACTCAGCAGGTATTTTCTCTTTATTCAGTGCTCCGAAAAAAAAGTATATGAATTTCTTGTGAGGTTTAATTCAAAGTACAAAAAGAAATTCCGATCTCATCTGCAATTCCTTCTCTCTCACCGTGTTCAATCTCAGCACTGATTTTGTGAGACCAATGTTTGTTTAATATTGTTTTCTCACTTCATAATATCCAGTTTCAAGACTGGCTCGGCTGTGTACACATTTAAGTGCTGCCAATTTTGTGATTTTCCTACACTCTCCATTAAAAGGGTTGTTTTATATTTTCTGTGGTTTCACCGGTGTGAGTTGCTAGACAGCTACGCACACGGCGAGATAAGGTCAGATATGGCCTTCCCCGTGGGTGTTGGCGGTGGAGGGTATCGGCCAGCCTGAGGAGTGGACTAGGTGGCCGAGATAGCCTCCTCCTGCAGGCGAGTAGGTCTGGAGTGCTGCTGCTGCTCTCCCCCCCCCCCCCTAGCAGCCATGTCCTGTTGGAGTGAGCCCCTTCACCAAAGCTTTGTCTGAGAAGAGAGTAGCCGAAAGGGCCCTCTGACACACTGGACAAGACCCTTCAATATACAAGCGCTACCTCCACAGCCTCGTAACCAACCTCAACTGCACACACACACACACACACACACGTGCACACATTCTGCATACGCTCATGTGTGGCACCACGCGAGTGCTGATGTTGTTTTATCTCCTGCTTTTTGTGTGATTTTGGAGTTTGAACAGAGTGCTAAGCTCAAACGCAAACATTGGGAGCCGGAGGCGAGAGCAGAGCGCCATCTGCCCCGTTCACGGCCTATCGGGCTTTCACTGTCCATTTCCAACAAGACAAACCTCTGCATTCACTGCAGACCAGGGGAGAGAAAAGAGGCAAGATAGAGTTGCACACTGCCTGAGTAAGTTTTAAATAGTTCTTTATCCGCAGGTTGTTTTTTTTGGGACTGAATCTCCGGGAGGGGAAATAGAGATGTAATCAATAATGAACAACCTTGAAAATGTCTGTAAACGGATGGCCTGTTGAAAAGAGGCAGGCTTTCACCTTCTGTACTTTCGCCATATATTTGTGTTTTCTAATTTACAATCCAAAAAAGAAGTTTTGTCTATCACCGCCCCCCCCCCCCCCCTCGCTGCATCTGTTCCTGAGAAAAGATTGCAAAACCTTACAGTCAATACCGGGCACACAATTGTCTTTCGTGTTATCATTAATAATAACAACCCACCTTTGCTTGTCTCTCAGGAGACATTTCCCAAGTCTCCAACAGATAACTCGCACCATGTGTCACTCGGCGAGACAAAGCCCACAGTGTGACATATCTAGACCGACGGAGAGGACTCGGGGACGGCGAGGGAAGAAAAGAGGAGCGAAGACAAGAGCGGTGGGGGGGAAGCAGTGTTAAAGAGGAATGCAGTATAATGTATAGTGGTTTTGTCCAGGTAACGGTTGGCTCGAATGCGGCAGTGACACATTTGAAATTGGCCCTGGCCTGCCTACAAAGACGGACAGAGGCGCTGCAAGCACTAGCCAATCCATACTCTCCAGACACCTGCTCGGATTGGAGAATCCTCAGATATTGACCTTCAATTCAGCCGGCATTCAGAGTTGATGAAAAGAGATAAGCACTCTAATCTGTCCGTCGTCTTTGCGCTCCCATTTATTGACTAACTGACAGACTTATTTTAGCTCTGGCTGCATGCTGTCGCCGCACGCCAATGGGATACATAAACCTAATAGATGTTTATTTGAAAGAGGCTAATATGAAAATTGCCGCTAAAGACACATGAATCAATTTTCAAAAGCAAACATAATTGGATATTCCGGGACACTTATTAAATGTGAATTGGCCCGGGTCTTCTTGTCTGTCAGAGAAGTCTGCCCCCCCCCCCTTCTTTGCTATGGTTCCTCATGTGACATGTTATTATGCTCCGTTTCCCTCTGTCAGCCGTAGCCATTTAACAGATTGCCTGCCATGGAGAAACTGCTTTAAAATCTCAATGGAGTGGTGTGTGTGTGTGTGTGTGTGTGTGTGTGTGTGTGTGTGTGTGTTACAATAAATGTGTGTATATCTAACTACAAGTGTAGATACATTCACACAGTATACTCGGGTAGGTCCTCTTCTGACTCCTCCCACCGTGGTCCTACATTTTCACATGACAGTTGTAGGCTGGACGTTAGAGGCACTTGACAATGAGTAGGGGAGTAGGAGGAAGTGCTTCCTGAGAGCCTCTGTAGAGGATAGTGATGCCCACATACTGTCTGTGTCACAGACCTGCCATGAGGGGTGACCATGTGGACGGATTCACACACACACACACACACACACACACACACACACACACACACACACACACACACACACACACACACACACACACACACACACACACACACACACACACACACACACACACACACACACACACACGTGCAAATGTGCAGATGACTGAAGGGATTCACACGCAGCCAACCAGTATCAGAGAGCCATCCGGTCATTTTCATATTCATATTTACATGTATATGAGAGCCAGCACATCCCAGGAATACAGATCCATTTAAATTCAGACAGAATCTGTAAATACCCACCTCGGGAGAGCCGGGAGAGACGGAGAAAGAGGCCAGTATATTTATTTGAGTGACATTGTCTAAATTGAAGTTTGACACTCTTCACCACTCTAACCTTTATGCAAATGTGAAAACAGCTATATGTGATGGACAGAATTCAATTAATTTAGATGACAGAAAATAATCTAGTGAACTGAATACATCATGCAGTTGAAAGTAACATAATCATCCTGGTAGGAAAGGGGGGGGGGGGGGGGGGGGGGGTCAGTAGGAGAGAGACAGAGAGAGATGGAGAAGGAGAGAGAGAAGAGGAGGGGGGGGCACAAAGGAAGTAGAAGATAGAGCCCATTTCGCCGCCGCCTTATCGAATGGCACAAGCTCTATTTCTCCAAAGCGGAGTCTTCAGTCCACTAAACTCTTGATCTCAAATGAGAGACCCTGGAACACTGTTGCTAAGCAATTAGGGGGGCTTATTGAGCAGCTGATTCCCGCCGCTCAGTGTCCATCATTACAATTTTTCCTTCAACCTCACAGACTTCCACACTGACGATTAACAGCCAGCGGCCAGTGACCACAGACAAGAAAAAGGGCTCCTATATGGGAGGGCTGCAAATTACACCACCGCACACCGCCACCCTTATTTCACCCAATAACACCCCCCCCAAAAAAAACAACAACTGTTGCTGCATGAGCCCTGAGGGTGTGTGTGTGTGTGTGTGTGTGTGGGTGTGTGTGTGTGTGTGAGAGACAGAGCGAGAGAGAAATGAAGAGAAAGATGTTTTTTTTGTGCACCAGAATATTCTGGTGCACAAACAGTCTTCTACAACTCCTGGGTGTTTTCTGTTCTCTTAAATTCCACATGATCACATGTCTGCAGTTATTAAAATCACCGTACGTCAATACAGAATGAGCACATGTAGTCTACATACGTATCACGCTTACCACCTAACATTAGCCCTCATAATAGGAATCGCTGTAAAGACCGAGCGGTGGGGTGGGAACCAAAGGAGCAACCAAACCTGCCTCACACAGTCTGTGCACACATTGGTGAGCTGTTGGCCAGATGGGGGCACCCTTAACCAAGATATGAGACACCGAGCGGCATTAGTGGAGCCGCTTGCCACAATGAAACAAGGAGGTGTGTGTTGTTATGCTCAACGCTGTTCAAAAGTTAAAATACTTCACTTAGCAGTGAACTGTACCCATGTAAATTACCAGCATACTTTCCTGCAAGAGGTTCGATATACGCTGTGAGATCAACCGACAACACATTTTTACATTCTAAAAAAATCTACGTTGAATCACGATCATGGATCACTGCCAATCACTTAATCACAATGTATTTTAGAAAGTACAGCATGTTTCAATGAAATATAACAACAACAACAACAGTGGTATATATATCAATGAAATCTACCTCACTGGTTTGCAAAACTCCTCTCAATTCACATATCTCGGCTAAATTGTATTAGAATGCTGATTTAATCCTCATCCTTTACATGTGGCTAGAAAACGAACGGTGCTGCAGAACTGAAACCGCAGTCGTAATGGATGGTTAAGTGACTCCTCACCGGATCTCTTACATATAATATAAGTTCCATTAGCCCCGAAATGGCTACTGTATGGCATTTAATTAAATATAGCCTTTCAAAGAAACCCACGGCGAGCCATTTAGTGTGTGGTTACATTTGAAGCTTGTGTGAGGTTACTAGTGCTTTTAACTACTGCACCCACTGCATAAACTGTTAATTAACATATTTAGAATGAAGTAGATTTGCCATGCACTAATCGTTCTCTAATTCACTAAGAACTGCAGCCTTTCAAACAGTGGACAGTAATCAACATGCCGGGCCTAAACATTACATAATCTGTAATTATGTTTCACTGAAAGAAAGGAAGAAATATATAAATAAATATACATAAATTAACAGAAGCCTATTGATGTGATTGGTTAATGGATGCCTTTACGTGCTGTGAGGGCTAGGGCTATTACACTTTGTGACCTACAATACACGCATTCACAGGAATGTAAGAGAGGGAGCGTGTTCTCGAGTGCTCTTAATAACTTTCACCGATTTCAAATGAAACATTTCCTGCTCCTTGGAATCATTCCTCAACGGCATGCACATTTCTATCTCCATATGTACTGACAATAACCAATATGTGCTCCTTCCCCGACCGTAACTGTAAATAAGTCCACCCTAACCCTGTATGGTGCACGGGGTGGGTCTGTCCCAGAGGCCCCAGTGCACCATGGGCAATGTATCGACTCCTCAGGTATAATGAGGGAGCTGTGTCCCCGGCTGCTGAGAGGCAGAGTGGCAGCACTCCAGCCCTGACCCCCTCCAACTCCTGGGAAACCCATCCTGGACGGACTCCCGCCTCACTCGCGGCTTTAGGGTTGAGGAGAGAAACGGACCGTCGACTGCCGCTCAGTCTCAGAGAGGACCAGCTGGGGCTCATTGTACCTGTGCCCATCAACAGGTTAAACATTGGACTTACTCTCAACTACAACCCTTCTGCTGTGATTCTCTTGCGGCTCTTACAGGATCACCTGTATCTACATCAGACGGGGGCTGACTACTGAGACATAAGTACCGGAGAATACGTGGTATATTTGCTAATGCATTTCAATTTTACGGCAAAAATGATACCCTCGTGTCATTACTGATAGGATATGAAATGTTCGTCTTCATTCATGGGAGCCTAGAACCTGCACAAAACTGCAGCGGTGGAGCAAAACAAAACCGAGACCTTTCCTATTTTCTTTTAGCTAATTTTATCGCTAAAGTCAGCGGGAAAATTAACCATGCAAATTAGGACTGCTGAATGAGGCAAAAAAAGCTTCATGGGAGGAAGGCAATCATTGGATGTCTTACTCATGACCTCGGGTAAAGCAATGAGGGTTCAACAGTTTTTGTATTATTAATTACTTGTGCAAAAGTAGTTACTTTCAATTCTTTATTTTGGTTGCATCGCACTTAGGCACTGTGAGGGTTAAACACACATGAAAGAGGGGCAATAAAGAGGAAACCTCGCTGGGGGGGGGGTCATATATATATATTTCTTAACTTCGCATTACTTCCATCCCAGAGGCCTGCGGTTCAGTCACATACCCATCAGGAGAAGATCACACAGCAGGCAGGCAAGCCTCTGCTGTACTGGCTGTTGTCAGGTGACTCTCTCTACGGCTTCGAGCGGCAGCAGATCCCAGCAGGGGACGTCGCTGATTGCTGACCACGCACACAACAATGTCGCCTGTGAACCCACCGCTTTATGGCTGCCCCGGCTTTGATGCAACATCTAATTGGCCGAGATGAACTGTTGCTGTGGCAGCTTGGGGCCCAGCTCCACTGTACGCCGGTCCACACAGTCACTGTCTGCCTTTAATTAGGTCCCCTCTGCCTTGTGCATGTGTGTACACTGTATATCTGTATATCAATGTGTACATCTGCCTCTATGTATGCACCATCTTCTGTGCATCCGCGTGCATTTTATCTGTACAAGTTCGATATTAAAAATGTTTTTGTTATGACAGATAATCAGGGATGAAATGTTTTTACATCAAAAAAGGAAGGTGGGGAGGTTACACTAACAGGTAATCTGAGACAAGATGAGGCGCACGGTAGAATTAAGATGGAGAGGTTTGGGGCTTTACTGCCCGGTGGTTTGTTTTCTCAGTTCTTAACGTAGCTCGAGGTGCTGGTGATTGGCTCGGGTGGTGACGGGGTGCGGTCGAGTAGAAGAAAGAGTGAAGGGTGTCGTAGTGGTTTGTTTTCGCAGGCCCTTCACTTCTCAGCGTTTGGCGATGGGTCTGGAGCCTGTTGTCGCCGCGGAGGGGCTGCGCGTGAGTGGCGCTTTGTTTAACTTCCTCTCAGTGCTGGAGGAACCAGCAGGGCCTGGTAATGAGTCTGCAAACAGGACTCACGAGGAAGAGAACAGCGTTTCCCATTACTAATTGCGGTGAGTGATGGTAATGTGTTGCTCTGCATTTCAGCGAGAGGTTCTGTCTCAAAGGACACAGTGTTGACGATAATCAGTCATTTGCCATAAAAGATCACTCTGCTCCATGACAAATGCTTAAACACACAACTCGTGAAAGAAAGAATAGCAGAGCTAAGCTAATTCATAAACCACGCAGACAGCTACATAGCAGTCACGTTGTCAGTTACATGCCGACAGAGATATTCATGTAGGAAACGAGGGGCAATTTTAGAATTTGTGCTGCTTTGTTTATTAGCATAAAATTGAAGAAGCACCACAAAGCATCACGTGCCTCAGCTTGTAATGAACTCGCCAGTGCACAATGACTGATTATGGCAAATTACTATCCCTGTACGAGCTGCCGAGAATCCGCTCTCTGTGCTGTCGGTGGCCCTGAAGCAGGGAAGAGAAATTGTTCCGCCCAAGTACCATAAAAACAGATTGGAAGCTCAGCACTGTGAATTAGCTGCACAGGAAGCCCCCTAAACCCCCTGTTTTATTCATGAGCATGAAGGCTATCGGAGTCTAAGAAACCCCTGTGGTCTCGCCCGCTACATCAAGGTTGCACGCTGCGTCCATGGAAGGTTGCATTCTTTTTTGCATATTTTTTTTATTTTTTTACATGCCACATTAAAAAAGGGGGGTGTACAGTGGATCGGGGGCCAAGTGAGAGGAAGGTGAAGAGGCCACATCTGCCAAAATTGCAGACGAGTGTCCTGGAGAAAATGAGCTTTCAAGCTACCAATGTCTCCTGCAGTCTGTTTGCTGTTTCACTGAACACTGTTTACTGTCACTGCTGTTCCTACAACAACTTCCTCAGAGTTTAGTATCTGTTTTTAGAACAATACACAATAAGGATAATTACCAGCTCTCAAAACAGAACCAAACACAATGTATAAATCCAGATGCTTTATTAAATTCAAACCTGAATACAAACTGAAACACAGGCTTTTGATCTGTGGTATAAGCATGGAATCAAACATGAACAACCTACTTTAGCAGTGAGAGGGGGATTAACTGGTCTATTTCTAATAAACAAGCAATAATAACTAAATTGTGATTGCAGCAAGAGTCTATTTATTGCTTTTCCTTGTATAATAGATGCATCTGTAATAGATGCATATGTCGAGCCACAGTATATGTAGAATTCAGAACCATGTGTCCTTGTTTACTTGGTTTGTCTGGGTGCCAACATTTCCTAATTGTCCTCTCTGAATTTAGCAACTTGGTCTCTCGTCATTACGGCGCCACTGAAGTCCTAATGAGTGGAATTGTTGTCTGAAAGATGGCCCCCTTTTTTTCCCTGCTGCGAAAGCACATTAGATCCAGACAGCTCATTTCCATTCCCCCTGTCATCTCTCTAGAAATGACGTGCAGTGCTTGAAACTGTTTATTTCCAAATTCAGACCTCCTCCGCGGCAGCCATCGGCTTCAATTACCAGTTTTTTCCTGAGCAGAGCCATCAGGCAGCCTGACACTGAGGTCCAACCTAATTCCCACCTTCTCCAAAGTCAAGAGCATAATGTGCAGATAAAAAAGGTGGAAAATAGCCTGCCACTCATTAGCATGCAGCGCCTGCCTGTTCATTTGCTTGCTGCGAATGAAAGTTCTGACACTCAGCGCCTTGTGCAATATGAGAATAGTCCTCTTCAGACTGCCTCGTGTCCTTACCGCCGTGGAAAGGTCATCGGCAGAGGTGTGCGCTCACCAACCTGGCTCTCTGCTCTTCACTGGCCCACCTGGGAGCAGGGTTAGCCGGGGGTATTGATTCAGGGAGAACCTCATTACCTGCTGAATCAACATATTATTGCCATGTTTCACCCAGCCGAATTGTTTACAAGTGTCTTTAGCGCGGGCAAAAGCCTGCTCTGGTGGGCCACGACCGCATTCATTAGTCCCTGACCCCGGTGATTATGTGTTATCTGATACGCTGCTATCTGGCTTGGCCGCGTGAGCAGGGCCACTGGCCTGCATCGGCCTGGGCCCATTACAAGCCCTCTCCTTTTCTCTCTCCGTTTTCCTCTCCCTCTCCCCCTTGATCCCTCTTTCCCCTCTGTCTGTGCTCCCTATGAATGTATCCATTAGCCTGCCGATGTGTAAATTGTTTTCACCTGCACTGCGGGCAGATGGGGAGCAGTGTCTCTGTCGTGATTTCCTATGCATGAGCTTTCTAATCAGTCGGAGAGTAACACGATTCCCTTGCTCCTTGCCAGAAAAAAAATAAAAGGTGAGCTTGCGCGAGCACGCACACATACATACATTACATACATGCACACGCGTGCACACGTGTTCTCGCACTCACAATCTGCAATCAATATGCACGCTGTGTTGTGGGGGATATTGGTGCGGTGGTCGTGGTGACAGGGTTCATTATATGAGCTCGCCTTACAACACTGATGGCTTAATACAGAGGACAGGGCCTGGGCCCGGGCTGATCCTTGCCTCTGCCATTCCCAATTTCAGTTCAAATCGACGGATAATTTGACCTGGAACACTAAGCCCACATAAGGGCAATGATATGCAGTGGCAGTGACAACAGAGTGTGACCCACGGAAGAGACAGGAGAGGATACCCTGAGCGCAAACAAATAAAGCATTCCCTAATGCCTTAATGTGGATGTGACATGTGCCCTGTGGGCCTCTGCTGGAGAAGGGGGTCAAATGGGCCATCCAGGACCGGATTGGCTCTTTGGGGGGGGGGTTTAGAATGAGGTGCTCATATAATGAGCAGTCTATTCTTAACTGCATGTCTATTCTGTTGCTCAGAAAGGAAGTTACAGCCTACTGTTTGTAGGATGCTGCATCAAAACTGCTGATTACATTCACCATTATTGCAGTTTTACTGTATATGCAATGTTTTTGGAATTATGCTGCAAGGTGCACTAAAAACAGATCCACAACTTCTACATTAGATAGGTGTAGCATCGCTTTAACGTATTCAAAGCCTGGGTTTACAATTAGCTGAACACACAGGATACTGATTCAGAGTGAGATAAAAAATCAACACGATCCACCTTCTTCTTCAGCAATAGGTTGACGTCAGTGCAAGTCACCTGCTGCCTGACAGCCGGGCCACTGAGCCTGAGTTGGTAAACACGGAGGTGGTAGGGCACAGTCTGAACAAGACCAGGGATCGTTGTCAACAACCAGGCCCACTACTGGAGCAAACACTAAGCCCCGGCTGTCAGACGCCTGACCCGAGCGGCCCACATGAATCTCATCATCTGACAACAACCACACACGCCGCTGCCCTTATTCGCCGCTGTGTACCACACTGCCCCTGCTATCAGCTGTCAGTCAAACTCCAGGCTCACAGACTTGTCAAACTGAGAGATGATCCTCTCCTTCCTGTCTCTCTCGCCCACTGACAGGATGTGCCCGCGGACCGCAATGCATGTGAAAATGATTGGAAAAACGTCTGGATGAGACTAGCGGGCAGATGTCCAAAAGGAAAGAATAAAGAAATGTAAGAAAATAGAGAACGAATCCACTCTGCAAACTACGACATCACAAGGCGTGCGTGTGCTAACAACAAGCCACTGTCAGTAGACCTGGCAGTCTTTGTTCAGAACCACACTGACGCACTGTGCTCTCAGACGGCACTCGAGACGGCCTTGATGTTTATTCAAATAAACAACAAGTGCAGCTTCATGCTGAATCTGATCTTCCTCACTCATCCTTACCGGAGGAAGAGACAACATCTACAAAAAATAGTTTAAAGAAACAACGCGTCTTTACACAGTTTAGCACAGCCGCTTGGTGTTCGATTTCCTGCAAATGAAAAGGCAAGCATTGGAAACTAGTTCCCCTCCACCCCGTTCTATTTCCTAAGCTTTCTTTTTCATGAAATTATAAAGGGGATTTGTTGCAGCTTTTCATCCACTTGATAGCACTTAACTAATTGCTGTCCTCTCTTGGACAAAAATGCACTCAGAAAAACATAGACATACAAATAAAACCGTATGCCGGCACATGCGTGTATGCACACTGTGATATTTTGCAAAATTGAAATCAGACCTGGTTCTGAACAGATGCTACTAATATCATCATCTGGACACATTTCATCTTTTTAATACAACTTTGTGAAAATACCGATACCTGTGCCAACTACAAGTGCCTACTTTTTGAAACGATTATAAAAGCCCGGTCAACTCTCTCTCACTGGGGGTATCAGCCAATTATAGAAACAAGTGACCATTGAATTAACACATGGAACTTGAAAGCTTTTGCACTCTGATGTAGAATGCTCTCTGGGAAAGAAAAATAAAAAAATGTCAGACCTTAATTTGCAATTTCACAGGGAGTCACCCGAGTTCTGGTTAAACAATAGGTTTCAACTCGATGGAAACACAATGGGATTGTAAATGTTGAAATGTGCAGCCAACGTGTTGATAAATGTCACCGATCTTCTTAAACATTTTTTTGTAAATGCTATCCAGACAAAAACTATCAATGAATAACTAACGTTTTGACAGATTTTTTAACTCCTACACCTTCTTTCGTCATAGATGAGAATTGAGGATTTGCATTAACAGCAAACACTGCTCCGGTATCTAAGTGATAGTGAAAGGAGCGAAGGGAGAGCCACGAAAACCAGAGCTGTGGAAGAACAGCCACAAAAGACAGATAAACCCAACACCACAGAGAGGTGAGCCAACTGTTCCAAGTCTCACACAAGGGGAGGAAGAAAAAAGGGAGGGGGGGGGGGGGGGCGGAGAAGATAATTTAGCATTTGTGTAAGCTGTTTATCAAATTATTAACTGCACAGATGTTTCTGACTAGCTAGGGGCTGAACATGGGCTCTGCCAGGCAGGGGAACAAAGGTCTGAAGGATTCAACGGAGATGTGCACTGAATATCAATTTAATTTACTAGCTGTTAATTCTCATGCAAATTGTGACCTCTGTTAGGGCGTATCAATGGCCATACACATTGTATGTCTTCAGAGGAGCAGCAGGCAGAAACACTGTAGAAAACTACAAATGGGAAAAATAATATTTTCAGTGCAGCCATTCATGCATGAAGATTTGGAAAAATGTATGCGCGGCACCTTCTTCTTTTTTTACTGATAAACACTTGTAAAGGCTATACCTACTCTATCATCAAAACTGTTATTGTTTTGCGCCTTTTTGGGCTGTCTGTGTTTTTCGAACTAAGAAGGAGCTCTACTGTAGATAACTCACTGTAAAGTTCAAATGAATGCTGTTCAGGAAACGGATAAGAACACATTGTGGAAGAGGAGAGAGGATCATTTATGAGCTTTTTTCTGTGCATTTATCTATGCAAAGTGACTGACATCATACTCACCATTTTCGAATGTACCTTAATTGGAGTGTCTTTATTTTTGATGCAATCTCACCCATGGTGCCAGTGCATCTTGATGAGTGTTCTGCCGGATACACAAAAGTAAGGGAGAGCATCGTGAGTAAAACGGTGGTTGTGAATGTCATCTATGTTGTGAACTGTAATCTGCTGAATATGATCACGAATGCACGGTATGACATTCAACAAAGGTTGATCACTGGCATCAACCCTCAGCTGAGCTCAGCTGGAACGGCAATGTTGCAAGCCCCATTTTCTTCATCACCTCCAAAAAGGACCGCCTTTCAGCTCACCACAGCACAAACAAAAAGCCTGGCGACAATATCAATTATACATGCAGGAGGCAAACAAGGGGATTTATTTCACAACAAATAGCCTCATAGAGAGATGCTGAATGGGACCTATTAGCATTAGAAAAGGACAACAAAACTCCCCAGTTCAACAGCTAAAGAGCAATTTGATGGGACTGGAATTGGGGAAATTGCTTGATTAGGGTGTGCATTTGGAGGGGGCTGTCAATTTCAGAATCCCAGCAAGGAAGTGTTGTGTTGTCCCTTTGACAAAGTGACACACTGCTGCAGTCAAAACATGACATTATGAGAACTGTCAGTGGTGAACTTTGATAATGCAAGACAAGATCAGGGGATGATATGGCATCCATCTGGGTAAATGAGACATCAATCTGTATCTGATAGAGAGGGGGAAGCTTGTCAAATGAAGATGAAGACGGCCTTTTAATGGCTGGTATTTAGCTCGAATGTTGCAGACATTTTTTGGAAGCAAACGGTGGGGTTTTCTGAAGTATACGGACCCATTTAATCCTGGTGGCATCATTTACACTTAATTCGAATTAACCTTGGTAACAAAAACACATTAAAGCATATGTATAAAGGAGGTTGAAACTTATATTTAGTTTTACACTTTCTAAAAGGGCTGTTTCAGTAAATATTTGTAAGAGCTGTTGGAAAAATTACAGTTTTCTTACCCGAAACATTTGTCTTGACCTTTTTTTTTCTGAACCACTTTTTTTTGTCGTAAACGGCATACCTCTGCCATGTACAAATAACGTTTAAAACGGAAGTAACGAGGGGGCTCCCGCCCGTACTCGCACCACGTGTTCTCTGTTTTTAATCAGCAGGGACTTCTGGGAAGTGGTGCTCATGGTAACCAATGTAAACACCGGCCGACTTCCTCCACCTCCTCTCCCTCGTCTCGGCTCTGGAGTAGCGCCAAAGCGGACGAAAATGGCAAACATGGCTCGCAGCGATGACAAGTATTATGAGAAGATAACATCGATCCAACAAATCATGCATAACAGGTGAGCTTTCCCTCTTTTTCGTTGACGGGACGTGGCTTGGTAGAGACCGCGGACTCGAGTTCTGATCTCTACCGCCCGGTACCCTCCTCCTGCCGCTTCCCACAAGGAGGGAGCAGGCTAGCTACTTAGCTAACCAGCGAAGTCACGGCAGTCTATTTACTTTGGGCGCTTTCTCCAGCTAACAGCAGTACTGCTGCGGCTGTTCTTGCATGCAGATGAATGAAAAGCTAACCTGACATGAACCGTGAAACGTTAGCATCCACATATTAGCCAAGTTACCCCGAAACTAATGCTCGCGCTTGTTTGTATGGAGTTAGCATTAGCTAATTCGTACAGTGTATCAACAATAACATACGCATGCACTGTTAGCTGATATTATGTAACATAGCGTATTTGCATGTCAACATTAGCATATGCATTACAAATTGTTAACAAGTAACGTTACATAGGTAAGTACCGTTAATATTGCTGCTAATTGTCCATTAATTAGCCAAGCAAACCACGGGTGACAGTTCCCCTGACTTGTGTGTGCAGGGAGAAACGGAGGCTGGAGCTGGAGAGGGAACTGTTTGCTTACTCCAGATCCGATAATAGAATGTAAGTTATACAGATTTACTGTATATCAATACATATATCGTTCTTATACCCTGACTTACCATACCTTGTTCTTATGATTTGACTTTCATATTAAGCTGTAACTTTGATTTATGAGACATTTAAGTAGAGATCCCTATAGGTATTTGTTTTGCAAATTTACAATTTATACGTATGTTTAATGGGTATACATACAGTATATTCTGTATAGATGCATAGTCACTTTTGTATTTTTATTTGGAGTAGGCACTGGCATTTGTGTTCATCTGAATTGTTATAAACAATATCACCACAGTTGTGTGTGTGTGTGTGCGTGTGTGTGTGTGTGTGTGTGTGTGTGTGTGTGTGTGTGTGTGTGTGTGTGTGTGTGTGTGTGCGTGTGTGTGAGAGAGAGAGAGCGAGAGTGTTACAAGCACATTGCACCTTTTGGATGTAAGCTGAACAGCCTGTTTTCATCGTAAATTGATTCTCATAAATAATAATGTGCTGGGTCGAAACAGCTGATAGGAGAATTGAGAATAAGATTTAAATTTAAAACGTATTGTGCTTAACCTTTTTCCTCTGAAAAGTCTAGCTCTTATTTTTTGACAATGTTCCTAGATAATATTTCTTTTGAATAATAGTTCTCCACTGCCTTCAGCTCACAGATAAAGCGTTCCAAGCTGCGCAGTTATCTCAAGGAAATCTGTGACAGGGGAGCACGAGCAAAAATGAGAAACCTTGAGCTTCTGAGAGATGTGGAGTGCATAGAAATTAGCATGAAGGAATATAGTCCTGACCATTGTCCCCTGCAACAACAAAAGGTATAACACACACACACACACACATTTTATTTGTTCAGTGGAATAGTTTTTCTCAAACACCCTGCCTACAAGGTTTATACAGGTTTCCAAAATGTTACTTTTCTCTAAAATATTTTATTGCATTTAATTGTTTATTCGTTTTTGGAATACTGTGTGTTTAAAAAAAACATTTGTACACAATACACCATGCCTTTAGAATAAGAACAATAAACTCACAGACCTACAATAAAATAGAATTGTGTAAGGAATGTATATCAATTATTATAGCATGTGTTAGGATATAGGATGCACATTTGCCTTAATGCCGTGCTGTAATTTAACACAGAGTAGTAATAGTTGCTTGCAATTGCGTGATGTGACAACAGTAAACACTCAAACTGTGCAATTTATCACGACAAGCAAATGAACGAGGGGGAAAACAATGAGCGAGTCAGATTATCACTTAAAACTCAACGACAGTGCTTGACAGCTTAATATCAAATTAACAAAATTGGCTAATTATGACTCGCTGAGTTAATTGCCCAATATAGAGACTCTGAAGTGCTCCAGAGGTTTAGTCATTCTCTCCCCTCAAGCAGTTGGTTTATTTCCTCTTGATGCTTTATGAGTCCTACATGTCTGTTGTTATTTTGGTGGTCCTGTTGCTCGTTGTTTCCATTGTCTAAAGTCACCCTGAATTTTGTTGTCGTAATGTTTTCGGTGCGATGAAAACCATAAATTCCTCAAATGGACAGGGAGTAAAGTGAAGGTATAGGTGCATACATTTATGACAATTTCAGTGTAATCTTTCTTTGTATTGGTTAACATTTAAAAACAAGAGTGGGCAAATGAGAATTCATGAAAGCGGCCTTTTTTTAAATGGTCTGCTTCTGTAAACTGCCATTGTTCCGATGAAAAGGTCTGGCATGTTTGAGCTAATCCAAGTGCCCTTCAAATGGCCATTAGCTTTTTTTAATTGGAGTTGGGATTAAGGCAGTAAGTTAGTCTGTGGCCGGTCAGATAAATGTTAAAGGGTGTCAGCAGCCACACAGAGGACACTCACTTGGGGAAAACCCCGCTGTGATTGACTGATGCTCGACGCTGTCACCTCTGCTTTCACACCACATGCAGATAATATTCTACAACACTATCGCAGCGTTTTAACAGACGATTCCTAGTGTTTGCACGAAGAGTGGGGTTTGCCTGTCACACCGTCAGTTAAATGTTATGTCTATCATCCTCCTGTCACTTTTCTGCTGTTATCTTACTCTTATCTCCGTATCATTCTGTCTTTACATCTCTTACAGGCTGACGTTTTCAAAAAGATTGCCAGATTTATGGAAGCAAAGAAGAATATAGGGAAAGGGCTTGATGCAGCAACGGTAATGCAAATATCTGCGACATAAACTATTAGTATGGTAATAAGAATAGCATTCAGGTTTAGAAGTAGCATATTTGTACATCATCATGTACTTTACACGTGTACTGTGTTTGTGCGCCTGTGTGTTTTTACACATACTTTCTTATGTAGCACTTGCTTTTTTTAAATAGTTGGATCCTTCTTTTCTTATTTTAAATGTTTACGCAAATCTCAGTTCTATCAAGCTATGTTTTCAGGTTCAGAATAACAAAGGCAAGTAGACATTATGCCTGGTAAATCTGTGGAGGAGTCTACATTTAAACTGTATCTGCAGTAGCACAGGTGGCTAATCCTAGCTGGTGCATCTGTACAAGCGATGTAGTTCAAGTCCAGAGCTGCTTTCTCCCTTCACTTAAAGCAGTTAAAGCTCTTTTAGATGAAATGTCTAAGACATCTCATAATAACTTGGAGCATGCCGTCTAGAGCAGTCACTTGTAACTGTGTGCAAAAACCCCCGTCAGCCTGTCGATATTGTAATGAGCAAAATGGTACCGTCACTCCATTATGCATACAAGCCATTGGCTGGCAGTGTGCATGTCCCTCAGGCTGCAGCATTCATTAAGGGAAGCTTACCGGGCTGAAAGCTGGAGACAGATGATAACGGGATATGATTTTCATATTTAATACATTCCTTGGAAGAGCACACGCGTGCCGCAGATTGATAGAAGAATCAATTGCTACTTTAGTGAAACACTTTCTACTTTGCCCTGCAGCTACCGATGGAATCACTCAGCCAAGAAATTAACTTTTCCTCTTTTTTTTTTTTTTTTTTTTTTTCTTTTTTTTTTTTAACCTACTTTGTGGATCTGCTGGGCAAGGCTGCATGGTTTACAGGGAATGTTATTAAGCAGCTAACTGTTTGGTATTTAAGACTCTTATCAGAAAAGAAACAGAAGCCATGCTTTTTGTTATTACGTTTGGAGGGAGGCTTTTTTTTGCTTCACTCCCCCCCCCCCCCTCCCCCCCCCCCCTTGGTGACATTGCCGACATGAATCAAAACTTGTCTAAAGGATTTCTAATAAGATGAAAAGTTAAAACATTGATCCTGAGACATTCTTCTAAAAGATGTTGTGAAAAGAATTCTGACCTTGGCCCAAATAAGATACTTATTCAAATCCGTAAAGTGGATGTTAACATACTCGAATTTCTTTCAAAATAGGCTTATTCAACCTAAGCAAGAAATTTGATGTCTTTGAAAATTGTATTTATTTACAAATATTATTTTTACAATGTAATGGGAATTGTGTTGCCAAAAAAATGTATATATTTCATCGATTTATTTTTTTATTTTTATTTTTTCCCATATTTGCAGGATGAAGCTGTGTCTATACAGCACCAGGACAGCTCCCTCTCTCACCCAGCTAGGGATTTTAAACAACCACCAGCGGTAATTTCTATGGGCCGCCAGACCTCCGGAGGGTCTGACACTGAAGCTGGCACCACAAGTGTACACTCACACCAAGCATTGCATCGTTCACCCAATCGCAGCGTGCACTCCCGCGAACGTCTACCAAGTGGCCTTTTGAAGGACTTCAGAGTTGGCGGAGAGGATGCCGCCAGCAACCGAGCACATTTATCAGATGACATTTCAGGCTCAAACGATTCCCCCGACGGCTGTAATTTGAGTGACAAACGTGAAAGAACGATGGCGGCGCTCCCATCTGTTCCGTCCATTTGTGCCTTAACAGGCGCAGCTGGCAAAGCGCCTTTCGGAAGTGATGATGAACAAGAACCTTCACCTCTGGTGACCTTGACGCGGCCTGAGAAGAGTCCGTCTCCCAGCAGCAGTAGACTCATGAAGGCTGACGATTCCCCTGCAGAACACACTGACTCCCGAGAGGTGGCTCATCAGCCAGCCGTAATGGAAGACGGAGAGCGAGGTCGCAGCCATTTCATGCCTCAAACCACTTTGGGAAAAGAAGCTCAGGATATACCAGGTTTGCAATGCTATCTGCTCGCTTATTACCTCGTAGTATCTTTTTACCGCCTTGACTTAAATATTGAATGTGTTAACATTCAGGTAGACGCGGGAGCGTCAGCACACCGAGCTCCGATGTGCAGTTGCCGGAGAGCAGTGTTAGTGACCTGTCCATTTCGCTGACACAATCTGAGCTGGAAGAGGATCCGTCTGAGGGTGTGGCACCTGAGAGGAAAGTCACTTCTGGAGGGAGCGATGATCACAATAGGCGCAGCCCTGAATCATCCCTCCACTCCGACGGGTCCAAGAACACACCACAGTTAAACTGTGAATCCTCAGCTCCAGTAGGGACATTGGAAAGGTACGGTATGTGTGACGTCTGTACATTGTCTGGAAGTGGATGTGGAAGAAAAACACTAACAAATTGCTTTATGGCAGCACACTTCCTAAAAGGCGCACAAACACAGTCAGTGTTTCTTTCTCACCCCCCTAAGATTTAAGGCTAAGCAAGCTGGGAAAGGAGAATGTTCTGCGCAGCCACGCTGAACCACAGAGGGCTGTTAGTGATAGGAGCAGGTGAAGACACCGCACAGTCCTTGCCACCATCACATCAGAGGCTGACAAGAGGGGATTGTGGGAGTCACGGTCCATGCCGCCATGCTCTATGAGGCTCAGCGGCGGCTGCGGTGGTGGCAGTGATGCATCTTATAGGGAGAGCTCAGGACCTGTCACCAACAATATTGCCATAATCCAAGATAATGCTGTAACAGAGCAATTTTCTGCTTGAGAGACCTCAGGAAGTCCCCAGTGGAGGAGGAAATTTGTGGCACCATAGAGTGTTCTGGAGGGTGGGCATGTGGACAGCACTTACAGCCACAAATCCTTAGCGTGATGATGGCCTCTGAGTTGAAGGATAATTTTGGATGGGGTTAGAGCCACAGAAAATCCTGTGTGAATGTTTGCGCCCAGAGCTTCTTCAATTGCCCTACAATACACAGTATTTCCTTGAAAAACTCTGTTTGTTATGCATATTTTTCCTTTACCATATTCTCAGGGACAGTCCCTTTTTTTCCTGTTGGTCCTGTCCTTGGATTATGTACATTATGCTTGTTTCCCATTCAACATTTTATTTGTTCGATGAAGTACCCACTTGCACATATGCTCACAATAATGCTATTCAAAACAAACACAATATTTCTGAGCATTTTTCGAGTGTGTTGTAAAGACATGGTCAAAAGTGGGATTTTATTTTCTCCCCTGCAAGTTTAGCATGTTGGTGACATGTGTTTCTGTGTGGTCTGCTATACTGTTCATAGTGTGACCTCAAGAGGAGCTGCAGTTAGCCTCCACCGGGGAGACGATGGTGGGGGCTGCAGCTTTCATTGTTAACACGAAGGGCTTCTGTGTATGAGGAGAAAACCAGAGGCTTTGATGTAAAGCTCAGAGAGCATCCAGGCTCTATCCTCTCCCTCTCTTTCTCCCTCGCTCTCTCTTAAGGTTAGAGTTTATTTCGCTCCCTCCATTCAGCTCACAGTCAGGAAAAACAAGCCTTGGCAATTCATTAGATTATCCCATTATATTTCTCCTCCAGCATGGCTGGGGTGAGTGAGGGTACATGACTGAAATATCCTCCAGGTCTTTTCTTCCAGACTCATCATAATGGCCCCACTGTGTCCTGCTCTCAAATATGTCGTCCCTGAACTGCAGGATGGTTCTGCCTCATTGGTGGCAAGAACGGCACACAAAAAAAATCCAGTTCAAGTCGAGAGATGGAACGTAAGCTATATAGGCTTTAAAATGATTTAAACGTTCTGCAATGTCATTAGGGCATTACTTTTAATTTCTTTGTTTTACAAAGATTTCTCAGTAGGTTGCTCTGGGTTTATCTCGTCTCTGTGAAGTTATTGCACATTGCCACACAGTACTTTTGTAAACTGCGTGCTCACAGTGCGGTGGGACATATCCCAAATGTACCCCTGCACTCAAAGTGTTCTTACTTGTGGTACATTTTTCCATTCCTTTGTGATATATTTGCCGTCTGTGCCAGCAAGGGGAGATCTTTCTGACACCAATCACTCAACAATGAGACCATTCCGTGTGATAAATCACACCGGAGCGCGTACTGTACACTGCAGACCAATATCGCTGCAGCGAGGCTGACCTCTTCCTCCTAGCTAACAATGCGCCCCTGATGATGTCGACACGCGGACAACGGCAGCATCTAAAGTGAGGTTGGGGACCTTGACATGAAAGCTGGCGACAATACAATGAGAGAGAGAGAGGTTTTGCAGAAAAAACACAAACTAATTCACTTTCTCCCTCTCTAAAGGTCTCTTTTTGAAGAGCGTTGACAAATAAAGTGGAAAAAAGAAAGATGAATATTTCAAGGCCCATGCTGATGATAAGGGAGAGAGAGAGAGAAAGATGGAGCTTTTGCCTATGCTACTTCAGCCTCACTGAAGAGGACTTAGCACAGACGGATTGCACTATACAGAATGTCATGGATATTATTCAAGCTGCCAGCTTAATCAGGATGTTACCAGGAAACAACCTGCAAAAAAGAGGGAGCAATTGTTTGCTGACCCCTAACCCAGGAGCCCATTACAGATTGTCATAAATTCTTTTTGGCCCCTTTTATGTAGGGGGGCTCAGGATCTCTCGGCTTGGGGTTTCATGGGAGAATTGAATGAAGGCCACCCAGAGCTTAATGCGCAAGAAAGAGATGAATTCCCAATATCCACATGCATTAGGCATCCATTTCTCATTTTGCAGCCTCACACAGGACCAGATTAAAGTGTAAATCTCTCACCAAAAGAAATCATTTTGAGGCCCCTTTTTTTTGGAACCTTTTTTTTCCCCTTTTAATGTGAGATGGTGGTGGTAGTAATTTTAATATTTTCATTATTTTGTATAATCATATTACATATTTATGATGAAGTTAACTGATAAAAGCTTATTTAAAGTTCTACTTTAACAGCCGGCAGCTAGTTCTACAAGCTCACACAACCTGTCGCTACATGTGGCATCATCGGCGTGCTTTGAAAAGTCCTGTTATGTGGAGGTACCATGATGAGGTACTAATGATCGGATTCCTCCAGCAGTCCTTGAGTACTGTCCCTCAAGGAAATTGCCTGGAAAAACACATCACTGACTTTCAGATCAAAGTGAATCGTCTTTTCTTTTTCTCCCTTTAACCTACAAATAGCAGGATAATCGATCACTTGGCCTCCATTTGTATTTCTTCTCACCACGTTAATGGGTAATCTGTATTTAGTCTCCGCCAGGAAGGATTCTTTAATCTGCTCGACAACATCGAAGGACGACTCCATGGCGAACGGACCAGTGTGTACGCGGATTCTTCGATTGATGGAAGACAACTCAATAGAATTATCAGGTACACCCTTCCTGTCTTTCCTCCGACTTCTACAATCTTATCTCCCCCCCTCTAAACGGAATGCTGTGTGTATTTATTTAACGGCCATGGAGCGGTTTGTGCAGACGGGGAAAACATATTATCCGTCTGCCAAGGGCTCTCACTTTAGATGAAGTGTCATCACCAACATGCACACGTCTTTATTTCTGAGAGGTTTTCAAACACATGGGATTGTTATAGTAACCGCCCTGTTGAATTGTTATTGGAAGTCAGGGAGATGGAGGATGGAGAATGTGTTTCATTAGACTGGGCTTATTTTTCATAAGCCTTTTTATATTTCATAGCATGATTAATTTAACATAATTGGAGTTCTTGTCGTAAAGTACGGATAAATGTCTGGGAAATGAAAGCTCCTCTTTACTTTTTAAACCCAGTTTACACTTATCCCCTTCTATGCAAACACGAGTGCTGTAAATGATGTCAACAAAATCTCCACTCGTGAAGAGAGTGGCCATCTCGTGTCACGACCCTCAGTCTAATGTTTAGTCTTGCTGTGATATTATGTGAGCAAGTGTGCATGTGCATCGGTGTGTATGATCATGCTTGTATACTGCGTGTGTGAAGTGTTAGCAGCTGCTGGATGTACTCCATGTGCTCCTGACCCGCCTGAGCCCGGGGCTCCATGGCAATAGCTGACTGCTCTCTATATATTGGACAGCCTTTGTAACCGTGGAGCGGGCTTGAATGACGAGGACCTTGAAGCATGTGGAGCAGTCATCCTTCATGAGCTTCAGAGGTTGTCATGGAGCACGGCAAAGGGCTGCCTGCTACCACAGGATCTAGTGGGTGCTCAGCAGTCCAGCACTGAGCCTAATGAAATAAGGTAAGGCCTCCTGGTTCGTCTGAACCCAAAACCAACGACCGATGTCAGTGTTTTTAGTTTTTTTTTTCCCCAGCTTAATGAAGCTCGTGATTGTGGGATTGTAAATCACAATGTCAATGTAAATCACTAGTGTTGGCTTTCACTTTGCGTTACATAGCATTGCATTATGTTACGTTTGTGACTAATTGCAACCTCTGAGATGCCAGGATAAAAGCAGTTCTATGATCAAATATAGTTGTGATACAGTTTGTTTTGGGTAGACACTGACATTTTGAACTCTAATAAATAGTGCTGTAACGGAGTCAATAGGGTTCAATAGACTTTTCTTTTCATAGAGACAAAGACCAGACTTACAATGGAAATAAATTCCACTTTTCAGACAATATATACAATGTGTATGTGTATATATATATATATATATATATATATATATATATACTCTATATACATATATATGCAGTATATTGTTTTTTTTCCTTGGATCAGGCGAGGGCACGCACTCACAACAGTCAGTGAGATTTTTCACGCTACCATTCGATACAGTCTCCCCTGTCCACAAATGTAAAGGTCATCTAGGGTGTCACCTCCTGCGGTAACACCACATGGGTGAATGTCATGAGTAAATTAAAATGCCCTATCTTTGACTTCCAGTCCTTTGGATAATGGGTAGTTAATACTCTGAGCCAAATCCATGCTCTGCTTCACTACTCTATTGATTTCACCGAGACCTTCCTTGCTATGCACTCCATCCAAAGAAACACATCTAGCGGTCTCCCTCTCTCTTCTGTGGAGATGCCTGTTGGCTCTTTGACCTTTTGTCTAGTTTTCAACCAGGTGCTGTATTGCTGTGTGTCTATTCAGTGTTTAACGTGAATTCATTAGTGTTCTATATCTTCTGAAGTGTTAATACGGACTAGGCGAGCAGCCTTTTTGGAGAAAGCTTCATGGGGGGGGGGGAAATGCATTTTATTCATGGTCAAATTTGTAAGCCATTTCTATTTTCCTGATAATCAAAGCATCTCTCACTGTAAGGAGGTGCAATTGTAAGTTATTTACAGATATCCCACTGTGTATTCAGTGAGACAGCCTCTCTTTCTCTGCCACCACCCCCACCCTCACCACAGCGCCAGCCTCCCTCCCGATGCCGCTCGGCTGTGGGATCGCTGGTTCAAGCACGCCCTTCTGCTGAAGGAGCGCCGTGTCCTCAGCACTGAGCGCTTGGTCCAGCTGTTCACGCCGCTGCTGCTGGAGCGCCATGCCACCTACAGCCACCAGGTAGCGTTGGAGGCACGCACACTGCCGCGACACACACACAAATAGGAGGTCACACACACACACACACACACATGATTGTAGTGACATGCCTTCTTTTTTTCTTCTTTTCTCTAAAAAGGCTTGTGTTTTTGTTTCTTTGCATGCTTTTTTTGTTTTTTTAAAGAGCGCTGTAGTTGGTACTGAGTGCCCTCTTTGTGTCTGGTGTTTGAAACCAAGCCCTGCCTGCCGACTCATCAGATTGCTCCACACGTTGACCTAGACAGAAGGGAAACCCTGACCCAAGCGCTAATCGCAAATTACAGCCTCTGCTTGGCTTCTTTCATCTCACGTGGCGTATTCATGTGAGAAACACTTGCTTTTAATTTGGCATTAGCCAAAAGTATAGCCGTCAGCTGGGTCCCGATGGGATGAGGCAGCCATCGGGACCCTCTCCACAACGGACAAGATTATTTTAGATTTCCCTCTCATTGACCTTGTGCAGATCAATTAAACAAAGAAAGCAATTGCATATTCACACTTAAAACCCAAAGATTATGTCAAGAGATTTGTCAAGAATCCGACTTTTCTTCAGAAGGTGTACCATTCTATCTGCAGGAATGACCGTATACACATGCAGGTTTTCATGTTATAATTTTCTGCGGACTCATCTTGGTCGGGGTTCTTGTGGCTCGGAGGTCTTGCTCCAGTGTCCCCGACGCAATGAGAGAGGCTAAGAGGGAGACTGTAGAGCTACTCTAAAATATGAACCAACAAAAGACACTGCCATCTACATCATTTTGTCCAAGTGCATCAGGAAAAGCCTGAGTGAAAATCTTTCTCTCCCCTTTATCTCTCTCCCTCCATCTACTCCGTCTATTTCTCTATCCCTCCCTCTATTTCTCCTTTTCTCCCATTATTTCTCTCTCTCTCTCTTGCTCCTCTCTGTCCCCTCACACAACAGCTTACTCCCCTCACACAAGAGCAAACAGAAATTTCCATTCAGGCAATGCCACACAGCCTGGCCACTCCGACAAATGGGAGCATGCAGCTCGCATGCACACACTCAAAGAGGTCCTTTGAATATTCAAGTGCTAACAGTTGCATTCATTGATATTTAAAATGCACTGGGTCCACGAAAGCCCTCAACCCACGGTACATTTGACTAAATCTAAAAAAAGAACAAAGACCGATATCGGGGACAAGGATCAAGACAGTTTTTATTGTGCTGCAACATCAAATACCAAGTGGCAAGCTCAGATTGGCATGTGTTTGCCTCTCTTCCCCTCGAGGAAAATGAAAGCATGTACATTGTGAATCTTCACTGCGACCTACTGATAACAACTTACAATGTACTTAAAGTTTGCCACTGTCGAAATCCTCCTGATCATCCCCTCCCTATTAGTGCTCATTAAAAGTTGCAAATGGCCATCTGAGGCTGAGAGGCAGTCTTTGATCACGAAAGAGAGATGATGATGGCAGGATTTGATATGGGGGAGGGAAAAAGGGAGAGAAAGGAAATCGGTGTGTGGCATCTCCCTGCTCCTCATCTCCCGGAACAGCTCCTCTTAATTGTGTATCCTCATCTCCCCAGAGATAAAAAAAAAAAATGAGCTGGAGAGGGAGGAAGAGAGCAGTTTGTCTCAATTCTCGCAGCCAAGAGGGGAGATATCTGGAACGTGTTGCACATTAACGCCAGGGTGATTGCATTCTTTAGGCGCTTCTCTAATCTCATGGATGAGAAGAGAGGGAGGGAAAAAAAAAAAGTGTGATTGAGAGTGAGAGCGGGAGCGAATGTGTGCGAAATAATCTTTTTTTTTTCTTTCTTTTTTAGTTAAACGAGTGAGAGAATTTGAAGTTATTTTCTCTTGGCGTTTGAACAGGCACCGCGGCTGCACCTCTGTGCGAGCAGCCGTGGCCAAAGTAAATGACTTGCCTAATCGGCGAGAGTTCAATTTGACACTTCCTTCACAAAATGGGAACAATTAAGAGTGTGGTTTTAATTTGTGCCGCTCACAGGCCAAAGTGCTGCTGAGGACACTTGTGTCCCGGTCCAGTGAGGAGTGCCCCTCAGCAGAGGACGAGAGTGACTTGTCTTCTTCGTGTGGTCCTCCTCCTCTCCTGGCTGACGGTGATGTGAAGCCTGCCAGGCCGATACAGAAGCAACAGATCCAAGGTTACTAAAGATTATTAGTATTGAAATAGCCATGGAGCATTCTAATTGGACTACAATATTAAAAAGCTGGGTTCTGGTTATTTGTTATGGAGGAATGGTTTCATTGTCTAGCAGTGAAAAACTAACTCTCCTCTCAGCGAGTGTTTTTGTTACAGTTGCCAGTAGAATCCCACAAATGTCCAAAACATCCCACATTGTCTTTGCACAGTAATATGAAACAAGACCATTAACAGTAACAAATGTAGACTGCTGCTATTTTTTTTTTTTTTGCACACCACACCTCTGCAGAGAACTAAAACTTTGCTTTTATGAAAGAAATCAATTTCACCATAGAGCCTTTTTTATTAATCCCTCACGGCCCAGTTTTCCTACAGGCTTCTATTCAGAGCTAAAGAAAGACCCCCCCCCATTCCCATTGCTGTCCCGAGACTCCCGTCCTCCCTGCCACTGCTTCTCACTATGCGCTTCCCTTTCTTACAGAACTACAAAGTGCTGAAGAGGACAGCCAGGACGAAAGCCCTGTGGAAAGTGTTCCTATTAGAGGTAAAAAGGCATCGCCGGTGCCCCAGCATTCACACTGTCCTTATGTTGTGGTTTGTTTTCTTCCCACTGCAGTGAATAATGAGCTCTTTTACACACTGGCTGAGGCAGGATGATCAAGGTGGATCCAGGGTCAAAGTACCACCTGAAGAGCTGTGCTAGTTCTCTCTAATTATCTCCGAGAAAACACTAGCTATGTTTTCAACCTGGCCTGAGGCATTCCGGCAAAGTTGATAATTCGCCGGCCCGGCATAATGCGGCCGCTTTAATTGTCAGGACGCCGGGATGGGAAGCGCAAGAGATCTGTCATCGGTTCTCATTATCTTCTAAACAATGCTCTGGAAAAGGCTGGACTTGAAAAATACTAGATGTGAAGGCATCCTGGAAGCAGCTGGTGTGCCCATCCCTAAGCCGCACCTCTGAAATGTAAAGCAACCCTATATTACCCATGGCTATCCGATGGCCTACTGGGTGTTTCATGTGCCTGCATCCCTAAGGTGCACAGCCAGCAAAATGAGTCCAGTTTCAAATGGCTACACTTAATCAAAAGAGCCATCGCCATTAAAAAAGAAAACATGACAAAAGATTTTACGAGGGAATGGGTTTGCTGGGGCGAGCGACATCAATGTCACAATCAAATACCGTGACCTTGGTACTGATAGTAATTGCCAATGCATGCATGTCTGTACGTTCTTTTTTTTCATGACTTCATGTAAAGGCAATGCCTGTATAACGTGCTGTGGGTGGAATAGCACTGTATATATCATATGTTTTCTTAGAACATGACTAAAATTGGCACTTTTTTTTTTGACAAACCAGGTAAAGCATGTTAGGATTTGGTCATTCAAGAGCACAATGTTTCCCTCTCCTTTGATTTGATATGTGTGTTTCAGTAACATCATTGAGACAACAGCCTATTTATTATGTACTTCTGCTTTGTTTTTGTTTTTTGCCAGCACAGTCTCTTTGCTCCTCTCGAATATGATACCTACTTTGGTGTTGCCGGAAAGTAATTATGAGTGTTTTTAAAACAGAAAATCAATCATTGCCGTCCTGGTAGGGGATGCTGCGATAATGTGAGATGCCGATCGCTGTCTCATGGAAACTGTTGCTACATACTGGAGGCTAGAATCAACAGCTTAGCTGATTGAGCACTGTGTTTTCCCCCTCACTCCGTCCAGCAGTGAGAGCAAAAGACTCGGCTACTGAAGCGTGTTGTCTCATCAAACACAGAAACCTCTGAAAGTTGGAAACCTGGGTTTTAAGCAAATATTTGACAGTGACTTTTTTTCTCTGTGTGTGTGTGTGTGTGTGTGTGTCCCTGAACAGAGACAAAAGCTTATCAGTTACTTAAACAATCAGCCATGCAGGAAAGGCTGCAGAGTTCTGAAGAGGAGGAGGAGGAGGAGGAGGAGGACGATGGCCTCTCAGGTAAGGGATGCGGGCCACTCTACCAGGCAACTAGCGAGCAACGGGAGCCTAACCATCGGTCAACACTGGCCATATGTTCTCACATAATGACATCACAGCAGGACCATATTTTTTGTGCTCATAGATTTAAGCTAAAAGCAATCAGTCCAGGTTTTCTCAGCCTTTTGTTTTGGCTCGTAATCTAATTATTTTAGCAATGACGGACTTCACCACTTAACATAGATATCAGTGTGCATGTCAAGACACCAAGATTGAGATACATAGTCTTTGCCCCTCATCAGCCTTACCATAAATTTCTATGTTAATATGCATTTCAGATTAGCTTGTGATGAGATGTCCAAATCAAATGGTTTTATCTGGCCCTGTTTGCTCTTTTAAGGAATAAATCATGGCCATGAAGAGGACCTGGGGAGGGCCAAACGCTTCTCACATCAAGACCCTTACCCTCGGTAAGAACATTGTTATTATTCAACGGGCCACAGGAAATGGGCCACCAGACACCAAAGTGGTTGATGTACATTTGCATGGCCGCTCTCATAATTCCCTGTTCATTTCCATAAGATCAAGGGGGCGCCACCCATTAACTCGCTTACAAAGACAAAAGGCCCCTAAAGCCCCTCTCACTCACCGTTTGCTGGCTTCAGCCGGGTTTTAGAAATCAAAAACGGCCACCACAAAAAATAAATTGGGAGTCATAATCTCGCTGGTGTCAGGCTTGTCGTCAGAAGGCAAACAGATCATGTCAAGAAGAGAATCAGGGACAACTGTTTTGGAAGGAGGAGACTCAAGTGTTGACAAGGACAAATGTCCTTTTCATTTTTCACCCTCGAAGAAGCATTTAGGCTTCTCAAATCAGAGCCGTAAGTGGGCTGGAAAAGAAGATCTAATGATAAATAGCTCGGTGGAAGCTAACACCGCCGCGGCTACATTTGAATATCAACGCGACTTCATCAAATCTGCAATTGCGTGTCGGGTCCTCAGAGCACCTCTTCACTGCGAACCCATTTGGGCTGCAGTAATGGCTGGGTAAACGTTATGAGGAATAATCTTCCCTGATTTCATGTGATTACTGGGCACCACGCTGACACAAGGGCTGAAGTCTGTATCTCCCTGGCCTGGCAAGCAGGCGCTCCCAGTCTGCCTATTAGCCCAGGGAAGGGCCTAATGGGCTGGCTCTATTGTGGCCCTTCATAGCTGCTGATGTCTGCCACTGCCAGCCCCAGTGACCACCCTCTTTAATTAATAAACATGAGCCAATTTCAGCACCAGACCCTCTCAGGTGGTGCCTGTCCTGTTGTCATTAATGCGCGTGGAATGCCCGCACTATATGTGATTAAACAAAATTTGCAGGACAAAACAAAAAAAAATGACAGAAACAGAGAACGACGTGATCCATGATGAGACACAAGCTGTGGACATAAGCAAAATTGGACGAACGGGTAGTAATGCATGCCTGACGCTGTAATCTCACTAGGGTTAGGAAGGAGGTGTCGACCAGTCACCGTGACCATAATCTTTTCTTTGGTCATGCAACTATGAACCCCCCCCCCCCCGTCTTCTCTTTGCTTTTCCTGGACACTCAGATTTAAGCATTCCACTTACCGCAGTCACTTCTTGCACTTTATTGCTTCCACGAGTGGTCTGGAAGCCCTGCACTTAAGCAGAAGCATAACACTCTCTGTGTCTCTCTCTCTCTCTCTCTCTCTCTCTCTCTATTTGCCCCTTCTCCATCTACTTGCCCCGCTTCCTCTCTGTCTTCCTGTGTTTTCCTTTGCCCCTCCCCCCCCCCCCCCCCACACTTGTTAATTATTTGCTTTATTTTGTCAGCTAGCTGATGAGTGACATCAAAAGGAGGATGGAGCTGGACTCAAAATACAGAAATGGCTTCCTCTCTGTTGTCTTAGACAATAATTATGATTTGCCAGTTAAGCCTGGACTACAGCGGAGGGATTGTAGTTTAAAGCAGAGGCTTTGGTGCAAAAAATGCATTTATAGCCCTTTGTGAGGCTCCTCATTATGTGTGGGCCCGATTCATTAAGTAATTGGTTTGCAGTTGTTTACATGAGTATTAAGGCCTTCTATTCAGGGCCTTTGAGAGATACATTGTGCAAATGTTGCATGTTATGAATGCAGAATGAGAGGCGGGGGGCCAGTCCTATTGGCCAAACACTGCACTCGGCTGAAAAGCGAGAGAAAAGCACTGGGTGCTGCTTTGCATAGCAATGACTAGGGCCTTAATAAGCTTTACAGATTAAATACATGCAGTCTATACAAGATGCAAAGAGATACTCTTAACACATTTATATGTGCTCATTTCACTATTATGGCGTTGGAGAGAATTGAGGTCTTTCATATTCTTTATTTCCACATCCCCCCCCCCCTCTCCTCTCCTCCTTGCTCTCTCCCACACAGTGTTTTTCAGTCAGATACTTTCATAGAATGTGCTGTTTATTGTATTATAACTCGTGGGGAAGCGACTGATTTGTCCATTACAAATCTTTTGCTGTCTTTGTGAGTGGCAAAGTAAAATCACTTTGTGGTTGAGTGGGGATGAAAGGAATAATGCACGAAGGAGTGAGTCTTAATAAGCAGCTGCACTCCATGTAAAGACCACTTGTTCCCCTTTGTGTGCGAGTGCATGCCACTGCTTCCTCTGGTGCAAAGAATCATTGTGCTCCTTTCTACTGTAGGCATTTCAGATGCCACTCCTTTCTTATTTTTCTTTTTGTCTTCTTTTCTTTTAAACCCCCCCCACCCACCTGTTTGAACACATGTGCACAGGCACACACATACAAAACAAAATCCTCCAGCTATCAGCCGGTGTGATGATTGTTGTGCCTAGTGCCTGCTTGACAAAAAACCTTGACTCAACAATTAGTGGTTTACAGCTTTGCCTTGGACAACAGGATGTGCTCAAGCATTCAACCTCAAATCACTCAAAATGTCAAAATCAGAAGCTCTCTCTCGCTCTCTCTCTCTCCCCCTGATGTGTGGATCTCTGACAGCTCACTGGGAGGAGGGGAGGAGGGAAGGAGGGGTGAGAGGGACATGAGCTGAGAGAAAGGACTGGAGGGGAGGGGACATAGAGAGAGGGAGAGAGAGCGGGAGATAGAGGGAGACAGAGAGACAGTGACGGACAAAGAGGTAGTGAAAGACGTATTCCTGTTCTGAAATCCAGTGGTGAATGAAGGGAAACACATGTAAACAATTTAACAGGCAATATCACGTGGCAGCATCTGAGAATGTTTGTTTTTGTAGAATAGTACTAACTACGTTTTTCTTTTTTCTTTTTTTTTTTTACATTTGACAATTAGTTGATCTCAATTAGTTGATCTCCTTCAGTTTGGACCAAAGAATATGACAGGGGTTATAGAGAGAGGGAGCATTGAGAGGCTCCAACCAGAGGATGTCACTGTCCCACAAAAGCTACCTCAAACCAGTAAAGATTGCTCTATTAAAACAAACAAGTTGGCTTTCAAACACTTTCCGTGCTTTATCTTAACATTATTGACTCAAGTAAGCTTTTTAAATGTATTTACTCTTCATCTGTCTGCAGGCTGTTAGACAAGGACAATAGACGGACATAATCATGAATTTTGAAATCTGCGGTAATTTACTAGGATGTCATTTCTACGGGCATTTTGTTGGTTTGCTCTTTATACTAACATGGTCGCATTTTTTAGATGCAGATGTGTGTATGTGTCGGACAAGCCGGTCTATGTTAGTCCACAGGGGTTATGGTGCATGAACAAAATGTAACATGAGATGATCTGTCCTTCAGCCACCCCTTGCACTGGCCGTCTCCACTAGACTGCCACCAGTCAGGAGGAGAGCGGCGCTCTGTTGAAGTCATTGGCCCCGATACCTCTTCCTCTAAGTTGCAGTACTCACTCATTGCCAGCAGAGAGCACTCACATGTTAGAGAGGGCCCTCTCACAGTGCACTCACAGTTGCCTCTCACTGTTTGCCCTCAGTGAGCGCTACATCCTGCTACCATTCAGGCCTGTTAGAGTACATCTAAACGGAGCCTAAACAATGTTTCTGCAGGGGTCATAGCTGGGATGGGAGTAGGAGTTGATGGGAATGATGAGGTGATGGGTCTCCCTTTACCTTTAGACAAGCACCGCTGCGCAAAAGTGCTATTGTGCTATTAGCATTTGTGTGTGGGTGGCAGGAGCTTATAAAAAATAAAAAAGCCAGGGTAAATAAAAGCAGTTTTCTCGCTATCTGCGTGTGCAAGGTTGTATTAAATGCTTGGTAAGCATTATTTCCTCTGTCAGTCCTCACATTCCCTAATGTGACTGTAGGATTACAAGTCAGTGAGTCCAAGCAACAGCCTGTAGTCTAGCTTGAAAATGACTTATGTTCTGTATGAAGATGTCTTTGTCCATGTGATATTTATGGTCAATGTCTAGCTACAGCACTGGACACATTCTTTTATAGAGTAAACCTAGATCAGATGTGTGATTGCAGCCTTTTTATAAGTCGAATTGTCTGCTACTTTAACTGTAGTACATGAAAATGTTATGTACAGCACGTCGTTTAGGCTGAACAGGTCTGCCTTGACACAGTTGAAAACAGCAATCTCAACGGACCACACTTGTATTTGTGAGAAATTAGTTAGCGTAGTTAGTGTGTATTTGCTCCACAGTAGATATACCTTATAGAGATATCGCAAATGATTTGGTGAAACGGAATCGGGACGCTGCTCTCAGGAGCAAACCAAGCAAATTGTGGCAAAGAACAAAAATGGAGCGTGCTACACCGAGAATCGTCTCAAAAGGACTTTAATCAGATTGTCTTGCATTTCAGTCGCAATCCCGGCACGTTTTTACAGTTCTTGACCAGCTGTGCATCTGTTTTTGCGTACAATGTACCAGAGATATGTGGTAACATGATTGTCCTAGTTTTGGTGTAATTAGTATTTTCCCTCTGTTTTCCAACTGTATTACTAACCTGCATAACTCGTCTTTTTACAACCTGACCTTGAAAATGTCTAAATATGTAAATTCAGGAGCTTTAACTCAGCTCCTAGAAAACCAGTGTGGTGCAAACTGACAAAACAAGACGGAGGTTTGATTAAGGAAATACACAGACATCAAGCTCCAGTTGTGTGTGAAACCCATCGTACAATTTTAAAGGTTGTTGTGGACTCCCGCTATAAACAACAATATGAATTGTAAAGGAAGGAGAAAGAGAGTGAGCGAGGCTTTGGGGGGAAAAAAAGACATTACAATAGCTGTAATGTGCTTCATTTTACCAGTCTACCTGTCGAGAGCTCGTAAAACACTGGCCAGCCCAGTCTTACATATTCAGATCATTTGCCTCAATTAAGGGAAACTCAGCAGAAGATGAACTGGCATAAATGTTTATGGAAACGGAATATTAGATTGGTGGGGTCAGATCCAGATCGGGCTCTCTATGGTAATAGCCCTGTCTTGAAATCAGCCCTGTCCCTCACTGAAGTGGAACAGCTGATAGACTATTCCCATCCCCGGGGGGGAGTTCAAGAAAAGAAAAGCCCAATTTACTCTCCGTAACAGCTATTATTGTGGCAAAGGAGAGGAAGTAATCGTGTATATTATTGCTGTGTTTTTGCTGCTGCGGGGTCTGGTGGAGATCTATTGTAAATGGATGCAGTGGTTTAGTTGTGCTTCAGCGTCTGTACTTTATCTCCTATTCACTTTAAAAAGCTGAATGTGGATAGCAGGTGGATGACTTTTTTTTAAAATATTGATACATATATATATTCCTCACTTTACGATACACCCTCAGCCTGTTCCATAATCTTTCAACATACCAGGACTTTTGAGCTATAGTTTTTACAAAATATTTGGAATCTTTATAGTCGCCAGAACAACTATGATTATATTTTCTTTCTGGTGGCCATCTGTCAGTGTAGTACGGGCAGTATAGGAAACGATTCTGCCAAGTAAGAAGAGCTCACATTTGCTGTTCTTACACATAGCGCAGTCTAGGGATAACAATACCCACCATCGTTTTGGACATATTTTGCCAAACAAAATCCTCTATTTTAACAAAACACTGTCATATGCAAGCAGATAGGCCGATTATCGGTCATTGTGTCTTTGCTCTCCGTTTGTTGGCACCGTTTCATTGACTCAGCCTCTGCTTTGATTTGCTAGCATTTTAAGCACCTGAGGTTCAGCATGTTGTCTGAACAGATGCAAGAATCATCCAAATGTCCTGTAGGAAGCCCCTTCAGCATATGAATATAAAGGGTATATTCTAATGATTATGGTATGTTTTGCTTTTAGCACCAAGCAATCTGTTCACAGTTAGGAATGGGAGTTGCATCTTTTATTTATTTATTTATTTTTGGTTCTCTCGCATGCTGCCTGGAGTGGTGCAAAGCAGGAATATATAGTTTGGAAGACAGCAATTGGAACGCAGCCAGAGTAATTTGCTCCTTATACTCAATGTACAGTCACATGTGCCAAGACTTAGCGGAGGTAGAGAGGAGGAGATGAGCGTGATTGAGAGTATGACAATCAAAGAGGTCATGGGTTTGAATTGATGCAGATGGAGGCGCTCAACAGTTTTTTTTTTTTTTTGCCAGAGCTCATCTGCTGAAAACTCTGCATCTTTTTTTTTTTGTCCTCTTCCCATTTCCTAGAAAAGCGTCAACACAGCTCCAATATAGAAGGTCCAAACAAATAAGCCGTATGGATATGTAAGCTAACCTGGGAGATGATGAGGCTATATTGTGGGCTCTTGAATAGGCTCTGTGATGATGTAAATTAAAGAGGAGGCCTTTAAAAGTGGAACGGGGGGGGGGGGGGGGCTTATTGCATATGCATTGAGGTAGATCAAAGCCTTTTTGGAGGTCACACATTTACATAGCGATATCATCAGAGCTATGGGAACCTGGCAACCCTGTCTTTGGGACTATTTTTGAATAAAGAGGGCCTTGTGGAAGTCCTTTTGCACAATTAGAACAGGAGTCAAGGAAGTTCCCTCTGCTGCACCGTCTGCCTGCTTTGTTTTCCTTTTTTTTGGTTGTTTTTTGGGTGTAAAATAGAATCTCTTTAAAAAAAGAGGTAATAACTACAAGGCTAATAACTGTCCTTGTGTTTCCAGGAACTCAAAAGCTCACACTACTCTACAGTCCACAGGTGAGTATAGACAAAGTCATTTCAATTGCATGTGTCATAAAAAAAAAAATGTCAATTTCATGTTCATACGGTCACTGGCATGCATTTTTGGTGAATGTTGAGCCACGGGAGAACACTAACAGTTTGATTAAATTTCTCTGTAAATGCAGTTCTGCCCTTTTTTGAGGATGTGTAAATAATAATTGACCTTGAAGACAAATCCAGGTTGCTGAAAGCTTAGATTTATGTTGCCAGCAAGCAGGACCTAAATCCTCTAATAGATGACTGACACAGTCCTCCTTTGGCTCTGCTGTGTTACTGATCAAACCTTAAAATGCTGCTCGACAGAACCCCTGAGAGATTATTGTTGATTCTAACGAGAGCAGACAGACAATGTTCTTTGCTTCGACATTTACATTGTTGGATAATTATTATATATATATTTGTTTTATCAACACATGTCTACATAGTGTCTGGTTCCAGTTGAGGCACATTGCAGTTGACCACTGGTGTCGGATTGCATCACAGTTTCTCTCACTTCACTGCTCTATAGATTGAACAGCAATTTCTTTAGACCTGAGCTGCCAAATAGATAAAAAGTGGCAGTCCTCTGAATACGGCTTGAGCAGTTGAATCTTAATGTATGAGTGCTACACTCTCATCTGTATTGACAGAACAGAACATAGATTCAATGCATATTATCAGGCTGTATTAAAAGGTGGAATGTTAAGATTTTCATAATGCAGTCAAACTCAAGGTATGATTTAGCTTCAGTGCCTTCATCCTGGAATGCTTATAGAGAAAGCGCAGAATTAAGTGGAGAAAGAAAGTATGTAGACGACGTAAGAGGTTACATCTCATTTAAAGCCGGGAAGGGTAAACATTCTGCTCTAATAACGTATCTCGTATTTCTTTCTCTCCACCTATAGCTTTCTGGGGGCACTCGGATGACAGCGACTCGGAGATTGAAGCAGCATTGCGTCCTCAACCTTTCAACACAAACAACGACGACATCGATGGCTTCTGTGACTGATATTTCCCCGCAGATGTTTTCTGAAATGATCTACATTATTCCGCTGCACAGTCTCCGGCAGTGTGGCTCGCAGTAATTCACCCCCCTGACCAGTATTTTAGTGGTCTGCATTGTAAATCATATGCACGCAGTATCGTAAAAAACAAATAATAAAGTTGACAGCTCTCACGCTGGGTAAAGTGCGTGAAGAGTTGTCCAACACTCTGATGTTAACCCTGCTTCAGTCTCTTTATCTGAACAACTCTCCCGGCTCATAATAACAGCTCGAAATAGATTAAACTGATCTTTTAAAGCGATTTGTTTGCACTAGGCTGAAAATCATGCATTTTGAATGCCGCAAGCATCTCCGAGTGCTCTACCTCCAGCATGCTCGAGTGTACTGATATGAGTCACCTGTGAAATGACAAAGCACAATGGCCACTCTGCACGCTGCTGTGCGACCTGTGAACCTGCTGAAGAGGCCCATCTCCCAGGGCACAAAGTGTTGCAGCGCTAACAAACTCCCAATATTTAGAACCGCCCATCAAACGCTCCACACATATTTTCACAGCTCCTTCTTTGATGCCCACAAAGACGCACGTCTAAATTCTTCTGTATTATTGTGTAAATGAGTCACAAGCAGCCAGATTGTTGCTGAAACCACAGAATAGCCTTCTGCAATTTATCATTTTGCAGCACGTTGAGCGCTCTGTATCTATTAATAACTCGGAGCTACTGTGTGGGAGGCCACATTCCCAAGTTTACATTCCTAGTTCATTATGTCTGTAGTGTAAATTTCCAAATCTGCCATTCTGGGATGTGGTAAAAGCCCCTGGCATTCAGTGTCAGCAGGATTCCATTAGTCAGCTTTAGGTGACTTTACATGCCTGAACCTTTTTAAAGTAGGACTCCACATTCATTACCAATAATGGCTTCAGACAGCCCTGACCCACCACAGAAAAGGGACTGTGGCAGAATAATTTGGAGTTTGCTAAAAGGCTCCCTAACATAATATCCATGTTAAGGAGCATGTCAACAGATACTTGTGTGCGACAGATAGCTCACGGTGGAAGCGGGAGTTATATTATACTAATGTGTACTAACACAATAACATTTTTAAAAAGGCACTTTTCTGATTCCGTGCCAGAGAGACGATGAGGATGAAATCCAGCTCATTCTCCTCGGAGCGCGTGTAGTCAGATGGGAGGACGTGGAAGTTTTTATCTTGCAGTTAAGGGGTCCGTGCAGTGGCTCAACGAGAGTGTCTGCATTACTTGATCTATCATGTCTAGGTTAGAGCTCGGCTCGGCTCGGTTCTTACGGCAGTGGTTCTGTGAAGGTTATCCTTGTTTATTGTGACGAGATACAGATTGTATCAAGAGTGAGGGAGGATGGAAAACAAATGTATTTTTCTTGATAGTCCTACAATACCACTTGTGATGTCAATGTGGAGCTAATTCTTCTTATTTCATTTTGCTCCTGAACACTTCAAGTTTCCTAAAGATTTTTTTTTTTTAAATCTCTGTCACTATGTACATGTGGGCTTTTCTTCATCAATGGCCTCAAAATTTAACCAGCAACCATTAAGAGTGACCTTTGGGATCAGTGAGCTCATTTCTGAAGCGATATCTTTAGCTTTTTAATGTAGTGTTTACCACGATGCTCTGCATTTTTACCCAAATGAGAAAGCACAACAATGATGTGCACAACAACCATGACTATCGGCAACATGTGACTACATCTCGTGTTTCCTCTAAATGCTATGAGCCTTTCTTTATGTGCCCATAGAGCTCCACAGCTACCGTATTTAACAAAGGTCAAGGTCTGACACTATGCAGCTCTTTGTTAGATGTACAACTACAGTGCCTGTAAAAAATAACGTGTCGGCTGTTTGACGACAGGCAACATTTCAGTGATGATATAACAGGTGAATCACACATCACAGGTAAACCACACATCAAGCTTATCGGCTACAAGCTTGATCATAAATTGAGAGATTCTTAAATGTGGAATTGTCTTTTGGGTTTAGACCGCTGTTGGGATAAAACAAACAAGACATTTGAATATCACATCATGGGCTCTTTTTCACTATTTGCTGACATTTTATAGACCAAACTAGTTGTAGCTTGTAGCTGCCAAATTTGATGTTTATAGTGATAATTTAGATCGCTGACAGTATTTTTCGTCAAATCGCATTAAATTAGCTGTGCAGCATGTACAGCACAGTGAGTAGACATGAGGTGTCATTGATGTATGGTATGTTATTCAGAAATATGGTGTTGTACATAAAAAGTACAGTGATAGAATCGTGGGAACAAAGATTTAGGACTGGACAAGGTTACATGATACACAAAAAAAACATAAATATACTTTTGAATGTGAGCTCGCAATAAATCTTGTTTTATGAGAATGCAAGCCTGTTCCTTTTAGTCTGGCACGCTATCAAGTGCTGAGCTTAAAGCCGTTCGTGTTCAGTCCACATCAATTCAGCCTTTTTTTTTTTTTTCCCTCACCAATTGCTGCCATGAGTGTCTGGAAAGTTGAGAGGAGGGTCTTGCTCCCTTACAAGCCTGATTGACCTGCTTTTTGTCCAGACAACTTCCAATAAGAAGGGGTCACTGTTCTTTCATTGGTGTGTTGCATTCTCGTCTCCTGCATGCGTCTGAATTGTTAACCCAAGACACTTGTGCAACTAACATCAGAAATAGTGCATGTATCCCTCCATGTTAGTCGATTCCATGCGTTCCATGCATGAGTAATCATGACAAACTAGTATTGGTTTCTTTTTTGAAAAGTCTGCCAATCCTCTTTGTGCTTTTAAAATGGGAATTATGCATGGATTTCTGTTCGAGTAAGATTTTAATATTGTCTGAAGTTGGGGTACACATGCATGAAAGCAAGTGGGAAAGTTAAACACATTCATCTGCTGTGCTAGGGTTTTGCTCTCATATGTTTGTGTAATATATTCCTGCCTGCTGGACAAGCCGAGGCTCTCGAATGTGCACCTTCCATTCTCCCCGAGCCTACTTTTATTTTTTTAATCACTGAATAATCATTAAGAGCAAGGCCATTTTGATCTTCTGCCTCAATAGGCCTCAATTAAATATTCATTCATTCTGATGTGGCCTCCTCAGCACCTTCTTTGGTATGTGTGTTAGAGAGACAAAAGGCTGTGCTTTTGATTACACAAGCTTGGGCTTTTTCAAAGAGATCAGCCACCATTATATAGAGTTAAACAATCTTTTCCACTGATCAACAGAGTTGTTGGTAAAATGTTTACTTTGCCAAGGATGAATGAATTTGTCCTTGTCGGAACGAAAATAAGTCAGTTTGCAAAGCTTAATTGAGTCTCCAAGGCTTTTGTTTCATGTGTCGTGCTGTAGTGCCTTGAACTGCAACAATTTATCCGCAGCTACGCCCCATTTGGTTTCCTTATCGACAAAAATATACGGGATACCCTTTCAATGTGAAATTGTAACACCATTAAATTATTTTAATCTGCAGGAAGTATCAAACTCTAAATAACAGTGTTTGCAGTTTTTCTTTTTGTAAATAAAAGCAATATACATGAGTACAACATATTACATTTGCCTTTTGGTCATGTTAGTGTCATGGGTGCAGGGATGGCAATCTTAGTCACTTGCTCTGTTGATGCAACACTTTGGTAAATAACAATTTGATGGATATAGGCATGGCATTTAATACATTGTCCACAGAGGACGTACTGTATCGATTTTCATGATCCCTCCCTGACTCTTAAGTTTGATTATGTACACCTGCTTTTCCTACTGTGACATGTCAAAATGTTTGTCATGAAAAACAACATCAAAGCAAAAGGACTTTGAGATGCAAACTTCAATACAGGATCAGTAATTGGAAGTTTTTTTTCTTTTACAAATGATGAAATATTGAATATGGTTATATTCCCCTAAATCCTGTTCTGTTGTAATTACTTTTACATCTGATTCATTATGTGTAAAACATTGTTATTTGTTAAAATGTTACCAACAATGTTTTGTTTTATGTTTCATTAACAAAGAGCTTTGGCCCAGTAAGGTGTTTTCTATGGCTTTTAGTCGTCATTCACTGATGTAGTATGTCATAATTAACAGCATCTGTCTTGTTATAATTGCCACACTCAATCACCATAGAGACCCTTAAGTTATTTTAATGCTGCAAAGATACTACACTTCTTTACCTTTTCAAGCTTTTAATCAAAATGATTGGCCGTGACTTAAGTGAATTCATCTTCTGTTCTTTGAGTTACTCATTATTTACTGCAAAATAAAAATGTAGCCAAGCATCATACACCTTATCCAAAATGGAAGCCAACCAGCTGCTAACACGGTTGTGAGACTTGTAACCATTCAATGTGTCACTTTTGTCTCCAAGCACGGTAACAGTCATTTCTAATCCTGTCAGCAAACATGCTGGAGAAAGCGTACAATGTAAAATAAACAAAGAGAAAACCTTATTAGTATTACACAAAAAAAATAATTTGGCTATTGTTCTAGTTGTGAGTGCTTATTATTATTATTATTATTAAGTCTTATTATACCTTTTCACTATATGGAACATGTCTTCAGCCCTGCCATTGCATGTGTCACTTGATTCAGCAAGTATCTGAAAGCGCAGTGGGTGAACAATAGGTCCAAGGATGATTTGCACATGAATGATGTCTGTGAATGAGAGTGGGTTACAGAGGAAGGCTGTCTCTCCATAGTCGGGGCAGGAAGGTTTCCTCCCCTCTGCCCCCACTCCAAAGACCAGGTGAGATTCTCCGACACAAAGGGCCAAGTGAAAATCTGTTCAGCATGGACGCCTAAAACCCTTATTATGGTGATGCTTTACGGAGGATTTCAGTGGACCTATAAAAAAGCACTGAGTTGCGCCCTGGATACTGCTTCTTTATGGATTGCTGTTACATGTATAGGGCTTTGATTACAAGACTATATGTTTTGCCATATATATATATATATATATAGAACAAGTCTCCATTTCTGTGTGGAACCAAGATGAATCTTACAGTTCATCTGTAATAAGGCTGTTCACAATAGGTTGAGTGTTTATCCTGAACCTTTGACTGTGCAAAAATGCATCTCATTGTCCTCTTTTAAATTGTAATTTGACAAAAATATGTATTGTTGACAAAAATGAATCCACCAGAATTCAAAATATCACAGTATTCTTTCAATGTTTTATATGTCTGTGGTATTTCTGTCAGTGCCGGTGTCTTTGTTTGTCACTCGTTATATTTGGTATATTCAGGTTTACACTGTTCAATTGCATATTCCTGTAACATGTGTATGTTATCATTAAAGGGGACGTATCATGGTCATGTTTTAGGTTGATACTTGTATTTGGGTTTCTACTAGAACATTTTTACATGCTAAAACACATTCTTTTTCTCATACTGTCTGTTAGAATTTACCTGTATTCACCATCTGTCTGAAACACGACGTTTTAGCGCCTGTCTCTTTAAGGCATTCTCCATCTGGAAGTGTGTTCTAGCTCTGTGGTGCACAGCAACTACATGCTGCCTGTCCATGTTCCGTTTGTACTCTGAGAACAGTTAGCAGTCCTCTACCTGTTGACCTGAGAGGCAGAAAGAGCTCACATTGTAAAAGACAGTCAGAGATTAATTTTGGTCCTAAGCACATTGAGAGATTTAAAGACAAGAAGCAGGATATTTAACTCCATTCTCTGACACACTGGAAAATATCTGAGAACTGGTGAAATGTCTTTACGTTTCTTGGTCTTTGGTAGGAGTGAGATTGAGTTGTCAGCTGGAGAGAGATGAAGTACTTCCAATCATTTGTTAGTTTAATTCCCTCGCAAAGAGAATCTAAAGCCGTGTTTCCACCAAGCAGTCCAATTCAGTTTGTTACACATTAAAACAGTTATTTTCCAGTTTGCAAAAGTTGTGGATGCTAGCAATAGAGCCACACAACATTCTTGGTACCACCTTGGCCAAGCGGGCTAGAAGGTGGAGTTTAAACACAGCAGACCACTGATTAGTCAGAGAGAAGCGTCACTAGTGCGACACGGGACATCCTGACTCGCACAAACATTCTGTTTTTAAACAGCCAAGCTGCCGTCAATAGCGTCACAATTTTTTATTCTCTCAAACTAGTTTTGAAAAAACTGGCAGCTTGCAAAACTAGGATGGACACACTACGTACACAATTCTGCACAATTCAGGAAGTGCAAATCCTCTGTTTGGTTGCTGTTGAAATGATTCAGGGAATGTCCCGTTGAAGATGATGTCACAGCAGTTTCATCCTAAACATGAGGGGGGACCGTCTGCAGTGGTAACACGGCATAGAGAAAAGGACCTGGTACCAAAAGTGAGTCGAGTCGAGCAGAGGAGGTCCGAGGATTGAGCCTTGGGGATCCCCGCACATGTTGGTCCCCTCAGATGCATAATTACCAATTGAGAACAAATATATCATATCATAAGATTCATAATCCCACCAGAACTGGCCAGTTGGTTTGTCAAATTTTGCTGGTAAATTACCTTCTGAGAACGCAAATGCCATGTTGGGCTGTGACTACATCATTTTGTTTGCATGTGCATGGTTCACATGAAAGTAATCTTAACTGTGGGTCCCGTTTTTTAAAGAATCATACTTTATGACTTTATGAACACATGAGTTACTAATTGGAGCATTGGATTTGGAAACATCTCCAGGTATTGGTGCATCAACTTAGGTTAAAGGCATGGTTCTCTCCTGCCTGAATGAAAGTAACTAAAGGAGTAAGAGTCCAGGAGTCATGGTAATCTTCTCTAAACATGGCTGGAGTGAACAGAACCCATGTGCCCCAGTTTTACCTCTGCTTGTGGTTTGTTTTTTTGTGATCCTTAGGCTGAGGGGACGAGAAGGACTGGCTATTCTGGGCCATAATGAAGAGACCCAAACTGGAGCTGTGGTCAGAGAGCTCCAAATCTAGATTGCCAGATTCCTGCTCGAGATGCTTCAAATCACATTATAATTAACCGCATTTAGGATGGAGAGCAGAGAGTCCCTGCTTATAGCTATTCCCATGATTCTCTCTCTCTCTCTCTCTCTCTCTCTCTCTCTCTCTCTCTCTATGCCTTACACTCTCTTCCTCTGTCCCCATCTCTTGCTGTCCCTATTTTCAGTTTGGGTAATTAACATGGAAAGATGGAAAGGCATCATATTCTACAAATTCCTATGAGATTGGCTTGCAAAAGCTGTTAAAGCCAAGTAGGTAAATTAGTATTCATGCAGGTTTTCCTGTTGCAAGTCATCTTTTCCTGTGGGACCAAGTAGTAGATTGGGTAGACAGGCAACGCTCATCCTTGATTATGTGAGCAGAATGCCACCACAGAGCCAAAGCCCAGCAGGAAAAAAAAAAAAAAATCATTCCTTAGGCAGTAAATCAATTTCTGTGACCTGCTAAATGTAATTGACTACACTCTAATTCTTTAACCCTGTGTATGACGGTGAAAACACATCCTGAGGTGGAATGATTACCAGCTATTATACAAATCCATGGTTTCTGTGTCAGTTAATAACCATTTACAGCAAAATTATACATACGCCATGATTCAGTGGCAATAAACAATTGCTTTAATGCACTAGTCATGTCTTTGTTTTGTCAATCAACTGGATCTCAGAAAACCACCTATTATTCAAAATAGGAAAATGGCTTGGTAAAGAGTTTTTTGCTTTTAGATGCATGGAAATTTGTATGTAAATTGAGATGTTAATATTTCAGCTTGTGCTGGATACACTGGATATGGATATGGATAAAGGATATGGCCTTTAATGTTATGGTTCATACACCATAGGAGTCGCTGGGACCATTTGATGCAGTTACATGACACAAAATGCTTTAATGATTATGGACTCACATTACTGTAGCTCCAGAGATTTCGTACAGCATAACAAAGGTTATAAATATTTGATTATGTCAAATACATTGTTAAATATTTGTTTGAGGACAGATAATGCACCATGTTGTTGTTGTTACCATTCAGCATTCAGTATTAGTACAGATATCACAATCAAAACCAAAGAAACACATACAATTATCTTTTCCTAAAGTTTATTCTAAACCGTTTACATAATTTCTTTCATTAGTATGTTCTCCCAAGCTTTACTTTTTTGTCCACACCATCTTGTTAAAACACAAACTCATTTAACAGTACATGTATCCCTGGCCTCAACTTGACCAGTTGTCAGTGGGCCCAGAACATGGGCTCTGACTTTGGCCAGATTAATTAGCAGTCCGCACTCCACAGTCCGTTTCCCAATTCCTATTAGACCCAGCTCAGCAATCTGGTGGAAGGTAATTTGGTGCTCCATGCACACAGGGCGCTGCATTGACACCTTATGCTTCGTGATTGAAGGCAATCTCCTGGGGACAGCGCTAAATTTATTCATGGTACGCTCTCCCACAGCCACTAGAGACGTGTCTGTGCCCGCCTGCCACACATCCACAGATTTCCTGCTCTGCATCTTTTCCCCCGAATGCACAAATAATACTAAATGATCTGAGGGAGTTGTTGCGGCGTCTTATATTCCAGCTCTTGCGGGAACCTGGTGATCTCTGGGTGAGTGACTTGCCTCTGCTGCGCATACGAGCCTCTAAAATGAAGACAATGCATTATGTCAGGCTAGTGATTGTTATTGCATGTACAAATCTTCACCCTCACAACCTCTTCCATTCTCCCCATTCTCCCCAGGGAATACACGTGTTCACAAAAGGTACGCACACACACACACACACACACACACACACACACGTCCGTGCTCGGTGCAGCTGGGTCACAGGAAGTGGCATTAATGTAATTCCTTGTTGATGTCGGAAATCTGTTGATAACAGAGATGTTAGTAAAGGTGATCAAAGCAGATTAGCCCAAAGACACAGCAGGGGGATTGGTTGGACCCCCTGTCATTAATACAGACTGTTATCTGGGAGCCGCCACGCTCACTAGTCCTCACTGGGGGAATACAGGGTCAGCCATTACCATGGAGTAGAAATGCTAATGCTCAACTTCAATCAACAGACCCCTGACTGCCTGCCACCGTTTATTTACTGCTGAGGTTTCACAGCCGTTATTAGCCCGTGACCCAAACATGTGAACTGTGGCTCTGCTAAGCTTTGTGGGTAGTTGCTTGAGAGGACACAGTGTCACTTACAACGTAACCAAGGAATGGCCTTTTGTTGCGAGGCACACACTCTATAAAATAGGTGTGAGGCTGAAGCATAACATCACACGTACAACCTGGCTTTTCATGTGGGACGCTTTAACCTAAAGCATCACAAACACTACGAGCTGTGAGCGCGACACAAAGGTTAAAAAAGGCGCTATTAGATCACAGTAGTATCTTTGAGAGCTTTACTCATCCCCTTCATGTCTCACAGTGATAAAAGGACGTACGAGCCATCACTCCTGAGGCTGCAAACTTGTTTGGATTATTGAATCATCAGAGCAGAAGAGGCAAACAAGTGCCCTCAAGTCTTGCAGCGCTTGAGGTGAAAGAGGTATTTTGACAATTAGCCCTATGAATTTGGTTCCCTCGGCATCAAAACAAGAGTGCTGTCAATGTTTGTTACACAATACATGCACATGCTGTTCAAAGACTGACGCTAGCCTATTTCCTTCGGTTAGTGACAATATTGTACCGCCAGAGCATAAATGCAACAGACTTTTGCTATGAGATAGGTCTACAGCATTATCTAACAGATTTACTAAATCATTATATTGTCTATGTAACAGGTGTGCACTTATTGGCAATCAGCATAGCTCTACATGTAGAGTAAGGGTAGAGTTTGGACAGCATACAAGACAATATGTACAATCAAAACAGTACAACAAATATGTATAGATTATATACTGTATTATAGTATAGGACAATATACAAAGAATGCCTTGCATAAGGTTGAGGTGAGTATCAGCTGAACAGGTCAGTCCATACAAGACAGATTTAAGTCAAAGCCTGGTCTTGGCAACAATACAACGGAGCATTTGTTTACTTCTGTGCAAAAAAACATGAACAACAATAAATGAGCTAGCGTATAAGTCAATCAATCGATCGATCAGTATCTGCATACTCAAGATTTCAGCCACATGTATAAACACAATCTTCTGTTGCCGCTCCGTTGTTCACTCAAACACACACTCACACACAAACCGGACTATCAGGTTCCAAGATCTATTCAGCTTTCATCCGGTTAGGGGATTGATTTTGAAACATCTTTTGTGCCACCCCTCTACATGCAGACTGGAGGAAATTTAGTTTGGTCTGCCACACAGGGAAACAAGTGTAGCTCTTTGTATGTAAACACTGACACGAACACAGCAATGTATGCCATTCAGTTAGTTCTCTCTTTCAAAAGCCCCATACTCGGCGAAGGAAGGTCAAACAGAAGGCCTATTCATTAGCCTCTGCTGCTTTTCCTCTATTTAGTTAATCATTCAGTGACAATAAAAGAAGATCCAGTGATCAACAAACTATTCAGAGTTATTTGAGTGAACACTACAGAAACCACAGAAGTCTTTAATGTTTGTATGTATTTTATTTATATATATATTTATATATATTTACAGCTCCTATGACTGCCTTAATTCAACATATTTTAATATAATGGAAAATATGCAAAATAGTCTAAATATAATGGGATAGCAAGTTTCTCTCCGTAGAAAAGTATGCCATTAAGGTTTGAATAATTCCCCATACTGCAACACTTTCTCTTCGTTTTGGATACTTTTTCATGAAATGCCTTGAAGCTTTCCATCTGCAATGTAGCGGCACATTTCCACCAGGCAGGTGTAATCATATGCAGCAGCTTGGTAGATATCTATACAAATGACCTCCAGTAATGTGACATATAATATTCATCCTTCAATCCATCAAGGAATTCACTCCTCAGTCTTCATACATCATGTGAAGAAGGACGACATGGATTTTTTTTTAGCCTTTAAAAAAATGTGGTGCTGCAAAGTCTTCATCATCACCACGGACTTAGCATGGAGGGAAGTCAGTAGTAGGCGAGGCAGCTTGTGGATCTGCTGGATTTAGCAAATTCAGCCTCAGGTCCCTCAGTGAAAAGAATCCATGAGGACATGGTGGACAGATTCTGAAAAATATGAGGTTTCCTTCAATAACGTCATGCACTCTTACACTAATTACCAGTGTTGGGCCACTTACTTTAAAAAGTTATCAGTTACTAGGTTATTCAGAATCAGAATCAAGTGCGTTACACATACAAGGAGTTTGGCTTGGTGATTACAACATTAAAAACACAGTACGATAGCATGACATCATTTAAAATAGAAAATATTAAAATGTACAATAAGTCAACTATACTAATGAAGTAATATTACTTATTACATTACTTTTGTTCAAAAGTGGCTTCAAACACCTCCAAACCCTTGTTTCACATCTGTATTTAACCTCTGTAGAAATAGAAAACAAGACATCCAGGCTTATTAAGCAGCCAGCCAGCAGTTTAGATGTATTGACCCGCAGGAGCTACAGTAGCTTTATGTTAGCTACAGTGAGTGCACACAGCTCTCGAGAAGTCCACTCCTCTCTGAAAAGCTGCTGGTTGGCAATCAACCTCAACTCTAAAAAACAAACAGGTGATGTGTGAATTTAGGCTTACCAGATGGATTAGGATGGCAAGTCAGCTAAGAACACACAACATATATGTGGCTATAGGTAAAGCGTTGCAGTTTCAGGATGAAGTGATTGAGGGGCCTGTTCAAAATTGCGGAGGGGTAATTCTTTTCATAAATTGAAATTCATTGATTTAACCATGCAACAGCATAATGCTACTGCTTCAAAATCAAAGAATATATTTATTAAGCAGAGCACTCGGATAAGAACGTTGCGCAAGCAGCATCTCCGAATTAATTCTGAATTCTAAAGGATAACTCAATGTTCCATTGCCCTCATTCGTTTTGCTCAAAACAGGTTATTAGATTTGCCCTCTGCTTTCCATAAAAGCCGCCTTCTTAACCTTGTCAGCTGTATGGTTTCAGTGAGAAATGCTGCAAATGTTGACAAACAATTTCTTAAGGGAAACTGGGGGACAAGTGTTTCATTCCAACTGAGCTATGCACTTTGTGGTGTCAAATTTATAATTTAATTTATTTCATATAATATTAATTAAGTTTGATAATATTAAACTCTAAAGTAAATGAGGGAAGCCAATTGTTCGGTGGACATCAGTATGAAAGGACAGTTGGTAAAATAGCTCGGGTCTCAGATGCAACATAATAGTCAAATTCAGCAATAACTTTCGACCAGCTTAATCATACTAGATGGAGACATCTGAAACTACATTTGGCCCTCAATTTCCTTAAAATAGCTGGTCAACGTTAGTAACAGATGTTGAACTAGAATCCTGCTGCAGTGTTAGGATTTAGGGGCAGCTCTTTTCCCAGAGCTGTCACCTTCCTTAACACTGCCCCCAAACGCCCACTCCTTCTATTGTACCTGTTTCCCAGGCAACTCACCTCCACTGCATTATACACCATATTCATACATAACTGTCTATTTTTGTTGCCACTAATATGCTGTTAGCCTCATACTGGTTGTCCTTGCTCCTATAGGCTGACCGAGTCCCCCTGACCTCGTTAAAGTACTCAGATTGCACTTGTCACTCTCTTTTTCCTCATATGCTGCCACGCTCACATGCTACTTCAGTGTAATGCTACTTGGTGCAATAATAACATACACATCCCCTGTCATGCTATGTAAATGTGTAGTATTTGAGCTATTATTGGTTATATTTAATTGTATCAAGTGATGTCACTTGAGGACTTAGTTTGAAATAAAAATAATTTTGGGGTGTGGCGTTAGAAAGCCTACCAGTGTACCTACAGGCCTCTGGAGCCAGATCCTCATCTCTGCTTCAGGCTAGCAGCCCAAGGCAACATTAGCCGCTACTGGCAGAGCACACCTGAATATCCAGCCAAAGGGTCAGCAGTTGAGTTGCATTGTGGGTAATGTAGGTTCCAGGTTCTGACAAGGAAGAAGAATTTGTGGAATAAATAAGAAGATATCTCTGGTGCAACCATTTTTATATTTTCTTCAAACTATCCGTCATGAGGGCGGCAATGTTACAGAAATGCAATGCTAAATCAGTGCTAATTAAAAAAAGGAAAATCAACTAATATTATAGTGAAAGAAATCTGAGAATTTGACTGTGGTTTTAGATAAAGCACTGGCTAGACATTGAATGAGTTATAAGGAGTTCATGTCTTATCCTGCTGATCTCTGGGCCACTGACAGCCTAAAGATGAGAAAGTGTGAGCTCGCCATGCTGATGGTATGAGCGATGCTCTCCCACGCCCCTTAATTGCTACCCAGTAGCAATTAAGGGTAGCGGTAGGTGGAAACTCTCCCCAGCCCAGAGAGGAAGAATGCACGCTCAATGCTCAAGTGTGACACAGGACCAGGAGCTTTTAAAGCATGCACTTTAAAAAAAAATCCTTTAACATTTAGTAATGAATCTTTATAAAGATTAGATTGTAAATGTTTAGACTTGTTTTGTCACATCTCAACTGCAGACTGGGTTTGTCTTGTGGTTACATTTATTAAGTCTGCAACTTAAAAGGAGCTATGAAATGGTAAATAACTACCAGCATAACTATCTTAAACTTTAATCTTAATGTGACCTGAACGACAGGTCAAGACCTGTTTGTTAGAAAGTCCACTAGACAATACATAAGGGAGACGTCAAAATTATAAATTAGGTGTACTTACAGTATATTCCACTGCATCGCTGGAGCTTGAACCATGCCATGTCACAGTTTCATATTTGACACCAACATACAGTTTAATCATTGTTATAGCCGGCAGGAGAAAAGAAAGAAACACCTTGATGTCATAACTTTGACCGTCCTTCTCTTGTTCTTTTTTTTACACTTGAAATGTCGCGTGGTCTTACTTGTGAAGAACCTTGAAGCTTTTCTGGAAGGTGCCGAGCTTGACGGTATATCAGGCCGGAAGAAACGAGCGAAGGGCAACGCGGTCAATCAAAGGCCACCTTTCCCTGCTCAGCCCTTGCTTTGGGGTCTTCTTGCTGGTAATTCTCTGATTTGACTTTGATGTGCCAATTTGTGCCTGATGAATAATTGTCTGGTTTGCTGATAACTTGTGGGAGTCAAGTGTATTCTGGTGGCACTCAATGCAAATGGGAGATATTTGGGTCCTTCAAATCACGACAGTAGCCCCTCTACATTTGCCTCCCCGTTCCGTGAGTAAACTGACCAATTAGCTGTGTTTGAAGAAGACATTTTTGATTAGAGCAATCAGTAAACAGCAAGGCAGCTCTGTGATTGTCCCCCTGATTAGATGAGTTGTCACTTGAGAAGTTGTTTGAGATTTTAATTTATGGCCTTATATCGCTGAAAAGTATGGTAATTACCTAATCCATTCTCCACAGTTCAGCACTTAGATTAAAATTCATCCATACTGCCTGTGTTGATGACCTCATTCTTTCTCCTAAAGTTTCTAAGTAGTCTCTGAATCGACTGAATCAAGCAAATAGGACAGCCACCATTTATATGTTGTCAGTGGTGATGACATCTAGATGAGGAGAAAAGACTGTACAAACAGCATATTGTCTACAAATTGAAGAATACACTTTTCTGACAGATGTTTTGGTTCATTTCAGTTACTCGCTGTTGTATTTCCATACTGTCGGCTCTGTCAACCGGCTCCTTACTCACGAATGATCGCATAATAATCTGCATAAGGAAAAGCTGATTATTATTCACACCCATCGTTGAGTGTCTGTGCATTACATCCTAATTAACACTATGGCCCAGTTAATGACTAAAAGACTGAAATAAGTGAAAAATTACTACGCCTCCTATGCAACAAAATGGCCTGTGCAGTAATTCAGTAAATACATCAAATAAGCAGTTAAACATTTCAATGACAAAGCATTCTGGGTAATGTAATAGCAAAACAGATGATTTAACCTATAGTTTTATTAGGTAAGTGGTAGTACACTTTAAAGAAAGATTCAAAATAAGCACCGGTACACGATTTTCAAAACACATTGCTTATTTAGTTTGAAGACAGGTTATGGTCTATTCTGTTTGTCAGAGCTTGAATCCACATTAAGTGAAAAGGAATGTCTTTATACAATTATCATACAAATCCGACTTCATACTAAAAACAAATGTGTTCATTTGTTCACAATAAAAAGAAAACATGCAAACCAACATCATGTGTTTATGATTCATATTCATATTTGTTATGGAAAGATGGTATTCGCTTAGAATGTATAGAAGCATAGTCATAGCTCCACGCCAAAGACATGTGAAAACAGCAGAGATTCCCCAATTCCCCAAAATCAAGTATTAGTTATTCACACTTGTTTTATTTTTTAGGTTGATATGACTAATGATAAAAGAGAGCTAATACAGTAATACGTGTGCCTCACAGTATCACTAACATTTCTTCAATATTTTTGAATAACCGGATGTGTAAGAAAGCCACTCATGCCACCTATAGAAGCTTTACCTTAAAGTTTCATTAGACGACATCATACCATGTAATCCAGAGCACACCTATGGCCCATCGCAGTTTGCAGTGTATTGACCATCAAATCCCCAAATGATGTCTTAATCAATACAGCAGACGGAGTAAGTAGGCAGGGGAAGGCTGCATGTGTGACACAAAGCCAGGATTAGGGCTGATTAGGGCAGTTTTAACATGTCCTGCTGATTAGGGGCCAGTGGATCTGACCGCTAATTAGCTGTGAAGTGTGGCTGGCCGCACAGACAGGACAGCGGCAGGAGGAGGGGTTGGCAGCCCAAACTCGCCCCCTCCCTTGTCCACTCACCACCTCCACAAAAGGCTCCGGGGCTCTTTGATTGGGCGTGCTGCATTGTGGAGAAGGGGAGTTGAAAAAGAGTCCCATTTCCCTTTTGCTGTGCCACTACCCCCTGCTGGGTGGAGTCAATGTACCCTTTCTGTGCCTTCGTATGACCAGCTGGCTACAGCGGGGCAAATAAACACTCCAGATCAACTGGCCAGTGTGACTCCCCTCTGAAACACAGCCTTTGTCCCATGTGGATTGTGCTGTAATTGGTGTCCCCGAGACAAATTCTAAGCGTGATTGTTATTTGCACTGATGAGGTTTTAACAGACAGATAATACACAGAAGATACAAGTTACAAGTAAATAATAGACTAATGTTAGCCTGCTGGACGAACAGAGGGAGAATCCCCCTTTTTCAACATGTAGATGCAGATAGTTGGGAAAAATCACAAAAACCCAAATGTCATCATTCATAAACTAAAATGTAAAAGAACATGTTTCTTGAAATAAACCAGACTTTTAGTAAAAATGAAATACCACACTTTCATGAAAAATATTTGATCAATCCAAAACTGTGGACTTTGAGGACTTTCAGATCAGTGTCTCACAACATTTTGGGCTTGTATTCCCTTAAAATGAAACACTATTGATTTGTGACTCATTGTCACTAATGTATTATATGTCAACTAGAGGGATTTTTATGACTTTTTAATTTTCATGGCCTGAAGGGAACCTACTCACTATTTCACAAGAAAAAAGACAGAGCTTGAGAAGTCAGAAAAAGTAAAATGCCTTATACTTATACATATTTATTGACCCCTCACATTTGTCTTGCGACACCTTTGAGTGATCTCGACCCTGGGTTGGGAACACTGCTTTAGATCTAAATGGAAACCTTATCCTAAACATAGCCAAAATGATTTAATGTAACCTTAACCCGCCCGAAATGAACAAAAGTTCAGAGTAATAAACGCATTAATGCATTTTTTGTTGTCCTAGAAAATGTACAAACTGACGTTAATAGTGGAATTAGATTGACGTCACTACCTGAAGTAATTTGTGTATTTGCAGACTTAGAGGGGTATTCAGTTGTGTACCCACATTTCCTTTCCCTGCCTCCACCCGGAGACCACCTGACCACAGCAACTCAAGAGGCAGAAGGGAGAAAGAGTAAAGGAACATGGGATTTGGGGCGTAATCCTGTTTGTCCTCGGGGTCACATGCTCTACAGAGTTGGGATTGTCAGCTACAGTCTGGAAGTTTATTCGAGGGACAAACAGCAGTCTAATTGTATTTCCCTCTGGAGAGCAGTCAGTGTCTCCTATACTGAATGCTGGAGAGGAGACAGGTTGCTGCAAGATGATAATTGAAAAGAAAGTGGGTGGTCCTCTTTGGCCCCCGTGGCCCTCTGGGACGGTTATATTGAGACGCCTGCGTGTTTTGGAGGGGGCAGATTACAGAATGTTATATTTGAAGAAACGATTATGTCCTTCTGGGCTTAATTTGACAGATGTAGCTATTGAGTGGTAGCTGTCTCTGTTATCTTTTGCCATTCATCTCAATTTGTGTTTATTTGTGTGTGCTTGGCTGTTTGCTGTTGGATCATCGCCCCCCCCCCCCCCCATTAACTAGTTCTGAGAGCATTTTTCTTTTTTTTCTTTTCAAGCATGTTTAAAGCGTCCTTGAATTTTCCAGATTGTTTTTCTTCTTGTACGGTTTCCGGCTCCCTTTTGTCTTTGTGATTTATGTATTTGCAGCATGCACACCCATTTATCACAAATTAAAATGCATGACTGTGTGCATGTAAATACACTAAGGGTATGGTGCGATGGCATCTCTAAAAAGAAAAGAAGAAAAATAAATGAATAAAACAAAGTAACACACACTTGCAGGCACACACACACACACACACACACACACACACACACACACACACACACACACACACACACTCACACACACACACACACACACACACACACATATAGATAACTATGCCCTAGCCAACACACACTGATCTTATCCATTGCCTACCTTCATTGAACTGCTCTTCAGCCCTGGCCCTATTAACCAGTAATCCGCCGACTGGCAGCTGGCCATTACTGTGGCAACGGTGAGCTGGGAGAAAACTGCTTGCTGGTTCAAAAGTAAAGAGGACTGCTGTGAAGGACAGAGATGAACTCTTTTGTTCTGTAAATGTGTCTTTTTCATATTTCTGAATACAGGAAAACCAATTTCTAACTAATTTTCACTTCAACTCTTTACATATTTGGACGTGACAATTAACTGTCTTTTATGCTCGCTTGATTTCTTTATTTATTTGTCGGCCGATTGAAACCCATTCCAAGGATGGAGTATAGTTATATCATGCGTGGCCTTGCCGATAGAACAGACAAACAGAGGAGTGCAGTAGTATTTTGAATGGCTTACAAATGTCTTACAGAGAAGCTTTTTCCTTCATGTCATGGAAAATATTGGTTACTGATGTTTAGAGTCAGCCATTTCAGCACGTGAGTTAACTAGTTTTCCCATTTTACTTCATTGATTTGGAGTGTCTGATTTATAATGACACATTTTACTAAATATTTTTAGGGTGACAGAAATGTGCCAGATATTTTGAATGAAAAGCATACATTTTGGGGGAATTCCTGACATGACAGCAATAGAAATACAACAAATAGTATAGTGTGTCACCATGATGTCACTGTAAAGTTTGAGCTTGCAATGCTTCCCTCACAGCGGCCGTGGATCATTACAGTTCAGGTGTACAATGACAAAGCAACCAACTTAAACGAACATATTTTGTGAGGCTCTGATGCATTGTGTGTCATTGTGTCTGCTGATGCATTTCCAGCATGTTTTGTCAATAATAGAAGACGGAAAGGGTTAAAATGTTAAAGAAAAGAAAGAGTATACATGGGGATGGAGTGCAATGTGTGACAGGCTCCCACACGTCTCTAAGCAGGTCTTTCTCTAGCCTCCTGTCTTGGAGTCCAAACACAGTGGCACCTCAGTAGGGGCTCCGCGGCCGTAATAGATTTTAGAATTGGCTAAACTCATTTTCTTAAAGGAGTTTGTGGGACTTAATGAGGCATAACTAATGGAGGTCCCACAATCACCAGTGCCATGCTGGAAGCACCGTGGCAGGACAGAGCAGCCATTGATTCTTGCTTCAAACCTCTTGAGTTCCTAATCAGCTTCTTTGGTTGTGCGTTTCAGGCCTGACAAACCCATTGTTGGCCTGTGTCGCTGGAGGTCAGTAGTTATTAGTGGCAACTGAAAACAGTTTCTCTAACTACTTATGAGCGAATTGAATAACATGCATAGGGGGACTTGGAGGGGGGATTACTGGCAGTGCAGCGAGTCCGACCGGCGCAGGAGAGAATGTGACATGGTTCTCTAATAAGGGATGCTGCCCCCCCCCCCCCCCCCCTCCCACACACACACACACTCCTAACCTGGTCCTCCAACCCCCTCACTCCCCCAGACATTTGTGAATAGTCCTCAAAAGGTTTCTTTGACACTGAAATGCCTCGTATTGCTAAAATTATATTCATAGTAAGCAATGGAATTAGCCAGTGCAAGTCCTGGTATAGCACATACTTGTGTGTGTGTGCGCGCATGTGTGTGTGTGTGTGTGTGTGTGCATATGCATTTGAGTTAATGTTACAGTATCGTCAAACCAAAGGCAACGGTGAAAGAAATGTGGTTTCATGTATTTAATTTCATGGAAATCTATTAGAGAGAGAATTGCTTTCGGAGTCCTATGACCTTCTTGAAATGTTTTTTTCCACTCTGTAGGAAGATGATTATTTGCAGTCTATTTTTTCCATTTGGAAATGACTGGAATTGGAGAACTTTCTGCTTCCTGGGGCAAAGACTTGCAGACTTGCAGTGACTCATTCTTTGGAAACCCAGCAAATCTAGCATGCACAGGTTTGTCATAGAAAAGAGAAAGATTGTCTCTCCTTGGCAGAATGCGAGGGCAATACACTAATTAAAATCTCGCTGTGCGTCTCTCAGAACTTGCCAATTCAATGCATTCATTCGCACAGTGAAATGAAAAGCAGACCTCGCCTCTCCTAATCATTTCTCATGGGGCAAGTTTGGGGACTATTTCTGGGGAAGGAAGGAGAGAGGAGGTGGTGGAATGCGTTGGAGTAAACTTTGCACTGCTGACTTAATATCCATCCGGGAGGGCTATGTATATCATATGTTATCATAAAATACACCATAAATACCATGGAATCCTCTCTGTGTAGTGGAGCAACATTTTTCTGCCTTTTGTGTCTTCAGGAAAAATCTTACTCATCCACTATATTCCACTCCACTCCACAACCCAGACTCTGCTTTTAGCTTTTTCTTTTAATTACTTCTCTAGTGAAGACCAACAACACAAAGCAATTCCCCCATCCTGTTGTACCGGCAAAAAAAACAAAAAAAAACAGTGAACTGTGTATATGATGAGGGTTATATGTTTGCCCTATTTCTGCGTAAACTATGCAGCCAATAATGTTAAGCCCTTGCCAATTAGCGCTCTCTAGGTTGCTAGGTCGCCATGGTCAATTGAGGAACACATCAATAGGACTTGAAAAGGTTTCTCTGCGATCAGACCTTCTGACATATTAAGTAGAATAATGGGGAGGAAGGGAGTTGGGGAGGGGGGGGATGCAGAGACTGAAGCAAGGCTTTCTTCTAAGTTCACATTTTGTTCACAATTACCTGAGAAGAATAGTCGAAACAAATCTTTACATCAGTGAGATAGATAATCCTACAAATGGCCATCATTCCAGCTCTGATGGAAATATCTGCTTTTTGTGTGAGAGACAATTTTTATATAATGCGTGTTCGATTTGCTTTATTCGTGTACGTGAATGTGAGTGTGCGCATGCACTCATTTGAGGCATTGTGTGTGAGAATATGTTGACCTGGGCGTCTATTTGTACGTGTGCACGTGCACACGCGTGTGGGTGTGGATGTTCTGCAGCATAGAAGCAACACCACACAGTGGCGGCTGCAGCCTCCAAAAACTTTCCAGAGAGAGATGATGATGATGCCAGCACCAATTACAGTGCCCAGTCTGTCTCATATATCCTTACAAAGAGAGGTACACCCCAATAAAGCAAGAGAAGCAACAGGCACAAAAGACAGTGATTACCAAGCATAGCCTATTAGTGCGCCATAACTATGGCTATTGAAAAGAGAAAAGAATGGCTTCACCTCCACTTTCATTTCATGGGGCACACCATCGAACATCTTTGTTGACAGCTCATTCATGCCCTCAATTTAAGGACAGAATCTATCAGGAACACCTTGCAGCATCAAAGTGTATATTGTGGAATGCATTTCTCTTTCTAATGCTCCTATCAAACTCCCTTCTCAATCCGAATGTCAGGTGCATATTGGCTCTGATGCTTCCTTCGAGTGTAGGGATGATAGCACATATACATACAGCTGCCAGGTATGTGAAGGGGTTGGAAATGGGGGCTCTCCAAGGTCCCTATTGAGACACACTGATAGCCATCATCATCATCATCATCATCATCATCATCACCACCACAGGGTGTCATCAGCAAGGGGATTGAGAAGTAATTTCCAAACGTGTTTAAATGACCACAGGAAATGAAATGTTAGATGCTATTATCAGCCACTGCTGGTGTAAAAAAAAAAGAGAAGGTTTTGGAGGACAGAAGCAAAGGGGAGCAGACACTGATGCTAAGTGATGACCTTAAACACTTTGGAGTTTGTTTGCACAAATCCTTCATCATCTCCAAAAGAGATTGATCAGAATGACGCTAATGTAAGTGTGTGTGTTTTTTTGTGTGTTTGCGAGAGAGAGTGTGTGTGTGTGTGTGTGTGTGTGTGTGTGTGTGCATACAGTGAATGAGAGTGTGTGAATGAAAAAGACACCGTGGCAAAGCTGCTGAGTATTTCGAACATTTTCTTAAAGTGAATGCATCAGAAAACAATGTGGATATTTGTCATTATTTAAAATCAAAATAACTCTAAATACATACACTTGCATTCTCTGAAAAGTCTTGATATTTTGTAAATGTTTGTGATATATTTTGTCAAACAATGAAATTATAACAATATTTAGATTTAAAATAAAGGAGATCTAAGTGATACATTTTGACATATTGACATATTGCTATGTATTTAGATAACAGTAGAATATTCTCGAGGTATCCCCAAAAGTGCGTTAATCCTTATTATCAATATACTCCAAAAAAAAGAAGAAAAGACAAAACGATAAAACGTAACGGACTCCCATCCAGCTCTCAGTTTCAGTGAAGAAGCAGAAAATGTTGATGTATTGTCTTATTAAATTATTTAAAATTTAAAAACTTAAATTAAGAATCATATTTTTCTTATTTTGTATTTGACTTATTAAACTGATGGGAGGGAAATCTTTATTTTATTTTGATAATTTAATGACAGGCTTGTGCATAAGAATAAGAATAACAACAACAACAATAACAATAATAATAATAATCGAATTAACTTGAATGCAGCATTATAATAATACGAGGCATGTACTCCATTCCTTTAGATAATATTCCTTCTTACAATAATTGGTAGTCATTGTGTATTTTATGAATGCTCGCATTCACAATACAATTGAACAATTACATTGCGGCAAAAACAAAAGTCTGGGCCTATTAAACATAGTAAGATTAATATGTTTGATAAGAAAATAATTATTTTTATTGTATCAATACATAAATTGATGTCACCATTAAACCTGCTGGAAAGCGTTAGGGATTTTTAAAAGGGAGATTTTCCCAGTCTTAGACTCCTGCAGACATCCTCCATGAAAGACAGCCCTCCAAAATGTCACCTGAACAATGCTGGCTCCTCATCGACCTTGCTTTCCTGCTCAATTTGGTCTCAATCACAACATAATGAAATTGCACTCCAAAACAGATCCCTTTTTAAAAAATTACTTCTTCAGGAATAGCTCTCACACTTCAAGTTATTTATTGTTAACGTTCACTTGGTTTTGAAACATATACAGCAGCCATCACGCATTTGTTCCTTTTTAACTTACAAAAGAATAAAGAAAACATAGAAGTGGACGCAATAACGATTATTATACAGTTAAACGCATTCTTGTGTGTTAGCCAGATATACAATTCCCTACTTTATTTAATAATTCTAAAGGAATACATTAGTTTACAATATTAATATGATAAAAATATCAGGTTATCCCCGTAAATAAGGAGTGGTGGCTTAGTGTACTTCAAACCTGATCCCACCCCCGGTCCGAACTCAAGTGAAGCAGCATTCCTTTTTGTTTCAACAACATAGACTACGTTTAAAACATCATGAGGAAGGTCCAAAACATGGATTACAAAAGGTCCAGAAACGACATAATTGCTTTCAAGGGCAGCCATTTCTGTAATGTTCAAAAATAGACTCCCCTCTCAGAGATGTCAAGAAAATGTGCCCTGATCAGCTGGTGCGCCTCTGTGCGCCTTGTCCTCTCCAAACCAAAGGGCCCACGTTTTCCGCCTTCATATGTTATTCATATGTGCGTGTGTGTATGTGTGTGTGTATATATATATACATATATATATATATATATATATATATGTATATATATATACATATATTTGTTCTTGCATGGGCTCATCCGCAGGTTCATATAGAAAAAGTGGAAAGTGACAGTACTGTTTTAAGTCCTACCACGTTCTGCCGTAGAGGAGGTTTGAGCTGACCATGTTACTGGTGTAATCTACAGCAGATGTGTCTATCTGGGCCATGTTGAGCTGGCTGTGCAGTGAGGGGGGGCTGGGCGACATCTCGTCCATCTCCAAAGCGTTCACCTGCTGCTGGCTTTGATGCTGGCCGAGGCTGCCGGTCGGGGACGCGAGCACAACTCCGGCCCCGTTCTGTTGCTGGCTTTGTTGCTGGTTCTGTTGTACCTGTTGCTGGTTCGGCGTTGGCGTGTTGGAGCCGTTCTGGCACGGTTTACCGTCCTTCACCAGAACTGGCACGGCTACGCGCCTCGGGGACTGCGCCTGCTGTTGGCACAGGTTACCGTCCTGTTGCTGCTGCTGCAGCTGCTGCGTTGCCTTGTCCTTGGCCTGGCGCTTCATCTTGTACCGGTGGTTCTGAAACCAGATCTTCACCTGGGTCGGCGTCAGGTGGATCATGCTGGCCAGGTGCTCCCTCTCAGGCGCCGACAGGTATTTCTGCTGCTTAAACCTCCTCTCCAGCTCGTAGACCTGAGCCTGCGAAAACAGGACGCGCCGTTTCCTCCTGGGCGCAGAGTGGAGAACTGGCATGGATTTGGTGGCGTCTGCCATTCCCGAGAGACCCCCCATGCCGGTCATGTTCATACCTGTGGAAGGTCCCATGTATCTAGAAACTTAAAAATATACATACATATATGTGCGTTCAATAAACAGAAGAGGAGAACACTGTTTCGCCTGAAGTAGTCTTTATTGATTATTGGCTGATATTTATGTAAGCTGGAAATCATTAGCTTGAAAACACACTTGATAATAATAATAATAAAAAAATAATAATAATAATAATGATAATAATAAATCTATGCCAAAAGTAAAGAAGTCGAACCAGATATGAAATAATGATCTCCTTTTCAGTTTAACCGCCAGTAATAGCCATTTTAAATTAAAGACCATAAAATATTGTGCATCATTTGCATTAACTTGTTATCGTTAGCCTCCAAACATAAATTAAATAATATTAGGAAGCGATACATATTAACTGTGCGCTTTCCTCCATAATTCCAAATTGTATTTATTTTATTTTTTTATTAACGAAGAAATAAAAAGAGAAAAATATGTGTAAATGGAGTAAAGAACTTACTTGTGGAGTATCTTGGATCAGGGTTGGTGCTGTACCACCCTGTTGCTGCTGCACTATTCCGCATGCTTTCCTGGTACGACGGGAGGTCTCCCATGTTGCCAATGCTTCCATTGCAGTATCCCCCCATCGCGCTGTGGGAGAACTGGGAGACGGTGTGCGGCATGTGGTAAGTGGTGGCCACGGTGGCGTTATGGCCCATGGAGTGCTGCTGCATGCCGGTTTGCACCTGAGGCTGTCGGTAGGCTCCCAGTGGAGAGGTTAGGTTCCCTGCGCCGTCCATGGCACTAAACTTCTTGTAGGTCTCCTCGATTGGACTCAAAATATCTGTCACTGAAAAAGGCGTAGTGTGCTTTGGGCTCAACGACATGATTCAGAAAGCAGGTGGATTTTTTGTGTTTGACCTGATCAACCGTGTTGTTGTATCGGCTCTCTCCTTAGTGGATGTCTACGTAAGAGAGTGCTTGTAGAGCGCCTGAGATCCTATTGATCGCCTTGGAGAAGGAGGCGAGCCCAGGGCGCTCTTAGCCCGGGTTTATTGGAGCCAGGAGCCAGGTTTACGACAAACACAGGGGGCGGAGCAAACCTCCTAAACCATCAAACAATAGTCATTGACATTTTAGGGAAATAATTCATGCAAATACACTTTGCCTTATATTAGGTTGTATACGTGAATGAAACTACGCCACATATTTATGATTCTCTCCTTTCTGACAGCTATAAACAGGTGAGAATAAACCATTATGTTCTGCACATCAGCTGATCTGACCACATATGACTATTTTGCGTCAGTAGGGAATTCCACTCTTTCTAGAAACTTTGAGAGCACTTTGAACAGACATAAGGGCCACAGAGTATCATCAAAGAGGCACAATGAAGTTGTACCGGCTCATTTATGCTTCTTAAGCATCATTTTGCTCCAACAGAAAGAAAGGGACAAGTCCAAATTAGCTCAAAATGACAAAATGCTGAAAGGGAGCTGCAATAGGGATCCAACCTGTGATCATATACCTAACATTCATAATCAGGCAAAGGATATAATATACAGGATTTATGGATTATATTTGCCAAAACTGATACCGCTTTTTTCTGACACTAATTCTACGTGTTCGTGGAAATGAATTAGGAGAAGTCACAATTGTATTAATTTCTTAAAAAAAAACAATATCATTCATCCTACTTAATGCAATTGGGAGACAATATTGTCAGCATCAAACCCTCAAGTCTGGTCACTATGCACTAATAACACTTTGCATGTCTTGACCTGACATTGTAATCTCTGAGCAAACTGACTGGCGCCAGGGGAAGAATCAGAGGAAGAGGCACACAACAGGGGGGGGTCAAAAGAGAAAAGAGCTACAAACTGCAATAATGAACACCAGTTAATGTAGCTTCCCATTACAGCCTAACATGTGTCCTTTATGGATCTAGAACGCATGGCTCATAACCATCCAATAATTGAGAGGGATAGCTAGTTCATGCTGCTCATAAACGTCTAAAATCATAATACTGATAATATATTTTTCATTACTATCAACAGCAGACAACAGCAGGAGCAGGTGTTCTGTGTTCGGCTTATTTTACTACACGTGAAATGTGTTCCCATCTTCCTTTCTTGGAGGAAGGAAGCACTCGTCTCCATGAAGCCACTAATGCAATTTAGCATGGCACGGAAGCAAGTAGCTGCCTACCCTAATTGAGCAATTGAAGACGTGACATGGTCAGCCATTAATTAAAGCGACGTATCGAGAACACCAATCTCCGGTTAAATTGACAGCCGGATTGTAATAAATCATATTTCGGTATTCGAATGTCTTCTCTTTTTTTTCTGTCGACAGACGCCTGGATTCCGCAGAGGATTTAATGTGAAGTGGTTGGACTTTATTGTTGTTGAGGTAAAGCAAACAGTGCATGCGTATTCCAAAGTCAGCTGGAGTTGACAGAAAAATACCGACGTGGGGGGAAAAAACAGCCTAAAACTGAAAATGTGTTTGACCAAAGAGGTGCAAACAGGTGTAAACCAAATGCTCTCAGTAAAAAAAAGGTCATATTTCTATCAGAGTATCAATAATAATTAAAACAACTTCTTTCTTAAATCAAAGAAATATTTCATACCTGCCAATATTCCTGTACTTGTCCAGACTTCTCTGCGCCGTTTCCACTCTTCTAGCTGCTGCAGCATGGTGTCTTTTCATGGCGTAAAGAAAGGTAGGCCTCGGCCCAGACCTCTAACATTATGTAAATGAGGCAAACCTCTCAACCTTGTGGATTACTGAGTCAGAGAGCAGGACCCTGGTCCACAGACCCTCCACATTACGATCCCATAAAAATCCGGAGCTGGTTGGCTGCATGCAACCATTTTGAGGGCTTATAGTCCACATTTATATAGTTGTATAAGTTAACTTTTTATATCCAGTGAATATGACGTGACCAAGGCACCGAGAGCGGGAAACACGGACGCGCCAAGGAGCCGAGAAGAAGGCCCAGCAAAGGTTTGTAAATAAATCGGACACATTTAAAGAGAAAATAATTCAATAATTCAATGTTAATTAAAGGACAAGCTTTTTTTTCACAATGTTGTTTAATGGTTATTGGATAGAGCTTGTTGCTGCTTGTGCATGATACAACTGAGTGTGATACATGCTGACAAATACAATATATTCATATGAATTAGCCTACACTGACCCTTGCCGCCCCAAGGAGAATAAGTAGAGTCCCTGGTTGCTGCATGATGAGGAAACATATATTTAATTCCCAGAATTACGCACGGGGCTGTGTGTTACTTTGCGTTTTAACTGTCTTGCTTTCACCTGCAAATACACGCTTTTGAAATGATTTGACTAGAAACAGACAACTTAACTGTCAAACATTTTCTGTAATTTCACTCAAAATATTTCACAATCTTTTATAATGACTTAATTGCTTACATGCAAACTAATAAAATAATGTAATAAAATAATGACAACCAAGTGTCCCGTGTGTGCCAAGAATTGCTTGTCACCAGTGACTATATCATCTGGTATTGTGTGCATTAATGATAATACGTATTGGTGCAAAATCGCCCTATCAAAATAAACAGTGCTGACTGGGGATATTTTAACCAATTTCAAAGTATACGATGTGTAAGCGTTCTTCTGGCCATTTAAGTGTTGTTAACCAGAACCAAATAATAACCCATTTATGTAGTTTATATTATAGAGACAATCTTTTTTTCCGATATCATCACCCCCTCAGCTCAGCTCAGCACAGCAGATGGACCAAAGCGCCTGGTTGCTGAAGTGCTTTTCTCCATCTCGTCGTTGTTGGTTCAATACCCTGAGAGATGTGGAGAGATGGCTTAAGGGCCAGGGTCGTGACCTGCAACCTCAACCACACACCGGCCGAGTGCAAAGTGCAGAAAACATGGGGATTTATTTAGTCTTGCAGGCGTTAAATCTCTAACTTAACTTTTAACTTGTTCTCTAATGCGATTTAAAGAAATAACAAAAACGGTAAGAGGTTTCCATATTTATATTCAGATATTTCTTGGTGATTGAATAGTGAATTATTATTAGACGATAGATGCCAGTGCAATGCTATCATAAAACCAAAATCCAGTTTATATCTCGCGTGCGTAATTTACGCACGACCTGTGAAACCATTGAACATATGTGAACATATATTCTGTCTTTGTCTTGTGCCCCTCAGTGCACTTACTAGATGTCTAGTGATTTCTTGTTATCGGTACATCAGCCACTTAAATATTGCGTCTTGTTATTGATCCTAAGAAAGAGCTAGACTTAGAAAGTATGTTGTGCTTCGAAAGAGTGTGATTACGCACAGGATTGCTTCATTTATAACCGCAATTTTACCTCCAAAATTGAGGAGAAACATAAATATACTCAATCAGAAAATAATTTAAAGCTATGTGAAGTCTTCTAAGTTTTATAATATACATCATTTACCGTCGGGCAACAGAAAAAGTAATGATACTTTTCTCATAATTCCTTGTTTATTATTAAAATCAAATAAGAAAATGACTAGCGATAGAATAGGTTGATCGCAAAATGTCTGCGGCTCTGTAAGGCCTTTTCTTCCAAGTTATTTCCCCACCCGGAGCATTATTACGCATGCAATACAATAACCCAATTCCAATTTTGAACTTTGTTTACCGACACTGAATCTTGCAACACCACAAATGAATTATCTTCCGCACTCCAAATCAGAATCAGAATCAGAAATGTAGGATTTAAGCCACTACACATCTGTATTGTGGCCGGCCCAGTGGCTGAATTGTTGAGGACATTTGTTGGGAAAATTCCTCACCTGCAAGTCAGTGTAGTACCATTTAGATCAAATACTTTCTCTCCCCTTAAATCACCGAGCAGTGTGAGAGTAAAAAGCGGGCAGGTGCATATCTTTCAGCTGCACTACTTGAAACAGTGCGGTTCCTCAGCTAAGTAGGTTAAAGGTCCTCCCAAGTGGAGAAAGTATGCGACAGGCCTCTTCAAGACCGTATTCTTCTGCGGGAGTTTGCATTCACACACAATTAATGTCGCTTGATGGACGAAATGATGCTAATAGGGCGCCGAAAACAGAATGTGGGCTTTTATTGGGATGCTGACCATAATCTGATAGCTGGGGAAAATGGTGGAGAATTGAAATTTGTAATAGGATTAGAGAGCAGACGTTCTGGTTCACTGTATAATATGCACTTCATTTACTTGATTAAGATACAGCAAAGGTTATAATCAGACACTGGGAACTGCACTAGCTGTTGAGGGAAGCCTATGACTGCCATGTTGGAAAATAGTTGTTGTTTTTTCACTGGAAACTACTGGTTTTACTGTGTAACACATGGGCCTGTTTAATTACTGGAAGAAAAATGTTAAATTATCTGTGTTGCCTGAAAGAAACAGAGAGCTTTCAAGCCAATAATCTAAGACCATGAAACACCAAAAAAAAAAGACAAAGGGATGTAGCCCAAACTGCTGACACGAAAGCGTATTGTTTGATCTTTTGTAAAAGAGACGAAACCACAGAAAATAGAATTTGTAAGATCTTATTTTACTTTGGAAAAAGATGTCCCCTCTTCTGTGAGATTGCAGGAAGTAAAGTCAAAGATGTATAAAAGAAATATATTGAACTTAACAGCAAGTGTGACTGGAAGCCACTGATTAATGATGTGCACTGCAGACACTCGTTCACAGGTGAGAGGTTATCAGTGTCTTTTTTTGTGTTAGACCAAGCTGATGCCGCGCTAATGCAAATACAAAACAAGTGTTTATTTTTCTAAGAAAGCTAAACTCATGTGTGAGGTACAGCCATTTTCCTTATGAGATATTGTGTTCATCAGGTTTTTAATTCTATTCATAAAGAGAGACATGTGAATCACACATAAACCTCACTCCTGTAATGTTGTTCAAACTATCAGTAGCTTATGCTCAGTCTCAAAGAATGTTTGCATCAAATTAATTAATTAATGACTAAATACATAAGTTCAAAAATCTGTAAGTCTGTTGCTGGTAGATATGGAGGGGATAAAAAAAAAGCCAGAATTCAACCTTTCCGGGTCTGAAACAGCTTTAGCCTCCTGAAATGTAAGGTACTCAGGGTTCTGTGAGTGCTGCTGTCCCCTGCATTGTTTTGAGTGGCAACATTTTAGCATAGCTGCTCTCTTTTGTAACAACAATTACAACAACAAAAAAAACACACACGCAGCAGATCAATGCAGATAACCAAGGCTCCAAGGGTGCCTGGTTGGTCCACTTCTCTGCTGCATTAATTGTGGCAGCGGTGAGGGCAGGTAAACAAAGCTGTTGGAGAGTATGGTTGTGACTCAACCACGGCTCACTCTGGCTTTGTCACCCAGTTACTCATGTGGCAACTTGTCTCTGCCAATCTCTCCCTGCGTCTGTTTGCCCTTGGCAGCCAATTGTTGTGATAAGATGAGGCCTGTTTGATGACACGTCCTGAAATTTATATATACAAATTTGGTTCTCTTCACTGCAGAAAGCATACTTGTGCTCAAGTGCTGGAATTGTAGATTTATGTATGAACTGTTATTTCCTGTCATCAAAGTTAGAGCTGTTTGATAGTTTGTGTATCTTGCCATTTGTTTATTTTTTTTTAGCTAAATTTACATCACACTAAGAGCAGTTTTAGCATGAAGTTGTTTTTGATGAAAACAGGGTGTTTTGGCAGGTTTACATCAATTCTAAAATAATGTTCACACCTTAGGGATTTTTTTTGGCAGGTTACAAGGCTAAGTGGCCTTTTTCAGGAATGTGCTTGCATTTTCTTCAGTTCAGTTCCTCTATGTTGCGAGGAATTTGGAGTTTTGGTGTTGTAGAAAAAGTTTCACATCACCATGGGTGGTAAAAGAAAAAATAATAATGTTCAAATTTGGTTTAACAGCTGAAATGCATGCAAATAGCTGAAATCTGTATCAAGTGTTTCCTGGTGTCCATTTATGCCAGGAACTCATTTATTCGGCTTGTTTTCATGTAACAGTCAAGAGATGCATCTTCTGATCAAAAGTTTCAAAGCACTTTGAGTGCTGCATGTGGAGACGGAAACTTTTTAAATGGCCTCACAACTCAACAATGGAAATGTGCATGTTTATCCCCACTTTGGGATGCTTTTATCTAGTAGGCCACCTGGTAGCCTACCATTATTTAGATGAATCCACATAAACACATCACAAAAACTACTTCAAATTCTGAATGTATTGATCCTCACAGATACGAGCACTCACCACGTGCTGCAATTTAGAATATAAAGTCGAAGCTCATTTTTACTGAGCTGCGTGAAAAGATTAAAATGTTCATTTCTGCTCGTTTTCTTTTCAGAAAATGAACAATGAATCAACTGCTGCATGGGAGTGCCAGTAAAAGACTATCTCCAGGACTATGAAAACACAATGGGATTATACATCAAAAATATATATTATTGGTATATTGTAAATTAGTTCAACATCATATTCTTAATGTGTGCATATAATCACCACTGAACTGTACATACAAATTCATCTGAATATTCTCTACAAATAGTTATTTATTTGTTTGCTCAATTCATATTTTTTTTAAATGAATCTGTCTTGTATAGTGTGGATTTATATTTGACCCTGTCAACAAATAAAAAAACATTTGAACGATATGAACAATTTTTATTGATATCATTCAAATAAGACGGTTTATACGTTATACTTTATATGATTTCTCATTTTATTTTGCTAACTGTAGGTACTGTTCATCAACTGCATACTTTTACATACTGACTATTTGTATTAAAAAAAAAAAGAAATTGCTTTAATGTGTCTTTAATCGGTTGTTGACAGTCATTCTACTTTCAGCAAAAAAATAAAAAGATTATCATAAAAGTGGGACATTATTTTGAATGCCTTGCTCAAGGTCATGTGTGCTTATGTGGACTTTGACAAGCTGAACAGGATTAAACCAGAAATCCTTCTGTTCAAGAACTTGATAGAAGTTCACATAACAGCCTGTAGGTATTACGTTATTTTAAAGAGACATATTATAATGGAAACTATGTGAATTTACCTCCAAGATAAAGTTAGAAAACACGACCGCATATTCCTTATATAAGCTGTTGATGTAATGGCACAGCTAAAGCAATCATCTTGTGTAAAATGTTCATTTTAAAGTCAAAATATTAAGCTGATATGTAGCCTATTCAGCTCGTGCTGCCTCCTCTAATATTAACATCCACACTTAGCAAATTATTCACATAATATGTGAGCAATGCCCTGCTAAATTCTTCCAGTATTTCTTTAGTGGCCATCAGAGGAACTACATCAAGATAAAAGAGGTCAAAGTCATTAATGTCCAGAGCCCCAATAATAACAGCAGCAACAACACATATATGTAGCGTTTGTTTTTCTTGGAATACTGCGATGAAGAACATGGGCAACAGAGTGAAATGTGTGACCAGAAGCACACTGTCCTGAGACACAGGAGGCTTTTTAAACCAAGGGGAGAGCTGGTACTTGTGGCAGAGTGAATTTTAGTTGTTAGTGAGAACATTAGAAATATTTGAACCATTAAAAAGCTGACATTGAAATGGAAAATGCCATTTCACACAAATTAGTTGTGAAGCTACTTCTTCAATTTGTCATGTGCATCTCTTTATATTTTCATTGGAAAAAAAAATAAAACCATGTATATTACCGTTTATACAATTATAACAATGCATCAGGGCGAAAGGTGTTTTAAAATGAATACCTGTAAGGTGACATTACATGCTTCCAACCATTTCTTTTTATTTGTGAGTCCCTTCACACGACAGACTATGAGCTCACACGTCTGTAAATGACAGTAACACCTGGTGCAGATTTCAATAAAATAGATCCTGAACTTGTAAAAGCAAGGGCAGAATAATATGGTAAGTACATCACATGATTTAGTTTTAAAAAGCCCACATTTAATGTTGATGTTAGTGTTGAGTAAATTGTCTAACTTCTTATTCATTTTAGTCAACATCTTGACATGCCACCTCTTCACTGCCTACTTCACGATCATTGTGTACAAGTTCCTGTTTTATTCTTTAAGGCCGGTATTTTCATGTCTCAATATAAGACCATAAAATATTGTCAAAATACAAGAATTATCATACAGTTTGAACTCTACTGGCATATTTATTATCATGTTGTAAAAAAAGTATTAATAAATATATTTATTTTAGAAGCACACAAATTCAGTTTTGACAAATTCTTAAATAAATCATTTGCAACTATTGGAATAGTCGAGGCCCAAAGGTGAAACCACACAGCTTTGTATCTTAAGTATTAATATATTCACATATTTAGGATTTCTCATCTGATCTATGATGATATATTTGCATTGCATTAGAAGGTATTTTATGATATGGCTTATGCACTTTTACACATCCTGCAGTCCCATAATTCCACTGTTTGTTGGGGGTTGAAGGAAGTGTATTGGAAATGTAAACGTTAGCGTCCATCATTGTCAGCCAAAGGTGTGTAAAAACCACAATATTCCTAATGAGTTTGTTCTGTTGTTGCTGAATAATGCTGAGAAATGCAAAAGCTTACAATGAAATCCAACACAGGGCGACATGTTCCATAATTTTCGTTTAAATCCCTTTGTCTGACTTTCTGCTGCTGTACAGTAATAACAAGCCAGCCTGGGGCTAATGGCTCTCTTGTTTGTTGGTTTTGTCTCGTCGTGTTCCAGTGGTTCTTTCTCTCTGGAAGGATGTCAGCTCTCTGTGCCCGGCCATCCCTGAGGACGCTTGATGTCATCTTGTCTACCTGATCATTACACTACCTACTCTTCTCCACAATGCTGCCCTCTCGCTGCACCGGCACTTGAAATGCTTGGCTGGCCTCTTCTCTGAAACCATCGTGAAATTGTGTGCTAAAACGCTGCGGACTGTTCCTCCGTCCAGCCATGTGTGCAGGAGCCAGAACAAGATTCCTCCACTCGGACGACTGCTGCTCAGTCAAAGGGAAAACACACAAAACACCCTTCAGCCGCCTGCCACCGCTCACAGCTTGTATTTGATTTATTGATGTTTGCAGTGAATGCTATTTTGCAGCAATGTCCAAGCACATTTAATTTGACACATAGCACGTTATTAAAAAAAAAAAAAGAAGTTCCTTTTGTATTTTTCATGCTTTACTGTACTAAACAAGTCCGAGGTGTCACAGTAGGAAATGCACAGGGGCCATTAATAAAATGAATGGATGGCTGAGTTCCATTTAGCTGCTTCAGTTTCAGGGTCCTGCTGTTGGGCTTGCTGGCTCACTGTCACTGCCATTGTAAACATTAGTGATGGCTGTCCTTTTACCTGAAAGCAGGAGTCGCTGCTAGAACAACCCAACCACGACGCTGATAACGCAAAGAGTCTGTCGAACCAAACCAAATATTCCATCGATCATCATTCATGACAATACTGACACACTTTGTTCTTGAACTTCAACAAAACGCACTTCGAGTGACTGTGTTTCACACGCAGTTTAAACTGTGTAAATGATCCAGATAATGAAGGAATAAACAACACATGTGAAAATGATGTACTCTGCATATTGTAAGCTTTAGATACATTGTGGAATACCCTTTTTTTTCCACAAAAAGAGGTCTTTTGATGTTGTCCCCCATCACTTCTAGAAAGCGCATTAGGAGAGTGGCCGGTATGAACAGGGGGAATGATCACAGCAAGCAAAACCGTTTTAAATGTCCACATGAACACCTGACTACTGTTCTAAGGCAGACTTGAAAAGTTGTGAACCTATCCTTTAATATATATTTATAAGGTTCTAATATACATACCTTGTCTAGTGTGTAATATAGCAATCACTGTAAGGTTGGTAAATAAGGTTGTCAATTCACTTTTTAAACTATTTTTTGAACATTATTCCTGTTAGGTTGTCTGAACATGGCTGCAGTGTCTCAGCAGAGATCTGGTTCACGGCCGTACAGTGGAGAGGTAACACACACAGTAAAGGCCCAGTGCCCTGCTGCTGGACAGTAAGCAGTGGAGGGTGAAGTGCCTTGCTCAAGAGCAACTCAGTGGCATTTGGAGAGGGAGGGGACTCCTCTAAGTATTTCATTCCCAGGTGCTTCCAGCTCATCCGGGGATTTGAACTGCTCACAGATGCACTTCTGTGAGATGACTGGCCCAGTTCTTTTGTGTGCTTCAAAATAAAAGTCCTGAAATAACTGTGCTTTGCCAGTAGTATGCCTTTTTTATTTACAGAGCAGGTTTGACATTGGGGATTGTGTACGTATATGCATTCAATCCAACTGCTTCATTAACCACTTTATTCTTCATTTACATTATAAAGATATCTATGTTTCCATCAGTTACTTTCTCTGGAACTCCAATATTCTTCATCCTGGCATCACATGTGTACTGATTTGAAGTATTAAACTTGACTCGTTTGTTTTTGATGTTTGTGCAGCTCAGGTAAATCAAAAGAATAAATAATGAGTTATCATAATGAACCAGCTGATGGAAGGCACACAACTCAACACTACAAAACCCACCATTTACAGTAATTATAGTGGTGATTTAAACACTTGTGTAGAGGAAGTAATACCACAATGTTAAATTACTTCATATAAGGAATACATTTGGGGGGGGGGGGGGGGGGGGGGATTTACGGTCACAGGTAAGGGCATTCATTCTGAATTAAATTCCAGAGTGTATTAATGAGTAAGTATGTGAGCTGGTTTTAATGCTGCAGGCTTATTCTACATATACTGCTGTGTGGTTTGAACTACAGCAAGGCGTCGTGTGTTTTGTATGTTATATCTTATTCCAAGTAACTTAACAACTGCTGTCACATAAATTAAGCAGAATGAGGAGTGCAGCATTTCCCCTTGAAGTCTCACAAAATTAGGAAGTGCAGTACTTGTGGAAATATACAGTTTACTATACAGAATATATATAAATATGTGTGTGTGTGTATTTTTGTATAAATACACCCACAATTATGTTATTTGCATTACATAATGTTCAATCTAAATATGTTGTATTCAGTATTTGTAATAAATACTTCATCAAGTTGTGATGAAAAAAAATTATAAAATGATTGTAAGGTGGCATTTATTTTATTGAACATCGTGGAGTCAATTTGTACATTTTAAAGCAGCAAACTTTGAACAACGTGCTGTACAGGAAAGTTAAAAAGTCATTTACATCATTCAAAATGATAATAAATACATTGTAGAAATACAAAAAGCACAGTACAAAGAAATACGTGATATTAAATAGAAAATAAACAATCATGTATTGACATTGTTTGCAAAAGTAAAAAATGTAAGGTTTAAAAATGAATATATGACAATGGTGATAGCAGTGGAAGACCTGGCAGTCAGCAACAATGAAAAATACTCGGGACTTTAACTGAGGCAACGGACAGAAGAACTGAGGGGCCCAGAGGTCAAGTGGGGCCCAGGGTTGTGTGCCTTGCTCAGGTGTACTCAGGCGATGGCAGTCATGAATTTGATACTACTAATTGTCGGCTGAGTTTCTTCTCTGCGTTGGTCAGCTGATCAGACAGTGAAACAAGGATGCACAGGTATCAGTGGTGGTTTCGTGGGGATATTGATTGTATTTGTCATGAGTTGATTTCATCCCTTAGCAAAGGACAATGGGCTCTGACGGGAAGTTTGTTTGTGCTGCATCGCCTTTGTGTGGATGACAACATGGTCGACGAACTGTATCTGTGACTGCAGAAGACAAATAAGTTGAAAGGTTATTGCTTCCATCTCACGCATCACAAAGAGCATAAAGACTGAATGTGATACATAATACAACAAAGTCAGACGGTGCATCGCTCCTAGCAAGTCCACAGAACAGATATGTCACAGAGAAGCTCTTATTTGTTATTATTCTTTTTTTCCATTCAGTGAAGTTAGCTCCGAAACACATTATAAATTCACCACAGGGCACAAACACATGATGGGCACAACTTGCTACACATTTTTTACATCCTCTTTAGACAGGAAGTTAATTTGGCAACTTGAATTGGTAAAACGCATTGCTGCCACATTGTTGCTCTTTGATCATCACGCATGCTGATTGAAGCATGTCTGAAACAGATGATGGCCGGTTGTTATGAGGCTCAAAGCCCCAGGATCCATTTGCAGTGCTGGCATCTCAAGCACCGCATGTTCATCCTCTGAAGAAGGTGAGACAATCCATTAAGTGAAAGGCATAAACACTCAACTCTGGGAACCTGATTGTAGGCGCTGTCCCCCATCCAGCCCATCTGACTGCAGCGGACTGTGGGTTTTATACAAGACAATTCAAGTCCTAAGATGGAACATTGAGAAAGAGAAGACAAAGGGAAATAAGACCGTAAGGCAATTTGCAGATCATAACACAGCAGCAGAACTTTTAATAGAAGAGCTCACAGATGTAAGAGGCAGAGCACTTTGAGACCAGTTGCTTTTGAGTATGAATTATCATGCATTGTTGGTATAAATTCACCTGCAAGAAATAGCAAACGTCCATTAATTTTAAACTAACCACATTATCTGTATCATCAAATTGTTAAATTTTAGAATTACAATTCAGCTCATGACATGTTCTTCATATGTAATCTGGTCTTATTCTTTGAGCAGCACAAATGTGTTGAATGACTGGCGAAACGTTTACGTTTAGAACAATGATATTCATATCTCTGATCGGCCACATCAATTGGGATGGAAGGTTTGTTGCTTAGATTTTCGGCACAATGTCATTAAAATGTGACATTGAATCTAAAATACCACAAGCATCGACTTGAACAAAAGCAGTTGAATGAGCAGATCTACCAAAAATACAATATTGATCCAGTAAACAATAAGCATTGAGTCGCTGTTGTCAGTGACAGTTTCAGTCCTTTACAAACCGAGCAATGAACACCTCATGGGCTCTGTTATTATAATCGTTATGTTTTCCATATTCGCTTAAAGTCACCTTGTGTAAAATTCAGTTCTTTGTATGAGCAGCAGTGTCTGTGAGCCAGTGTGTTAGCCAACCATAACACGAGGGACATAATGCAGACACTGCAACTAAACTCTTGTTTCAGGAAGGTATTAACATCCCTTTAGATGTATAACATATTAATATGACAGCATGAGAGCAGCTCAACTGCTACTTTTTGAAGAAATATTTGTTTCCAGACTGCAGCACTGAAACAAGCGTTGCTGGGTCATGGCATAAAACTATTTAATGGTCACCAACTTTTTTCTCTTGCACATCAAAGCAGGTCCAATGATGATGTATGCATGTTTTTATATATATGCCCCCCCCCGTCCGTAATGTACCAGAGTTTGCACACCAGTGAGAGCAGGAGGACGCTGAGTGAAACAGTCCTGCTTGAGACACATTTAGTTGTTAATAGCTCTCAACAACCTCTTTTTTTTAACACTGACTGTCACATTGCTTTGTCATTGACTCCCATGGAGATAGTTAGAGTATCCGCTGTTAGAATATTAGTGAATGATGTACACTGAATACACCTTAGATGTTTAATGAACCTATGAAAGGGGTTTCCTCGTGATACGTACAGTACATCATTAACGTTTAAATGTGGATTTTGTGACCCTTCTATACGTTATAAACCCACTCCGCAGAACAAAGTGACCCAAATAAAAAGCCAGAGTGATTTTCTGTAGTCTTTTATTTCATCCACCATGATATTTATTTTACATGGCTGCAGTGGTGGAATACTAGCAGACAGGTAGAGAAAGGTACCTGGGAAGAAGAAGAAAAAAGCCTGCTCTGTCTGAGCACTCTACCTGATCAGATCGTGGCAGTCTCCCTGTGTACTCTGCAGACTCTGCTGTTTTCCTAATCTCAACATTCAGCAAAGTCAAGAACCTTGACACTCACTGCTTTTTCACAGAGACGGCTCTAAACCGGCTGCTGTTCATCTGCAGTGCTTTAAACTCAGACCTGCAGCTGGCACAATTTTAAAGAAGTGCACTATCAGCGTCTCCCACAGCAAAACACTGTTGCATGTTTTGTCTTGTCCAAAGATGCGAGAATGGAAATGTTTTTTTTTTCCCCACGTGAGACACTTTTCACTGAATTTTACTAATAGAATCTTAGTATTCAGAAAAATGTCACAATGGAGCGCGTTACTCAGCCTTAGCTTCACCTCAGTTTCAGTCTGATAGGAAACAGGAAATGAGCCAACAATCTTCTACATCTACTTACGCTTGAAGTTTGTGAAAATGACCTTACATGGAGACATGAAAACTTAAGCAAATGAGTTCTGTATTGTCTCTCAACTGTGTTTTAACTGCACAGGAAAGAAGAACTCTGTAGGAAAAGGATGCCACCTCAGAGTGAGTTGTAGAAGAGCAAATCAAACAATACTGATATGTATTTGCTGGATACGTGCAAATGCTTTAAATGATGCATGTCATACAGATGTAGAATATGAAGTATGATACTTTTGTGATCAGAGGTTTACCAGTAAATTCGTCCCCTTTAATTTGCACCCCCTAACTTGTGTCTTCTTCTTCTTTACTTGTGTATTGTCCCTGTCAATTAAATTCTAAGGTTACCGCCAAATGAACATGGAGAATGTTTTGTATAGGATCCTGACAGACAAGGGCACAAATTGTAGGCAGACAGAGGTGTTAATTATTCCAGAAATTAAATAAGCCATCTACATATTGTGAATACTTATTTTGATTTGACAGTTTGATTATTTAAATCAAACTGACTTGTTGCGGAATGTTGTAGGCATTGTAGTTTTTTTTTTTCTGTATTAGCCGCACAAATGACTAGTTTCTGCTTTCCAATTGGATACAACAACAGAGAATCTGATTTGTATTCATGTTATAGATGACATGACAGAAGACGGAGATGCTCAGGGACGGTCTTTGTCTCTTTCCTTAAACTCCGCAGAAAACTGTCATCAAGCTGCAGCTCTTCTGTGTCTTCCTTGTTTAACCCGCAGAAACCGGTGTGTGTTAGTCAGCTCTCAGCTCACCGGGTTTTCCTCACGCAGACGGGAGGCTGATCGGAACAATGCTCTGCAGACGCTTTGTCCCACTGAGTCAACTTGTGGATTTGCTGTGTGGATTCTCTCTGGTTCACACAGCACTGTGCGCTCTAATAAACCCTTAACTCTTGAAGATATCTTAATGACAATTTGAGATGTCCATATCTGTATTCCCGCAAAAATAAAACATTAAAACAGAAGAATTCCAGGAGCAGATTTTGAAATATTAATATCTGGATATAATTTTGATGTGCAGATTAGTTGGAAGCTGTTTGTTCCTTTCCTGTGTATTATTGTTTTCTACATCACCGGCCTCATCAAAGTGACCAAAACTCTTGCAGATTTACACATTTCTTTCCCTCCCTTCTCCCTCCTCTTCCATCAAGTCCAGCATCCCTCCACCCCCTGCTGGTGCCTCTTTCTAACCCAATGAGGCCCCCTACAGGTGCAAGCTCACTGATGCTGAACTGAGCAGGTGCATGAAGATGGGAGCCTTTTATTTTGTCATTTGACCCATTTTGCAGTGCTTTGCATAAACTTCTTCTCCGCATGAGGAGACGATGGTGCTCAGGCACTTTGCAGCCTGGGAAGTACGTCTACCTAACGTGCAGGACGTGATAGGCATGTGAATGATAGAAGTGAGTGGATGCTAGATTAGAAATATTGGTCATCAGACACCACTGATTTTCTGTTTCACTGTGTTACTAGGTGCTCCAATAGGATATTTGTTGTCAGTTTTTGTTAGATATAAAAAACAAATGTAATAAACTAATAACCGTGATGAGAATGTAGTTTTTTATATGTTACTGGGGATATTTGAATCAAAGTCTTCTTTGTTGTGAAGGACACAGATTGAGCTGAGACTTTCCTTGGAAAAACTCACTTCTGCTCTATTGTTCACTTTCAGTGAAGTGAATTAATCTGCACCATATTAGTCCATTTGTCCCCCTATCCTATTGCGCCACACTGTGGAGTAACCCAGCCACTCTCCCTCTCTCACTCCCTCTCTCCCTCTCCCTCTCTATGTCTTTAAGTTTGAGATGGAAATAGTGCTCATTGCCTGTGGACTGTTTAAGTTGAGTCTAGTCTGTTTTCGAGAGCGATATGATTATGCTCTTAAGATCAATAGCAATGTAATAAACCACAAGCACGCACTTAAAAACACAGTGACGTTCGCTGGGACGTCTGTTCATTAAAAAGAAGAAGAAGAAAAAAAACACGTTGATTTCAGCAGTCGTAGTGTCATTTTGTGCTGCAATGAGAAGCAGTTGGACTGTCAGACATGTGCAGGTAAACGCTGCATGACGCCAACTAAAGACCTCTGCTTCCATCTTGTGGCAGCTTGGCGCAACGCCTCCTCCCCCTGCCTCCCCGGCCCCGGCCCCCTCCATCACTCCCTCTCTCTTTAATATCGGCACTGTGGCGAATCTAATCTGGATCTCCTTTAAGGCAATAAAACCCAGATAGCTTCCTTTAAATGAAAAGCACCGCTTATTACAGCTTTGAAATCCTCGTTTATTTGGCGATGTGCATGATAGAAAAGTGATTCATGTCGAGGTTCAAATGGGCAGGATGACGAAGATCCATGGTGTCCCAAGTGCATATTTCCTCAAGTATTGTATTCCAAGGTATATAATAGTGTTATCCACGCAGGTTGAACTATGCTGCACGCCAATATTCTTGTTTTAACGTCGCCTGCTTTATCCCTTCAAGCAGCCAAAAGCAATTTCCGATAAATCTGACCCTGTTGCTGAGCTGGTAGAGGGGTGGTGTAATTTTCTGGTGCGTTAATGACAAAAAAAACCACGGCTGCAAAGCGAGTATTGTTCGCCGTAAGAATGCATCTTAAAGGCTCTTACACGGCTGATGTTTTTTTTTTTTTATTATTATTATTTTTCTTCGGTTTGGGCTAAAACATAACGCGTCGCTGGATGCAAAATGTTTGTGGGGGTTTAACTAAATATCAGTTTGAATCTATTTGGTGACAAACTGGCTTTATATTTAGTGGCTTGCTAAAAAAATATATAAAATGCATAATAAAATACAAAAAGAAATCTCAAAATATAAAGGCACAATAAAATATGACATTAAGATATATAGGGGCTATTTTCACGAGTTAATTTCTAATCTTTCTAACGGACGTAAATCTTGGCGCGTTAGTCCACTAAACACCTGCCAATGGTTTGTGTTCCCCTGGAAAAAAAACATCTGGATTCTGCAGCATCACTTCCAGATCATGAGATTCACAATAAAATCAGAATGCAAATGGAAGTTTCAGCATTTACTTCTTACATTGATCAATCTTAGCATTTGCATATTTCTGCAATTGTTACCACGAAAATCGAATTGTTATGATATACACAACTTAGAGTACAATCCAAGGATGCCCGACCTTTAATTGGCGCAGAATGTCCATAGCAGCTCAGTTTTACATCTCAAGCCGACATAAAAAAAAACGGAATCTTATGGGGGCAAATTGTGTGAAATATATTTCCAGGAGTCTATTTTAGAAACAGGGCCTACGCATACCAGCGGGACTCATAGCAAATAAGGAAGAACACTGTCTGGTGTTAAAATAGTTTTTTTCCGCTAAGAGGAGCGACTTTTTAGCACAGACAATAAGCAGCCTTTCACTCTGGAGGACGGGGGAGAGAGGGGAAAGAGAAATGAGAAGGCTGTTGTTGGCATAGCTCTATCAAGGAAGAAGGACTCCCTGTTATCTGTGAATGGGGCTTCTTCTTTTTTTTTTTTACCAGAATAGATATAGCACGAATTTTTAATTCGTTTTTCTTTGAGAGACAACAATGCTTTATTTGAAAGCTTGAGACAATTTGGGGTTTGTGAGAGACCCTTTTCTCCTTGTCCGAGCCCAGCTGCCCATATGGGATACAACGTGTGCAGCAAAAGATCACAATGGCACCAAGTGACAGGCAGGACAAAAAGCCCAAGGATACATCTCCCTGACTCTGAACAGCACCAAGAAACTCTGTCAGTCTCTCTATCTGCACTGTCTGCAGCAGCCCCACTGCTGCTGCTCTCGTTAACATGCACGCCTCTGACATCCTGCAAAACCAGGCCTGGGCTTTTGTCTCGGTGTTGTGTCGTGTACTGTATTATGAATGATAGAGTCACAAAACTGCCTCAGCACAGGGGCAAAGTCTTGAGGGCAAGGAGCCACACAAAGGTCTGCATTTTTCTTTTACTCGTGAGGGGTTTAAATGTCGGTTTTAAGACTAGTCCCATGTGTTGAGTTTTATTTCAAAGAAGCCTGAATATCAGCTAAAGTTCCCTATAATCAAAAAACCGACACAATCCTTTATCAAAACCTTTTGCAATTCACTTCATAATTGCCGTCTCATAGCTCATTTCTCCTCACACTTCACAATAACTGTGGCATAAAATTAGCACGCTCGAAGCAACGCTATGTATTTCATGTCCACCCACAAAATGTAGCAGGAACCCAAAAAACCCACAAGCAAACAGCTGATTTATTTGACCTATACAGGCTCAACCAGTGGTGAAACACAAAACCTTTCTGTCGGGGACAAATTGAGTCTGTGTCGCCCACAAAAGCAGTAGCCCCTTGAGACTCAATTCTGTAAATAATTAGCAAATCTGCCCAATTTGGCTGTTTGTTCAGTGATGATAGGGGCGACTCTAACATCTGTTGTGGGTGTTTTTTTTTTTTTTTTTCGTCCCGGGACAAACATGATGCATAGATTTTTCTAGGTTATCATATTTACCCAAGATATTGACTGGAGTCTGATAATCCGCAGTGCGCTACACGGATCACTGGTGAGCCATTTGTGCTCGTTTTGGTTCCACTTTAAAGAGTGTGGTGGCTAACAGAGCAACGTGGAGTTGAATGTGGAATATCGTTGCTAACCTGTTCTATGATCGTATGAAAAATTCGCTTTATTAGGCGGTTGAAGCCCATCTGAGCCGTGCGTATTTTAGTTGACAGTTGGCCGCGGTTACACAAAGGAGACTGGTGACTCATTGATTATTCCTGCTCTATTTGCAGTTTAGCGCTTAACAAGATAACAAAACATTTATTGCATTAAACGATCCCCCCCCCCCCCCCCCCCCCCCCCCCAACACACAGTCTACCACTTTGCACCCAAGGCCGGGAGTGGTTGGGGATGCTGACAAAAAGGAGAGCTTTTGACTCAAAAGCTTCTTATGTGGAGAAGCCCTCTTATATTAAGTGAGTGGATTTCGGTCCCATTTCACAAGTGACTTTAGGCTCTTTATTAGTGAGGTGTGCGGATTCAGAGAAAAATATTCTCCGGATTAAATTTGCCTAAAAAGGAGAAGACTGAAGTGCGCTGGAGATTTATTCCCAGAGTCAAGCTCCTTTCTGCGCCACAATATAGTGTTTAGCACCTCGCTTTCCATTGTGATGTCTATAGCGATGTCTTTTCAGAGATGATCACATCGACTAGGACACTTGTATAAACCAAACCCTCATTTGAGAAACACAGCTTTTTATTTTAAAGTCCTTGTAAAAAAAGTGGGATATTTAGCCATCTCCGCGCGGCTACACCGTTATTTACATATGTGATCTGACACGGCAGTCATAAGGTTTTGCCAAAAAAACACACCCTCGTTGTTTTTGAAATGTGTAACCTAAAATATAGAGGCTGATCTTCAGCTTTGCGCTCCCGAAAGCCTTCGAGCTTGCAAACATATGCCACAAAATATTTACAGGAAATAAAAACAAAAGGAAAATAGCTGCAAAGTTGCCAGTGTTTATTCATGGCCATAAATATTTTTTCGGTCCATAAAAGAAGCAAGAAATTAAAATTTCTATAATTATAAAGTGGATCGTACGTGCTGATAATAACACGAAGGGACAAAAGAAAAAGAAAAAGAGGAAAACATCTCTACAACCAACACACAACATACTTTACAAAAAAATTCACAAGAAGAGCATTGACATTCTGAATAAAATCTATAAGGGAGAGGTTCGGACCCAGTTCTCTTAACGAAAACATGTAAACACGGCGCACACATGAGCCCCGAATAAAAATGGTAGTATATATATGAGTCAAGCTGCAAAAATGAAAAGTCTTTTTGTTTTTTGTGTTTTATTTTTTTTTCTTTGCTTTGTGGTGGAACTCTCTATCGTGCCTCCAAGCCAAGTCTCTATAATTTCTCTCACCAAGTCCACTGTTGCGTTTGCACCAAGTGATGTGCTGGGAACTGTGGCGCCGCGGCGCTGTACTGCGCGTTATACTGCATGTGTTGGAGTGACTGGGCACTATAAGCCGAGAAGGGGATCCCGGCCTGAAAAGTGGCCGCCAAGTCCTGAGCTTTAAGAGTGTGACAAGGCTTTCCATCCCTGACTAAGACAGGCACGGCCACCCGCCTGGGAGAAGGGAGATGGGTCACTTCCATACCTTTCTCGGCCCGGGCTCTCTTCATCTTATACCGGTGGTTCTGGAACCAGATCTTCACTTGGGTCGGGGTGAGGCGGATCAGGCTGGCCAGGTGCTCCCTCTCCGGGGCGGACAGGTACCTCTGCTGCCTGAAGCGGCGCTCCAGCTCGTAGGTCTGCGCCTTGGAAAACAACACCCTCCTTTTCCGCTTCTTGCCGGAGTCGCTGCCGCCGCTGCTGGAAGTTTCCTTGTCGTTGTCCGGCGATTCGTCGTCCGCGGACGGCTCCGGGGACTTGGCCGAGTCCTGAGAGCTGGCGGATAGACCGTGCACTGCGGCAAGAAACGGGAGAAACACTGTCAAAATGTTATGTCTTAAAGTTTCCAGGGGACATTTTTCATCAAAAGCACAATAATCAATCAATCAAAACTTAGGATGCAAATTGATAGTGCTGCTGCGTAATAAGAACAATAACCTGTTAGTGATCGAGCACTTGTCAAAACAGGATTACAAAGAGATATGCAACGCGTCTTAAGACATAAACGCGGCCGAATAACAAAACGCAGGGTCTTATTGGCCAATTTGAAGTCTTTGGTGTAATTTTGAAGTGGAAAGCACACAAAAAAATGATTCTTCAGCCCAAATCTCCACAAGGAGAGGGAGTCAGTGAAGCATTAAAAGGTGGCATTGTCTGCTCGTAAATCCCCACAGAATGCACGTCTTATATTTCACACCGTGCTTATACTTGGAATAACTTACAGCCTCCTTGTTTGTTTGTT